>NC_066581.1:320046308-320715951 GCF_024323335.1 Lathyrus oleraceus
TCAGATCGAAGTGGCATTCAGGCCAGTTTTCCCGATATTCAGATCGAAGTGGCATTCAGGCCAAGTCTTTCCGATGTTCAGATCGAAGAAGTTTCCGACGTTCAGGTCGATGCGACTTGTGGCATTCAAGCCGATTTTCCGATGTTCAGATCGAAGAAGTTTCCGACGTTCAGGTCGATGCGACTTGTGGCATTCAGGCCAAGTTTCCGATGTTTAGATCGAAGTCATTTCCAGTATTCAGACTGATGAGCGACATTCAGGCCATGATTATTTCTGTGTTACTATTTATTTTGGTATCCAAGTTAACATTCTTTTTCGGTATTCAGACTGACTTTCACCATACCAGACGGATTCTTCTTTCAAGACCACCTCTTTGCCGATTCTGACAGACATTGTTACTTCACTTCACTTCAGTGCAAATTTTTGGGCTTTTATTGTATTCAATCCCTTGATACCTCGAAAGCACGAAAGCAGCTGCCATCTTCTTTCCGGGTCTCCAGTTGATTGAATAAGGGCAGCTGTAATACCCCAAAATTTATCCTTCATTTTTCCTTAAAAAAACAAAAAAAAAACAAAAAAAAACAAAAAAAAAACGAAAAAAAAAACGAAAAAAAAGAAAGAAAAAAGATTTAATTAATTAATTAATTAAATAAATAAATAAAATATAACAAATTATTTTGGACTTGGGTCTCCCTCATTTGAGCCCACTACCCACGAAAATCAGTCTATAAATACTGAAGTTTCAGTAGAGGAGTGACACTTGGAGTTACACTGTGAGTTACACTTGGAGTTACACTGGGAGATTCACTTGAGAAAAAGGGAGAGAAGCAAAATACTCTAAGGTTTCCTTGGAACAAAACCCTGAGGAAAAAGATAGTGAGAGAAGACCTGACAGAGAACTCAGAGCAGCCTCCAAACCCTGAAGGGAACTCAACTTGTAAACCTCACGGGTGCAACTCAATTTCAATCAAGCTCTCCAATCAGGTTTGCCCTATATCCATCATCTTTATGCCTTTTATTTGAATGCTCTAAATGTATGAGGTATTATGGGTGAATTTGATACCTTTTTTGTGAGCCTTTTGTGAATTTTGATGGAATTATTCATGTGGTTACATTTTGATTTAGGGGCAACTCTGGGTTACCCTATTTTGTTTATTCTAACCTGTCTTGTGTTTCCATGGCATTGTTTTCTCTTGATTTCATCCTGCTGCTCTAACCTTTTGTCGAGTTTTGTGAGGGCTCACATGGCTTTCGCAGAGACACTCGCGTGGTTTCCCACTTTATTTGTGGGATACCCCCTGGAGTTTTGTTCTGATTATTCGTGTTGACTGATTTCCTTTGACGGTCCAGCTGGAGACATTTCAGGGTTTCTTGCCCCTTTAACTGCTATAGCTTCGGATCTTTATCCGTGTGGTAATTTTTTCCCTTTCTCATACTTTATCGCTTTCTTAGCTGGAAGACCTCGATAGGAGGCAATGTTTGAGCCCCTTGGTGGCATTTTACTTTGAGATACATGTTTTGTGTTTTGTATTCATATCCCTGCAGGTAGCGCGGTTCCTTCGTCAAGGACTGCCTTTTTGCCCTCGAGCATCCCAAACCCTAAAACCCAAAGCAACACGTTTACTCCTTCTACTACAGGCGAGTAAGTCTCCAAAGGTCGAGCATCCGGTAGATTGCGTAGTAACGTCGTTCGTCCAAAACCCAATCCATAACCCGTAGTTAGCCGAACTACGGCTTGCTCTGATTCTCATTCCAGATGAGATACGTAGGCATAAGACGCGATGTCTTAGCGAGCACACATCCCCCCAACCCATAGGTCAGCCGAGCTACGAAGACTCTGATTCTCATATTCAGATGAGATACTGTAACACCTCAAAATTTGCCCTCTTCTCTTGGGACTAGCATAACATATTACATATCATTTTTTAGGTCATTAGGCATTGCATATTGCATATCATGTGGTTACATTGTGCAAGCCATTCTCTCAAGTCTTGATCAGAAGATGAAGAGGTCATGTGCAAGCTAGGGTTTTATTGACTGATCATTAGCCATTTGAGGATGTGGAGGTCCAAATTAGGGTTTTGTGATTCTCAAGGAGATTGGTCTTCATCTTGGTGGGAATGATACATCATCATCATCATGGTCTTGTTGTCATCAGGAGTTTGATCAGGATACCTTGAGATTAGGGTTTTGACCACTGGTCAACCCTAATCATCTGCATGGGGCCAATCAGGGCATGGCTAGGAGATGGGGTCTATGATGGATATGAGGATCATTTTATGATTATGTGGAGATTATTGGGGCTAGGGTTTCATCCTTGAGCCATTTCATCAGAAGATTGGGGCTCAGATTGATCAGTGCATGGCCAGATTCATCTATTAGTTGAAAAGTCAACTATGGTCAACTGTGCTTGATTTTATGGATTTGGAGGTAGGAGAGAGTTGGATACACTTCATTCATGTTGGAACAAGTGTTATTTGACATGGCAAAGCTTAAGAATGGAGAAAATAAAGTCAGAACAAAAATTGCCAAAAATAGAAAGTGACTTGTAATGGAAGTTTCCAAAAATGGAAAGTTTTTGACCACAAAATTACATGTCCAAGGAAGCTTCAAATGAAAATTTGTTCAACATGAAAGTTTTAGATCTTGGTCTCACCTTTTCAAAAAGTCCAAGAACTTGAAATTCCCATGTATGGTTGGCAAGTTATGGTCCATTCAATTTCAAAAATGACCCATAATCAAAGTGGCATAACTTTCACATGGAGTGTCCAAATTGAGTGATCTTTTTATGTGCAAACTCCATTTGACATGTACTTTCATGGTGCATAATTGGAATTCATCAAAAATGGTCAATGCAAAAGGTCAATTTTCAAGTGTACAATTAAAGATTCAAGGGCAAAATGGTCCAAATGGAGGAATAATTGGAATTTTGGCATGGGAGTTTTTGCAACACCTCACATATTCCAAATAGAAATGGTTTGAATTGTCACAAGTGCTCAAGGTGCAATATTTGGTTAAGTCATTTTGGAACTTCACTTGAAAATGCAAAATTTGGCATAACATAGTGAAAATGAAAAATACAATGCCAATTGATGTGGGACCAATGCCAACACATCACAAATGATATTTGGAAGGTGTCTGAGCTGTCATACAGCTGTCACAAAGCCTGATGTGAAATACCAATTTTGCCCTTGCCTTAAGAAATTGCATTATGCTAATTACATGTCATTTTGGTTAATTGGTGATTAGAAGGTGATTAAGCAAGAGTATAAATCATTAATCATAACTGAATTGCAAGAATTAATCACAATCTTCAAGATCCATAACAGAATTTCAAGAATTCTCTCAAAATCTCCAAATTTTCATCAAGCTTTTTTTCAAGATTTCTTCCTCAATTCTTGATCAAAGTGAGTGATTCTTTTTGCTTCATCTTCCAATCATCTTCCTCTCCAACTGTTTCATCGAATTGGTGCAAGAAATCCACAAAATCGTGACTGTTTCAAGTGAGCATGGCAATGGCAGTTTGAGATTTCTTTTGGTTCAAGCATCCTCGAGCTGTTCTAACTCCTCCATTCATCTTCCTCAAGCTTCCTCTGCATCTGTTTTGGACTTTGGCGCGTGGAAACTCCAAGAACATCAACTGTTCCATTCAAGGTACATAAATTCGACCTTCACAATTCCTTGAAATTCCATATGCGTTTTGAAGTGCCTTCCATGTATATGATCATGATGTAGTTAGTTTTTGATTTGGTTAATTGTGGAATGAGATATGTTGATTTTTAGTTTCGATGTCATTTACATTTTTGATCGATCCGTGAGATATGTTAGGAATTAGGATGAATTAGTCACATATTCGTGATCCTCATGCTCAGACGGTTCCAATGATCATAGGCTTGTGAATTTTGGTTGCAATTCGTTGTTCTTGAGTTTTTGCATTTTCTGGAAATTTTCTTGAGTGAAAGTGATGAACAAGACGCGTTAGATCTTCATTTTCGCATGGCCTTTTGAAATTCATGTTTGGCGCCTTCAAGTAGCCAATAGAAACATTTCGTTGCCGCGCCTGATACGGCGTCGTTTTGGGGAACTTCCTCATATTTTCAAAATTGCCACTGGCGCATTAAAATAAATAATTATTCTATTTCTTTTTCATTTGTTTTTTCATTTAATTACATGATCTTAGAAAATTCCTATAGGCTTCAAAAATCATCCAAATTGAGTGCATTTTTTTGCATTGTTTTTCTTGTAATGTGTAGAATTTAATGATATTTTTTTTGGATTTTTTGCATGTGTAGAAAAATAAAATGCTTAGGGATTGTTTGATGTGTCACAATTTTGTACACTTTGCCATTTTTAACATGAAATGCTTATACTTGTAAAGAAATGGATGAAAATTTTTGTGCTTATTCTGGACATGTTGATGGTGATTTTCATGTAGAGTTTGTGAATTTTGGATACTTGGTGATGGAGATATAATTTTTTGATTAGAGGTGTGACAATTTGTGTCACACCAAGCTAGGTCAACTTTCTGATTTTATTTGCCTGGCCTAGAAATGTTGAATTGCTCCAATTTCTTGCATGGATGATCATTGATATGTCAAGATAACATGTGATTTTTGCTGGGATTTTTGGTTGCATTTTCTAATTGATTGATAATTTTCTTCTCTGTATGCTCATTTGATGACCTTGTGTGACACATGTTGGCATTTCTTTTGTGAAATCCTCATATGGTATTGGATGAAGATGAAATTTGGTGTGAGAATTGTAGACACATTATAGGACATCATGCTTTTGATCCCATTCATTTCTAATATGTTGTCACTGTTTTATGAATTATTGAAGTTGATGCTTGTGTTGATATCTTGAATTGGCTTGTATAATCTTGTCTGGATTTCTTGATTTTCATTGACCTACTTTCTTTTGTCCAATTGAGCTGAAAATTGACATGACACACATTGAATGTGTCCTGTTTAGGTGTGAATTATTTGAGGATTTTTGGAATTGTTTTGGTATGCTTTTGATTGAGGTCATTCTGTTGGGACATTTGATGTTGCATTTGACCTAATTTGACATGTTTTGGTCATGAAATGATAATGGAGAATGGTATAAGCATGGGACCAATTGCATTTGCTTTTGATTTGTTTGAATGTGATTTTGGATTGGTTTTGCTTGCTGTTTAGAATTTTTTATCACCTTTGGACCCTAGGCTTGGCCTAGTGGTCTAGTTTCTCACATTTGGTGTGGATTTTCAGGATGAAATGCACAATGCTTAAGGAGATTGCTTCAAGGCAATTTGAATTGAGTTTGGTTGATGTTTATAAACTAACTTGACTTTGTTTTGTAGGGATTGATGCTTGAGCTTGAGCTTATAGCTTGCACTTGTGTGCATTAACTTGTGTTGTCTGTATAGATTGACATTTGCTGTTTATTGTTGGTTTGTCTGAGTACTGATGATACTTGATTGATTTCAGGTACATTAAGTTGCTTACAGTTCTTTAAGAACTTGCTTGCTGTTGCTTGGTTTTTAAACCACTTGAGGTAGGACTTCTATTCTTCATGTAGTCTGGAAGACCTGGCCTGTTACTTGGCCAGGCAACTGTCTGAAGTCCTCCTTAAGAGGCGATGTTTGTGATTGTTTAATATTGTGCCCAAGCAGGTAAAGTCCTTGATTAAGGCAATTGGTGGAAGCCAAGGGATATGCAATCTATCCCCCACTATTATGTTGAGTCGTCCCTCTGCTCACACGGCTGTGTGTTGATGCATTGGGACACAAACCCAAGATCTTGTGCTGTTGCACAATCGAGTCAGAGTCTTTGAGCGTAGAAGGGTCCCTCCATTTTGGACCCACGCTCCTTTGTCTGAAGCTCTCCCTGGTCAGGGATAAGAGCTGTGAAGTCTAATCTTCACTCATCTTTCATCTGCTTCACCTTAGCCCCGCAATGGCAAGGTTAAGAGCGAGCAATACCCATGTACAGATGACTTGCCTCGGCAGTCAAACCCATTGTTTGAGCCCACTTGACTGGTTATAGTGTGTGCTTTGTGAATATTTGTTTGCTCTGTTTGCTTGTATGCTTGTTTTCCTGGATAGGATTAGCTTGCAGTAGTGCAAGTAGGTAGAAACCTCAACGTAGGGCAATGATGCATGACAACACTAGGCTCGAGTACAGCTCCCTGGTAGTGTGTCTTCCCTTGGTTTCTGGCTAGAATTTCTTTCCCTTTCGGGGGAACTACATCACCCTGATCCTTGTTCCAGACGAGGTATGTAGGCAGGAGACCGTGCGAGGTCTCTCCGGGCACCTTTTTTCCTTTTTGCGTGTGTTTGCTTGTTAAAGCTTGTGTGTCAGGATATGGATGTAAGCCCAGCGATTGGCTGTCCGTATCCTGATTATGTTTGATTGTGCTTGTTGTGTGCTTGGAAGTCGGTGTAAGTCCATCGAGTGGCCTTCGGGTTCCAGTGTGCGTGCGTTTTGGTTCGGATGCTGATGTAAGCCCAGTGATTGGCATTCAGGCTCCATGTTTGCCTGTTTGTGTGCGTGTGTTGTTTGGCGTGCGTGAGCCGAACTACAACAGCTCTGATTCTCGTTCCAGACGAGATATGTAGGCATAGGACGCGATGTCCTATCGAGCTCCCTTCCTCTTAACCCCACCTGCGTTCCCTGTGTGTGTGTGTGTGATGTTTTAGCAACCTTTTCTTTCTTTTAGAACGTGGATCTCGTCGAGTACGACGGACGTGAGGGGTGCTAATACCTTCCCCTTGCGTAACCGACTCCCTTACCCTTTCTCTTTGGTCGCGAGACCATGCTTTTTCCAGGTTTCTCTGAGTGTTTCCTTTCCCTATTTTGGGATAAATAACGCGCAGTGGCGGCTCTGTGTTGTTTTTGTTTTAGCCCGCCGGTTGTTTTTCGCGGATGCGACAGCTGGCGACTCTGCTGGGGAACTGACAAGATGTTGACCTATGCTGGTCCATCTTCCCTAAGCGAGTCTTTCCTAGCGTTCTAGGATAGTTTAGGTTGCTTGTTTTGCTTTATTTATTTGCATTTATTATTCTAACAGCATATATATTTGCATAAATATTTGCATGCATCATATTATCGTGTTGCCGTCCTCTGTGCAGGTGGTTCCTCTGTTTTGGGGTGGGTGTTCTGAGTGGGGCTAAAACCCAGGCCCGAGTATACACCTAGGATTAGCGTGGTCTCACGTTCCTCATTTGCTATATTAGTATGATGTTGCAACGTGACATACCACAAGCCGGACGAGGTTCATTTGATAGTGCTTTCCATTGTGAAATATTTCACTTTGGTTGAGTTACTTCATCTGAGCTATTGACTCCGGTGACCGATCATTTCCCGGATCTTTGGTTTAGACGATCTTAAGGGAGCTACAATGGCACACCCGAAAGGGCAAACCCATTGAGTATCTCCGCCCGATTGTCGAGACTATTATCCGCCTTAGGGTGACCTGATTAGAATTTACCTGTGAGGGGAGGGTGGTTCTTTCAGATGCATGATCAGATGGTGACTTTGATGGTGACTGTTTGGTCCGTGGATCAGAGTCCTATTTATAAGTCGGATTTATGGTCATTTATTGCCGAGACGCCGGAGTGCTGTCCGAGTTATCTATCAGTGGGGATCCGTTTATTTCAGGATTCCCCGGGCCGATTCTATCAGTGGGGATCCGTTTATTTCAGGATTCCCCGGGCCGATTCAGATGGTTGTGGGTATCTGTTCAGAGATTGTCAGATGATGATGATGATGTATCTTTCTTCCGTTTATTTCGGAACCCTTGAGTTGGATTTGTGGTCGCATATTCCCTCAGATGGTTGTGATCAGTTCAGGAATCAGGGGTGTGATTCAGGGCAACAGATGATCAGATGACTGGAAGGATGGCAATGCATTGCATTCATTCATCAGCATCATTTCATTTTGCATTTACCTGCATCTAACACATGTTTATCCATATGCAGGGACATTTTGATCGAGATCCTGGTTGAGAGACTTTCTGTTCAGATATGAGGACCGGTTTGAAAGACAATGTGGCCTACAGTTTCTTCGACCCAGAGATTGGTGTGCTGAAGGAGATGATAGCATTGATTACACCCGACCATGTGGGGATGTTCAGAGAGGCATACGGTAGTATCTTGAAGATGGTTTTCAGACTCACTGATAGTGACAGAAGTGCCATTCATACCCTTCTCCAGTTCTATGACCCGGGTCTGAGATGCTTCGTGTTTCCAGATTATTTGTTGGGGCCTCTGATGGAGGATTATGCTAGCATTCTAGGTATTCCGATCCGAGATCAGATTCCTTTCTGTGCTATTAGAGGAGAGCCTGATGTCCTTGGGATTTCCCGTGCTCTTTATTTGAGTCCGGAGATGATCAAGGAGGGTTTGAAGGAGAAAGGAAAATTACCCGGTTTTCATTTGAGTTTCTTGGAGGCTAAAGCCAAGGAACATGCTGCGATGGGTAATTGGAAGACGGTGTGTGCCTTGATTGCTGTGAGCATTTATGGTATCATCATGTTTCCTAATCAGAAGAGCTTTGTGGACCATAATGCCATCAGATTGTTTATACAGGGGAACCCTATTCCTACTCTGATCGGAGATGTCTATTACTCGGTTTATAACAGGAACGAGAAGCGGCGTGGGGGTTTGATCCGGTGCTGTGCTCAGTTGCTATTCCGGTGGTTTATGGGATATTTGCCTTCCCGAGGTGCTTTTGCTCAGATTGATCCCACTGTCAAGTGGTCATTCAGGTTGATGGGTTTGAGGGCTGATGACATAGCATGGACTCATAATGGTTTGGCTGGACGGGATTTCATATATAGCTGTGGGAGATTCCCCAATGTGCCTCTCATAGGAGTTCAGGGTTGCATTAATTACAACCCGACACTTCTTAGGAGACAGATGGGATTTGCTATGGAAGTTCCTCCTCTCGAGCGGGAGATTCAAGAGTCCTTTTACTTCTCAGCTGAGGGCAATCAGGCCAAGCTGATGCAGGTGTCTGGGGCATGGCGCAACATCCAGAGGAAGGGCAAGGTTCCGTTTGGTAAGGTCAACAGTCAGTATTTTCCTCTATTTGTTGATTAGCTTCGTAAGAGGATTGAGATCATACTTCTACCGTTTCCTGGAGGTGATCCTGGGTATCCTATGATTGAGGGTCCAAGTTCTTCTGTCAGTATGGAAGAATTCCTCGAGATGAAGAAGGCCAGAGATCAGTTGCTTACAGAGAAAGCGGAATTGGAGATGAGTGTTGCTCGAATTCAGATGGCTAACCAGGAGATCAAAGTGAAGATGGAAGATCAAGACAAGCGACATGCCTTGGAAGCAAAGCGCTTTGAGATGGATACTGCCTATTATGGGAAAATTAACCAAGCCTTAGCGTCATCTACCAGAGAGCACGACGTCACTAAGGAGAAGCTAGCCAGAGCTGCAAAGGTCATTGAGGATCAGAAGAGGAGGCAGATTCTCGTAAAGGATCAGAGAGATAACCGAGTCCGAGTCCTCATTGCTGAGTGGGAGGCAAAGCTGAAGGTTAAGGAGTCAGAGAATCTAAAGATCATAGCTGAGAGAGATCACTACATGGTTGAGAGAGATCATTACTTCAGGCAGATGAAGATTCACCAGAAGGAAGTAGGGAGATTACAGCAGGAGAACACCGAGCTCAGGTTTGCCGCAGAGTTCGCAAGGATGGTTGATGATGTAGGGCCATTTGTGGGACCCTCATCAGGCTAGCTTTCATTTGTGTGGATTACCATCAGGCTTGTTGACGGAATCTATTTGCTTGTATTTCTTTCCCGATTCTGGAGATTTGTATCTGATTTGATGTATAACTATGACACTTATTGTGCACCTTGCTATGTGATGGTTGTTTTCATTCAGTGATTAATCTTCAAGCTTTATTTGCTTTACTGTATGCACTCACACAAGCACACACATGGTTGGGGGTATCATGCTCAATCACATATCTCCGATCTGCACGATGGAATCAAATGCTGAATATCAAAATATTATGGCCGGATTATTATTTGTCTCGATGATGCCAGGATCAAGAGACAAAGTGTCCTTCATACGGATAGACGCTGCATTCATGCATTGATCATAATAACTTGTGTTTTATTTTGCAGGTATCTGTTGCTAACGTGCTTGATTGTTTCAGGAATCATTGCTCGTGCTCGCAGAACTGTACCTTTGCACTCAACCCGACCTCACAGATATTTCACCAGGCGCAACACTCCTAGACTGATGGATCTTCCAAATATAGATATCCTCGAGCTGAAGGACAAGATGAATGAGCTGATCAACATCATGCAGGGTTTTGCAGTTGGTCAGAAGGCTTTGGCTGATAAGGTTGAGAAGCTCGAGCGGGCTTCAGCAGCAAACAGCGGGGTTAACCTGGATGGTGTCTCCAACCAGGGGCTTGGTGGATCCAGAGACGGTGGAAAAAGAGCAACTGTGGGTATGGTAAATGATAATGCTGGTGGATTTGGCACTGCTACAGGGGGTCAACCTGGTCCGATGGGTCCTAATCTGAAGGATAGCCTGTTTCCTCCATTCTTTGGGGCTGATGATGACAGAGAGGAGGACAGAGAGGCTGATCAATTCTCCATGCACAACGAGCCTTTTGGTCAGTATGGTGCCCAATCTCAAAATAAGGAGATTCAGCTGCTGGCTGACAAGATCAGGGCTCTGGAAAGCCATGCCATTCCTGGGGTGGTCAACATGTCGAATATGGGGCTAGTCGAGGGGGTTGTGATCCCACAGAAGTTTAAAGCGCCCTCATTTGACAAATATAATGGAAGTTCCTGCCCGGAGACTCACCTTCAAGCCTTTGTCCGCAAGATCTCTGCATACACTACAAATCAAAAGCTTTGGATGTACTTCTTCCAAGACAGTCTGTCTGGAGGATCCTTGGAATGGTATACCAAGCTGAAATCTTCTGATATCAAGAGCTGGCAAGATCTTGGCGATGCCTTCTTTAAACAGTATCAGTTCAACGCTGATATGGCTCCGAGTCGTACCCAGCTGCAGGGTATGTCTCAGAAGAATAACGAGGGGTTTAAAGAATACGCTCAAAGGTGGAGGGAGTTGGCCGCCAGAGTTCAACCTCCACTGGTGGACAAAGAGATGTCTGATCTCTTCATGGGTACCCTGCAGGGGGTTTTTGCTGAAAGAATGGTGGGTTGTCCCGTCACCAACTTTGCCGACATTGTGGTGGCTGGAGAGAGAATTGAGAGCTGGCTGAAGCTCGGGAAAATCCAGGGTGGCAATGCTTCGTCATCAGGATCGAAGAAGCCCTTCGGGAACAGTCAGCGTAAAAATGAGGGTGATACTAGTGCGGTCTACGCTCAAAGAGGACCCGACAGGGATCGTTACTTCCAGCACACTGCTGCGGTAACTATTCCTGCTGACAATCACCCTGCACAACAACAGTAGCGTCAGCCATTCCAGCAGAGGCCTCAGAGGGCTGGATATCAGGTCAGGGGGAGGATGAATGATCGGCATTTCGACAGGCCGCCTGTGACATACTCTTGCCTATTGAAGAAGTTGAAGGATCTGGGGCTGGTACAGTTGAGGACTTTGGCACCTTTGAGACCTGATCAAAGGCCAACCAATTTCGATGAGAATGTCAAATGTGAATTCCATTCGGGTGCTCCCAGGCACAGTGTAGAGGACTGCAAAGCTTTTAAGCACGTAGTCCAAGACCTGGTGGATTCTAAAGCAATCAACTTTGCTCCATCTCCCAACGTGAATGCCAATCCCATGCCGGCGCATGGTCAGGCGATGGTGAGTGCAATTGCTGAAGATTCGGATCACGCCTTTGCAGTAGGTGAAGAGAATGACAGTGACCGCGAGTTTGATGGTTGGATAAAGCCGTGCGTACCAGGAAGCTGGAAGGCTTAAAAAAGATCATCACTGTTGCTCAGCCTGAAGAGTAATATTTTCTTGTTTTCAGTTTTATCTGCATGAAAGCCATACGTGTTGCCCGACACGTAATGGTTCATTGTAAGGGCCACCTCATGTTCATAATTTGCAACATTTCTGCATCATTAATAAATGGATGTTTTTTAGTCAAAAAGCGGTGTTCCCTGTTTTTCATTTATTTTTGCAGTTTTAAAAAACAAATAAAAATGACAATGTTTATTTTCATTTTTCTCTTTTGTGATTTGTTTCGTTCCGAATTCAAGAGTAATTCTCCGGATCTCATTGATAACAATCTGGTTACACCTCATATGACTTCGACAAACCGAGCTATCATGCTAAAGAAGAAGGCGAAGAAGATTGTGATCTGCTGGAATTAGCCAGGTTATCAAAATAAGAGGAGAAGGTGATTCAGCCGCGTGAAGAGCGAGTTGAGCTTGTTAACCGGTATACCGCCGAAGTCAGGAAGGAAAAATTGGAGCCGTTTCAGAGGTTAGTCAAGAGCAGAATGGTAGCCCTGTTAAAGGAGCATGACGGTACCCTTACATGGTCATGTCAGGATATGCCAGGGGCGGATACTGGTGTCGTTGTGCACAGGCTACTATGGAGAGAAGACTGTCCTCTAGAGAAGCAGAATGCCAGTGTCGCGTATCAAAGTGACTTTGTTTCATGATATGATTCATCGTGGAATCCAATGCTATGTTGATGACATGATAGCAAAGTTCCAAACGGAAGAGGGGCATCTGGCGGATCTGGCCAAGCTGTTGGACCAGTTGAGACAATTCGAACTGAGGTTGAATTCAAATAAGTGCACTATCAGAGTGCGGGCCGGTAAGCTGTCAAATAAGTGCACTATCAGAGTGCAGGCCGGTAAGCTGCTGGGGTTCATTGGAAAAGAGGAATCGAGGTTGATCCTGCTTAAAAAAAAATTATTAAAAAAAAAAAACAAAGAAATGCCTGAACCGAGCACGGAAAGAGAGGTCCGTGGTCTATTAGATAGATTGAACTACATGTCATGGTTCACATCTCACCTAACAGCCACGTGGGAACCTATTCAAGTCAGTGATAAAGAAATCGAACGGTCAGGTGAAATAATGATTGCCAAGGGGCATGGAAAATAAAGGAAAAAGAATGAGTAGCAGGAACCTCTGAGTCTGATGCCTCCTGTGAAAGGAGCAATTGTTAATCCGGTACTTGACAGCCCTCGAGGGGTCTACGAGGTGAAGTGGGTCAGCATGACGAGTCTTGTCGAAAAGAGCATGCAATTTACCTTAGCAAAAAGTTTACCGACTGTGAAACAATACATTCACTGTTCGAGAAAACTTGATGTACTTTGGCATAGGCTGCTCGCCGACTGAGACAGTGTATGCTGGTTCATACCACTTTGTGGATTTCGAGATGGATCTGATCAGGTAGATTTCTGAAAGAGCCAGCAATGACCGGACGGGTTGTGAGAGAGCAAAAGAATGTTGACTGATTTGTGATACTCTCAGAAGGCAATCAAGGGGTGTATTGTCTGATTATCTCGTCCAACAACCCGTGGAGAATTATCAACCGATGAAGTTTGAGTTCCCTGATGAGGACATCTTGAGGTGCTCTAATCGAAAGATTGAGAGTAACTGATCCCGGAGGAGGGGCATGACCCTGAATCCGAACGGATTCTGATGTCTGATGGGGAGGTTAAGGTGAATGAGCTTTTGTTGCCCGGATAACGTTTGAATGCACCGACGGTGTGATTGTGCAGAAAATGGTGGTAACCTACAGAGACAGGCATGAGATGTTGCCGTTTGCATTGCATGGGTATCGAATGTCGGTGTGTACATCTACTGGGGCAACTCCTTTCTCATTGGTATATGGAATGGAAGCTGTGCTACCAGTTAAGGTTCAGATTCCCTCTTTGAGAATCCTGATGGGCGTGAAATTGCAAGAGGCTGAATGGGTAAGGACCCGGTACGAAGAGTTGAGCCTGATTGAGGAAAAGAGGCTAGCAGCCATCTGTCATGGGCAGTTGTATCAGCAACGGATGAAGCGTGCTTTTGATAAGAAGGTACGACCTCGGGTGTATCACGTGGGTGATATGGTGCTGAAAAGGATCCTTCCTCCTCAAAATGATCGAAGGGGCAAATGGACACCGAATTATGAAGGTCCGTTCGTGGTCAAGAAGGTTTTCTCTGGTGGGGCCTTATTGTTAACGACCATGGATGACGAAGGTTTTCCATCCCCTGTGAATGCGGACGCAGTTAAAAAATACTTCGTATGAAGAGACCCGCTGGACGAAAAGAATAAAACGGTCCAGGCAAAAATGGGCATCCCGGCGAACCAAAAACAGAAAAAGGTTCGGGCAAAAATTAGGGATAAAAATGAAAAAATGTACACCCGGCAAGTCGAAAACCTGAAAAGGCGACTTGGGCAAAAATGGGTATCCCGGTGGACTGAAAACCCGAAAGGGTGGTCCAGGCAAAAGAGGGATTGAAACGAATAACTGCGTCTAGCATGAGCGTTTGCGCTTTGGTTAAGGCATCATGGATAATACCCGGGAGGGATCAATCGGAAGCGTCTTATTCAGAAGGCAGAATGCAAGGAGAGTCTGAGGACATATGGGGTGTAACCGAGTTGGAACTCGATGAGATCACGGGTTTCACATTGCCATTAGGATAGATTTTTCCTTTTGTGCGCAATTACCTCTTTTCAGGAATTGCTTCCTTTGTATTGCTCGAGTTGAGCCACACTTTTCCAATCAATAAAATGCATATTCAGTCAAATAATTTTTTTTGTTTTTCATTACCGCTTTGATTGCAAAAACATCTGATTATTTTGATAAAGAATCTTGCATTTTTAGACATACAGGTCCCTTCCAATGCATGTTTATAAGATTGAAAGCTTGAAATCTTATTCGGAAGGTTGAGTGACCCAAGTGTTGAAATCTTGACACGCCTGGGGCACGGGTTTATCTAACGATCTGGTTTGCAGGTGCTGTTAGATATTTTCACTCACTTGCAGGTTGTGGTGTGGAAGCTTTGACAAAAACAAATCCCCGTGGAGTCCAATTAGGGACGAATGAATATGAAGGGATGACGAAGAGACGTTGAGACGTACGACGATCCTTGATATTAATCAAGAAGACTCTTCAAAATCGGAAGATTGGAAAGTCTGTAGAAATTCCCCGCAGGGTCCAATCAGGGACGAATGAATAGGTAGAGAAGCGATGAGAGACGTCGAGGCGTCCGACGGCCTTTGGAATTAATCAAGAAGACTCTTCAAAGTCGGAAGATTGAAAAGTATGTGTAAATCCTAGGAGTACGTTTCTCGTCGAGCGCGGAGCGATTGGGAATACAAGATGATGGAGCAGAAAAGGTCCAGACGAGTCTGGGAGTTCTCAAAAGTGGAAAAATGATACGAGATCGGGAGGCGGATACCGTGGTTCGATAAGTCGACGGGTGTTCTGTACCAACTTTTCTCATTTCCCCAGCGAAGTCCCCAAGCAGAATTAGAGGACCAAATCCCTAGCAGATCAAGGTCTGTGGATTCCCCAGCCGAGTCATGATGGTTATCCCCGGCAGGTAAACGATGTTTCCTCAGCAGCCAGGCCCGAAGGTTGCTATTCCCCGAGTGGAGCGGGTTTCAATGAAATATATCTCCAGCAGTGTTCATCCTACCAGTGGATTGGGTGAGTTTCCGTAACAGACGGATATTTGCATTCCCAGCTGAGTTGATTCTACCTATGGATTGCATGGGTAATCCCAGCGGAGTGGCATTCGTTTTCCTTAGCAGGGTCAGGATGGTTATCCCCAGCAGGTGTCAGATCGATGTTTCCCCAGTCGCCAGGTCTGGAGGTTGCTGTTTCCCAGCAGAGTATCTGTGAGCATTTCCCCAGTGAAGTCGTCAGGGTATCTGTGAGGGTTTCCCGAAGCAGAGTCAGGGTTGATATCCCTGGCAAGTCAAAGATTGTTGTATCCCCACAGAGTGTGGGTGGTTCCTATTCCCAGCAGTTTCTCGAGCGGATTGGGTGCAAAGGAGGTTCTTCCCCAGCAAGGGTTACCTTTTCCCAGCGGCAGTGTTATTCCCCAACAAGGTGGAGAGCGGAGTATTGACGAGCTCCTCAGCAGAGTGTCTCGAGCTCCTCAAAAGAGTCCCTTGAGGGGGATACACTTTTTATACATTCATCATGGAAAAATAGCATAGCATACTGCCTAGAAAAATGAATCGCGTAGCATTTCCATGATTATGGAGCATTACGCAGAAAAAATCAATCATGCATCATATTGCAAGCATAAGCTAGTCTCAAACCGTGGTTACCGTTCGAGAGGTGGTTTTGCCCGAATAGCAAGGTGTTACTCCGAGGAGTTCAGAATCATGATTTAATCGAGAATGTTCCCCAATAGTGCGATATTGGAGGAAATGTTTCCGTCGGACAGAGATGGAAATAAAATCAGAGGACGTTACGCGATCAGTGCGATTTCGGGGTTCAAATGCAATGATCGGGGATCATTTGCACAAGAGTTTTCCGGTGTTCAGACCGAAGTGGCAGTCAGGCCAATTTTCCGGTATCCAGACCGAAGTGGTATTCAGACCAGTTTTCCGGTGTTCAGACCGAGGCGGTATTCAGACCGAAGTGGCGTTCAGGCCGATTTTCCGATTTTCAGATCGAAGAAGTTTCCGACGATCAGGTCGAAGTACTTTTTTTTCCGGTATCCAGACCGAAGTGGTATTCAGACCAGTTTTCCGGTGTTCAGACCGAAGTGGCAGTCAGGCCAATTTTCCGGTATCCAGACCGAAGCGGTATTCAGACCAGTTTTCCGGTGTTCAGACCGAGGCGGTATCCAGACCGAGGTGGGGTTCAGACCATGAAAATGAAAAAGAAGAAAAAATTTCGGGGTTCAAGAAAAGCATAAAAGAAAAAAGAGATAATAATCCCGAGCGGATGAGTGGTGTTCAGGCCATGGTTATCCCTGCGTTACCATTTATTTTGGTATCCAGGTCGATGTTGTTGTTTCGGTGATCAGGTCGACTTTCTCCGTTCCAGACGGATTTTTGTTTCGAGATTGTTTCTTTGCCGATTCTGACAGGCGTTGTTAATTATTTCTCATCAGAGTGTAAATTGTTCGTCTGTTCTTGGTATTCAATCACTCTTCATCCTGATCATCTGAAAGCCGAGGCTGTTCATATCGACAGGTTCACAGTGGATTGAATAGGGGCAGCTGTAACACCTCAAAATTTGCCCTCTTCTCTTGGGACTAGCATAACATATTACATATCATTTTTTAGGTCATTAGGCATTGCATATTGCATATCATGTGGTTACATTGTGCAAGCCATTCTCTCAAGTCTTGATCAGAAGATGAAGAGGTCATGTGCAAGCTAGGGTTTTATTGACTGATCATTAGCCATTTGAGGATGTGGAGGTCCAAATTAGGGTTTTGTGATTCTCAAGGAGATTGGTCTTCATCTTGGTGGGAATGATACATCATCATCATCATGGTCTTGTTGTCATCAGGAGTTTGATCAGGATACCTTGAGATTAGGGTTTTGACCACTGGTCAACCCTAATCATCTGCATGGGGCCAATCAGGGCATGGCTAGGAGATGGGGTCTATGATGGATATGAGGATCATTTTATGATTATGTGGAGATTATTGGGGCTAGGGTTTCATCCTTGAGCCATTTCATCAGAAGATTGGGGCTCAGATTGATCAGTGCATGGCCAGATTCATCTATCAGTTGAAAAGTCAACTGTGGTCAACTGTGCTTGATTTTATGGATTTGGAGGTAGGAGAGAGTTGGATACACTTCATTCATGTTGGAACAAGTGTTATTTGACATGGAAAAGCTTAAGAATGGAGAAAATAAAGTCAGAACAAAAATTGCCAAAAATAGAAAGTGACTTGTAATGGAAGTTTCCAAAAATGGAAAGTTTTTGACCACAAAATTACATGTCCAAGGAAGCTTCAAATGAAAATATGTTCAACATGAAAGTTTTAGATCTTGGTCTCACCTTTTCAAAAAGTCCAAGAACTTGAAATTCCCATGTATGGTTGGCAAGTTATGGTCCATTCAATTTCAAAAATGACCCATAATCAAAGTGGCATAACTTTCACATGGAGTGTCCAAATTGAGTGATCTTTTTATGTGAAAACTCCATTTGACATGTACTTTCATGGTGCATAATTGGAATTCATCAAAAATGGTCAATGCAAAAGGTCAATTTTCAAGTGTACAATTAAAGATTCAAGGGCAAAATGGTCCAAATGGAGGAATAATTGGAATTTTGGCATGGGAGTTTTTGCAACACCTCACATATGCCAAATAGAAATGGTTTGAATTGTCACAAGTGCTCAAGGTGCAATATTTGGTTAAGTCATTTTGGAACTTCACTTGAAAATGCAAAATTTGGCATAACATAGTGAAAATGAAAAATACAATGCCAATTGATGTGGGACCAATGCCAACACATCACAAATGATATTTGGAAGGTGTCTGAGCTGTCATACAGCTGTCACAAAGCCTGATGTGAAATACCAATTTTGCCCTTGCCTTAAGAAATTGCATTATGCTAATTACATGTCATTTTGGTTAATTGGTGATTAGAAGGTGATTAAGCAAGAGTATAAATCATTAATCATAACTGAATTGCAAGAATTAATCACAATCTTCAAGATCCATAACAGAATTTCAAGAATTCTCTCAAAATCTCCAAATTTTCATCAAGCTTTTTTTCAAGATTTCTTCCTCAATTCTTGATCAAAGTGAGTGATTCTTTTTGCTTCATCTTCCAATCATCTTCCTCTCCAACTGTTTCATCGAATTGGTGCAAGAAATCCACAAAATCGTGACTGTTTCAAGTGAGCATGGCAATGGCAGTTTGAGATTTCTTTTGGTTCAAGCATCCTCGAGCTGTTCTAACTCCTCCATTCATCTTCCTCAAGCTTCCTCTGCATCTGTTTTGGACTTTGGCGCGTGGAAACTCCAAGAACATCAACTGTTCCATTCAAGGTACATAAATTCGACCTTCACAATTCCTTGAAATTCCATATGCGTTTTGAAGTGCCTTCCATGTATATGATCATGATGTAGTTAGTTTTTGATTTGGTTAATTGTGGAATGAGATATGTTGATTTTTAGTTTCGATGTCATTTACATTTTTGATCGATCCGTGAGATATGTTAGGAATTAGGATGAATTAGTCACATATTCGTGATCCTCATGCTCAGACGGTTCCAATGATCATAGGCTTGTGAATTTTGGTTGCAATTCGTTGTTCTTGAGTTTTTGCATTTTCTGGAAATTTTCTTGAGTGAAAGTGATGAACAAGACGCGTTAGATCTTCATTTTCGCATGGCCTTTTGAAATTCATGTTTGGCGCCTTCAAGTAGCCAATAGAAACATTTCGTTGCCGCGCCTGATACGGCGTCGTTTTGGGGAACTTCCTCATATTTTCAAAATTGCCACTGGCGCATTAAAATAAATAATTATTCTATTTCTTTTTCATTTGTTTTTTCATTTAATTACATGATCTTAGAAAATTCCTATAGGCTTCAAAAATCATCCAAATTGAGTGCATTTTTTTGCATTGTTTTTCTTGTAATGTGTAGAATTTAATGATATTTTTTTTGGATTTTTTGCATGTGTAGAAAAATAAAATGCTTAGGGATTGTTTGATGTGTCACAATTTTGTACACTTTGCCATTTTTAACATGAAATGCTTATACTTGTAAAGAAATGGATGAAAATTTTTGTGCTTATTCTGGACATATTGATGTTGATTTTCATGTAGAGTTTGTGAATTTTGGATACTTGGTGATGGAGATATGATTTTTTGATTAGAGGTGTGACAATTTGTGTCACACCAAGCTAGGTCAACTTTCTGATTTTATTTGCCTGGCCTAGAAATGTTGAATTGCTCCAATTTCTTGCATGGATGATCATTGATATGTCAAGATAACATGTGATTTTTGCTGGGATTTTTGGTTGCATTTTCTAATTGATTGATAATTTTCTTCTCTGTATGCTCATTTGATGACCTTGTGTGACACATGTTGGCATTTCTTTTGTGAAATCCTCATATGGTATTGGATGAAGATGAAATTTGGTGTGAGAATTGTAGACACATTATAGGACATCATGCTTTTGATCCCATTCATTTCTAATATGTTGTCACTGTTTTATGAATTATTGAAGTTGATGCTTGTGTTGATATCTTGAATTGGCTTGTATAATCTTGTCTGGATTTCTTGATTTTCATTGACCTACTTTCTTTTGTCCAATTGAGCTGAAAATTGACATGACACACATTGAATGTGTCCTGTTTAGGTGTGAATTATTTGAGGATTTTTGGAATTGTTTTGGTATGCTTTTGATTGAGGTCATTCTGTTGGGACATTTGATGTTGCATTTGACCTAATTTGACATGTTTTGGTCATGAAATGATAATGGAGAATGGTATAAGCATGGGACCAATTGCATTTGCTTTTGATTTGTTTGAATGTGATTTTGGATTGGTTTTGCTTGCTGTTTAGAATTTTTTATCACCTTTGGACCCTAGGCTTGGCCTAGTGGTCTAGTTTCTCACATTTGGTGTGGATTTTCAGGATGAAATGCACAATGCTTAAGGAGATTGCTTCAAGGCAATTTGAATTGAGTTTGGTTGATGTTTATAAACTAACTTGACTTTGTTTTGTAGGGATTGATGCTTGAGCTTGAGCTTATAGCTTGCACTTGTGTGCATTAACTTGTGTTGTCTGTATAGATTGACATTTGCTGTTTATTGTTGGTTTGTTTGAGTACTGATGATACTTGATTGATTTCAGGTACATTAAGTTGCTTACAGTTCTTTAAGAACTTGCTTGCTGTTGCTTGGTTTTTAAACCACTTGAGGTAGGACTTCTATTCTTCATGTAGTCTGGAAGACCTGGCCTGTTACTTGGCCAGGCAACTGTCTGAAGTCCTCCTTAAGAGGCGATGTTTGTGATTGTTTAATATTGTGCCCAAGCAGGTAAAGTCCTTGATTAAGGCAATTGGTGGAAGCCAAGGGATATGCAATCTATCCCCCACTATTATGTTGAGTCGTCCCTCTGCTCACACGGCTGTGTGTTGATGCATTGGGACACAAACCCAAGATCTTGTGCTGTTGCACAATCGAGTCAGAGTCTTTGAGCGTAGAAGGGTCCCTCCATTTTGGACTCGCGCTCCTTTGTCTGAAGCTCTCCTTGGTCAGGGATAAGAGCTGTGAAGTCTAATCTTCACTCATCTTTCATCTGCTTCACCTTAGCCCCGCAATGGCAAGGTTAAGAGCGAGCAATACCCATGTACAGATGACTTGCCTCGGCAGTCAAACCCATTGTTTGAGCCCACTTGACTGGTTATAGTGTGTGCTTTGTGAATATTTGTTTGCTCTGTTTGCTTGTATGCTTGTTTTCCTGGATAGGATTAGCTTGCAGTAGTGCAAGTAGGTAGAAACCTCAACGTAGGGCAATGATGCATGACAACACTAGGCTCGAGTACAGCTCCCTGGTAGTGTGTCTTCCCTTGGTTTCTGGCTAGAATTTCTTTCCCTTTCGGGGGAACTACATCACCCTGATCCTTGTTCCAGACGAGGTATGTAGGCAGGAGACCGTGCGAGGTCTCTCCGGGCACCTTTTTTCCTTTTTGCGTGTGTTTGCTTGTTAAAGCTTGTGTGTCAGGATATGGATGTAAGCCCAGCGATTGGCTGTCCGTATCTTGATTATGTTTGATTGTGCTTGTTGTGTGCTTGGAAGCCGGTGTAAGTCCATCGAGTGGCCTTCGGGTTCCAGTGTGCGTGCGTTTTGGTTCGGATGCTGATGTAAGCCCAGTGATTGGCATTCAGGCTCCATGTTTGCCTGTTTATGTGCGTGTGTTGTTTGGCGTGCGTGAGCCGAACTACAACAGCTCTGATTCTCGTTCCAGACGAGATATGTAGGCATAGGACGCGATGTCCTATCGAGCTCCCTTCCTCTTAACCCCACCTGCGTTCCCTGTGTGTGTGTGTGTGATGTTTTAGCAACCTTTTCTTTCTTTTAGAACGTGGATCCCGTCGAGTACGACGGACGTGAGGGGTGCTAATACCTTCCCCTTGCGTAACCGACTCCCTTACCCTTTCTCTTTGGTCGCGAGACCATGCTTTTTCCAGGTTTCTCTGAGCGTTTCCTTTCCCTATTTTGGGATAAATAACGCGCAGTGGCGGCTCTGTGTTGTTTTTGTTTTAGCCCGCCGGTTGTTTTTCGCGGATGCGACAGATACGTATGCAGTGGATGCAACATCCGCGCGAGTCATTTCTCTTAACCTTTTTAGTAAATAAACACATTAGGTAAACCCGCACCCTTTAGACAAAAACTACAAAAGTGGATCCCGTAGAGTACTATGGATGCGTAGGGGTGCTAATACCTTCCCTTCGCATAACCGACTCCCGAACCCAAGATTTGGTTGCGAGACCCCGTCTTGTCCTTTCCTTTTTTCAGGTTTACTTCGAGCGTTTCCTTTCCCTCCCTTGGGATAAATAACGCACGGTGGCGACTCTTCTGTCATTTTTCTTTCGCCGGTTGTTTTTTTTCGCACACTGTATTTTTCAGGTTGCGACACTTCCAACTTTTATCTAACAAATTCGGAAAATGTCCTCAACATTGACGAGTACTCAACATGTCTCTCAGCTCACTATAACTCACTCAATGGATAGGGTGATCTCTCAATCAACATGAAAATCCAATTATACTTAGCTTGATCATGTTCTAATAGAGTTTATCACAGAAATCACAATACACACATTAGAGGTCTTTTCAGGTTGTAACATGGATTATGTTATGGTAGGATATTTTGAGGAAAGCAGGTTTAAATATTTGGAGTTAGGTTCCTAGTTCTCCTTCTATCATCATACCTTTTTATTCCTTTTTAATGGTACTAGAGAGTTTTGGTCCTTACCTTTATTTTATTTTCTCATTCATTTTTTTAAGAATTTCCTTTTTCCACTTCTTTTTCACAATTTTTTTTTGAAATTTTGGACCATATCCTCTAGTACCCCCAACCCCAAACTTAAAACTTTGCTCACTTCCAAGAGCAACCCCAAACTTAATCTTTTTCATATACTTTAGGAACTATACTTCTACCTAACTCCAAAGAGATGGTAGAAAGAAAATATCTTCCAAGTCATATGACTAAGAATTTTAGGCTATGTCATCGAAAGAAAGGCTAAGGCTCAAAGTGGCTAGTAATGGGTATACCTATTACTACAAGGTGGTTTTAAAAAGACTCAAAGTTATAAACAAACAATTTCCTCAGTATGTATCGGTCAAACCATATAACTTAATCGGAAATAGATCAACCCAGTTAAAAGAATAATGCATGGATACACTCATAAAGAAAGAAAAGTGAATAATGGAAATATTTGGCTCAAACCTTAATAGATGAGGTATTTGTAGGTTGAGTACAAGTCCGTTGATTCTTTTTTCATCCTTCTCCTTCAAGTTGCTAGTTGATACTGTGACGATCAAGTTTCTTTTGGATCATATGTTCAATGCTAAAGTGCTAACTTGCAATTTAAAAGAAAAAAATAGCTACAAACTTGTTTATTAAAGAAACTAGAGATCTTCCTAGAAGGTTTATGCTTGAGTAGAAAATTCCTCTTGTTATTGGTCTTGAATAAAAATAAAGTAACTTCTACAAAACAAAAACTGATTAAAAATGATGGGTTGCCTCTCATCCATTGCTTCTTTTCCGTCATTAGCTTGACGTCCCAAGCTTAAAACACGTCAGGCGCAAGGAATACCCTCATGCTGTGAAAATTCCTTTTTTCCATTATTTTATAAACTCAACTACATGTCTCTTACACTTGATAGAATGTATCTAGATCCTCCACATATGGTGTCCATTGATATGCATTAAACACCACATTTTACTTATTGAACTTCAAAATCAGTTCACCTATCTCCAAATCTATTTATGCTTTCCCAGTATCTAAGAATGGGCACCCAAGAATCACCGACCCTTCTAAATAATTTTTCATGTCGATCACCACAAAGTTTGTAGGGAAGGTCAAACCATCAACATGAACTAGCACATCTTATACAACACCAAGCGAATGCATCACAGATGAATCGGCTAAGGTGAGTGTCATGTTGCTCGGTATGATCTCTCCTATCTTCAATTCCTTAAATTTGCTCAGCGGAATAACATTGATGCTGAATCCTAAGTCACATAAAGCATGTGGGATTTTCATTCCACCAATGGTGCAAGTGATGTTGAACTCCCATAGATCCTTCATCTTTGGTGGAACTTTTGACGGTTATGTCGTCTCCTTTTTCTCTGTCATGTTGACATGTTCTTGAGTCAACTTCTACTTTCCACCTTTCAGCAATACCTGCATAAACTTAGCAAACTTGAGAACTAATTCTAAAATTTCATAAAAAGAGATGCTTACCTGAAGTTGTGTCAATATTTCTTTAAGTTTTTCAAACATCCCAACCTCATCCTCATGTACCAGTTTCTTCTTAATGATGGGATATGGTGGTTTTATGTAATCTGGTAAAGGTGGTTAAGTTTATTCAAGATTTGATTCTTTGTTCTTTTCCAAGGAGAATTTTTATCTATGAGTTGATCAATGGTAAATCATATTTCCTCTTTGTCACCTTGATGGAAATTGTGTAAACACTATTGAATGTCAGACGAGATGACATCTTGAGAGAAGTATATCATCTCAAATTACTTCCCATACCGAGCAACCAAAAGGAGTCCACATTGTGATGAGAAAAGACGAGAGTGCACGATGTGCATACCACAAACTACGGGGACATCATAGAGAATTCCCATCAGCTAAAAACAGAAATTGAGATCTTAATTCAGAGAGGATGACTATTGTCTTATGTTAAAGACATTGGAGGTCAACCAGGAAAGAGAAGTACTCCCTAAGAAGACACCAACTCAGATAACCCAACACATAAGAGGGGAAGAATACAAAGGAAGTCCCTGAAGCCCATCACATGTTGAACACATTGCTGGGGTATTCGCAACAAAAGGAGAAACCAGTTCATCTAGAAAAAGGTATGCCCCGACAGTGATGCATGTCAGTCAAAATCCTCTTCCAGAAGAAGAGGAAAACTTGGACATATTAGTTTCTCTAGAAGGGATGTTGAAGGAGTATTAGCCCACGAAAATGACCCAATGGTGATCAACGTGAAAATCCAGGACTGAAGCGTGAAACGAGTCTTAATAGATTTGGGGAGTTCAGCAGATTTTTTGTAATGGGATGCATTCAAGGGGATGAACCACCAAACTATTATCTTTTAAATGTACTTTAGTTGGATTCTCCAGAGAGCATGTGTAGGTACTAGGACATTTGTCTGTGATAACAATTTTCGGCAGCGGGGACAATGCGAAAAGTGTCATGGTGAGGTATTTAATTGTCAATGTTGCATCTCCGTACAATATTATTGTCGGTAGACTGTCATTCAGGCACCCCGGACAATTCAGAATGGCTTTAATCTACCTTCGAAGAAGGAAGTCGGGATCATCAGAATATTAAGAGATAACATAGACTAATTTGCATGAAAATCGGTTGATGTGCCTAAAATCAACCCAATCGTAGTTCATCGTCATCTAGTGCTTGATTCGGTAGTTTCACCATGGCTGTTTTATCAATAGGGGCCAGTCATTCAAGGCTCGTTTCCTGTGGCAACAGAATAACGAAAGATCTTAATAATGGCTATCAATTACTTCACTAAATTGGTGGAGGAAGAAGCAATGGCACGAATCATAGCGAAAAGAGCACACCAATTCTACTGGAGAAGCATAACATATCGGTTTGGCCTTCCCGAGGTTATTGTGTTAGATAACGACACACAACTTTCTAGTTCATCAGTTATAGAATTATACAAATATTTGGGCATACAAAATCGATTTATTTTAGTGAAACACTCACACCAAAACGATCAAGCAGAGGCGACAAACAAGATCATTTTTTCTGGGAAAAAAATAAGTTGGATAAAGCCAAGGGATTATGGGTCGACTACTTGCATGAAATTTTGTGGTCTTCTCATATTACGCCTTATTCAAATACTCGGGATACCCCTTTCAGTATGGTTTATGGAATCGATGTAATGATACCGACCGAAATCAACATTCCGACTTATAGACATGTTTCTTTTGATGAGAGCACCAACTCAGACGTTCTGGATAATTCTGCAGATTTATTGGGTAAAGTCATGGAAATGGTCCATATAGAGGAGTTCGTAGCCGAACAACGAATTTCTAGGAGGTTTAATATCAAAGTAAGGAAAATGGGATTTCATAAAGGAGATATGGTGGTGAAGAGGATGATTGATCCCAAGAAGAAAGGAAAGCTAATTGTCAGAGGTTAAACAACGAGGCTTATAAGTCAGAAGGCTTAGAAAGTGTTGAAATACTTATGACCTAGAATGTAACTAGGCTTAAGTTTTATCTTATCTAGACTATGTAATAAGCATCATAAATAAAGATTATGGGAATGCACTTTTTTCCCTTGCAAGAGCAAGGGTTTTTAATGAGGCATCCATAGTTAAAACAAATGTATTATATAAAGTAGGTAAAAGGTCCTAGAACTTGATCCAGGATGAAGTCCAAGCAACTTGAAGCCTCTGGCATAATCGGCTGCAGCTGGGTAATGTTTAATAAAACCTATGTCCTAACTAAAGTCCAGGCAACTTGAAGCCTCTAGTATAATTTGCTGCGGTCGGATAACGTTTAATAAAACCTCTAGCCTAACTGAATTCTAAGAAACTTGAAGCTTTTGTCATAATCAGCTTCGCCCAAGTAACGTTTAACAAAACCTTTGGCCTAACTAAAGTCAAAGCAACTTGAAGCCTCTGGCATAATTGTCGCATCCTGCGAAAAATCAACCGGCGAGCTAAAAATAAAATCACACAGAGCCGCCACTAAACGTTATTTATCCCAAGATAGGGAAAGGAAACGCTCAGAGAAACCTGGAAAGACATGGTCTCGCGACCAGAGAGAAAAGGTTCGGGAGTCGGTTACGCAAGGGGAAGGTATTAGCACCCCTCACGTCCGTCGTACTCGACGGGATCCACGTTCTAAAATAAAGAAAAGGTTGCTAAACATACATCACACACACACACGGGGAACGCAGGTGGGGTTAAGAAGAAAGGGCTCGATAAGGTATCGCACCTTATGCCTACATATCTTGTCTGGAACAAGAATCAGAGCCACTGTAGTTCGGCTCACGCACGCCAAACAACACAAAACAATCACACAGACACCCAAGGGTGGCAAACATGGAGCCCGACAACCACTGGATGGAATTACGTCGGCATCCGAACCAAAACACATTCAAAAGGGCAAACATGGAGCCCGACAGCCAATCCTGGACTTACGTCAGCATCCGAACCAAAACACATTCAAAAGGGCAAACATGGAGCCCGACAGCCAATCCTGGACTTACGTCAGCATCCGAACCCAAAACACCAAACAACATACACAAATAAATAAAAAGGCGCCCGGAGTAGTCTCGCACGACCACCTGCCTACATACCTCGTCTGGAGCGAGGATCAGGGCGATGTAGTTCCCCTGAAAGGGACTGAATTGCTAACCAGAAACCGGGGAAAGACACACAACTAGGGAGCTGAGACTCGAGCCTAATGTTGTCATGCATCGTTAACCCTAAGTTCGGTTTTCTATCCTACTTGCATAAGCAAACTAACCTAACCAGGAAAGAAGCTAGCACACAAGCATACAACCATATCATACATCAAATGAGAACAGGCATCTCAAACAAGCATGTCAATCAGATATTCACAGAGCACACGCTATAACCAAACAAGGGGCTCAATCAATGGGGTTTGACCGCCGAAGCGAGTCGTCTGTACAGGCTGGTTTTGCTCTTAACCTTGCCATTACGAGGCTAAGGTGAAGCAGATGAAAGGATGAAGTGAGGATCAGACCTCACAGCTCTTATCCCTAACCAGGGAGAGCGTCTGACAAATGAGTATGGGTCCAGAATGGGGGAACCCTTCTATACTCGAAGACTCTGACACAACAGATCTTGGGCTTTTGATCTCAATGCTACAACCATGTAATGGGAGCAAGGAGAAGACTCAACTGAATAGTGGGGGACAGGTTGCTTGTCCCTACCTTCCACCAATTGCCTTACTTGAAGGGCTTTTCCTGCTTGGCTTAAAAATAAACATACACAAGCATTGCCTCTTAAGGAGGACTTCAGACAATTTGCCCGGCCCGGTAACAGCCGGGTCTCCAGACTACATGAAGTTTTAAGAAGTTACCTCAATGCAAATTGCTTATGCAAAGCAAAGCAAAGCAATAGTTCACAAGGAACTGAGCAACTAAAGTACCTGGAAACAATCAAACTCAGTCAGTATTCAATCAGACAAATTGTACAGCAAACAATCAAACAGTTTAAACAATACAACACAAAGCAAGCCCAAGGCTTAAGCCCAAGCTCCAACACCTACAAAACAATGTTATGTTAGTGTACAAACATCCACAACATCAATTAAAATCAACTTGTATCATTCTCCATGTACATTGCTTTTTTTTGATCCTGAAAAATCAAGCAAATATTAGCAACTAGACCACTAGGCCAAGCCTAGGGTCCAAAAGCAAGAAAAACTTAAAACAGCAAAGTATCCACCATCCAACATCAAATTATCATCAAACACAAGCAAACATCATTGGTCTCATGTTTATATCATTCATTATGCTCATGCTATGCACAAAACAATCCATATGAGTTCAAATGAACCACCAAGCATACAAACAGAAGTATTGCATTCAAATCCATACCAAAACACATCAAAAAATTCTCAAATTAAATACACCTAAACAGGGGTCAATCAAGGTCTACCATGTCAAATTTGAGCTCAATTGGGCAAATGGAACCATGTCAATGAAAATCCACAAAAACAGACACAATTACATGCTTCAATTCACACCATCAATGCATACATCCACTTCAAAAATTCATATCTCATTGAAAACAAAAAAGAAATGGATGGGACCAAAACAGGAATGTCACATTATGTGTCTACAACATGCATATCAAATTTCATGACCATACAATTCCATATGAGGATTTCCCAATCATTCTACCAACCTATGTCATATGAGCTTGCAATTTCAACCACCAGAAATGAAAAATCATGATCAAATTGAAAATGCAATGTAAAATTCCACAAAAATTCATACAATATCTCAACATGCTAACTAACCATCATGCAAAATTTCAGCCAATTCTAACATGTATAGGTCACTCAAAAAAATCCTGCAAGTTGACATAATGAGGTGTGACACAAATTGTCACACCTAAGTTCCAGAATTTTCTGCTCTCTAACCAGGTATCCAAAATTCATGAAATTTACATATAAATAATCCTCAATGAGTCAAGAACCACCACAAAAATTTTCAAGAATTTATTCTACATTATGAGCATTTCATGATCAAATTACAAACATGTATCAAAAATGGACATACAATGGAAAACCCTAGGTCAAATGAAATATTCCCCAAGCACAACTTTGACCAATAGGTCAAAAAAAACCTACACTCAACAAGGAAGCTATAGAAAAAATTTCCATATTTTTTGGATTTTTTTACTATTTTTTACGATTTTTTAAAGGTCATATGAATTTTTTAATAATTAAAATGAATTAACTTAAATTAATGAAATTGCAGTGGCATTATGGTAATTTTTGGCGCGGCGGGAAACACATTATTTGAATTTTCAAACGAAATTAAGGATCAAACACATGAAATTCCCAGAAACTTCATCTTCCAAGTCCAGCAATGCCAAGAACACGTGGATTTCAAATCATCACCAAAACGAACAAGTGAATATCCGTTAGAACCGTCTTAACATGTAGATCTCAAATATCAACTTAATTTAACCTAAAAGTTCCTAAATCTCACAGATCGATCGAGTTAGGGTTTTGGTTCTAAACTTAAAATCAAGATTTCTTCCTCTACGGTTATCCATTCGCAAAACCAAAAGCATCACAGTGCTCTACACGAAACGCACTACACAAAGCATACAATAATTAACCAAATCATGAGTTTCGAATTCTGAGCACCTGAAATGGCAGTGGCGAGATTGACGAGCTTTGCGCGTGGAAGTCCAAAACAGTTGTAGTAAAAGGTTTGGAAGAGTGAACAGCGAAGCTAGATTCAATTGTAGTAGCTCCTAGTGCATGAAAACCTCAATTCACCATTGATGCCTCCAACATGAACAGCCACGAATGGAGCTTCTCTTGATCCAAATTTCCAAAACAGATGGAGTAGAGGATGATTGAAGATCAATGCAAAAAGAAATTCGAGAATTGATCAAGAATTCAAGGAGTTTGATGAATTTTTGTTCAATGTGTTCTTGGGAGATTTTGGAGAATGTGGAGAGTTTTTGGATCTGACCTTGGGATTGTGAATTTTCTGTTATGATTATGGAGTGATTAGGAATATATATACTCAGCCTTAATCATGATTAACAAATGATTAATCAAAATTGCAATGTTAAGCTAAATGCACTTTTCTTCAATTTGGCCAAAAATGCCCTTGCCTTATAACAATCCAAATAGCAGCTGAATTATGGTTTCAACATGTCCAAAATACCACTTGTAATATGTAGAAACAATTCCCACCTCAATTGGATGCCTATTGTGCAATTTCACTATGTGGTAGAAAAAGGCCAATTTGTGCACTTTCACTTTTCATGCCAAAACTCACATTATGAGACATAGCCATGAAATGAATATTCAAACATACTCTAAATGCCATTCCTGAGGTGTTGGAAAAAGTCCCATTCAAAAATTCCAATTATTTTGAGATTTGGACAATTTTGCCCCTGGTCCAATTCAGCTGTCCAGTTGAAAATTGACTTTTTGCCTTGGCCATTTTTGAACAAATCCAATGATGAACCCTCAAAGTACATGTCAAATGGAGTTTGTGCATATAAAGAACTTGCAATTTGGACAAACCATGTGGAAGTTATGGCCTCCTGATTACGGTCTTTTCTGAAATTCACTGAGCCATATCTCGCAAACCGTACATCGGATTTTCAAGTTCTTGGACTTTTTGGAAAGGTGAGAACAAGATCTACATCTGTCATGTTGAACAATTTTTCATTTGAGGCTTCCTTGGACTTCTGTTTTTGAGGTCAAAAACTTTCCACTTTTGGAAACTTCTATTACAAGTCAGTTGCTATTTTTGGCAGTTTTTGTCCTGACTTGATTTTCTTCAGTTTTAAGCTTTGAGATGTCATTCAACACTTGTTCCAACATGAATGAAATGTATCCAACTCATTTCCACCTCCAAATCCATCAGATCATGTACAGTTGACCACAGTTGACTTTTCATCTGACAGATGAATCTGGCAAGGCATAGATCAATCTGAGCCCCAATTTCCAACTGAAATGGCTCAAGGGTGAAACCCTAGCCTCAATTAGCACAATATAATCACAAAATGAACCCCATAACCAACATAAACCCCATCTCCTGATTATGCCCTGATTGGCCCAATACAATTGATTAGGGTTGACCAGTGGTCAAAACCCTAATCTCAAGGAATCTGCTTCAATGTCCTGATGAAATCAAACCATGATGATGATGATGTATCACTTCAATCAAGATGAAGACCAACATCCATTGAGAATCATAAAACCCTAATTCACAGCCCAATCCTCAGATGGCTAATGATCAGTCAATAAACCCTAGGCTTGCACTTTGACTTCCTCATCTTCTGATCAAGACTTGAGAGGATAGCTTGCACAATGTAACCACATGATATGCAATATGCAATGCCTAATGACCTAAAATGAAATGCAAATATGTTAATGCTAGTCCCAAGAGAGGAGGGCAAATTTTGAGGTGTTACAGCTGCCCCTATTCAATCCACTGTGAACCTGTCGATACGAAATAGCCTCGGCTTTCGGATGATCAGGATGAAGAGTGATTGAATACCAAGAACAGACGAACAATTTGCACTCTGATGAGATAATTAACAACGCCTGTCAGCAGCGGCGAAGAAACAAACTCTTGAAACGTCGACCTGGATACCAAAATAAATGGTAACACAGGGATAACCATGGTCTGAACACCACATCCACTCGGGATTCTCATTCTTTTTTTGCTTTTCTTGAACCCCGAAAATTTTCTCTTGTGCAAACGATCCTCAGACCTCTGCATTTGAACCCCAACATCTTCTTTCTTTGCTCTTTTTCTTGGACCCCGAAAATTTTCCTTATTGCGCAACGATCCCAGATCACTGCATTTGAACCCCAAAATCTTTTCCGCGCAAACGATCCTCGGACCTCTGCATTTGAACCCCAGAAAATGCCTCAGCACTCCTCTTTTTGCCAACATAATGAACCCCGATCTCCAGTTTGAACCCCAGTCGCCTGACGATAACCCTCGATCGCCAGAATGAACCCCGTTCTCCAGAAAATGTATCCACATTTCCTTTTCTCCATTTGAACCCCGTCTCCAGAAAATGTATCCACATTTCCTTTTCTCCATTTGAACCCCAGAAAATGCCTCAGCATCTCCTTTTCTCCAATCTCTCGTGATAATTCCGCTGGCAACGTCGGAAATAACACCAAACCACTCTGAGGGCGACATGTCAGAGGATAAACCTTCATAAAGAAGGTAGCATGTGTATCTCTTCCTCAGAAGACACCTATAACGACCTCCATTGGCCTCAACCAGAGTCTAAGGCGACACATGAACAGAAAGTAATCCTAAGGACCTCATCCCGGATATAATCTTCAACTCCATCTCCATTTGAACCCCAGAAAATGCCGCAACACTTCCTTTTCTCCATTTGAACCCCGAAAATGCCTCAACATGTACTCTTCTCTGATTGAACCCCGAAAATCGCGTTGATCGCGCAACGTCTTCTGATTTTATCTCCATCTCTGTCCGACGGAAACACCTCCTCCAATATCGCACTACTGGGGAACATTGTTGATCTGACGTCGTGATGCTAAACTCCTCAGAGTAACATCTTCACCTCTGGCGAAACCAAAACTCCAAGCGGTAACCACGGCTTGAATTGCGCTGATCGCATAACCTTTCCATCTCTGTTCGACGGAAAACAATTACTCCAGTATCGCACCACTGGGGAAATACCTTTGATTCAATCACGATGCTGAACTCCTCGGAGTAACACCTCTTCACCTTTGGGCAAAACCACCTCTCAAACGGTAACCACGGCTTGAGACTAGCTTATGCTTGCCATGATGAATGCTTGATTTCTTCTGCGTAATGCTCCATAATTATGGAAATGCTACGCGATTATTTATTTTTCTATGCAATATGCAATGCTTATTCTACATGATGAATGCATAAAAATATCCCCCTCAAGGGAATTTTCTGGGGAATACGAGACTCTCTGCTGAGGAACTCGCCACTGCTCCGATTTCCACCCTGCCGGGGATAGCACTGCTGCTAGGAAATAGACAACCCTTGCTGGGGATACAGATCCTTTGCACCCAACCCTCTCGAGGACATGCTGGGGAATACCTCCTTTGCAACCCACCCTCTCGAGGACATGCTGGGGATACAGATCCTTCACTGCACTCTGTGGGAATACCACAGTCTTTGACTTGCTGGGGATATAGATCCCAACTCTGCTTTGGGAAAACCCTCACAGATACCTGCTGACTCCGCTGGGGAAACACTCACAGAGACTCTGCTAGGGGAATAGCAACCTCCAGGCTCAACTGGGGAAGCACTAAACCATCACCTGCTGGAGATAACCATCTTGACCCTGCTAGGGAACCGCATACTACTCCGCTGGGGATTACCCATGCAATCCATAGGTAGCATCAACTCAGCTGGGGATGCAGAAATTCGTCCACTACGGGAACTTGTCCAATCCACTGGTAGGATGGACACTGTTGGAGATATATTTCATTGAAACCCGCTCCCCTCGGGGAATAGCAACCTTCTGGCTTGGCTGCTGAGGAAACATCGTTGTAAACCTGCCGGGGACAGCCCTCTTGACTCGGCTGGAGAAGTCACAGACATTGGATCTGCTGGGGAGCTAGTCCTATAACTCTGCTTGGGGACTTAGCTGGGAAATGAGAATAGTTGGTATAAAAACACCCGTCAACTCGTCGAACCATGGTGTCTACCTCCAATACCCATATCGGCTTTCCACTTTGGAGAACTCCCAGACTCGTCTGGACCTTTTCTGCTCCATCATTTTGTATTCCAAATTGCTCCGCGCTCGACGAGAAACGTACTCCTGGGATTTATACAGAAATTTCAATTTTCCGACTTTGAAGAGTCTTCTTGGTTAATTTCAAGGGTCGTCGGACGTCTCTCGTCGCCTCTTCGTCGCCCTCCTTTGTGCACTCGTCCCCGATCGGACTCTGTGGGGAATTACATACTTTCAAGTCTTTCGACTTTGAAGAGTCTTCTTGATTATCATCAAGGATCGTCGTACGCCTCAACGTCACTTCGTCGTTCCTCCCTTCATACCTTCGTTCCTGAGCGAACTCTCTGGGGATCTATTACAAAGCTTCCACATCACAACCTGCAAGTGAGTGAAGAATATCTAACAGTACCTGCAAAACAGATCGTCAGATAAAACCGTGCCCCAGGCGTGTCAAGATTTCAACACTTGGGTCACTCAACCTTCCAAATAAGATTTCCAGCATTCAATCTTATAAACATGCATTGGAAGGAACCTGTATGTCTTAAAATGCAAAAATTCTTTATCAAAATAATCGGATGTTTTTGCAATCAAAGCGGTAATGAAAAACAAAAACAAAATTATTTGACTGAATGTGCATTTTATTGATTGAAAAGTGTGTGGCTCAACTGAGCAATACAAAGGAAGCAATTCCTGAAAAGAGGTAATTGCGCTCAAAAGGAAAAATCTATCCTAATGGCAATGTGAAACCCGTGATCTCATCAAGTTCCAACTCGGTTACACCCCCTATATCCTCAGACTCTCCATGCTTTCTGCCTTCTGAACAAGACAACTCTGACTGATCCCTACCGGGTATTATCCATGATGCCTTAACCAAAGCGCAAACGATCATGCTAGACGCAGTTGTTCGTTTCAATCCCTCTTTTGCCTGGACCGCCCTTTCGGGTTTTCAGTCCACCGGGATACCCATTTTTGCCCAAGTCGCCTTCTCAGGTTTTCGACTTGCCGGGCGTACATTTTCATTTTTATCCCTAATTTTTGCCCGAACCTCTTTTCTGTTTTTGGTTTGCCGGGATGCCCATTTTTGCCTGGACTATTTTGTTCTTTTCGTCCAGCGGGTCAATTTATACGAAGTATTTTTTAACTGCGTCCGCATTCACAGGGGATGGAAAATCCTCGCCATCCATGGTCGTTAACAACAAGGCTCCGCCAGAGAAAACCTTCTTGACCACGAATGGACCTTCACAATTCGGTGTCCATTTGCCCCTACGATCGTTTTGAGGAGGAAGGATCCTTTTCAGCACCATATCACCTACGTGATATACCCGAGGTCGCACCTTCTTGTCAAAAGCACGCTTCATCCGTTGCTGATACAACTGCCCATGACAGATGGCTGCTAGCCTCTTTTCCTCGATCAGGCTCAACTCTTCATATCGGGTCCTTACCCATTCAGCCTCTTGCAATTTCACGTCCATCAGGACTCTCAAAGAGGGAATCTGAACCTCAACAGGTAATACTGCTTCCATCCCATATACCAATGAGAAAGGAGTTGCCCCAGTAGATGTGCGTACCGACGTTCTGTACCCATGCAGTGCAAACGGCAACATCTCATGCCAATCCTTGTAGGTTACCACCATTTTTTGCACAATCTTCTTAATATTCTTGTTGGCTGCCTCAACCGCCCCATTCATCTTCGGACGATAAGGAGAAGAATTGTGATGCTCAATCTTGAATTCCCGACACAGCTCTGCCATCATCTTATTATTCAAGTTAGAACCATTATCAGTAATGATTCTCTCGGGAACCCCATATCGGCAAATGATGTCTCTCTTGAGAAATCTGGCCACAACCTGCTTCGTCACGTTCGTATAAGAGGCTGCTTCAACCCACTTGGTGAAGTAGTCGATAGCCACTAATATGAACCTGTGCCCATTCGAAGCTGTAGGCTCTATCTTTCCAATCATATCAATGCCCCACATAGCAAACGGCCATGGAGACGACATCAAACTCAATGGATTTGGAGGCACGTGCACCTTATCAGCATAAATCTGGCATTTATGGCACTTCCGCACGAAATTAAAACATTGGGCCTCCATTGTCATCCAGTAATAACCTGCTCTCAGCAGCTTCTTTACCATTGCATTCCCACTGGCATGGGTACCGAACGATCCCTCATGAACCTCTTTCATCAATTGGCTTGCTTCTGCATCATCAACACATCTGAGCAAGACCCAATCGAAATTCCTCTTATACAAAACCCCATCCCTATTCAGGTAGAACACCATGGCTAACCTCCGCAGAGTCTTTCGATCTTTCTTCGATGCTCCCTCAGGATATTCTTGCGTCTCAAGATAGCGCTTGATATCGTAATACCACGGCTTCTCATCATCAGGCACTGTATCAACAGCAAACACATAAGCCGGTCTATCCAGACGTCCAACCTCCACACTGGGGATCTGATTCCACCTCTGCACCTTAATCAAGGCAGCCAGAGTAGCCAAAGCATCTGCCAAAGGATTCTCCTCTCTGGGCACATGATGCATCTTCACCTTGGTGAAAAACGTCAACAATCTCCTCGTATAATCTCGATACGGAACCAAATGAGATTGATGCGTATACCATTTTCCGTTAACCTGATTCACAACTAGAGCTGAATCTCCATATATAACAAGGTTCTTGATCCTCAAATCAATCGCCTCTTCAATACCCAAGATACAAGCTTCATATTCAGCTACGTTGTTGGTACATTCGAATGTTAGCCGGGCAGCAAAAGGAATGTGAGATCCTTTCGGCGTAACCAAAACAGCACCAACACCGCTTCCATTCACGTTAACGGCCCCATCAAACATCAGAATCCATTCGGATTCAGGGTCAGGCCCCTCCTCCGGGATTGGTTCCTCGCAATCTTTCGATTTGAGAAACATGATGTCCTCATCAGGGAATTCAAACTTCATCGGTTGATAATCATCAATGGGTTGCTGGGCGAGGTAATCAGACAATACACTCCCCTTGATCGCTTTCTGAGAGGTATACTGTATATCATATTCTGTCAAAATCATTTGCCACCTCGCAACCCGCCCGGTCAATGCTGGCTTCTCAAAAATGTACTTGATCGGATCCATCTTGGAAATCAATAAAGTGGTATGAACCAACATGTACTGCCTTAGTCGGCGAGCAGCCCAGACCAAAGCACAGCAAGTTTTCTCGAGCAGTGAATATCTTGTTTCACAGTCGGTAAACTTTTTGCTAAGGTAGTATATGGCATGCTCTTTTCGACCAGACTCGTCATGCTGCCCCAATACACACCCCATAGACCCCTCGAGGACTGTCAGGTACAGAATTAACGGTCTTCCCTCCACAGGAGGCATCAGAATCGGAGGCTCCTGCAAATACTCTTTTATTTTTTCAAACGCCGCTTGGCAATCATCATTCCACCTAACCGTTTGATCTTTTCTCAACAATTTGAATATCGGTTCACACGTGGCTGTTAAGTGAGATATGAATCGTGAAATGTAGTTCAATCTACCTAAGAAACCACGAACCTCCTTCTCCGTTCTCGGTTCAGGCATTTCTTTTATTGCTTTTACTTTTGCAGGATCAACCTCAATTCCTTTCTCACTTACAATGAACCCCAGCAGTTTACCGGACCGCACTCCGAAAGTGCACTTGTTCGGATTCAACCTCAGTCTGAATTGTCTCAGCCGGTCAAACAACTTGGCCAGATCTACCAAATGCCCCTCTTCTGTCTGGGACTTTGCTATCATGTCATCAACATAGCATTCAATTTCATGATGAATCATATCATGAAACAAAGTCACCATGGCCCTCTGATAAGTGGCACCGGCGTTCTTGAGACCGAATGGCATTACCTTGTAACAAAAGGTACCCCATGGTGTGATGAACGTTGTTTTCTCCATATCATCTGGCGACATTTTGATTTGATTATAGCCAGAAAAGCCATCCATGAAGGAAAACACCGAGAATTGAGCAGTATTATCTACCAACACGTCAATGTGAGGTAGTGGAAAATCATCTTTCGAACTAGCTCTATTCAGATCTCGGTAGTCCACACACATTCTCACCTTCCCATCTTTCTTCGGGACTGGCACAATGTTCGCAACCCATGGCGGATAATTAGTGACAGCAAGGAAACCAGCATCCCACTGCTTCTGCACTTCTTCCTTAATCTTCATCGCCATATCAGGTCGAGTTCTGCGCAACTTCTGCTTCACTGGAGGACAATCTGTTCTCAACGGTAGCTTATGCACAACAATATCGGTATCCAACCCTGGCATATCCTGATAAGACCAGGCAAAGATGTCGACATACTCTTTCAGCAACGCCACCATTCGGCTCTTGACACTTTCCTCCAAAGCAGCCCCGATTTTCACCTCTCTTCTAACCTCGTCGGTACCCAGATTCACCACCTCAATCTGTTCCTCATGCGGCTGAATGACCTTCTCCTCTTGTTTTAACAACCTGGCCAATTCCCCTGGTAGTTCACAATCTTCTTCGTCTTCTTCTTCAGCAAGATAGATCGGATTGTCGAAGTCATACAAGGGTGTAACAGGATTGTTATCAATGAGATCCGGAGAGGAATCGCATCTGCATGAATGTTGATTCATGCATTGCTTTAGAACCGGTGTGAAAAATTGAAAAGGAAAAATGAAAACATTGCCATTTTTATTTGTTTTTAATTTTTAAACTGCAAAAATAAATGAAAAACAGGGAACACCGCTTTTAACTGAAAAACATCCTTTTATTAATGATGCAAAATTCTGCAAATTTAAACATGAGGTGGCCCTTACAATGGACCATTACGTGTCGGGCAACACGCATGGTTTGCATGCAAATAAGAAAGAAAACAAGAAAAATATTACTCTTCGAGGAGAGTGACCCGGATGATTTCTTCGGCCTTCCAGTTGTGGATTTCCATCCCTGGTTCGCACGGCGTTATCCACCGGTCCATGTCACAGTCGCTGTCAGTATCTTCACCCATCATGCAGATGTGGTCTGGATCTAGCACTCCGGCACTAGTGAAGGTAACTGGCGCACGACGTCCTCCTTCTCGCCCGGAGCCTCGGCTTGGTTGATATCCAACCCCAAAACGGTCCTTCTTCTCAGGGACCTCCATCATTTTGCCCCAACCAGGAGCCTCACCGCTCTTGACCACCTCAGCAGCCTGCTTGTATGAAGCGATGGATGGTTTCTCTTCCTCTTGCTTGGCGAACAGGGCATTCTCCACCTTAACAGTTTCAAATGACTGGCTAGGCGTCTCCCATATTTCGCCGTCCATCTCAACATATTTGAAAGAAGACAGGTGGCTGACAAAGATGTCCTCCTCTCCGCAAACAGTAACGACCTGGCCTCCCCAAACATATTTCAGCTTTTGGTGCAAAGTCGACGTAACTGCTCCCGCAGCATGGATCCATGGGCGACCCAACAAGCAACTGTAAGCCGGCTGGATGTCCATAACATAGAAGGTTGACTTAAACACTTCTGGGCCAATCTTCACTGGCAATTCCACCTCCCCAAATACAGCCCGCTTTGACCCATCAAATGCCCGCACAATCAGATCAGTCGGGGTCAAAATCAGCCCATCACAGTTTAGCTTTGCCAGGGCCTTCTTAGGCAACACATTCAAAGAGGAACCGGTATCAACCAGCACATGCGAAAGCACGGCTCCTTTACATTCCATTGCAATGTGTAAGGCTCGGTTATGATTCCTGCCGTCCACTGTCAGGTCCATATCCGTAAAGCCCAGCCCATGGCTAGCATGCACGTTGGATACGACCGTCTCCAATTGGTTGATTGTGATCTCCTGAGGAACATAAGCTTTCTTCAATATTTTCAACAAGGCTTCCCTATGCCCCTCTGAGCTCAGTAACAGTGAAAGAATGGAGATTTTGGACGGAGTTTGCTGCAAATGATCCACCAGCTTGTACTCTGACTTCTTGATGATCCTCAGAAACTCTTCAGCTTCATCATCAAATTTATTATCCGACCCCGCAGGCGTCGGTGTCGTCACAGGAGTATTTCCATTCTCTGCCACAGCCTTCCCTTTCGCCCTGACTAAAGCCTCGGCCTTTTCTTTTTTCTCTTTTTCTTCCTCTCCCCTCCTCAAAGCGTCGGGAGCAAACAGCCTTCCACTGCGAGTGAAACCGCTGGGACCGGCATTATCCACTTTTAGCACGGTGGTTTCACTAGCAGATGGCTCCTCAACCCTCTCACCATTACAATAAACTTCTCCCCCATAATGCCATGGCACAGCATCATCTTTGTCATATGGAATCGGCCCAGGTACCGTGATGGTAACTGGAGCCTCCTCCACCAGGTTAGACAAATCAACCGGGTCATAGAAAATGGTTATGGTGGAGACCTCCTCCTTCTTCCCTTCAGACTTCTCGATCACAATCTCCCCATCGTCCATCAGCCCCTGGACATGCTTCCTCAGAAGCTCACAACCATTTGCAGAAATAGTGCACTCAGCACACTCAAACCCGCAGCCCGGGTAAACCCCATTTCTTAACAACTGCCTCTTGACCTCAGCCAAAGGCGTCTTCAGCTGATCAACATCAAATAGCCCAACTCGACTTTCCTCAGAAATTGCATTCACCCCCCTCTGACCATGCGCAGGCATGGGATTTGCGTTGACATTGGGAGATGGCGCAAAATTAATGGCTTTGGAATCCACCAGGTCTTGAACTGTGTGCTTAAAAGCTTTACAGTTCTCAATGTTGTGCCCGGGCGCACCCGAGTGGAATTCACATTTAGCATTCTCATCATAACTGGCTGGCCTTTGATCAGGTCTCAAAGGTGCCAGAGTTCTGGTCTGCACAAGGCCCAAATCCTGCAGCTTCTTAAACAAGAAAGCATAACTCACTGGAGGCCTATCAAATTGACGATCCTGCGCTCTGCCTCGGATCTGATAACCAGCCCTTTGTTGTCTCTGCTGAAAGGGTTGTTGTCTTTGTTGCTGTTGCTGCTGTTGTTGTTGTTGCGGTTGTGCTGAATGAGACTCAGCAGGAATTGTTACTGCAGCATTGTGCTGGAAGTAACGGTCCCTACTGGGTCCGCGTTGAGCGTACACTGCACTGGTATCTCCCTCTTTCTTCCTCTGTCCACCATTGTTACCAAACGGCTTTTTCGACCCTGAAGAAGAAGAAGACGCACCCTGAATTTTGCCCAGCTTTAACCAACTCTCTATTCTTTCTCCAGCTACCACGATATCAGAGAAGTTGGTAACAGGACACCCCACCATTCGTTCTGCAAACGGCCCCTGCAGGGTCCCCATAAACAAATCCGACATCTCCCTGTCCACCAGAGGAGGTTGCACCCTCGCAGCCAGTTCTCTCCATCGCTGAGCATACTCCTTGAATCCTTCGTTATGCTTTTGAGACATACCCTGCAGCTGGGTACGACTCGGAGCCATATCAGCATTAAATTGGTATTGCTTAAAGAAAGCATCTCCCAAATCTTGCCAGCTTTTGATATCGGACGATCTCAACTTGGTGTACCATTCCAAGGAGCCTCCAGACAGGCTGTCCTGGAAAAAGTACATCCACAGTTTTTGATCCGCGGTGTATGCCGAGATTTTGCGGACAAATGCCTGGAGATGAGTTTCCGGGCAAGAACTGCCATTGTATTTGTCGAACGCAGGCGCCTTGAACTTCTGAGGAATGACAATCCCCTCCACCAATCCCATGTTGGACATATTTACCACCCCAGGCGTGGCATAGCTCTCCAGCACTTTGATTTTCTCAGCCAGCAGCTGGATTTCCTTATTCTGAGGAGGAATGTCGTAAGGCACAAAAGGCTCATTTCGCATAGAGAACTGGTCAGCCTCTCTATCTTCCTCCTGATCTTCGTCAAACCCATAAAACGGAGGCACAAAGTTGTCTTTCATATTCTGACTAGGCCCAGGTTGGCCACCAACACCACCAGCATTATTCACCAGACCAACTGTTGTCCTCTTCCCACCATCACGAGATCCTTGCCCCTGGTTGGAGACTCCATCCAGGTTGACCCCACTGCTCACAGCAGAAACCCGCTCGAGTTTCTCAACCTTATCTGCGAGAGCCTTCTGACCAACGGCAAAACCTTGCATTATATTGATCAGTTCGTTCATTTTCTCCTTCAGTTCCAGCATATCAGCACTGGGAAGCTCCATGAGTCTGGGAGTATTCCTTCTGGTATAATATCTGTGAGGGCGTGTTGAGCGCAAAGGTACTGTCCTTCGAGCGCGAGCAATGATTCCTGTCACAAGCAAGCACGTTAATAACAAACACCTGCAAAATAAAGCACAGTCATTATGATCAATGCATGGATGCAGTGTCTATTCATATGAAGGACACTTTGTCTCTCGATCCTGGCATCACTGAGACAAATAATAATCCGGCATCAATATTCTGATATTCAGCGTCTGATTTTATCGTGCAGATCGGAGATATGTGATTTAGCATGATACCCCCAACCATGTGTGTGCCTGTGTGAGTGCATACGGCAAAGCAAATAAAGCTTGAAGATTAATCACTGACTGAAAATAACCATCACATAACCAAAGAGTGCACAAACAGTGCCATAGTCATACATCAACCAGATAAAATCAAATACAATCCTCCAGAATAGGAAAGAAATACAGACAAGTGAATTCCGTCAACAAGCCTGACGGTAATCCAACACAAATGAAAGATCTAACTGGATGAGGGTCCCACAGATGGCCCTATCTCATCTTCCATCCTCGCGAACTCTGCGGCGAACCTGAGCTCGGTGTTCTCCTGTTGTAGTCTCCCAACTTCCTTCTGATGAATCTTCATCTGCCTGAAGTAGTAGTCTCTCTCTGCCATATAGTGGTCTCTCTCGGCAATGATCTTCAGATTCTCTGCTTCCTTGACCTTCAGCTTGGTCTCCCACTCAGCAATGAGGACTCGGACTCTGTCATCTCTCTGATCCCGGACAATAATCTGCCTCCTCTTTTCATCTTCAATCACCTTCGATGCTCTGAACAGCTTCTCCTTGGTGATATCGTGCTCCCTGTTGGACGATGCTAAGGCTTGGCTGATCTTCCCATAATAAGCTGTATCCGTCTCAAAGCGTTTGGTCTCCAGAGCATGTCGCTTATCCTGATTTTCCATCTTTGCTTTGAGCTCCTGATTAGCTGCCTGAAACCGAGCAACACTTCTCTCCAATTCAGCTTTCTCTGCAAGCAACTGATCTCTGGCCCTCTTCATCTCGAGGAATTCCTCCATGCTGACAGAAGCACTTGGACCCTCAATCATAGGACACACAAGATCACCCCCCGGAAATGGTAGAAATGTAGACTCAATCCTCTTCCGCAACCAATCCTCAAATAGTGGAAAATACCGGCAGTTGACTTTGCCATAAGGAACCTTACCCCTCCTCTGGATATCTCGCCATTCGTCCAATACCTGCCTCAGCTTGGTCTGGTTACCATCAATCGGGAAATAGAAGGACTCCTGAATCTCTCGCCCGAGAGGAGGACCCTCTATAGCAAACCCCATCTGTCTCCGGAGAAGCATCGGGTTGTAATTAATGCAACCCTGAACTCCCACCAAAGGCACATTAGGTAAACTCCCACAACTGCATATGAAGTCCTGACCAGCTAAGCCATTATGAGTCCAAGCAATGTCATCAGCCCGCAGACCCATCAATCGGAAGGACCACTTGACACTAGGGTCAATCTGAACAAAAGCACCTCGGGAAGGCAAATACCCCATGAACCATCTAAAGAGCAACTGAGAGCAGCATCTGACCAGACCCCCACGCCTCTTCTCATTCCTGTTATGCACTGAATAGCAGACATCTCCAATCAGGGTAGGAATAGGGTTTCTCTGCATAAACAATCTGATAGCATTATGGTCCACAAAATTCTTCTGGTTAGGAAACAGCACAATCCCATAAATGCTCACAGCAATCAGAGCACAGACCGTCTTCCAGTTACCCACAGCAGCATGTTCCTTGGCATTGGCCTCCAAGAAACTCAAATGAAACCCGGGTAGCTTTCCTTTTTCCTTCAAACCTTCCTTGACCATTTCCGGACTCAAATAAAGAGCACGTGAAATTCCAAGGACATCTGGCTCTGCTCTGGTGACATGAAAAGGAATCTGATCACGGATCTGAATACCCAGGATGCTGACATAATCCTCCATCAGAGGTCCCAACAGATAGTCTGGAAAAACGAAACACCTCAACCCAGGGTCATAGAACTGAAGAAGAGTGTGGATGGCGCTCCTGTCGCAGTCAGTGAGTCTGAAAACCATCTTCAGAATACCGCCGTATGACTCTCTAAACATTCCCACATGGTCAGGAGTAATCAATGCTATCATATCCTTGAGCACACCAATCTCTGGATCAAAGAAACTGTAAGCAATGTTGTTCTTCAAACCGGTCCTCATATTGGAGCAGAAAATCTCTCAACCAGAATCTCGATCAAAAGTGTCCCTGCATATGGGTAAACATGGGTTAGATGCAATTAATGCAAAATGTAATGATGCTGATGAATGAATGCAATGCGTTGCCATCCTCCAAGCCATCTGATCATTTGCACTGAATCTGGGCTCTGAACTGATCATAACCATCTGAGGAATGTACAATCCCAATTCTGACCCACGGGTTCCGAAATAAACGGAAGACAGATACATCATCATCACCATCATCACCAAACCATATCCGAGTAGACACATCACCCTTATCTGAATCGGCCCGGGGAACCCGAAATAAACGGATCCCCACTGATAAAATATCTCGGCCCGGGGAATCCGAAATAAACGGATCCCCACTGATAAGTCACGGACAGCACTCCGGCGTCACAGCAATAAATGACCATAAATCCGACTTATAATTATGTCTCTGAATCACATATCAAAAGTCACCATCTGAAGGCTATCTGAACAAACATCTGACAGAACAACCCTCCCCTCACAGGTAAGTTCTAATCAAGTCATCCTAAGGCGGATAATGGTCTCGACAATCGGGCAGAGATACTCAATGGGTTTGCCCTTTCGGGTGTGCCATTGTAGCTCCCTTAAGATCGTCTAAACCAAAAAATCCGGGAAAAGATCGGTCACCAGAGTCAACAACTCAAATGGAGTGACTCAAATAAAGCGGAATATCCACAGAGATGAGCACTATCAAGTGAGCCTCGTCCGGCTTGTGGCACATCACGCCGCCAGGCACATGTTGACTTAACATGAAAGAGGCAACGTGAGACCACACTAGTCCTAGGTGTATACTCGGGCCTGGGTTTTAGCCCCACTCAGAACACCCACCCCACACAACAGAACCACCTGCAGAGGACAGCAACAACATGATAGTATGATGCATGCAAACATTTAATGCAAATATATACACACTGGTTAGAATAATAAATGCAATAAATAATACAAAATAAGCAACCCAAACCAATCCTAAAACGCTAGGAGAGACTCGCTTAGGGACGATGGACCAGCATAGGTCTACATCAGAATGTCCCCAGCAGAGTCGCCAGCTGTCGCATCCTGCGAAAAATCAACCGGCGAGCTAAAAATAAAATCACACAGAGCCGCCACTAAACGTTATTTATCCCAAGATAGGGAAAGGAAACGCTCAGAGAAACCTGGAAAGACATGGTCTCGCGACCAGAGAGAAAAGGTTCGGGAGTCGGTTACGCAAGGGGAAGGTATTAGCACCCCTCACGTCCGTCGTACTCGACGGGATCCACGTTCTAAAATAAAGAAAAGGTTGCTAAACATACATCACACACACACACGGGGAACGCAGGTGGGGTTAAGAAGAAAGGGCTCGATAAGGTATCGCACCTTATGCCTACATATCTTGTCTGGAACAAGAATCAGAGCCACTGTAGTTCGGCTCACGCACGCCAAACAACACAAAACAATCACACAGACACCCAAGGGTGGCAAACATGGAGCCCGACAACCACTGGATGGAATTACGTCGGCATCCGAACCAAAACACATTCAAAAGGGCAAACATGGAGCCCGACAGCCAATCCTGGACTTACGTCAGCATCCGAACCAAAACACATTCAAAAGGGCAAACATGGAGCCCGACAGCCAATCCTGGACTTACGTCAGCATCCGAACCCAAAACACCAAACAACATACACAAATAAATAAAAAGGCGCCCGGAGTAGTCTCGCACGACCACCTGCCTACATACCTCGTCTGGAGCGAGGATCAGGGCGATGTAGTTCCCCTGAAAGGGACTGAATTGCTAACCAGAAACCGGGGAAAGACACACAACTAGGGAGCTGAGACTCGAGCCTAATGTTGTCATGCATCGTTAACCCTAAGTTCGGTTTTCTATCCTACTTGCATAAGCAAACTAACCTAACCAGGAAAGAAGCTAGCACACAAGCATACAACCATATCATACATCAAATGAGAACAGGCATCTCAAACAAGCATGTCAATCAGATATTCACAGAGCACACGCTATAACCAAACAAGGGGCTCAATCAATGGGGTTTGACCGCCGAAGCGAGTCGTCTGTACAGGCTGGTTTTGCTCTTAACCTTGCCATTACGAGGCTAAGGTGAAGCAGATGAAAGGATGAAGTGAGGATCAGACCTCACAGCTCTTATCCCTAACCAGGGAGAGCGTCTGACAAATGAGTATGGGTCCAGAATGGGGGAACCCTTCTATACTCGAAGACTCTGACACAACAGATCTTGGGCTTTTGATCTCAATGCTACAACCATGTAATGGGAGCAAGGAGAAGACTCAACTGAATAGTGGGGGACAAGTTGCTTGTCCCTACCTTCCACCAATTGCCTTACTTGAAGGGCTTTTCCTGCTTGGCTTAAAAATAAACATACACAAGCATTGCCTCTTAAGGAGGACTTCAGACAATTTGCCCGGCCCGGTAACAGCCGGGTCTCCAGACTACATGAAGTTTTAAGAAGTTACCTCAATGCAAATTGCTTATGCAAAGCAAAGCAAAGCAATAGTTCACAAGGAACTGAGCAACTAAAGTACCTGGAAACAATCAAACTCAGTCAGTATTCAATCAGACAAATTGTACAGCAAACAATCAAACAGTTTAAACAATACAACACAAAGCAAGCCCAAGGCTTAAGCCCAAGCTCCAACACCTACAAAACAATGTTATGTTAGTGTACAAACATCCACAACATCAATTAAAATCAACTTGTATCATTCTCCATGTACATTGCTTTTTTTTGATCCTGAAAAATCAAGCAAATATTAGCAACTAGACCACTAGGCCAAGCCTAGGGTCCAAAAGCAAGAAAAACTTAAAACATCAAAGTATCCACCATCCAACATCAAATTATCATCAAACACAAGCAAACATCATTGGTCTCATGTTTATATCATTCATTATGCTCATGCTATGCACAAAATAATCCATATGAGTTCAAATGAACCACCAAGCATACAAACAGAAGTATTGCATTCAAATCCATACCAAAACACATCAAAAAATTCTCAAATTAAATACACCTAAACAGGGGTCAATCAAGGTCTACCATGTCAAATTTGAGCTCAATTGGGCAAATGGAACCATGTCAATGAAAATCCACAAAAACAGACACAATTACATGCTTCAATTCACACCATCAATGCATACATCCACTTCAAAATTTAATATCTCATTGAAAACAAAAAAGAAATGGATGGGACCAAAACAGGAATGTCACATTATGTGTCTACAACATGCATATCAAATTTCATGACCATACAATTCCATATGAGGATTTCCCAATCATTCTACCAACCTATGTCATATGAGCTTGCAATTTCAACCACCAGAAATGAAAAATCATGATCAAATTGAAAATGCAATGTAAAATTCCACAAAAATTCATACAATATCTCAACATGCTAACTAACCATCATGCAAAATTTCAGCCAATTCTAACATGTATAGGTCACTCAAAAAAATCCTGCAAGTTGACATAATGAGGTGTGACACAAATTGTCACACCTAAGTTCCAGAATTTTCTGCTCTCTAACCAGGTATCCAAAATTCATGAAATTTACATATAAATAATCCTCAATGAGTCAAGAACCACCACAAAAATTTTCAAGAATTTATTCTACATTATGAGCATTTCATGATCAAATTACAAACATGTATCAAAAATGGACATACAATGGAAAACCCTAGGTCAAATGAAATATTCCCCAAGCACAACTTTGACCAATAGGTCAAAAAAAACCTACACTCAACAAGGAAGCTATAGAAAAAATTTCCATATTTTTTGGATTTTTTTACTATTTTTTACGATTTTTTAAAGGTCATATGAATTTTTTAATAATTAAAATGAATTAACTTAAATTAATGAAATTGCAGTGGCATTATGGTAATTTTTGGCGCGGCGGGAAACACATTATTTGAATTTTCAAACGAAATTAAGGATCAAACACATGAAATTCCCAGAAACTTCATCTTCCAAGTCCAGCAATGCCAAGAACACGTGGATTTCAAATCATCACCAAAACGAACAAGTGAATATCCGTTAGAACCGTCTTAACATGTAGATCTCAAATATCAACTTAATTTAACCTAAAAGTTCCTAAATCTCACAGATCGATCGAGTTAGGGTTTTGGTTCTAAACTTAAAATCAAGATTTCTTCCTCTACGGTTATCCATTCGCAAAACCAAAAGCATCACAGTGCTCTACACGAAACGCACTACACAAAGCATACAATAATTAACCAAATCATGAGTTTCGAATTCTGAGCACCTGAAATGGCAGTGGCGAGATTGACGAGCTTTGCGCGTGGAAGTCCAAAACAGTTGTAGTAAAAGGTTTGGAAGAGTGAACAGCGAAGCTAGATTCAATTGTAGTAGCTCCTAGTGCATGAAAACCTCAATTCACCATTGATGCCTCCAACATGAACAGCCACGAATGGAGCTTCTCTTGATCCAAATTTCCAAAACAGATGGAGTAGAGGATGATTGAAGATCAATGCAAAAAGAAATTCGAGAATTGATCAAGAATTCAAGGAGTTTGATGAATTTTTGTTCAATGTGTTCTTGGGAGATTTTGGAGAATGTGGAGAGTTTTTGGATCTGACCTTGGGATTGTGAATTTTCTGTTATGATTATGGAGTGATTAGGAATATATATACTCAGCCTTAATCATGATTAACAAATGATTAATCAAAATTGCAATGTTAAGCTAAATGCACTTTTCTTCAATTTGGCCAAAAATGCCCTTGCCTTATAACAGTCCAAATAGCAGCTGAATTATGGTTTCAACATGTCCAAAATACCACTTGTAATATGTAGAAACAATTCCCACCTCAATTGGATGCCTATTGTGCAATTTCACTATGTGGTAGAAAAAGGCCAATTTGTGCACTTTCACTTTTCATGCCAAAACTCACATTATGAGACATAGCCATGAAATGAATATTCAAACATACTCTAAATGCCATTCCTGAGGTGTTGGAAAAAGTCCCATTCAAAAATTCCAATTATTTTGAGATTTGGACAATTTTGCCCCTGGTCCAATTCAGCTGTCCAGTTGAAAATTGACTTTTTGCCTTGGCCATTTTTGAACAAATCCAATGATGAACCCTCAAAGTACATGTCAAATGGAGTTTGTGCATATAAAGAACTTGCAATTTGGACAAACCATGTGGAAGTTATGGCCTCCTGATTACGGTCTTTTCTGAAATTCACTGAGCCATATCTCGCAAACCGTACATCGGATTTTCAAGTTCTTGGACTTTTTGGAAAGGTGAGAACAAGATCTACATCTGTCATGTTGAACAATTTTTCATTTGAGGCTTCCTTGGACTTCTGTTTTTGAGGTCAAAAACTTTCCACTTTTGGAAACTTCTATTACAAGTCAGTTGCTATTTTTGGCAGTTTTTGTCCTGACTTGATTTTCTTCAGTTTTAAGCTTTGAGATGTCATTCAACACTTGTTCCAACATGAATGAAATGTATCCAACTCATTTCCACCTCCAAATCCATCAGATCATGTACAGTTGACCACAGTTGACTTTTCATCTGACAGATGAATCTGGCAAGGCATAGATCAATCTGAGCCCTAATTTCCAACTGAAATGGCTCAAGGGTGAAACCCTAGCCTCAATTAGCACAATATAATCACAAAATGAACCCCATAACCAACATAAACCCCATCTCCTGATTATGCCCTGATTGGCCCAATACAATTGATTAGGGTTGACCAGTGGTCAAAACCCTAATCTCAAGGAATCTGCTTCAATGTCCTGATGAAATCAAACCATGATGATGATGATGTATCACTTCAATCAAGATGAAGACCAACATCCATTGAGAATCATAAAACCCTAATTCACAGCCCAATCCTCAGATGGCTAATGATCAGTCAATAAACCCTAGGCTTGCACTTTGACTTCCTCATCTTCTGATCAAGACTTGAGAGGATATCTTGCACAATGTAACCACATGATATGCAATATGCAATGCCTAATGACCTAAAATGAAATGCAAATATGTTAATGCTAGTCCCAAGAGAGGAGGGCAAATTTTGAGGTGTTACAATAATCGACCGCGGTCGGGTAACGTTTAATAAAACCTCTAGCCTAAGTAAAGTCCAAGCAACTTGAATCCTCTAGCATAATCGGATGCGGCCGAGTAACATTTAATAAAACCTATGGTCTAACTGAAGTCCAAGCAACTTGAGTCCTCTGGCATAATCGATTATGATCGGGTAACGTTTAATAAAACCTCTAGCATAACTGAAGTCCAAGTAACTTGAAGCCTTTAGCATAATCGGGTGCAACCGGGTAACGTTTAATAAAACCTATTACTTAACTGAAGTCCAAGTAACCTGAAGCCTCTAGCATAATTGGTTGTGGTCAAGTAACGTTTAATAAAACCTCTGACATCCATTTAACGTTAACCTCCATGGGGCTCTGAACGTCGGTCATACAAAGGTAACATACCTTTAACTTTAAGCGGTTTAGTTAACTTATCATTGGGGCTCTTCGACTTCATGTGGTAAGAATCTATTGGGTTCCACGATGACCTTAGATAGAGATCCCACTAAAGTTCTCTGGATATTCCATTAAAGTCCAGGTCCATAGTCGATTGCGGTCAGGCATCGTTAATAAAATTGCTTGCCTAGTTGAAGTTCGGGTCAATAGAAACCCCTGGTGAAATTGGATATGGCTAAACTATAAAAAATAACCCTTGGTCGTAACATGCTTATCTTGATCGAGTTCTTATATTTTTTAATTAAGCAAAGTTTTATAAATGTTCCAAACTATATTATCAATGTAACCCTGCCTCGTAGAGGTACCCTAGCCAGTTACATTAAAAAAATTAGCATCTGGGGTTCATATAAGGAAACACTTCAGAAAACCAATTATAGAGATAAATTTATAAAAAGAAGACCACCGGTAGCATGGAATTTGACATGGGATTGTTATAGATGTTACAGATCACACCAGGATCCAGGTACAAAATAGAAAGAAAAAATGAACAACATTCTGAGAAACATTACAAAACGCATCTTAAAGGATGCCTAACGAAAATGAGAATAGAAATAAGATTATTATTCAATTTTATCCTCGCCAACGAATTCAAGGTTGGTGTCATTAGCACGGTCATCCTGAGTTAGGTCATAAGTGGGAGAAGACTTTGTTTCTCCCATGTCCATGAGGCGTCCGTCCAGCACAACTTTGAAAAAATCAATCTCTGACAAATCAAGACCAGGGTGGAAACATAAGACTTGAGCTTTTGCCCTGTCAAAAGCATCATCACCTGTATCAAGGACGTCAATTTGAGCTTCCTGCAAGGATTTCTGCAATTGGTCATTCGATTCTTGAGTTGATTTCATCTCCTCGAACTGCTTGGTGACAGTGGACTACAATTCCCTATTCTCAGCCTCTGATTTTCCCTCTTTATATTTTCCTCCAACAAATGTTTCTCAAGGTCGAAAATCTTATCCACCCGAGCCTTCTATTATTCCTCCAGCTGATTGATCTCGTGATTAAGTTTGATCTCAATTTGCTCATAATCATCATCAAATTCAAACAAACCTTGGGTCAAGACAACATATCTCATCAGATAGGAACTGATGTATTGGGTTAGTTTTTGCCGACCTATTGTCTTCACCTTATTCATGTCTTCCATGGCATTCAGATGGTCGTAAAGGAATTTCAATCCATCAAAGTTGTTATCCCATGATTTAAACTCATTGAATTGTTTGGCTTGGTCGCTTCCACCAGCCTCGTGCATCAAAGAGGAAAATCCCCAATCGGCTTTACAAATCTTATCACTCATCAATGTTATCATCTTCTTTGGGGAGTTGGGGAGAGAGTCCACTAGAGGTGGGATGGTTGAGACTTGGGGCTCAAAAATGTTTGGGGATGTTTTATTTGGTGCTACATTTATCTTCTTTAACGACCGGGTTTCTAAATTGGACAAGTCTGATTTACACGCAACTCTTCTTCTCGTTGTCCGGGCTTCCAACATCAGCCTTTTCTGCTCTTTCACAGACAAGTCAGTCATTTTTTCTGCAAGAAGGATATGAAAAGAGTTAGGAAAATAAAACGAAGTGCAACAAATAATGCAAAAAAAAATGAATGCTACCCAATAAAGGAAGGACTTGTTCCTCGGGTAAAAGCAATAATCTCAGACTTTCATCATATGAAAGGAATCTAATATGGCTAAAGACTTGATTTTTAGAGCATTTAGCTTATCAAAATCAAAACCAGATATCGCTAATGGGTTTCCAGTCCAATAGATAGGAAAGGGGTGGGACCCGTCTAATGCATATATTACTTGAGGACATCTTGGTCCATATTTAACCCGAAGAAACTGGTCTTTAAAGCCTTTATAATTGGTAGTGTAAAGTTGAAGAAAACTCTTGTCGGGAAGATCACTAATTGTGACAACCACCCTTTTTAACCACTTTGATTTCAAAAAAAGAGAAAAACAAACCTATGGTGGGCTCTATGTTTATGGCTTCACGGACTATTTCGAAAGCCTTGATAAACCCCCATCTGTTGGGGGAGGATTTGGGAAGGGGCAGGGTTCAGGGTTCTTAACATGTCGGATTTGAAATCGGTAAAAGGTAAATGGATTTTAAAATCCTCTAATACACTGACATATAAGTGGAAATACTCATATTTGACTCTTCTAGGAAGAAATATACAAACACGTTCCCCTGGGATGCATGATTCTAATACAACATCATCCTCATTTCGGGTAGAGGATGCGTTCTTCTGTTGAAATACAAGAGACTAAGAGACATTTGATTAAACCGTGTGTTTTGAAAAGCACTACGAAGACTTTATTATATAGAGAGAGATTATAACTAATTACATGGTATAGTCGATGTGGGACTATTCGTATACAAATATTCTTAATACTATATTTACAAATATCAACACTCCCCCTCAAGCTTGAGCATATATGTCAAATGCACCAAGCTTGTTACATATATAATTAGTTTTAGGGCTTCGCAGAGATTTTGTAAACACGTCTGCCAATTGATCATTAGAGTTGACAAAGTTTGTGACGATGCCACTTGATTCGATTTTCTCTCTGATAAAGTGACAGTCTATATCAATATGTTTGGTCCTCTCATGGAATACTGGATTTGGAGCAATGTGCAATGCGGCTTGATTATCACAAATAAGTGTCATTGGTCTTGCTTCTTCAATTTGAAGTTCCTTGAGCAACAATTTTAACCAAATAAGTTCACATGTTGCCATTGCCATGGCCCTATACTCTGTCTCGGCGGTTGATCTTGTAACTATGTTTTGTTTCTTACTTTTCCAGGATATAAGGTTTCCTCCAACAAGTACACAATACCCAGAGATGCATCTTCTATCAATGGGTGACCTTGCCCAATTAGCATTGGAGTATCCAACTATCTGAGTATGTCCTTTATTTTCATACACTATAACTTTTCCTGGAGCACATTTGATGTATCTCAGAATCTAGATAACAACATCCATGTGTTCCTGACAAGGGGAGTTTAAGAACTGACTTACCACACTAACTGCAAAAGAAATGTCTGGACGAGTGAATGTGAGATAATTCAACTTTCCAACCAATCTTTTATACCTTCCTGAGTCAGATAGAGGCTCCCCCTGATTGGGTAGTAGTTTGACACCTGGATCCATATGAGTATCAGCTGGTTTAGCATTCAACAAACTTGTTTCTTCCAAAATATACATAGCATATTTCTGCTGAGAAATCACCAAACCATCTTTAGATTGGGCTACCTCAATACCCAAGAAATAGTGAAGTTTACCAAGAATTTTTGTCTGAAATTGATTCGAGAGATGTTGCTTTAACTGGAGTATACCTTATTGATCACTACCAGTTATGACAATATCGTCAAACATACACAATAAGATAAATATGCTCTTGGGCTGAGTGACGATAAAAAACAGAATGATCAGCTTCACTACGGACTATACCAAACTGTTGTACTACGATGCTGAATCTTCTAAACCAATCTCTCGGAGATTGCTTAAGACCATAAAGAGACATGTGTAACCTACACACCATATTCGATGACTCCCCCTGAGCAACAAATTCAGGTGGTTGCTCCATATATACTTCCTCTTCAAGATCACCATGTAAAAAATCATTTTTGATATCAAGTTGATGAAGAGGCCAATGTTGAATGGCTACAATGGCTAGAAGAAGTCTAATAGATGCCATCTTGTCTACAGGCGAGAAGGTATCACTATAATCCAATCCAAAAATCTGAGTGTATCCTTTGGCTACCAAACGAGCTTTAAATCGATCAATCTTACCATCTGGACCAACCTTTATTGTATAAAGCCAACAATAACCTACTAAAGATTTCCCATGGGGTAAAGGAACCAGTTCCCAGGTGTAATACCCCAAAATTTACCCTTCACTTTTTCCTGGAAGCATGGGTTATGTCTTACATTGCATTAACATCATACTAGGTCATACTCATTGCATACTGCATTAGTGACTTGGGAAATCAGGGTTTGATTGGTCACTCCTTACCAGAAGGAGCCCACACAAAGAAAAACTGAGAATTGAACTTCATTTTTCTATGTATACAAGTCTCAAGGGTCTTAAGGAGGTCCAAGTGTCTTATTATGGTCCTCAGTTCATCAGTGGAAGATTCAGAGCTCTCAGAGTGTGCATCTGCATTTAATCAGAAATTAGGGTTTCATGGCTATCTGCAACAGGCAAGGTTTGGTTGGAAGTAAAGGGGGCTCATTCATGTCATGATTAGAGAGGCATCTTGGCCTAGAAAGACCCACAATTATCTCACAAAGATCCATTGGCAATCAGTGTAATCAGTTCCTAGTCATTTTTGCCCTAAAACCAGGATTTGGTATAAAATCGGTTTATTTCTGATTCCTTGAGTGAAACTCATTTCCATGGCCCTCCACATGTCCACAAGGATCTACATGCAAAAAATCGGCTCTTTATTTGAGTTGGAGGTGCTTCAATTAGTGTCCTAAAATAAGGTCTTACTTTGACCAAGCATAACTTTCTCAATTTTAATCCAAATGAAAGAAAACTTTATATCTCTAGAAAGCTTGGAACAAGAGGAACAACTTTCATGTTGGAGAAATTTTCAAATGGAGCTTGCATCTTGGTGGAATATAGGCTTAAAGTGGGTGCAAAAACCATAAAACTTGCCTTAAATGGAAAGTCAACTATTTCCAAATTTGGTAATTTTTCTAACTCCTGATTAAATGATGAATCCATGATCCAACCTTGATCAAATTTCACATGTAGGCTCCCTTAGGCATAAATTTTGAGATTCCACCTTCAAAATGTCAGGAGTTGACTTTTCTGGCCCCACAGTTGACTTTCCCCAATATGTCTGAATTTTTTTAAGTCCAAAATTTGCAAAATTTGTCAAGACTTATGGGCCAGATTTCTTGCACTTGAAGGAATCTTTTGAAAACACTTTCTTCATGACAGTTGTACCTTGATATGTACTCTTTCACACATTTTTGGAACCACCCCATTTGGATCATTGGTTTGGAAGATATACTCATCTAAAGTTGGTATCATAGGCTGAATTTTTTGACAGCATTTAGGCCAAACTGGCCCAACCATTTTGTAGCCATGAGACCTGAACTTTATGGCCATTTTTCACCTCTTTCCACTCACCATTTCAATATGTGTTCAACATGAAAGATGTTAAGCTCCCTACCCTCTTTCTATTGTTTGCATTGCCTTGTCATTTGGTCATGTATTCATCAAGATACAAGGTCTTAAAGTCACCCTGTTGGGCCATTTTTGTGCTGCACTAGAAAATCAAGTCAAACCAAAAACGACCCACACACCACTCTTTACCTCATTTGGCCATTTGCTTTTGGTTCACTCACTTAAGTTTTGCTACAATTAGAGTTTACTCATACACCTCACTTTTACACATTTTTTGTTCATTATGCACATAATCAAAAACAAATCTTTCAAGCCCATTTACACACTTCAAATCCTACATATTTAAGAGCTTCTAAACCCTAGCTTGAGAGGTAGTGGCTGCAGAACTTTGGGGCAAGGCAAGCTTGGTTTTCATTTCATGTTGCATTCCTCTTCTATTTCACAAACATTGAAGCACCATTGAAGAGCATCCCATTTCCCTCCATTCCTCGCATTCCAACAAGAAGCAGTGGACTTTCTCCACTAGGTAATCTTTTTATTCCAGCCTTCCATGGCCATGAATACTTTGTTTGTTCATCATATCTTCCATGTTCATTTCATGCTATCCATCCATACTTCATGTGTTTTTCATTTATTGCCATGCTTTTTTTCGTGCTTATTTTACATGTTAATATTATGCTATGATTGCCTTATGTGTAACACCCTTCTAAATACCCCAAATTATTATAATTAAAATACACATATATTCATCAGAGTAATTATGCCCCGAAGGGTGTCACACAATCATTTCACTACATTCATCAAATGTCCTGTCATGCTCATTTATTTAAATCAAAATAAGGCCTTTTGCATAATTCGCAGCGGAATCAAATTCAACATCAATGTAAAACATGTAACACTAGACATGTAAATCATCCAACAACCAATATCAAATTAATTAAAACATTCTCTCCCGATGTTACATCTATCAGAGCATGACCCATAAGAAACTACTCTAGACTCCAAGCATAAGCTTCTACTCAACTCATTCCTCGTTACCTGAAAAATAGGCGTAAGGGTGAGTTCCTCAATCAATATAATAAGCATTATAGAACAACATGTAATGCCAAGTAATTAACACATTAATTCACCCTAATTAGACTACGCATTCAGCAACAGTAATATCCATTCAAACATCATACTCAACAGTACAAATCTCCATCATATTCAATCATTAACAACACAACACACAATACACATATGATACTGGAATACATCCAATCATATCATATGCCATACATTCATTATGCAATGAGACTCTATGCATGCGGTACCGACTATTTGTGAACATATAGTTCAACCTCACCGTCCAAATCCAGGCACGGCTACCAAGCTCACTAGTCCCACTCATTTGAGACATAGTGACTCACTCACTAATTCCTCACCATGGGAATTAGCTACCACCCCAAATGGGCCATGAAATGCACGCTAATCACCTAGCATGCAAACATCAACAACAACAATCAAATGATATACTCACTAATTCCTCACCATGGGAATTAGCTACCACCCCAAATGGGCCACAACATGCATGCTAATCACCTAGCAATGCAACATCAACAATAATCAAGAATAGACACATGCTCACACTCTAAGCCATAATACAGTCTATTCACACATGTATACATTCACATCATCATGTATACCATCACACATTATCAACATAATTAATCACAAAAGCATATCATATCATGCCACATAATCAAACACAGTATTAGCACACTCTACTAATACCTATACCACTCAAAACAACGGGAAATGATCCCTATCACATCATACCTCAGCTAAGTCGCATCACTCAGCCTAAACAACCAAAAACTGCACAACAACAGTTCAGGAAAATCCCAACTCTGCCCATACGCGTACTGCCCATGCCATACGCGTATTGCCCAAACCTGGCCAACTCCATACGCGTATTGCCCACTCTCATACGCGTATTGCGCATTTCCTCGCCCAACTCATACGCGTACCACCTATCCCATACGCGTACGCTACGCGTAACAACTTCCCATTACGCGTACCAACAGAGACCAATTCACGTTCAAAATGCCATCTTTTCCACCCATACGCGTAAGGCTTCCCCCCATACGCGTACCAATATCTCATACGCGTATTGCCTAGTGCCATACGCGTATGACCAAAGATCAGAATTCTCAGATCTGCAATGGCTTTCTCTGCTACGAGATCTACCCAATTCAACCTTCTACAGTCCAATTTTCACACAAAATTCCTTCCTATTGTCTAACTCAAAACAGATCCTATTCGATTCCACAAGGTCTAACATTTCCACACTAAATTCCTACGACTTCTCCAATTATATTCCAATTTTCGTTCATCTCAACAGTTCACAAATTCAACATATATTATCCAATCATAGGTAAAACAATGGTCTATCACTACCCAGTACATATCATCCCATAATACCCGTTAATTGATGATAAACCCCCCTTACCTGAGTTAATCCGGCAGCCTCTGAGCTCCAAGCTTCTCCTTCCTTCAACCTTCGTTCTCTGGTTCTCTTTTTGCCCTTTCTGCTTCTTTTCCCCCTTTTCACGTGAAATTAACCTTTTTCCAAAAATTGGGACTTTTTATTATTCCAACTTATATACTCCAATAATATTATTCCACTAAATAATTATCCCAATAATTATTATTCCAAAATAATAATAATAATAATTCAAATATTCTAATTAAATTAATAAACATATTATTAATTTAATTTAAATAAATACATATTATTATCGGGGTGTTACAACTCTCCCCCACTAAAAGAGTTTTCGTCCTCGAAAACATACCTCAAGCGAACAACTCCGGATAAGACTCCTTCATCTGACTCTCAAGTTCCCAAGTCACATTGCCACCTGCTGGTCCTCCCCAAGCTACCTTCACTAAGGCAATCTCTTTACCCCGCAACTGCTTCAACTCTCGATCCTCGATCCTCATAGGTGATGTTTCAACAGTCAGGTTATCTCTCACCTGTACATCATCTACTTGGACAACGTGCGACGGATCATGAATGTACCTCCTCAACTGAGACACATGAAAAACATCATGCAAATTCGCAAGCGACGGCGGCAAAGCGATACGATAGGCTACCTCTCCTATCCTCTCTAAAATCTGATAAGGACCAATAAATCGAGGTGTCAACTTCTTCGACTTCAAAGCTCGACCAACACCAGTTATCGGAGTAACACGAAGAAACACATGGTCTCCCTCTTGGAACTCAAGTGACTTCCTCCTCTTATCATGATAACTCTTCTGACGACTCTGAGCAATTCTCATCTTCTCCTGAATCATCTTAATCTTTTCCGTAGTCTGTTGAACAATCTCCGGTCCAACCACAGCACTCTCACCGGACTCATACCAACATAAAGGTGTCCGACATCTCCTACCATACAAAGCTTCAAACGGTGCCATACCAATACTCGAATGAAAACTATTGTTGTAGGTAAACTCAATCAAAGGCAAATAACAATCCCAAGCACCTCCTTTTTCCAAAACACACGCTCTCAAAAGATCCTCTAATGACTGAATCGTCCTCTCAGTCTGACCATCAGTCTGCGGATGATATGCAGAACTCAACCTCAGCTTAGTTCCCAAAGCCCTCTGCAAACCTTCCCAGAACTTCGATGTAAATCTAGGATCTCTGTCCGAAACAATATTAGACGGAATACCATGCAAACTTACAATCCTTTCAATATACAACTCAGCTAGTCTCTCTAACGGATAATCCATTCTGATCGGAATGAAATGAGCCGACTTTGTCAATCTGTCAACAATCACCCAAATAGCCTCAAAATTCTTACTTGTCCTCGGCAAACCAGAAACAAAATCCATACTGATACTATCCCACTTCCACTCAGGAATAGCCAACGGTTGCATTAGCCCAGACGGCTTCTGATGCTCAATCTTTGACTTCTGACAAGTCAAACAGGAATAAACAAAACTCGCAATTTCTTTCTTCATTCCTGGCCACCAAAACAACTTTTTCAAATCATGGTACATCTTCGTAGCCCCAGGATGAATACTCAAGCCACTACGATGTCCTTCCTCCAGAATACTCTTCTTAAGTTTGATAACATCCGGAATACACACCCGATCACCAAATCTCAAAACACCATTCTCATCAACTCTGAATTCACCACCTTGACCTTGATTCACTAAAGTCAACTTATCAACCAAAAGCATATCGGATTTCTGACCCTCTCTGATCTCATCCAAAATACCACTTGTTAATCTCAACATTCCCAGTTTAACACTATTGTGAGTACTCTCACACACCAAACTCAAATCTCTAAACTGCTCAATTAAATCCAATTCCTTAACCATTAACATAGACATATGCAATGATTTCCGACTCAATGCATCAGCCACCACATTTGCTTTACCCGGATGGTAATTCAAACCAAAATCATAATCCTTCAAGAATTCTAACCATCTCCTCTGTCTCATATTCAGCTCTTTCTGATCAAACAAATACTTTAAACTTTTATGGTCACTGAAAACTTCAAATCTTGATCCATACAAATAATGCCTCCACAACTTCAGAACAAATACCACAGCTGCCAACTCTAAATCGTGCGTCGGATAGTTCCTCTCATGAACCCTCAGCTGTCTCGAAGCATAAGCTATAACCTGCTTATTCTGCATCAACACACCACCTAAACCCAACAATGAAGCATCACAATAAACCTCGAATAGTTCCGACGAACTCGGTAATATCAGGATAGGAGCAGTAGTCAACCTTCTCTTTAACTCTTGGAAACCTTCTTCACACTTCGAATCCCAAACAAACGCTTGCCCCTTTCTTGTCAACATTGTCAACGGTAACGCCAACTTGGAAAATCCCTCAATGAATTTCCTATAATAACCTGCAAGTCCAAGAAAACTCCTTATCTCAGAAACTGACTTCGGAGCTTCCCACTTAGATACCGCTTCTATCTTAGAAGGATCAACAGCAATACCACCTCTTGAAATCACATGACCAAGGAAACTAACCTCTTCTAACCAAAATTCACATTTAGAGAGTTTAGCAAATAACTTCTTTTCTCGTAGAACTCCCAAAACCACTCTCAAATGCTCAGCATGCTCTTCTTCAGATTTCGAATACACCAAAATGTCATCAATAAACACCACAACAAACTGATCTAGGTACGGATGGAAAATCCTATTCATATACTCCATAAATACTCCAGGCGCATTAGTCACACCAAAAGGCATTACAGAATACTCATAATGTCCATACCTTGTTCTGAAAGCAGTCTTCTGAATATCCTCAGTTTTCACACGTATCTGATGATACCCAGATCTCAAGTCTATCTTGCTGAACACACTTGCACCAACCAATTGATCCATCAAATCATCAATCCTCGGTAAAGGATACCGATTCTTGATCGTCACTTTATTCAGTTGCCTGTAGTCCACACACAACCTCATAGTACCTTCTTTCTTCTTAACCAACAACACTGGTGCACCCCACGGTGACACACTCGGACGAATAAATTTCTTATCCAACAAATCTTCCAACTGACTCTTCAATTCAGCTAGCTCAACAGCGGACATACGATACGGAGCCATCGATATCGGTCTAGTACCAGGTACCAAATCAATCGAGAACTCAACTTCACGCTCTGGCGGTAATTCATTCACTTCTTCCGGAAACACATCAGGGAAATCACACACCACAGCTAGATCGCCAATCACCAGTTTATCTTTAGCCTCCAAAGTTGCTAACAGCATAAACAACTCTGCTCCATCAGCTACTTCCTCATTCACTTGCCTTGCTGATAAAAACAAACTCTTTCCTTCCTCAATCTCAGGAAAAATCAAAGTCTTATCAAAACAGTTGATATAGACTCGGTTAAACACCAACCAGTTCATACCCAGGATAACATCAATCTGCACTAGTGGAAGACACACCAGGTCTATCCCAAAGTCTCTACCAAAAATACTCAAGGGACAACTTAGACAAACTGAAGTAGTAGTTACTGAACCCTTCGCAGGAGTATCAATCACCATACTTCCAAGCATCTTAGATATCTCTAACTTAAGTTTCACAGCGCAATCCAAAGATATAAAGGAATGAGTCGCACCTGTGTCAATAATAGCTACAAGAGGAAAGCCATTAATATAACACGTACCTCGGATCAAACGATCATCTGCAAAAGTCTCAGAACCTGATAAAGCAAAAACCTTGCCTCCCGACTGATTCTCTTTCTTTGGCTTAGGACATTGTGGACTGATATGACCCAACTCTCCACAGTTGAAACAAGTCACAGTCTTCAACCGGCAATCTGCAGCTAAATGACCACCTTTTCCACACTTGAAACATTTCTTCTCATTACTGGTACACTCATGGATACGATGTCCAGCCTGACCACATCTGTAGCACTTAGCAGGAGCACTAGAATCTCCCCCACTAGGCCTCTTCATCCCACTCTGCCTCTGAAAACCTTTGCCAGCAGCATACGGTTTTCCACGATCCATCTGATTCTTGCCTCTCCTATCAACTCTCTGCTGATAGCTCTCAGCTCTTGCCTTGGAATCCTGTTCGAAAATCCTGCAACAGTCAACCAAATCAGAAAACACTCTAATCCTCTGATATCCAATCGCTTGCTTGATCTCGGGACGCAACCCGTTTTCAAACTTCACACATTTGGAAAATTCCCCAGCAGCCTCAGCATAGGGAGTATAATACTTCGACAGCTCTGTGAACTTAGCAGCATACTCCGTAACGGACCTGTTACCCTGCTTCAATTCCAAGAACTCTATTTCTTTCTTTCCTCTGACATCCTCGGGAAAATACTTCCTCAGAAATCTCTCTCTGAACACAGCCCAAGAAATCTCAGCATCTCCAGCAGTTTCCAACTCAGTGCGGGTAGCAACCCACCAATCGTCAGCTTCCTCTGACAGCATATGCGTACCGAACCTGACCTTCTGGTTATCAGCACACTCAGTTACTCTGAAGATCCTCTCGATCTCCTTCAACCACTTCTGAGCACCATCTGGATCGTATGCTCCCTTGAACATTGGAGGATTGTTCTTCTGGAACTCACTCAGTTGACGAGCAGCTCCCATTCCCACGACATTTGGATTTCCTCCAAGTACTCCAGCTAGCATACCCAGAGCCTCAGCAATCGCAGCATCATCTCTACCTCTTCCAGCCATCTCTATTCTGAAAACCCAAACAAGCTAAACAAGTAAGTACTGATAGGGTTACACAACACCTATCCCGTACAGGGGAAACAGAATAATTACGACTCGACTCGACCGACTATGCTCTGATACCACTAATGTAACACCCTTCTAAATACCCCAAATTATTATAATTAAAATACACATATATTCATCAGAGTAATTATGCCCCGAAGGGTGTCACACAATCATTTCACTACATTCATCAAATGTCCTGTCATGCTCATTTATTTAAATCAAAATAAGGCCTTTTGCATAATTCGCAGCGGAATCAAATTCAACATCAATGTAAAACATGTAACACTAGACATGTAAATCATCCAACAACCAATATCAAATTAATTAAAACATTCTCTCCCGATGTTACATCTATCAGAGCATGACCCATAAGAAACTACTCTAGACTCCAAGCATAAGCTTCTACTCAACTCATTCCTCGTTACCTGAAAAATAGGCGTAAGGGTGAGTTCCTCAATCAATATAATAAGCATTATAGAACAACATGTAATGCCAAGTAATTAACACATTAATTCACCCTAATTAGACTACGCATTCAGCAACAGTAATATCCATTCAAACATCATACTCAACAGTACAAATCTCCATCATATTCAATCATTAACAACACAACACACAATACACATATGATACTGGAATACATCCAATCATATCATATGCCATACATTCATTATGCAATGAGACTCTATGCATGCGGTACCGACTATTTGTGAACATATAGTTCAACCTCACCGTCCAAATCCAGGCACGGCTACCAAGCTCACTAGTCCCACTCATTTGAGACATAGTGACTCACTCACTAATTCCTCACCATGGGAATTAGCTACCACCCCAAATGGGCCATGAAATGCACGCTAATCACCTAGCATGCAAACATCAACAACAACAATCAAATGATATACTCACTAATTCCTCACCATGGGAATTAGCTACCACCCCAAATGGGCCACAACATGCATGCTAATCACCTAGCAATGCAACATCAACAATAATCAAGAATAGACACATGCTCACACTCTAAGCCATAATACAGTCTATTCACACATGTATACATTCACATCATCATGTATACCATCACACATTATCAACATAATTAATCACAAAAGCATATCATATCATGCCACATAATCAAACACAGTATTAGCACACTCTACTAATACCTATACCACTCAAAACAACGGGAAATGATCCCTATCACATCATACCTCAGCTAAGTCGCATCACTCAGCCTAAACAACCAAAAACTGCACAACAACAGTTCAGGAAAATCCCAACTCTGCCCATACGCGTACTGCCCATGCCATACGCGTATTGCCCAAACCTGGCCAACTCCATACGCGTATTGCCCACTCTCATACGCGTATTGCGCATTTCCTCGCCCAACTCATACGCGTACCACCTATCCCATACGCGTACGCTACGCGTAACAACTTCCCATTACGCGTACCAACAGAGACCAATTCACGTTCAAAATGCCATCTTTTCCACCCATACGCGTAAGGCTTCCCCCCATACGCGTACCAATATCTCATACGCGTATTGCCTAGTGCCATACGCGTATGACCAGAGATCAGAATTCTCAGATCTGCAATGGCTTTCTCTGCTACGAGATCTACCCAATTCAACCTTCTACAGTCCAATTTTCACACAAAATTCCTTCCTATTGTCTAACTCAAAACAGATCCTATTCGATTCCACAAGGTCTAACATTTCCACACTAAATTCCTACGACTTCTCCAATTATATTCCAATTTTCGTTCATCTCAACAGTTCACAAATTCAACATATATTATCCAATCATAGGTAAAACAATGGTCTATCACTACCCAGTACATATCATCCCATAATACCCGTTAATTGATGATAAACCCCCCTTACCTGAGTTAATCCGGCAGCCTCTGAGCTCCAAGCTTCTCCTTCCTTCAACCTTCGTTCTCTGGTTCTCTTTTTGCCCTTTCTGCTTCTTTTCCCCCTTTTCACGTGAAATTAACCTTTTTCCAAAAATTGGGACTTTTTATTATTCCAACTTATATACTCCAATAATATTATTCCACTAAATAATTATCCCAATAATTATTATTCCAAAATAATAATAATAATAATTCAAATATTCTAATTAAATTAATAAACATATTATTAATTTAATTTAAATAAATACATATTATTATCGGGGTGTTACATTATGGACCCTTCATTGAAGCATGTTCATTAAACTTTGATTTTGCAACATTAAATTTTTTGCCATATCCTTGCATGAGCCTCCCTTGCTGTCCATATTTCTCTATGATAAGATCATTATTTTTCATAAAATAAAACACCATTGCATTCTACTCATTTTGTACTTGAGTTTTGCTTTTTACACCATGCCATTTGATGCACTAAGTTGAGAGAAATGTTGGTTGAAAGATGGAGAAGATAACTGCATGGCATTCGGGTTTTTCTTGCTGTAACGTTGTTGGGTTTATGCTACATGGGGAGACGTGGACGTGTCTCCTTCGTAACCGCACGATCCTGTGCGCGATGTGCAATCCTGGCCATTCGCTCCGTTTTGTCATTTAGTGTTTTAAAAAAGCTGACCCATTGATGGCAAGTCTACATAACTTATTAAATGTACTTTTTTTTTATGTCACACGTTTAAATATTTCTGGACCGGACTGGGCCTCAACATGCTGTCCACACCCCACCATTTGCCAAGGCCCACTATTATTACATTGTTATTTTCATTTCTTTTTGTTTTCCACATTTAATTTCTGTTTTCATCCTAATTAATAAAAATATTTTAGTTGTTCATAAAAATATCAAAAAAATACTTTTCATATTTTTTAATGTTCTATTAAATTTATTTAATTTTTATTTTCATATTTCATTAAATGTTAATATTTTATTTTAATTATTTATTTCAAATGGTTCATTTTAATACACTTTTTTTCATTTATTTCATTTTCTTGACTTAAAATTATTTTTAACTTCTGATTTTTAGGATGAGGGTTGACCAATGTCTCATGGTCAACCCGACCTTTTATTGGAATTTTATTTCCCATTTTTAATTTATTTTGGATTTATTTTTGACCTAGTTTGCTTGGTTGACTTTACATTTGACTTCTGTTTTATTTCAATTAATTCATACACTAATTTTCATTATTTTTGAAATCTTTTTGGGGGATGATGATGTCCTGACCCCACCTCATTTAATTTATTATTTCATAATTTATTGAATTAATTTACTATTTATTTGATATTTTTTAAGTTGACTTGACTTTTCGGTTGACTTTTCTACGATTGATGTTTGACTTAGGGATTGCTTAAGGCAATTGAAGAGATCTTTTGATCCTATCTTGTCCATCTCATATGCCATATATTAGAGGCTTTTCATCTTGATTTTATTTGATCCTTGCATCATTTCCCGATTAAATTATTCATTGATTCTTTGTGTGTATAGTTTCACTTGTCTGATTCATCTGATATTTTTTACACTTGTTTCTTTCATCCATGCTTCTATTGTTTGATTGTTTAACATGTTTATACTTCTCATGCATTGTCTAATGCTTCATTATTTCATTCTTTGATTATTTGACTTGATCATATACCTGTTATTTATCTGATTGTTTGATTAATTGTTGCCTACTTGTATGGTGTATGAGGCATATATTTTTATTGCTTGATTGCTATGAACAATCCCCATTCATAATAAATGTGCCCCTCTCCCATGAAGTGTATAATGTTTATTCTTTCATTCTTTATTCATCTGTTAATACAAGAAATAAAATGAACATCCGATAACCATTTCAAAACAAGATCAAAACCTCGATCCAACGTCGAGTAACCATTTTCAAAACTTAACAGAACCAGCACGTATTCATCCATTCTTTTTTAAGTCGATTGCTTCATGCATCGCCATTTCTCTTGTAAGTCGATTGCTTCAGGCATCGCCATCTACCACTTGTAAGTCGATTGATTCATGCATCGCCATCTACCCTTACCCCCACTCATCTCTTTGCTCCATTCGTCGATTCTTATTCCGATTAGGTAGCACCCATTAGATATAACCCTTTGTATGATAACATAGGTAGAATTCCCATATTCTTTTGTATGATAACATAGGTAGGATTCCCATATTCTTTTGTATGATAACATAGGTAGAACTCCCTCAATCTCTTGCATGCCAACATTAGGTAGATGTTCCCATTTGTAAATCCTAACTCATAGGTCCACATTGCATGACAACTCTAGGGCAGAGCTTCCCCATTCTTTTAAACCTTCTATGTGTCTCCAATCCTGTGGCATGTCACTCCGTTCTATTGCAAAGCGGTAACTACCTAAGACTCGGTTCAGCGAGCTGCGACACCTACTGCTAGGACGTGAACACATTACCCATTCTCCTTTGACACAACTGGTGTCCTCCTTTGTAAGTCCATGTTCAGATGGCAATCCCTATGTAGCCGAACTACGGCAACTCTGATTCTCATGTTCAGATGAGATACGTAGGCACAAGATGCAATGTCTTGCCGAGTTTGATTGACAACTAACAACTAATCTTTGCTTGTTTTCGCCCTCGTTGCGATTCTTTTCTCTCGCCCTCGTTGCGATCGAGACATTCCCTTTCTCTTGCCCTAGTTGCAATCGAGACCCTTATTCCCGTAGTTAGTCGAACTACGACAACTCTGATTCTCATATTCATATGAGATACGTAGGCATAAGACACGATGTCTTAGCGAGCACACTTTTCCTTAACCCATAGGTAGCCGAGCTACGAAGACTCTAATTCTCATATTCATATGAGATACGTATGTAGTGGATGCGACATCCGTGCGAGTCATTTTCTTTTGACCCTTTCTTTTAGTAAATAGTACATTAGATAAACACACACCCTTTAGACAAGAACAACAAGAGTGGATCCCGTAGAGTACTACGGATGCGTAGGGGTGCTAATACCTTCTCTTCGCATAATCGACTCTCGAACCCAAGATTTGGTTGCGAGACCTTGTCTTTTCCTTTCCTTTCTCAAGGTTTACTTCGAGCGTTTCCTTTCCCCCCGTTGGGATAAATAGCGCACGGTGGCGACTCTTCTGTCATTTCTTTCTCGTCGGTTGTTTTTTTCGCACACTATCTATTTTTTAGGCCGCGACACCAAGTACCACTACTTTGAAGAGCACACATTTCATCAATCATTGCTTGCCTCCACTCAGGATGAGATAATGCTTCAGCCGAAGTTTTAGGAATAGAAACAGAAGACAAACACGTATACTGCAAAGGGGAAAGGCGATGATAACATACTTCAATATAATGTGGATAAGGATTTCGTGTTTGACGTATACATTTTCGAAGGGCAATTGGAAGATCGGACTCAGGTTGCAGGATCAGATCCGGTGATGGCGGAGGCATCGGAGGAGAGTCTTCAATGACCTCAGGGACATGTATGACTTCAGGGATAGGGACAACGGGCGTTGGATGACGATGCTGATATGTTTGAAGTGGTCGAGAAATGGGTGGGTCAATAAAGCTGACAAAATACCTAGACTCAAGAGTAGAGACAATACGCGAGAGACCCCAAACATCAGTGTGAACTAAAGCAAAAGGATACGAAGCTCGTTTATTGACTCGATTGGGAAACTGACCACGAGTGTGTTTCCCTAGCTGACACGACTCACAATGTAAATTAGATACCTTCGATAAATTTGGCACCAACTTATGTAGTTTAGAAAGACTGGGATGACCTAACTGAGCATGGATAGTGAGTGGAGAATCTTTAGCTGAGCATGTCTGAGATGACACTGAGAGGTAATAAAGGCCTTGAGACTCACATCCGACACCAATCATCTGCCCCGAACTCCGTTCTTGCAGGGTAACATTATTATTAGTGAAGGTGACACTACAATCAAGAGAACAAGTTAAACAACTGACTGAAAGTAAATTAAATGGACAATTAGGTACATAGAGGATAAAAGTAACCGAGAGAGAAGGTAGAATTTGAACAGTACCAATCCCTTCAGATCGGGTTTGAGAACCATTGGCAGAAGTTATAGTAGGTAAGAAACTGGATGTAGAGAGGGAAGAGAAAATATTTTTACTACCGATAACATGATCAGACGCACCAGAATCAAGGACCCAAGATCCAACAGAAGATGATTGAGATAGACAAGCAGATGAATTACTAGGGTGTGCTACCGAAGTAGTAGAATCTAAGTTCTGATAATTCTGATACCACCTGAGGAAATCATTGTAGTTTGGCGTAAAGTTATGAGGAGTAGCCATGAGTATCAGACCTGAAACAATTTCCCTATGGAGAGTGGAATAGTGGGAAAATTGTCGGGATCGACCGTCGGACGTGTTATCACATTTGGAGGTTTCTGCCGATGAAAAGTGGGGTCGCTGGATCGGAAAAGGCTCTTTTGCTGGTAGGTTACCAGAGAATTTTGAAAAGTGAGAGGCAAATCGGAGTAATGACACAGTTTGCAACAAAAAAAATCTCATCGGAAGACAGTGGGTCAACCGGGTAAAGCACGACGGAGAAAGAATTGTCTTAGCAGGCTCTAGATACCATGTTGAAATACAAGAGACTAAGAGACATTTGATTAAACTGTGTGTTTTAAAAAGCAATACAGAGACTTTATTATATATAGAGATATTATAACTAATTACATGGTATAATCGATGTGGGACTATTCGATATACAAATATTCTTAATACTATATTTACAAATATCAACATCTTCAAATATCAATGTTTAGCGATTTCTACTTCATCAATGAAGCTATGATCATAACTCGTCACCTCTGGGTCAAAGAAGTCGGTAATCTCCATCAACACTTCTATTGATGAACTTGATGAAGAAGATTTGGAATCAGTATCGCTTAAAAAGTCATCATTATTCTTGTAAAACTCCTTTATAATACGATCAAATTCAACTTGGCCTAGGTCATCCTTGCATTCTCTCATGCGTAAGTCCCATAGATTTTTTTCTTGGATACTTAGGGTTTTTAACGCATTTTTATCATCATCACATTCATGTGCAAAGGCCATGTCTTAAGAGAACGAAAAATGGATAAAATAAAAGCAAAAATACCTGAGATTGAAGAACGGTTGGAAGCTGAGAAATTGTCTTGAAAGAGTAATAAATTATTTTCGTGGAAGATTAGCAAGAAGAGGAAGAGGTAACTTTAAGGAAGCCCCTTTTTATGAATTTCAAAGGTGACACATTTGATATTTTTTTTAAGAAAATCAATTCCCCATAAAAATCATCATTACAGAAGAAAAAGAAAATTTGGCAAAGATACATCCATGCGTCTGCCATAATTACCCACATCATTATGTCAGATCTATAAAATAGACAACAATATTTTAGGTCTGGGTTACACCTCGACCTTAGGATGGACATAAAATGTTTCGGGTTTATTTTTGTATGAACATTTCTCTCTTTCAGATTTCATGCTCGAGGGGCTTATGTACATCCCGGAAATTTATGTTGATTGGTCGATATGTAAGATCGGAAGAAGTCGATGAAGAAGTAGAAATGGTTCGGATGTGATCCGAGTATTATTCAAAGCTAGAACATGAATTAGCTTAGGGGATCCGAGTTATAACCTGGACTAAGAAAGCATCAGCTTGTCGGGTTGAGGGTTCTAAAGGACCGAGGTGTTGACTTTCGTACTAAGGGATATTGAACCCGGATAAGCCGGGATAATATCGGAGGGAAACCCTCTAGAAACAGTTTCGAAAGATGAAAGGTCATAAGGGCCCAATAATGAAAGGGACAAGTACATCCCGTAATTCCTTGAAACCGAGTTGGTGAGAAGGTCGAGTATGAAGAGGCAAGTAGGTCAAATGATCGTACTCATACATATAAATCGAGTCTGATGTCAATGTCAGAATACCATGTGAAGAGTCACAAGATTCGGTTACAGAATGTTCCATGATGATATAAGAGTTACAAATATTGATGGAAAAGATGTTATCTAGCAATTATATGGGCGATGCATGTTACCTAAGGCTACCTTTATGGGATATGAGGAGGCAATCATTAATGGATGATGGATGAGTCAAGCCATATAAATAGGAGATTCCTTGGATGAAAAATGTGGGATCGCCTGAGAAAATACATAACAGACACTTGTAACCAATCATTTAGGACTCTCTCTGACGGATAACGGGGAAGACAACCTTTTAGTTTTTTTAGTAAGAAAACACACACACACACACACACAGATATATATATATATATATATATATATTTGTGTTATGTATGTGAATTTACAGGTTTATAAATATATGAGTATGTCATATATGTGTCACTTACATATGTTTTAAAGTCATTTTTAATTTTCCATAGACTCGTACAAGTCTATGAGTCGAGCCTACGTACCCTTTACGAGTCTGAGTAGACTCACATGTTTGACAACCTTGTGCACTAGGAGGAAGTGTCAAACCCTAAGTTGATAACCTAAAACCACATATAGGGAAAAATTGGCGAAACATTTCAATAATGGGAAAGGAGTTAATGCGTTTGTTTCCCACTAACTTTGTAATTGATCCAAAATGTTTTCATTTCTCTCTAAGGTCGGACGTTATTGCTAGACGCCAACCACGACTTCAAAGACTTTCCCGAGTAGTTTTCACCCGACAAGCCTTAGGGCCATCTTTTTTGGGTCAACCAAAGGCCCATAGCAAAGGTCCAACCAAATGTAAGCCCAATAAAAATAATCCAACGTATAAAGTTAACAAGAAAGATTTAAGGTACATTTTATGATATCCACTTTTCACTACACTCATCTTGAATTTTATAAATAACTTGGGTGTTGGAGTGCTAACCTTGCATGTCTACCCCACACCACCACGTTAGAGATCAACATCATCAATTCATGATCCTCAGTCATTTATCAACACCAATTCTATTTCCACAACAGAATAACCTTAAAACATGTTTTTAGCCAACCATATACACAAAGTCTCGTATGTATATTTAAAATGAGACACTAGTAAAACATTACGCCTAACCCTAAAAGGAGTGATCAATTTTCTTCCATTGATCTCTTCATCAAGGCTCATATCCCTTTATCCACCAAGAGAAACAAAAACAGGGCTAGAGAACCCCCTTCGCTTTACGTCTCTTCGAATACTTCTCTTCAGTTGGACTATAGTTGACTAAAATTGACATCCTTTTAAGAGTGATGCAATATTTCATCCAGGATTTCTACACATGATCTAAACCAAATCTCTCTAACATATACTCTAAAAAAAATCAATCCATTTAGTCACAAGTCTTCTAGGAATCCATTTATAGAATCAAAGATTATTCACCCCATTATCTTAGCATAAACAATAATTTTGTTTATCACCAACACACCATCCACTAATTGCCTACCTATGAGGAATGATGACAGAGAGATAGAAAAAACCGGCCCCCTCATAGTTATTAATCTAACAGTTGAAACTTTGAAAATTAGCTTATGGAAACATCAAAGTAAAGAGATCCAACGGAAATCCCTTAAGATTTACAAGGACTTCACCTTTGGAGTCACTTTCAGAAAACAAGAGAACATACTCTTTGGAAAGCGAGCATTACCATAAAGTTGATAGAAGAGAATCATAACTTAAATTCCCATAAGATCGAAAAGTCGTTGATGAACATAAAAGTTAAAACCATTTTGACCTCAAGCTTTTTGACTCATCACTATCTTTCACCGCATTTTCTATCTTTAATATTTAAAAAGGTGTTGTTAGAATCATTTTTGCTTTGACACCTCTATAAACACCAACTCATCCTGCAGAGACAAATAATTCTCGTTGCTTATAGATATTTTTTTTAAAAACATGTCATCTCCTTTATGTCTTGGTTCAACTCTTTCATCCATCTTTTCTCCCTTAACAAAGCTGAAATTACACTCTTTTCACTCTGGACCTAATATGGACATAAAATATCATGGTATTAACATCTCCCTCCTTAAACCACTTGGACCATGAATGTTGGAAGATAAGATTTGGGCATTGTTTCTCTCATCCTAAGTGATGGAGAGTCATCCTACGAAACCCTAAAAATCTTCTTAAATTTAGAAATACATTTCCAACCACATCTCATTCACACCACATTCATTCGTAAGTAAATACACCATCATTTTATTTAAAAAATAGTTAAAAAATACACTCCTGAAATAAATTTGAAAATATACTTCTATAAAAATGGTACTATTAAATTGATACTCCCTCCGTTCCTTTTTAAATGTCATTTTTTTGACTTTTTTCACATACCAATAAAGTTAATAATTGTTATTACTTTTTAAACAATCATTATCTTTTTTCCTATTTTATCCTTAGTTTTTTATTGGTTTATTTGACTTTTTTCTCTATATATAATAATTAACTAGGAGTATTTTTGACAAAACAACAATCAATACTACTTTGAAATTTGGAATGACACTTAAAAATAAATAAAAAAATTTCTTAAAAATGACACTCAAAGGAGAACGTACTATCAAACATTCAATCTTTTCCAAAAGAAAATTGTTCCTGCAAGTACTGCTAGCTACAGAATTAGTACATGCATGCGTTTGGTTCAACCGTAGATTGCAAGTAGTTGGATTTATTTCAATATATAAGTAGTATATTTTAAAATTCAATTTTGGCTACCAAAATTAATTTTATCTTGAGATTTATAAGGTGGGGTATACTTCCACTCCTAAGGAAGTATACTTTCAAATTTATTTTGAAAATATTTTCGAACTATATTTTTTATAAAATAAAAGTGTGTCTTACTTACCTTGAATTTCACGAGTACGAAACCAACCCTTAGAGTGAAAAAAAGAAATTCCCTTAGACTTTCTTTGGTTTTTAGGAGCATCCACAAACCCATGAACAAAGTTTTCCTGATTTTCTTTTCCGAGTTATCAAGGCCTCGTCCACACTCTTGGAAAAGAGCAAAATCTAGGTGCTTTTGTTATATTTATGATTTATTCCAGATTGTATTAAGGATATGATATCAATGGAAATTATGAAAAGAAACTATTAAAACATTTCAGAAAAATAGAATGGCTGTTAAAACACTATTCCATTAAAATAGAGAAGAATATGTAAAACCTAGTTGTCATTCAAAATGGAGAGTTGGAGACTAAAGAGATTTTTTCTTATAAACAATATATAATACATTTGAATTTGCCAATAAAGTAATAATGCTAGCTAATGCGAAATTATTGTAATCAGATTCTGGAGAATGAGACCACAACAAAATCTAAACATAATTTATTAAATTTCTTGGTCTTTGAAAGATAAGGCAGGAACCGTGCTGATGACCTCTTTCAAAAAATTGCTGACTTCAAAACAGAAGCTAAAGGGAAAACTCCCCGATACGTAAGAAAGTATTTGCAAATTGCAGCCGCATCTTGATGCCCCCGCAAGAAAACGCTATCGAAAAATGCATCATGAGACTGAAGTAAATGTTCCTTTCCAGTCTCATGCTCAAATTTCAGTAGGTAAACATAAGAATATTATGTTCAAATTCTTTCAAGATTGTCAGAAACAGTTTTCATTCTAGGCCTGACCTCAGGGTCTCCCTCGGTGCATGATAGTGCTACATGAAATACAGCAAGTACTTCTTTCTTGGCATGTATTTCTTGAAGAAGTGATGGATCGACCATTTCGGATAAAGGGCTTTCTTGTTCAAATCCTTTCTTAACCCATCTTACCAAGTCAGGTACTTCCACGGAAGTTGATGCTCCGGGAGAAGAATCTGGGGATTTACCAGTGAGCAATTCAAGTAATACAACACCAAACGAATACACATCCCATTTTTGGGTGGGTCTGCAGCCTGGTACTCTAGCTTCGGGGGCTTTATAGTTGTTGATTCGTTCTGTTTGTGATGACTTCAAGTAAGGAAGAGCTCCACCCATAAAACCGCCGGTGGAGGGATTGTTGCCGGTGATGCTGATCAGCCGGTTAAGGCCGAAATCAGAAATGAGGGGTTGGAAGTCTGCGTCGAGGAGGATATTGGAGGGTTTGAGGTCACCGTGAACAAATTTTCTTGGACTGCATTCGTGGAGATAAGCTAAACCTCTGGCTGTTCCTTTGACTATTCTCAGCCTGATTGACCATGAAAGATTTGGAGATGGTTGGCCATTTCTCCCTGCAAAAATACTTGGAATTAAATGTGAACTATTTGCAGCAAAACAATTTATCGTAAAAATTACAAATCTACTAGAGTGCAAATGCTGATTATGAGTTATTTTTTTGTTGCAGTTACAATTTATGCTATTCATATATATAAAATTATACAGTATTCATGATCTCTTGAGATGTCATATGTAGCAATTTTCTTTTCTTTTCTTTTATGAATAGTTTCAAACATAATAATCATGAATAATTGATTGGTCGGTGTATCCTACATCCTACGTAACAAATTGCACTATTGACTATTCTAAAAGTCAAAATTAAGTCATTATGTGTTTAGTATTTTCTTCATAATATCCAAACATAAGTGTAGTAGAAGCAAAGGAGTGAGAAAACAGTTCAAGTAGGGCCTGCTTGAATCAAGAGATCGTGAAGCAGGTAGAGTGCTTTAAAAGCAAAAAAGTTAAGGATTGATGATGTAACAAAGAAAAGAAAGGCTTTTCACCAAGACTCCAAGAACTAGAAAGCTCTAAAAAAGAACCAAAGCTAAGAAGTTAAACTTTAGCAGAATGGAATAAAGCCAAAAAAGTGGCACAAACTTGCAAGTTCTTTTACATACTACAGTTAAATGATACTTTATACAAAGCTACTTTAAATGATACTACTATAAAATAATAGTAGTATAAAATATCCAAAAAAACTGCAAACAAAATTGAAGTCAAAAGACACAACACTTTGGATCCTCTTCGGTCTCTCTAGTCAACTCTCACTCAGTTTTTTAATTAATCTAACAATTGAGCATATTAATATCTTAACTGTTGGATTAATCCAACAACACTGATATTTTGCAGCTTCATGATGCAGGAACATGGCTTACTGAGGTGTTTAATTGCAACTTTTGCGCCTAAAAAATTGGTTTATTTAGTGGCCCCATGTGGTGAGAATGAGATAAAGACCTAGATAGAAGTTCATGGTCCCAGACATGAATACCGCTGCCATCTCATCTCCCAGACACATGGCGAATGTCCTTATTTCTCTTTCAAAGGGCAGCGCATTGAAATTTACAATAACACTGACAGTGTTGTCCAACCAAACAATTTCTCGATTCAATGCCATTACCAATTATAGATAAGCATCTAATTAAGGTATTCACCTAGCCACACCCACATTCTCCCCTCAAATTTTAAAGTTAAAACTTTAGTAGTAATATAGTATAATTCTTCATTTCTACCAAGACAAATAGGAATTTAATATTGTGCATTTGCACCAGCTAACTAACCATCATGGTCCCAGTGTACCACAAAACAATAAAGAAAATGACAATCATATAAACAAAGAGACAATGGGAAAAGACAGAACTCCGAATTGGATTTCTTTCTTTCAAGCAAGCAAAATCTAGCATATTCAGTACTATTTTCTTCCAAAAAAAATATTAAATTTATTATTAATTGTCTTGCTAGTTGCTACCCATTCTTTCTACAAACTAGAGAAGACAAGAAAGTTATTTTACTTTGGGCTGAAATTAAAAGACAAAAATTGACCAAATATCCATCAAACCTATATAAAATAAAATTCAAGTCCGCAATCCTCTAAATTAAATATTCTACAACCACTTCGTGAATCTAAAATGTTGGTAGAACAACACCATTATCCGGTTCATTGGACCGACTAATCCAATTCAGAGGTCAGTTCTGGCATCTAGTAGTTTGAGAACTCTCCAGATTGTGGTTGCGGAGGATTGAACCGTGGTTCTGCTTATCAAGTCCAGTGCAAATTACCACGACCAATTATTGATTGATTTGAAATCATTTTAGGAATAATATAATAAATTGGTAGTATATTGATCAGATATGAATGAATGCATGTGTAGAAATAAATTCATATTGATAGTGTATAACGGTATACTGTAACTCACATTGATAGTATACAGCGGAGTACCAATTAAATTGAAGTTGGTACCGGTAGTACTACATTACCTAAGATTCCAATTTCACCATGTTATCATTAACTGCCATTCATTAATTTGTTACTGTAGTGTTATTGAACTCTCATTATCAATGAAATAGTGCTCTTTCCCACTAGCCTACTACTCTTATTCTGTTATGAACTCTGAGGCACCGAGTGAAAAAGGAGTGTCCGTGTTAATGTTGGATACCGACAATGACACTTGTAATTACATTTAATTTATTCATCTTTTTAAATTATTATCGGTGTTGATGTGTCAGAGCCAGTGTCGTGTCTGGTGTCCATATCTATGTTCGTGCTTTATAGGTTATTTCGTGCTTCATAGGTTATGAATGTTGTGAGAGTAAAAATGGAGCCTCATTAATGAATGCAACAAATGAAATCAAAGACCCAAAAGGAAAAAGAGAAAGGGATACATGCATACTACATAAATACAAACATAAACAAAATGTAAAGGAATTTAACCAACCTCTAAGAGCATTAGCCAAATTGCCATTGGAAATGAAATCACTTATCAAAAGCTTTTCATCATGAGCCCAATAATAAGCTCTCAACTTCACAATATTCGGATGTTTCACTTTCCCAATAGCTTGAACTTCAGCAGCAAACTCCTTATACCTTTGTTCACCACCTTCCCCTAATCTCCTCACAGCCACAGGAACACCATTTCCAAGCACTACCTTATACACAATCCCTAACCCACTTTTCCCTAACACATATGCGGAAGCTCTTAATAACTCATCAAGTTCAAAGCTAAAACCTTTATCAATTGCCACCAATTCTCCTTCTCCTTCACCTTCCCCTCTACCACCACCTTCTCTTCCTCCTTTCTCACTCTCTTCGATGTCCGAATCATCACTCTTAAACCCCTTAACACACCCTAAAGACAAACAAAAACAGCAGAAACTTGATTTTTCATTATTTCCACTGCCACCAAATTTCCTCTTCAAGGTACAACTACACCCATTGGAGTTATCTTTCTTTTTCCAATACACATAGACAACAAGAAGCCCAATTAAAGCTACTCCAGCAGCATCAGCTACTGTTATAATAATAATTAAACCGGGACTCAACCCTTTCTTAGACCGGTTCACATGTTGTCGAGCTGAACCAGGACTAGTCCCTGGTTCACTCGGAGCGGAACCGGTGCACTGTTTTTGCAGAGGAAACCCGCATAGTTTCGGATTATTAAGAAACGCGGTGGGTCCCTGGTTCGAAAACGACCCCGTTTGAGGAATTTCTCCACTTAGATCGTTGCTGCGAAGGTCGAAGCTAACCGTCACCGGCAACTTTCCTAGAGACTTGGGAACTTTACCTGATAGATGGTTGAATGAGAGGTTTAGGGTTCCGGTGAGAGAGTTAAGGTAGCCAATTTCGTCTGGAATCGAACCTTCCAGAAGATTCGCAGAAAGGTCCAGCTGAACTAGATTCTTAAGCTTCATCCATGGAGTCACCGGAATGTCGCCGGAGAAATTATTCCTCGCGAGGATGAGCCGCTGGAGTTGTGCACAGTTTCCGAGAGACTCCGGGATTGTGCCGGCGAGTGAATTTTCGGAGAGGTCAATGTTTTGGAGACGGGGAAGATTGCAGACGGAGGGAGAGAGATTACCGGAGAGGTTATTCCCATGGAGGAAGATGCTGTGGAGGGAGGTAGCATTGAAAAGCTGAACAGGAATGGAGCCATGGAAGAGGTTAGTATGGAGACTCAAGCGGCGGAGATAGATTAAGTTTCCAAGCTCCGACGGGAGGTAACCACGAAGGCCTTTCCCGGCGAGACCTATACCGACGACACGAGCTTCCGACTCACCGGAGATGTTTGCACAACTAATGCCGGACCAGTGACACGGGGTAAGGTCGTCTTCATTCCAATCAGAAAATGCGGCTGCACCGTCGCCGTTGACGGCAGATTTGAGCGTTAGAAGAGCGAGGCCGTCGGAGGAGAGAGAAACAACGGGATGAAAATAGAAAAGAAGAGCAATGAAGAAGGTATATATCATTTAGAATTTGCAGTAAGACACGGTTTTGGGTTTGTTAGTTACGGTGAGTACTATACTGTACAGTTTATTAGTGTTTGTGTAATGGAAATGTATGAAGATGAGAATAATGGATGAAGATGAGAATGAGGGGTGATAAAGAAGGAAAGTGGGTGTATTTATTTATCACAAGAGTAGGGGAAGATGGGTTTTTAATTTGGTGGGTCCATTTCGCGCCAAAAAGATGGACAGAGAGAAAGTGAGTGAAAGTGAGTGAGGAGAGAATTTGTTAACGGAAAGAGTGAAGTGAAAGAGAAGAAAAGGGTTGTGATTTCTGTATTTGGATTAATGGGTTTGGTGTTCGGTTGAATTTCAAAGATTGAAATGATTTTTGACGAATGTATTGAACTGCTTCGTGGGCTCTTGTTAATGCTGGTTTATTTTCTATGGTCTTTTTATGGTAAAAGATCCACGTGGAAATTATCAGCTTGGAAATGGAGAGATTTTTTATCATCTCATTATAGAAGTAGGAGTATATTTTTAAGAGATTTAAAATTTGAAATCCAAAATTATTGAATCTATAACAAATATAAATCATATAAACATTTCATTAAATCAAATAAAATTCAATTGTGAATTTTCTATTCAAATTTTTAAAAAAATTCATGGTGCTGCCAATCCAATTGACGCACCAATTTCAAATAAATCAAATATAATATTTTTTAAATTAATTCCCGGACTACCCCAATTTCAAAAAAAATAAAACGTTAAGACGTAGTTGCCAGATCAATTGGCGCATACCCTTAATTTTAAAGAGGGGGCCCAATTGAATTGGCTACAACACATGATATTGTCAATCCAATTGACGCCCATGTATATAAAGTGAGAGGAGGTTTTAATTGTTCTGGTGCCTCCGTGTATTACGTATTTTTTTTTGTATAAATAGATGTGTTGGGTGATTCATTTTTCGACATCTCTTTTCATTATATTGCAAACATGTTTCGTCTATTCGAGAGACAAGTCTCCGATGGAGATGATGTTTTGGAACATATGTCGTTTCGAGCAACTAAAGAGGGAGTTGGTTTGTTGGTTAGACGGAAATATACCTGAAGGCGAAAAAATTAGAAGTATTGAGAGACTCGATGTAGTATGTGGTTGGGTGCGAGTAAAAAATGATAAGGATGCTAGGGAAGTGATGTTTGGACCAAATGACATCAATTTTGATTGTTGTAATCAGTTAGAAATATTGTGGTTAAGTATTTTCATATGTTTTGATATTTGTTGTTTGTGTTGTTTATTCAGACCTGTTCGGTTTTAAGTGGGTTTAAGTTGGAGTGATGTTTGTTGTTAACCTTGTTGTAACAAAAAGTTATTAATATATCAAAATCAAAAGTTACAAAAATTGAAAGGAGGTATTAAATTATGATGCAGAGGTTGCTCCTAGATTGAGACTTTTTTTATTGTGTCCGGGTTGACGATATATACTACATAATCTTATCATTTTATCAGTCGTATTCATTTCTGTTCTAATATGCGTGTTGTTTGGCCGTCCTTTTTTCTTTCTTCACATCTCATCGTTGTGCCAAACTATGTCTCCTTGATATGGAGGCCAGTATTCCTCCATTGTTAACACTGAGAAGCTTTCGTTATAGACATTCATGATGGTAATGACCTTGTAAACATCGGATAGATGGTTGTAAGCGTCCTGGCGAGTATGTGCGCATGCCGCAATGACATGGGAGCAAGGAATACGGAAGGCCTGAAACTTTCCACAGTCGCGCCAACTTCTGTTTAGTCTGACAACATAGGATAAATTTGGCCTCCCATCATTGTGGTCCATTGTTTCCTGTACACTGAAATTTTGCCTATGACGGTCAAAGATTGTAACAGCGTGTGTGCTAGCTTTGATAATTTCCTCTTTCATAATTTTCATACAATATTCACTGAATAATTGATCGGACATTAACATTGCACTCCATCTTTCACCTCTGGTTGCGAAGGTAGATGCCAACCTAAAATAGGTTGTTCTGACCAACACGGTTATTAGTATATTTCTAATGCCTTTAAATACGTCGTTCATGCATTCCACAAGGTTTGTTGTCATATGACCCGATCGACAACCTCTGTCAAATGCCCCTGTCCACTACTCTAATGGCATGTTATTCACCCACCTTCTTGCATCTATATAAGACAATCTAATTTCGTCACGGTAATGTTGAAATGACGGTCGGGTTAGAGCATACCATGCATTCACCACTTTTTGCAAAGGTTTTTATCTTTGATTGCACGCATGAAGTTTTGTGCGATATGTCTAATACAATAGACATGGGTAGAAGGAGGATTATGTCATCTGTTATCATGGTTACAAGCACTCTCAATGGCAGCATATCTATCTGAAATCAAATAGAGATTGCCTTGTGAAGCAACATGTATTCTGAGATGACTAAGGAAGAAACCCCAACCACCAGCGGTTTCACCTTCAACCAGAGCAAAGTCAATGGGAAAGACATTATTGTTGTCGTCTTGTGCAAAAGCCATAAGCAAAGTGCCCTTGTATTTTCCGTATAACCATGTTCCATCAACTTGAATAATAGGTTTGGAGAATGCAAAACCTTTGATGCATGGTTGAAACACCCAAAAGAAGCGGTGAAAAATTATATTTCCAACAACACAAGTTCCGTCTGGAGTAAATGCTGACAATGTCTCCATTATTACAACAGTTCCTGGTGAGTATGTTTTAAATGCCCATAAAAACTATGGCAATTCTTTGTATGAATCCTCCCAGTTGCCGGATACTTGTTCAACAACCTTTGTCCTTACAATCCACGCTTTCTTGTAAGAGGCAGTATAATTATATCGTGTGACGATATCAGATATTATTGTACTCTTCACTGATGGGTCTTTGTTAACAAGCGGCAAAATGTCTTGACATATCAATTCAACGTTTAATTTTCGGTGATCCTGTACAACATTAGTGGCAATGCAACTGTGAGGTGGGTCTATAGAAGCTATCTCCCAAGAATCGCTTATCTTCCGGTGAGACGCAGCCAACCGGAACTTGCAAAGGATGTTACGACATTCGATGACATACCTTCTCGAATCAGTGCGTTTCACGGTGAAATCAACAAAGTTATCCATGTGAAATTTTTTGATAGCTCGCACACATTCTTCTCTAGTGCAAAACGTGTCTCCCACTTTTAACTCACCCTCTGACCGTGAATACGGGTTATAAAAAACATTGACGGATGTTTCATCGTCATGCAAGTCCATGTTTGTCATATGTTGAAGCGGATTATATACATGACTTGGAGGTAATGGCGTTGGATGATCGTCATCTTCAATGTTGTTGTTCAGCATATGATCGACCTGTGTCTCGATTTATTCTTCTTCTCCATCAACAATATTGACTTCTGCTTCTGCTTCTAGGTTGGCTTCATTTGAGTCTTCTGAAACAAATTCACCATATTCAGCTTGATTAGTTATCTCAGATTGTTGAGATGATATACTTTATTGGAGATTAATATATAACTCAATAGAGTTGCAACCAGAATGTTCGTGACTAACAAACATATATTCAACATCTTTATCATCTTGCACCTTTAGCGGGTAAAATTTACATTGATTATTTTTGAAATAAATTGGATTTCGGTACGTGATTTGTGACACAAGACCAAATCCTAGGCAAGATTCTATTCGTTTTTTCAAATGCAAGAATTTGAATTTCTCTTGATCGTAAATCAGATAGTATTGGTGTTTCGAAAACTAATCCCGTATACATCACACTCATATGTCTCACCGTTGTAGTGAGCATTGATAATATATTTGATGCAGATGACATAGTAAGATAATGAAGATGTGTAGGTTTGATAATGAATTTGTGTTGGTTTGAGGAGGAGTATGAATTTGTGTTGGTATGAGGAAGAGTATTAATAGAAGAATGTGACATGGAATGCATGCAAGAGCTAGCTTCATTCCATTTGGCGTCTGCTTGCAATTTTTGAACATGGGCGCCAGTCCATATGGCGCCTTCTGTGTGCATGCCGTCGAGATTCTGCGCTACATGCAATAGTCATGCAACCTAGTGAAAAGACCATGCATGCAAGACCTTTCAAGACCATGCATCCAACTAGACACCTAGGAAGTCGCTAGTCCATATGGTGTTAGCATGTAAAAAATATATATCCGTGCCAATTGAATTGGCACTAGCTTGCATGCTCAATATTTCATGCATGCACACTTACGGATGTATCTCATTATAAATAGTCGTGCAACTCAACACTTCTTCATCAGCAATAATCACTTATACATCTGCAACAAACACTATTTCATATGAAACACACTTTTTCATCTGCAACACTATGATAAGATGTCTCTACTAACTATTGGTGAATCACATAGAGGCACAGTTGCAAACATAACAACTTACGTAAGCGTTTACTTATTGTCATATTTTTCTAACACATTTTTTTATAAAGTAACTTCTTTTGTTGTTTATTTTTTAGGATATTTCTAGGTTTCGAACTCGTGTCCACGAATTTCTTGCCATGGACGTGTTGATTCAGCCTTATGTCAAACTCGCCGATTTTGGACATGTAAGCAAAGTCATGTCTTGGTCGGTTGATACTAAATTTATTCTAGCTTTATGTGAAAGATTGCGTCCCAAGACACACACATTCTGGTTTCCAACCGGTGAATGTACTGTGATGTTAGAAGATGTATACATGTTATTGGGACTACCTATCGAGGGTAAGGCAGTAAATGGTAAAACCAACTATGCGAATCCAATTTGCATGGACCTCTTGGATGCTGACTTGTTAGATGATAACTTGAGAGGTCAAGGTATACTCCTTTCACGCCTTAAGGCATATTACAACAACTTACAGTTAGATGAAAATTCTACCAAAAACGCTCGAATAATAAAAATTAGGTGTTATATTATGCTTTTAATTGGTTTATTTTTATTTTTCGAAGGTAGTGATTCTAGTATGGATGTTATGTATTTACCTTTACTAAGACATGTAGATAAAATAAGAAGTTACAGTTGGGGGTCCACTTGTTTGACTTATCTTTATAGCTCTTTGTGTAAAAATATGCACAAAGACACATCTACATTTTCTGGATGTGTTGTTTTGCTCCAAGCATGGGGTTGGTCAAGACTACCGTCCCTAGCGCCCGTCAACCACAACCCGTTCATATTCCCGTACGCATAAAAGTAAGTTCTTAATAATGGACTATATTTACTTACTTTACCGATTATTATCTCTAAATAATATATTTACTTTTATGGTGCAGATGGTCGGCATGTGGTATGAGTTACAACAGATGTCCTAGACAATGTATTACCTAGTATCGCAATCTCTTGGACCACCTTCGACCATCAAATGTATTGTCATTAACCTAATTAATTCGTAATAATTTATTTTTTAATATCACCCATTTATAATCTAATATATTTTCACATTTCAGTTCATTTTGCATCCATATCTAAACTTGGATCATGACCATGAAATCAACGAACAAGACACAACAGTTTGGACTGCATGCACATCGATCATAAGATTCACCACTGTGGAGATGCATCATAGTGATCGTGTTAAATTGCAGTTCAGTATGCTTCAACACATCCCATATCCCCCGACAAACCTCGGAGAATAGAATTTATGAAAAGTTAACGACTAATGTAACTTTAACCCTTGACAAAGCTTCGCTAGATTTGAGTGTCAAAAATGGAAGTACCGACAAGACCATGTCTTAACTGATGTTGTGATGCCAACCGAAGAAAAACCAACTCGTAATTATATAGCTTGGTGCATATAGATTGGATTTGAGTTCATCGCCGAGGATATGTACCTATACGACCCACACTAGGTAACTTACAAACAATATGGTTCAACATCTAACCCCCAACAACATTATCAGATCGTCTACTCATAACCCCCTATCTATCAAAATTTCTGGTCCACAAACACACAAACCTATGACCCTAACATGCCAAACACCCAACCACAATACCAAGAGCATACCCCATACCACCACCAGCAAGTAGATCATCATCAAGACACCCAACATCGCTATGCACCCAACACATCACCCTACCATAGTCGCCTTAGTCAAAACACTCAACAATCATTTAACACCAGCCGTCCCTCCTCCTCCTATAGCCAAGAAGCCCAAACATCACAAAACCAAAACATGCAACAACCATATGGCTACCAAACACCACAACAATAATTTCAATATTTCCTCGACGCATCATTCACACCAATGTCGCCCTTCAATCTTCCTGGTCGCCCTCCAATAACTCAAACACAACCTAACTACTCTGGCATGGGTCACGAACTCAGCTATGGCGGTAGCGCTTCATTGCATACACGGGACTATGCAAATTTGTTAGAATATCTTAGGCAATCTCCTGCAGGTGGCGGTGATGTTCCTGGGCCCTCAAATACTTAAACAGTCAGGGTGAATCATCAACGTGGGTTAGGGCCACACGTTTGGATAGCTAGGGGATGTGGTACCAGAGGTCGATTAGGTCATTCCTGTCAATGACATTAGTCTTTTTGGTTATCGTATGTAAACACATATTAATATTAATATCAATTGGTCCGATTTCGACTTTTATATAAAATGTATATTATTTTTCAAAAACAATTGCATAACACACATAAGTGTCAGACCAATTGGCGCCTCCTTTAAAACCTAACACACAGGCGCCAATTGGATTGGCAGCACTAGGTGCATAAGCCAATCTAATTGGCGCCACCTCTTTAACTTAGAGAGCAGACACCAATTCATCTGGCGCCACCTCTTCAAAGTGGGGTAGTTTGGGAAATAATCTGAAAAGTGAGTTATTTTGGGATTTTTTTTTGAAAAAGTGGATTATTTTAGTAAAAAATTCTCCAACTGTTACATGTCAAACAACAACCCTAACTTGTGAACAATTAAAATAATTAATTAAATACAAATAAAACCATTGATCAAACAAACTAGTTACTTCTTTATCTGACTTAAATATGCACGACGCGATCTCATCAAATGTTTTAGGATAAATTGGCCTTGAACAAATAGTACAAATGGATTTGTCCAAGGTAGTATTTAACTCGACCGGTCTCTTGGTACTATATTGACCAAATATTAAGGATATTGTTCTAACATCACCATCATTTTAGGTTTCATGTTGGGAAATCGAACACGTTCATCATCATCGTCTAACCACCCTTTTGTGTCGCGATGGTTTTTATAAAGATTCATTTGGTCCATTTGGTGCTTCAAATCAGACAATTTAAAATTGACATTGATCCTGAATAAATAGGAAAAAGTCTTTTTGTTGTAGTAAATTATAGATAGGTTAGAGTTTATTCTGACTAGGGTATGAATAAAAAGAGTTCATTGTTTTTCTGATGTAAAATGCAAATGTACTAAACACATCATTTTATATAAGTTTTTGTGTGTTCTAGTCCATAAAAAGCATTAGTGGACTAGAATGAACCAAAGTTTGTTTTATATTAAGGATCATTCCATTGCTCCTCATGTAGCATGTGTGGAACCATATTTTGTAGGTTAATGTTATGTTGAATATGCTTTTGATGATGACAACTAAACACAAGCATAACAAGGGGTCAAAGATGCAAGCAGACTAAGTAGAGTTTGATGGGTTTAATGATCACTGCAAACATCCTCTGATGATGGACCTAAATGGAATATAACTCAAGACTCATCTCCCATAAGAATTCAAGCAAATGTCTATAAGATTGAATTGTATGACAAGTCTTGAAGCTTCAAAGTATGAAAGTTTGCCATGTCGCATGTGAGTGAATAATATGTTGTAAAAGAAAAAGGGCATTTTTGTAAAGCTCGCCTTATCGCATCCTAAATGATTAATTTGAGGTCTTTCAATCGAGTGGAGCAAGATACTAATCAATTGGAATGTTAACTTTGGCCAAAGAAATTTTCCTTTTTTGTACAACTCTCTGACACACACACACACACACACACACACACACACACACACACACACACACACACACACACACACACACACACACACACACACACACACACACACACACACACACACACACACACACACACACACACACACACATATATATATATATATATATATATATATATATATATATATATATTGGAACAAATTTGGTTTGTCTTATATCCCTTAAGTTTTTATAATAACAAAGTATTTAAATAACAATTAGGTATACTAATGTTTGTTCAAGTGTGCAGGACCATAAACTATAAATTTTATATAAAATCCAAGTATTGGTTCTGACTCTAAATATTCAAAGAGAAGCGTGAAGATCATATTCTGATGGATCAGAAGCTGAAGAAATGACTATGAAGAAGTCATATTCTAAAGAGGTCAACTTCCAAATATCAGAGTCTGAAGGAATCAACCTCTGAAGAACAGACTTTGGAGAAGTCCACTTCTGGTGATCATAACCTGAGCTAGTCAAAGTGCAAGGTCTAAGGTGACACCGATAGCTCAATGTTCATATCTGAACATACTTTATCATGTGATGTCCTAAGCTCTACTTTCTTCATAGAGTCCATTGGGATTCAACTATTAATTCCTTTTGTAGCAAATGTTTTTCAAACTAGGTTTCACCTAACCTGACAGTTTGGTGAAACATCCCAACGTCTCCTAACATCTCTTTTGAAGCTTCTCAATGGACTCTATGATGCTTCATCTTCAACGAATTTTTTCTTCTATATTTGAAGAGCTAAAAGACTTGAAGGAAAATGTCGAACATGCTCATGAATAAAGCTTGACAAAAAGAGAAGTTACTCTATTAAAATAAAAACAAGTTAAACTTATGATTTCTTATCCTTGTGTATCTTAGAAATAAAATCCGTAAGTCTTAAAAATGTATTATTGAGTTGTATTATTTATATACCTATGATTGTATATCAAGTGTATTCACCCAACAATCATTTATCTGATATGTATATTTTTAGAAGTCTTTTACTAAGTGTTCGAGCAAGGAAGTATCATACTTGTGTGTGTGAGCAAAGAAAGAATGTAGCTTGTGTACTTGAGCAAGGAAGTATTATAATCGTGTGTGTGAAAGTAATTCTCTAGCTTATGTGCTTGAGCAAGGAAGCCTCATACTTGTGTGTGTGAGCAAGTAAGTCTCTAGCTTGTGTCCTTGAGTAAGGAAGCGTTATACTTGTGTGTGTGTGTGTGAGCAAGGAAGTTTATAGCTTGTATGCTAGAGCAAGGAATTCTCAAGCTTGTATGCTTGAGCAAAAAAGTCTCTTACTTGCGTGTTTGAGGAAAGAAAGGCTCTTTCTTGTGTGCTTGAAAAAATTGTAATCTTGTGTGATTATAGTGAAAATATCTTGTAAGTACAAGGGGATCAGATTACTCTCGAGTTGTGAGAGCAACCAGGATAACTCTGTATGTTATTCTTCTTTCTTGCACTTTATATTCGTTGTCTATCTCTAACTAACTCAGATTCTATAACCTTGTGTTTAGAATATGACTTAAGAGTCTTAAAAGAAAGAAAAAGTCAACACAATTCAACCCCTTATTCTTGTGTTTTTCTCAGCTTCAGTTGGCATCAGAGCATGGTCTTTGCTTAACACTTAACAATGGCATATAAAATATCCTTAGAAAAAAATATTGATCTATGTATGGTGTATTTGAATCTAGGAGTGGAACTCATACTTCTCATGCTGCTACAAATCGTGATTATAGTAATCCAGAAAAGAACAACTACAAATCTAGACCTCCAACTTTCATTGGATACTCTACTGAGTTTGAATGGTGGAAAAGCAAGATGTATACTCATATTATAGGCCTTTATGATGAGTTGTGGGATATTATAGAAGATGGCATTGATATTCCAGTTAATGGAGTTGAAATGGTGTTTGATAAAAAAGCTCTCACACCAGCTCAAAAAAAGGTTTATAGTGAACATCATAGAGTTAGAGGCATCTTGGTTGATGCTCTACCTCATTCATAGTACATCAAAATCATTGAAAAATATATTATTATGCCCATTTTCAATTCCCTATGTATTAATTATGAAGGGAATCAACAAGTTCAGGAAGTTAAGGCTAACCTTCTGGTTCAACATTATGAGTTGTTCAGAACGAGGGAGGATGGAGACATTGAAACCATGTATCTAGACTTCAAGTTCTGAATAAGAGTTGTACTACATTTTATCATGTCAAGAAGATTCTTAGGATTCTTCCTGTCAAATACAGATCTAAAGTGACAACTATACAAGAGCCTAAAGACTTAAACACATTAAGTCTTGAGAGTCTCATCGACAATCTTCATAGCCATGAGATGGAGCTCAATGGAAATGAACATGTCAGATAGTTAAAGCCCATTTCTTTGAAATCTGTTTCTAAAATTGCAAAGGCTCCTTAAGTCTGAGAGTCTGAAGAAACTTCTCACGTAGAAGATTTTGAAGATGACCCAAATGATGAGGAAATGACCTTCATCATTAAAAGATTTCAACATCTGGCAAGGAAGAACAAGAGATTCTCTAGAAGAAGTAATGGCTTCAAAGGATATGGCTCTAGAGAAAAAAGAGGATGTTTTAACTACAAGAAGCCTCGTCACTTCATTGTTGAATGTCATGAGCTACAAAAGGACAAGCCAAAGAAAGGAAGCTTTCGGAAAGATATTTTCAAGAATAGATTCAAGAAAAGTCTCATGGAAACATAGGATGAACTTGGAAATGAGGAAGACTATGAAAAGGATGAAGATCAAGACAATCTTGCATTTATGGCTCTTACATCTTCAGAAGCAGAATTTGACTCAGATTCTAGCTCAAAGTCTGAGGAAGAGGATGATGTATTTTCTAAACTATCTCACTCTTATTTAATTACTTTTATTCAAGAGCTCATGGGAAGATGTTAAGTAAAATCTGTAACACCCCGATTTAATTTCCATATTTATTTATTAGGTGTTTGTTTTAATTAATCATTATTTGGTGTGATAATTAATTAAATATGTGTTCTGGTGATTATTTGAATTATTTGAATATATGTGTTATTTGAATAATTGAATTTTATGAGTAGAAGTAGCAATTGTGTAGTAATGGGCCTAATTAATTAGAATGGGTGGATAAGTGGGTTAAGCCCGTTATGAGTTAAAAAGATAGTAAGGGTTTTAGAGATTAGAGTTAGTTTTGTAAAACAAGAGAAGAAGAGAGAAGAGAAGAGAAGAGAAGAGAAAGAGGAGAAGAGGAAACTAGAAGAAGAATGACCTAGAGATTTCATCTATACTAAGGTAAGGGTGGGATCTCAAGTGGTTATGGGTCAACATAATGTATGTAATGTATATGGGTTAGATATCATGAACTTAGGATTTGGGGATTTTGATTATTGAGAAACCCTAACATGTGTTTATGTTTTAATCCATGAAATTGATGTTTATGTTATGCTATGATGTTTCTATATTGAATTCCATGAATGGGTATGTGTATAGAACATGATTTAATGTATAATTGCATGTTTGAGTTTCACTTGAAAATGGTTGATTTGGGATTTTGGTGAAAATTAATGGAGCTTAGAATATTGTTTCTATGATCCTAATAGTTGCTATATGATATATATATATATATATATATATATATATATATATATATATATATATATATATATATATAATATATTATATATATATATATATATATATATATATATATATAGGTTGTATAACTATTTAATTCATGAAAAATAATGGATTAATGTGGTTTTATGATGAAAATTCGTGCTGGACAGCAGCATTTTCGTAACAGCAATATATATATATATATATATATATATATATATATATATATATATATATATATATATATATATATATATATATAGGTTGTATAACTATTTAATTCATGAAAAATAATGGATTAATGTGGTTTTATGATGAAAATTCGTGCTGGACAGCAGCATTTTCGTAACAGCAATTTTTCTGGTTTTTGACAACATTTTCGCAACAACAAATTTTCTGGTTTTGACAGAATTTTGAAAAACTTATAAATTCAATAACGTTTGAATCGTCACTCCATTTGAGGTTCCGTTTGGACCGTTATGCAGCTAATAATATTATCTATAACGTGATATTCATTTTGATAACAGTAGATTAATATTTTAATAAAAGAATCTTAATATGGATGTATGTTGTTTGTGTGGTGAATGTGAATGACATGTTTTCTATTGTTTGGCATGTATTGGATGGTTTTTAGATGGATTTTGTGAAGAAACATAATACTTGAAATTATGTATGTGATGATGTAAATTATTGAATTTGATGAATAACATGAATTGGCTTGTTTGCTTTATGTTAATGTATTGTGATGAGATGATGAACGATATTTGATGTATTGTTTGGGATTGAAGTAATGTTAGGTGTATGTTGTGCAAATGTTGGATGTGGTATGCTTATGTATGATTAAGGGGTTTCGATCATCTTAATTGCACGAGTCTTGTTGTTATTGCACACTTACACTAGCATGAGTCTATGAAAGAAGCAATGTTGGGTAATCTCGCGTAGATTATTTGTTTGTCCCAAACCTAACGTCGAATGGGGTTTGAAAGCTTAAGGTCGAATCGAGCTTTAGAGGTGGTTATCTAGTCTATTTGAGAGACGCTCGACAAGTCGGAAATGATAACGAATGGGATCCACATGCATATCGTATTGAGTCACATATTGAGTCGCACGCGTCGGTGTGAATTGTTGTTTGTGTGATTATGTGATATGATTGTGTGGATATGATTTTGGTAGATATGCATATACATGGATTTTAGGTGATCTATTTGATATGAATTGTTGATGTGTTGTTGATGTGATATGTGTACATATTTGTGATATATGTGATGAAATGGTGAATTTTATACATTATGGAATCATGTGAAAGTTGTATACATATTTGATGATGATGGATGATAATATGTACATGAAATCAATATGTTGTGAAATATGACTTTTGTATATCGTTTAGTATTTATAAATGAATACTTGTAGATTGTTGAGCCATGTTGTATGATGGTAAACATGTGATTCTTTAATAAGATGATATGATGCATGTTTGTATGAAGCGTGACGAATTCTAATAATATATGTATATTTTTTATACATTTCATACTATTATGTTTTTCTATAATGATTTAAATTCTCACCCTTCTGTTGGAATGATGTTCTATCGCGACATCGCTTAGGTACCGGAGATAGTGGTGCTTCGCACAAGGATTAGATTCGGAGGCTAGTTCTTGTTGTGTTTTGACTAGGTAGTCTATAGTGCTTTGGTCATGTAACACTTGGATTTATGGGATTATTTGTATTTGTTTTGATGTTGAGAGATATTGTTGTGCTCTCTTTTATCTTGTTATTTGGATATGTTGGTTTTGATGTTAAGTGGCCTTAAAGCCCAAAACGATATTTTGTGGTAGATGATTTATAGGAATCATCACTATTTACCATTTATGAAGAGAGATGTTATTCCGCTGTGTGCGTTTGCATGTTGGTTATTTGGTTTTGATTTATAATCCATGTTACTTGTATGTGACCATGGCATGTGTTGTTTCTGGCAGAAGTAAATATGATGCCCTCGTGTATGCATGCTTTAATTTACTCTAATTATGCAATTGTATGTTGTATTTGAGTAATAGTAGTTTGGGGGGTGTTACAAAATCCAGACACATGAAAATACTGAAAAACAATATGATCTTTTGAAAGATGAGTTAAAATATGTTCAAAATAAAAATGAAGCTTTAGAGAAAGATGATATTGCTATAGTACATGAAATGTATGGAAAACATCTTGATGAGCGGGAAATGGATCTTCAAGAATTTCTCATAAATGGATTCAATAGAACTAAACTTGCTTCCATGATTTATGGAGTAATTAGAAGCAAAGGAGAACGTCTTGGTTACTCTAAAAAATGAGTTAATCCTAGGGTTGAGACCCTGAGTAAAACATCAGATCCTTCTTCTTCAAGCTCTTCTCAGAAAGGGCTTGACTCATATTTTGTACCTGGTGCTAAGAATGCAAAGGTTCTGAATCAGCCAGAACCTAAAGTTGTTGAGTCAAGTGTTTTGAATAAACTAGAAGTTGAGTTTCTTAAGGAAAAGGTTATGAAGATGCTAAAAACTAAGACAACAGGAGCTAAGGTTCTAAAAGGTGCAGAACCTAAGGCAAAGATCTATTCAAGACAAAAAAAAGTCAAAAGTCTTAAATAATCCTAAAACTTTCCACATGAGAGCAAAGGTACAAAACAAGAAAAAACTTGTCATAACTAACCATAAAGGACCCATAAGATTATGGGTACCTAAATATCAAAAACAAATTGTTGCATATATGTTTCAAGGGAGAAGCAAATAAACAATCATGGTACCTTCCAAACCCTAACTTTGAAAGAGGGAGGAATTATGGGATTTGAAGGAAACCATAAAGGAAAAATCATTGGTATGGGTACTATTGGTAACTCCTTCATTTCAATCAATAATATTTGGCTAGTAGATGGACTTAAACATAACCTATTAAGAATTAGTCAATTGTGTGACAGTGGTTATGAAGTCATGTTTAATAAGAACAACTGCATAGTCATGAATGAATATGACAAGTCTATAATGTTCAAAGGTAAAAGAAATGGCAATGTTTATAATTTTTTTTTTTTGAATTATTGATCAAAAGGTATTTTGCCTTCTATCAGTGAGTGATGACAAGTGGATATGGCACAGAAGGTTAGGTCATGATAACTGGAGATTAATCTCTAAACTTAGCAAGTTAAAAATTATTAAAGGATTTCCAAATCTCAATTATCACTCTGATGTTCTTTGTCGAGCGTGCCAGGTAGTAAAACATTTTTCAAATGGTAAAAACACACAACCAAAGTGTAAAATATGCTAAATGAAAATAAAACGGACGAAAAGCGATGAAGTTCTAAGTAAAAATGACTAGAAACAATGATACAAAAACCACTTATCAATTAGGCTTATGATTCGTAACTTATGTCAACTGTTTTCACTAGACCATTGAAGAATCAAACTTTGAATAAAGTAAAGAAATAATAATCATGTTATATTTCAAATATAATTAGAAACTAATCATAAATGAATCATTTAAATAGAATAAAACCTTTTTCATGTCATTTGTTCTTTGACCTTTTTTTGTTAACCTATCATTTGTGGTTCCATGCATTTGACTGTTCATACCATCATCTGAAGCATCTGAAGAAAATAACAAGACCATCCCGACAACCGTTTGAAAAAGAGAAAGAATACACGCCTCTAAATGCTAGACGTGAAGATATCCTAAACGAGGTTTATTGATGACAACACGTCATTGCATGTATTTAGTCATAGAATCAAAGCAAAACAAGTGAAAGTTCAGCAAATATGAGAAAGAATGACCAAAGAATAAAAATAGCTAAGTGTGCAAATTGTGGTTTAGTGAAATTTTGAGTGAAAATGGAGCAAAAAAGAGTGAAACTTTAGAAATAATCACATCCACATCGTATAGCATCACACACGATAGGGCATTAAAAGCTTCATCACGCGCGATGCAGGGTATCACGCATGCGATAGTCACATTTGGGGGCCTTTTTCTAATGTGTTCTGGTCCATTCTGACACCTTTAAAAGGGAAATTATGCACTTTCATAGGGCTTACAAAAATTAGCACTGGGAGCACGATTTTACATCATCAAAGGGTGATGTTTAGAGCATTGAAGACCAATCCTTCAAGGGGATTCATATGATATTATTCTTTACTCAATTGATATTGTAACTTTAACTATTGGTAGGTAAGCTTCTCTAGGTTAGCTTGTATGATAATGAACCTTATTCAATCTTGTTGACATTATATGTTGGTTTGACTTTGTATGAGTCCTTTGAATTATAATTTTATTCAGTTTTTGCTTAATCTTAATGATTTTTAATTGAGATACTCTGTTAATCTGATTTTGGATATATAAGGATTACTGACTCTTAGCCTATGTGTTGGACCTAGGGAAACTGTTATACTTACGCTGGTTGAATAGGGATAGAAGATCCCAAGTAATGACATAGGGAATTAACATTTTTTACATCTCCTAACCCTACTTACATTGACAAACTAGGGATATAAAGCTCTGAGTATTGGTTAGTGAGTTATTTCGTGAGGGACCGACTATAACGGTTTTGTTAATTCGCCGTGAGGTTATAAGGATAAAACCATTCATACAAGGAATCATACATCAACAAAAGAGAATAAAGGGATTCTAATACACAACCTAACCGTATTAATTACTTTTGTTTCAAACTCATAATTTATTTTACGTCTAAAAACCTGAACCCCCCCCCCCCTCCAAATTTACTATTTTTCCTTTACATTGCATAATTGTTGGCTTGTTTAAACACAGTCATAGTGGATTCAATCTTTTATTATTGCAACATTATCAGTACACTTTCTGAGAAGTCATCACGTTTTTGGTGTCATTGTCGGGGACAGTTGATTGCAACAAGGTAACACTTTGTGCAATGTATTTTATTTTTCTTAGTTTTAATTATTTATTTTTATTTTATTTTCTTGTTTATCATAGTGCTACTAAGGTATTTTCTGTTTGTGTATGCGCAATTCAGGGTCATCCTTACTATCATTTAAGGCGGAAATCCAAAAAAACTGGACGTGCTCTAATAAAAGCAGCTAGAGAAGTGAGTCTGGATGAAAGAGATTCACCAATACTTTCTTTGGATTCTGAAGAGGAAGATAACATGGCAACACCATAACCCCTCACTAGGGGGGACTATTGCAAACAGGCTGATGAAGGGCAGGTTTCTAGAGGGTTTTTATCGGCAGACCCTGCTAACTTTGATATTAATAATTTTGTGATTTCATGTCTAAGAGAGAATCTGTTCGACGAGAACGCTATCAGAGATCCATGGGCTCATCTCGCACACTTCTACAAAACCGCTTCAATGTGTAAACCTGATGGTCTTTTGGATTACCAGGTAAAGTTATGATTTTTTGGTTTCTCACTCATTATAAGGGAAAAAGATTGGTTACCATGCCTTCCAAATGGAACCATTCAAACATGGAATGCGCTAAAGGAGAAGTTATTGAAAATGGTGTTTCACCATTAACCAGTTTACTGAGAGGAGAGATGGGATTGTCAATTTCGAGCAACAAGACACTAAGTCACTGTATGACTCTTGGGAGAGATTCAAGTTACTGTTATGCAAATGCGCCAATCACAATATGAATAATATGGAGCAAATGAAAAATTTCATTAAAGGCCTCAAGAGTCAAACACGTATGCTGCTAGATGCATCAGTGGGAGGCACGATTAAACAAATGACCGAACCACGAGTAAAAGATCTCATTGAAAATATGTCCATGAATGAGTATCGTTCTAATAGTGAAAGGTCGGTTAAGCTCAAAACTAGTGGCACACCCAAAGGTATGTTAACTGTTAATACTCATACTGCATTATTAGCTCAAATTGAATTGTTAAATAAGAAGATAGCTGAAGGATGCTTAAATAAATCTAACATGATCTAGGTACAATCACTTAAGTGTGACTTTTGTGGAGGAGGACATGAAAACTGAAGGTGTTCATTGGAATGGGTAAGTGAAGAGACCCAATTTGCAAATTTTCAGAAGAACAACCCCTATTCCAATACCTATAATCCGGGATGGAAGAATCATTCGAATTTTCGTTGGAGCAACAACCAAAGCCAAAGTGGTACCCAAGCTATGCAACAAAACCAACAAGTTTCCAACTTTCAAACGAGGCAATCACAGTTGAAAAAAATAAGGCCATCACTGGACTAAAGTCATACCTATCTCCGAAATACATGAATGCACGATTATAAATAACACAACATGCAACAACATCAACATCACAAAATTACAAATCACAAATCTTAACACATACTCAAAAAGGTTCCACTCTTGAATCTATAATTCGCCAATCATATGCCATCAATATAATTCCTCTGGATTACTATACTCAAATTGCCAATAAGGCCTAACTGTAATCCTTCTATGGATTACTATGCTCAAATCATCAATAAAGACCGTCACTGTAATCTCTCTCTAGATTACTATATTAAAAAATATGTTTTCAAAACAATTTTAATTATTGCTTCTTAAAAGGTAAAGTTATGTTATTACCAAAAAATTTCAACTCATCAAAATACTCAAAGATCTCAAATAGTCTCAAGGACTCATAATTTCTCAAAAACTTATATTTTTTTCAAAAACTCATATTTTCTAAAAATACTCTCAAAAACTCATATTTTCTAAAAATTCTAAAAAACTCGTATATTCTCAAAATTTCCAAAAACTCATATTTTCTCAAAAATTCATAATTTTCAAAATGTCTAAAAAACTCATCAATAGATTAACTCACTATTATTATTACTTGTGTCGGACCATCGACAGGGTAATAACCCTTAACACCAAGGTATACCAACACAACTCTAAAACATATAAGAGTTACTAAAATAGTAACTCTAACAACTCTAAGGTAACAATTCTCTCTTAAACTTATAACATAACTCTAAAACTTACTAGAGTTGGTCAAAGACAATCCTAAAACATATAAAACTACCAAATACACTCTCGCAACTCTAAACAACTCAAGAATACTTGATCGAGAAAATAGCAAGTGTACTATTTTGCCTTTTATAGTAATAATGGGGAAATTCCCCGAATGTCGATCTCAAGGACTGCACGTTAGTATTGAGTTTAAATTATCATTCAATTAAACAAAAAGTATTAATTTGGGTTTTTAAGAGTAAAAAGAAAATAATAAAGAAATATAAAAATAAGAGTTTATAGAGAAAAAGGAACAATGCCAGGGAAGGTGTATGATTTATCCCTGTAATAACTCTGAGTTACTATTGCATCAACAAATATCAATTACTACCAGTTCTCAAGGGTATTTTCTCCCAAGTCCTTGGTGAGAAAACCTTTAATCAATCTACCCTCATTCCTATGTCCATAGACAATGAGGGTGAAGTTAAGCTGTATAATATCAAGAATGCTCTGGTTCATACAGGGTATCCCTAGTCCTAGGTGATATCTACTGCAGAGTAACCTGATGAAAACCTTATCACTGGCGGTCCAGCCTAAGTGATAACCATAGATCAATCTCGATTGGTCCGAAAGAGAAAGCAATAAACACATCAAAAGGTTACCGTAAATAAAATATTATAAATGCAAATGTAAACTCAAATTCATTACAATTCTAAATCAGGGACACCCCCCTAACATTGGGGGGTTTAGCTACTCATATTGTTTAAAACCAATTTAAGATAAAAATTACACATTACAAGTAATTGGATGACTTTGATCTTCAATCGCTCCCGCTCATGAATCTCTTCAGCTCTCCAAATGCCTTGATCTCTGTAATACTTGATTGCTTCACAATACTGTGGTTTGCTGTCTTCCAAGATGCTTTTTTCTTTGGTAGAAGACCTCTTTTTATAGTGAAAGTTCCCAGCAGCAGTTGGACAGGTCTAAAGATGTCTCCACAAAGCCCGAAGAATGAAAAGCCCAGAAAAATTGGAAATATTGGGCTTGGGCTGACACGGCCCGTGTCAGCTGACACGGGTGGCCGTGTCAGCCTACTGGTTATCCTGACACGCCCCTGGCATGCCCAACACGGGGTGAAGTTCTGCCTGACACGGGTGGCCGTGTTAAGCTACTGTTTTCTTCTTCTGTTTCCCTTTCCCTGACACGGCCCGTGTCAGGCCTCCTGTACTGGGATTTTCTACTCCTTTGCGTATCGGACTCTCGCACTGTCGTGTTCTGAGTTCTCCGGTTCTTCTACCTGGATCTGTCTGACAAAAACACAGCTATCCCACACACAAAATCAAGATAAACAAAATAAAATAGAATAAAGATTAAAAATGCGTAAATGACATAACGGAAGTAAAACTACTCGAATTGTACCTTAAATGCGTGCACAGTGTATCAAATGTCTCTGTTTTGCGTCGGATCAGTAATGAAAACTTACTATAAATGGTGACTGATCACAACCCCAAACTTAGCTCATTGCTTGTCCCAAGTAATGTTTCGGTATCACTCCCCAGAATTCTTTATGCTTTCCACCACTGCTGAGATCATTCGCAAACGTCTTCCCTTTCCTTCCACAAGTCCTACCCCTCATTGTAAGTCATTATTCACACTTCCACTTTAAAACACTGTTTCACCCGTCAACTTATTTCACATTCTCACCAATTCTCTCGGGGTTAACTGTTTACACTCATAATTCAAAGTATGCAATATCACTCACAAGTTTGAATAGTCTCTCTTTTCTCATCACCTACACATAACACACACACTTTTGAGGTCTTTAGGGTTGTAGCTTGGCTTGGGTTAGGGTATGGATTCACAAAAAAGGAAAACAAGGGGCTTTTGGCTCAGAGTCGCTGTTATATCCTGTGTTGGTTTCTTTTATTTCCTCGATTTTCTTTTCTTATTTCTTGAATTTTTACCGACTACCCTTTTCCGTGCTTCTTTCTTTTGAATCATCGAGTATTTGATTTTTATTTTCCTTTCTTTTTCTCGATTCATCACTTTTTCTTTTTCTCTTATTTTTGCACTTTCTAGGGCTTTGAGAGCTTTTGAGGTTTTTACCCCAAACTTAGCTTTTTAACACAGTTGGAATATATTCTCATGACTCTGAGCAGGGTGAGGAAGTGTTTTTGGCCAATGGTTACATTCATGGTGTTTTAAACAAAAAAATGGATATAGGCTCAAAGGGGGTTAACGAAGGATATAATAATGCAGGATGGCTAGAAAGGCTCGGGGTTAATTACAAACAATGTGCCTCAGTGTGTGTATCATGCAGTGACAGTCCCAGAGAGTCTACGCAAATTAAGAGTGATAAAGACAAACCTGAATGACGCTCATGATGATTAATGTGTTTGGCATTTTCTGACTCACTTGGTTTGGTTCAACTTTGACAGGATATACAAATGTTTCTTAATTTGGTGCAATTGCTTTCTTACTTCGGAGTGTGCAGGATGCTTCTGTCGGTTAAGCTGTGTACGTTGCGTCCGATCTTTACTTTCAGCAGTGTCACTTTCTGGGGAGATCCTTCACAACAATCCATGGTGAGTGGTGTGATCTTTCATCCACTCTCACTTGTGATCATTACTTTTCCAACCTATCAACACAGACTTGACACCCACACTTGCAGCGTAACAGACAAATTCAATACAAAATTAAAAAATAAAAATAACACAAATAAATTGCAAATAAAAGACATAAAATCTCCCCCACACTTGAACTCAACATTGTCCACAATGTTTGCGAACAAACACGGAGGAGGGAACTCACAGAGTCCTACCGAGGAGGCGGTTGCTGAAAATGCAACATTAACTGCCGCATCATACTGCTCATGTCATCCAACATCGCTCCCTGACGGGCTTGCTCGATGCCTTGCCTTTGTTGTTCAGCCCTCAAGTCACCTATTTCGGTCTGTATCCAGCCCCATTGGTCAGTTGACCAAGATGAGGAGCCCGTCGCCTGTTGGGTGGGTTCCTGAGGTTGTGGAACGAACTGCTCAGGAGGTGCTTGAGGATATTCTTCTTCTCTTTCCGTTCCTTCTGCCTGGTCACCTACAAAGTGCTCACCTGCATTAAAGTGGTCAGTTTCGTGGCCTTCATCCGCATTGGGATCGGCACTCACATATAACCAATTCGCACAGTCAGTGATAGCAACTCTGTCCGGATCTGATAAAGCAATGATAAATCTTTTATGAATGAGGACGGAATAGTAGGTGGGGGCAACTGCAATCATACCTTGGGCGATCAGAGAAGAAATGTCAATTTTAGTATTACCTGCAATTGGCGTGTCCTCGAGTAAAACAGCCTGATACCCGAAATGCAATGCAATTTGGGTGATCATACCTCCCACGAAAATGCCTCCGGAGTTTGCTCGGCCGACTCTCCCCAGGTAGTCTGCTGCAAAGGCAGCTACATTGATGGTCTGATTTTGAGCCACCGAGTACATGAAGAATAGCTTTCTCTGAGTAGCTACTCTAGTGTTGTCGCCTCTACCAAACAATGTGTAGGCTAAACCTTTATGGGCGTACCTGAAACAGGGATTCTGGATGCCCGATGCTTTTGCACCTTTGGAGGAGTAATCCATCCTCCCAGTTATGGCGATCCAGAAATCCTTAGGAGAAAACCCATCTGGGACCGCTCCGGGTCCGTTCAGCGGGAGTCAGAGTATAGCAGCTAACTCCTCAACAGACAATTCGTGATAATTGTTAAATAATCGAAAGCGTAAGGTGCCGAAATAATACCTGGTGGTGTTAACCCACCGCTTTTCTAGCTGAAACTCCAAGGTGCTGAGAAACTCGAGAGTGATGCGTTCGTAGGTCGGCGCCTCCAAACTCATAAACTCGAGCATGCCCAAGACGTGGAACATTCGGTCTACCTCAATTTTCAGCCCGAGATCGGTCAGAGTCTTCTCACACATATACCGGGTCAGCGTAAGCTTGCGTTTCCGGTGGATTTGGTAACGTCGCTCTTGCTCCGGGTTGTCAAACACAATATTGTGCGGATTAGGATTCCGGCTCGGACGCTTTCGGGACTTTGCCATCTCTGCACGTTGTTGCTTTCCGGTAAGGATTCTGTTCGAGGACATTTTGGACCTGCAAAAATAGTATAATTCCGAACTTTCGAGTTAGAAAAATCTAAAACCGTGGTTGCGACCGGGACGGCGATGTGAGAAATATTTGTGAAGGGTGTTTGGGCTATAGGTGAGTGGAACTTGGTTGCATGTGGGGTTTTGTGTGGTGAGGTGAGTGAATTTCAATGGAGTTTGTGAGAGAGTGGGAGAAGAAGATGAAAAGTATGAGAGAGAGTATTGAAAAGTGGTGTAAAAATCTGATAATGATGAGTGATTAAGGAAAAAAAAGAGTGGTTAAGAATGATTTAAGTGGGTGGGCCCCATAAAAATTTCAAATTTTCAAAAAAAATTCAAAAAATTCGCACGCCTGACACGGCCGTGTCAACTGACACGGGTGGCCGTGTCAGGCTACTCTTTTAACCATTTTCCCACTTCTTTTACAGTGGTCCTGGCACGGGCCGTGTCAGCTAACACGGCTGGCCATGTCAGGCCACTGTTTTTCATCCTCAAAATCATTTTCTTACAGTGCTCCTAACATGGCCCGTGTCAGGCCACTGTTTTTTAGACATCCTTTCCAAATTTTCCTCTTCTGACACGACCCGTGTCAGCTGACACGGCTGGCCGTGTCAGGCTGTCCTTTTGGCCGGTTTTTGATTTTCTTGTCAGGTAAACTGCTGGTTCCTCTGGCTCCTCTCTGTGGGACTCTTGTATACCTACAAACACATACAACTAATTAGAAATAGAAATCATGGGTTGCCTCCCACGAAGCGTTCCGTTTAATGTCGCATGGCTCGACGGTTCATTTCCCTTATCATGGGGGGTATTTCAGGTTCAAAACCTTGTCGCACCTCTTGTCCACAACTCGGACGCTGTCTCTTTTATCAGTGTGGACTCCTTTGTGCCACGATTCCCTTTTAACCTTCCTTTCGGTGTTAGGAAATTTTCCGATTAGGGTGGCTACCAACAGTTGTGTGTCTTTGATAATATTCAATGTCCTGATTAAGCCTACTTGATACTGAGATTTTGTGTCTTCCTCCATCTCCTGGTCTTCAATAGCATTCAATGTTATTTCCTTGTTGTGAACTTTCAAGGTTAACGTGCACTCATCCATGTCGAGCTTGCATCGACTCATCTTCATGAAAGGTCGACCCAGAATGATGGGCGCCTCATTGTCTTCAGGTATGTCTAGGATTACAAAATCGACAGGAAAAGTCAAGTCCGCTATTGTTACCAACACATCTTCAGCTATACCATATGCATCTTTTCTTGAGTGATCCGCAAACTTCAGATTGGTCTTTATATCACTAATATTTTTAATACCCAACCCGTGATAGCTCGATAATGGCATCAGATTAACACTAGCTCCAGAATCTATTAGTACCTTTTTGAAGGTTCTTTCTTTGATTGTGCATGGTACTGTGACAGTTCCTGGATCCTTTTGTTTGTTAGGAATGTGCTGCTCCAGAGAGTTTGCATTATATTGTTCCTTACCGGATACCCGTTCTTCCGTGGTTGGTTTCTTTTCAGCCATTACCTTTTCCACGAATTTCTTGTACATGGGCATCCTTTCAAGTGCTTCAAACAAGGCCATATGTCCCTCAATCCTTTTAAACATTGTCATGAATTTCTCCAAGTCTGCCTCACTGGGTTCCTTCTTTGTCATTCTCTGAGGGCAGGGCAACTTAATCACCGGTTTAGTTCCTTTTGTAGTTTCTTCTTTAGCTGGCTCACTCAGTGATATAACTTTTTTCTTTTTTGCAGCCTTTTTCTCTGTCGTCGTGACAATATTAACATTCTCCTGACCTCTCGGATTTTGAACTGTTTCACTTGGTAGGGAACCTGGTGTTCGAGAACTTGCTAGTTGCTGTGCTATCTGTCCCAGCTGAACTTCGAGGTTCTTTAGGGAGGCGGTGGTATTTTTCTGATTGTTTCTAGTCTCTTCTTCGAATTGCCTATTTTGAGCTGCCAGGTTTTCAATGGCAATCTCCCAGTCTGCCTTTTTAGGTGTCTATTGTTGTTGCTGTTGCTGATATTGAATCTGATATTACCCTGTACCCTGTTGCAGAACGTTCCCTCTCTGATCTTTCCAGGAGAAGTTTGGATGAATCTTCCAACCTGGGTTGTAAGTGTTAGAGTAGGGATTATTCTGCTTCAAGAATTTGATCTCTTCAATCTGTTGGGGAGTTGCAAAGCAATAGACCGTGTGATGAGGTCCATTACAAATTTCACAAGTGCTCTCCTGAGCTGGTTGCACCTGCGCGACCTGTTGAGTACCTATATTCATAGCTTTCAGTTTTTTGTCTATTTCAGCAGCAATAGTGTCTTCCAGACGGATTTTATTTGTTTCTAATTTCAGACCAATCACCCCATCTGGCTGCCTGGTACACCTGTCGTAGAGCTCTAGATGCTCATTAGCAGCTATTGCTTCAATGATTCTCTTGATACGAGTGGCTGTTGAGAAATTTGTTGAGCCACCGGCTGCTGTATCAATCAACTTTTTTTCTTTAATTTCAACCCATTAACGAACATCTGCATTTGTTCTGTCTGATCCATATTATGAGTGGGACACGCGATTAAGATCCTTTTGAATCTTTTGTAAGTGTCTCTCAATGATTCACCATCCTTCTGTTTGAAATTCAGAATTTCATACCTTTTTCTCAAGAATACTGATGCTGGAAAATACTCATTTAAGAATGCAGTTTCCATCTCCTCCCAGGAAGTGATACTACCGGCAGGGAGAGAATAGAACCATTCTTCCGCGTCTTCAACTAAAGTGAACGAGAACATTCTTAATTTTTTTGCTTCATCAGTGTGACCATCAATTTTCAAGGTGGTGCTCATGGTCAGAAATCTCTGCAGGTGTTTGTTGGCATCTTCATTAACCTTTCCGGTGAAAGGTTTTCTTTCCAATTGATTGATAGTGCTAGGATACAGTTGAAAATTTGTCACATTCACCGACTGGTTAACTATTGTCAGTTGACTACCCGATGCGTTTGCACCTCCATAGTCACCTAGGAGTCTCTCCGGAGGTGGAGGAGGTGGAATTGGAGGAACTTCAGTCATTGGTTCCTTGACTTCTGGTTGATCTGAGGTACTTTCTTCTGTAGAATCCACTCTTTGTTCTCTATGTCTTATGTGAAGGGTTCTCTCGATCTCTGTGTCAAAAAGAATTTTAGCTGAGGGTTTTCCTTGCATACACTGGTTAGTAAAATGTAAATGACAGAAATATAATTTTATTGCAGAGCAACAAAATTTTAATTGAAACAAAATTAAACTATATATTTTTGGCAGTCCCCGACAACGGTGCCAAAAACTTGATCGGGAAAATATCAAGTGTACTATTTTGCCTTTTATAGTAATAATGGGGAAATTCCCCGAATGTCGATCTCAAGGACTGCACGTTAGTATTGAGTTTAAATTATCATTCAATTAAACAAAAAGTATTAATTTGGGTTTTTGAGAGTAAAAAGAAAATAATAAAAAAAATATAAAAATAAGAGTTTATAGGGAAAAAGGAACAATGCCAGGGAAGGTGTATGATTTATCCCTGAAATAACTCTGAGTTACTATTGCATCAACAAATATCAATTACTACCAGTTCTCAAGGGTATTTTCTCCCAAGTCCTTGGTGAGAAAACCTTTAATCAATCTACCCTCATTCCTATGTCCATAGCCAATGAGGGTGAAGTTAAGCTGTATAATATCAAGAATGCTCTGGTTCATACAGGGTATCCCTAGTCCTAGGTGATATCTACTGCAGAGTAACCTGATGAAAACCTTATCACTGGCGGTCTAGCCTAAGTGATAACCATAGATCAATCTCGATTGGTCCGAAAGAGAAAGCAATAAACACATTAAAAGGTTACCGTAAATAAAATATTATAAATGCAAATGTAAACTCAAATTCATTACAATTCTAAATCAGGGACACCCCCTAACATTGGGGGGTTTAGTTACTCATATTGTTTAAAACCAATTTAAGATAAAAATTACATATTACAAGTAATTGGATGACTTTGATCTTCAATCGCTCCCGCTCATGAATCTCTTCAGCTCTCCAAATGCCTTGATCTCTGTAATACTTGATTGCTTCACAATATTGTGGTTTGCTGTCTTCCAAGATGCTTTTTCCTTTGGTAGAAGACCTCTTTTTATAGTGAAAGTTCCCAGCAGCAGTTGGACAGGTCCAAAGATGTCTCCACAAAGCCGGAAGAATGAAAAGCCCGGAAAAATTGGAAATATTGGGCTTGGGCTGACACGGCCCGTGTCAGCTGACATGGGTGGCCGTGTCAGCCTACTGGTTATCCTGACACGCCCCTGGCATGCCCAACACGGGGTGAAGTTCTGCCTGACACGGGTGGCCGTGTCAGGCTACCATAGCCGACGCCATCCCAAAAGAACTTATGAAACTCAAGTTATTCTAGAACCAAGATGATCAACGCAGGACTGAAATTGACTACGCCTATGGTATAAAAACAATGAACTTCTAATGTTGTAGCGTCCCTATGCCCAATTTATCTACTTCAAAAAAAAATTATTATATTAGCTTTTCAATACTTCGAACCGCGCCTCAATCCCAGACTTGAAACTCAAGATATGCCTGAAATAAGATGGTCAATCCTCTTCAAAGTCTACTTGCGGTTTTTCTACGTTTGGCTCTTTATAGAACAAATTTTTGATTTTTTTAAATGTTCCGATTTAAAAAAAACATTTTCCCAATTTTAAGTTTCTGCCAAAAAGCTATTTTTCATAAAATAAGCTAAAAGTTTGGTTTCTCAGTAGTTTTGAGAAAATGTCAAATCGATCAATTAAAAAATGTTTGGAAAGAAAAATCACCGAGGTCTCAAAATACTCAAATGGAAACTCAGACGAATCTAATAGAGTCGTTCAAATCTCAGGGGAGATATTCCAACATAACAGAGATCAAAACCACAAAGAGAACACATAGTCCACAAGATATTCAACATAAATAGAGACCTTAGGGGTTTTATCCGCAAATCCCCCAATTTAAGGGTCTCATATATTAATGTTTCAATTCAACATAAATCAACATAGCCAAGAAAACACGCAGTTCATATAATATTCACCACATAAAAGAAAACTAAAGGAAACTCATATCAATCCCTAAGGGGCTGCTAGAAGGGTAAGGAACTCTTACTATCCTACAAGCCTAAATTTACCTAAGGATAGACAATTTTCCCCTTACCTCATAGTTGCAGTTAGGTTGATGTCCCTAGAAGTTCCTTAGATTTATGCTCTTAGAATCCGCTCTTCCTCCCAAAGTTCTCCCAGATCCTTTTGCCTCTTTTCACGTATGCTAGAAAATTCTAAAATCCTAACTTTCCACTACCTTTTAGTATTTATATGGGCTAACTTCTCAAATTCACATTTTTTGTCCAAATAATTCTAAATCTCTCTCCTTCCACCTCCTGGTCTCCATTATTCATAAAAATGACCCATTCTCCTATTTTTTTCAATTAAATTATTATTAAATTAAATAAATATTCAACTTAAATAATTATTTAATCATAATTTTTCCATTCCTATTATTATTTTATTACTAAATAATTAATATGCTTAACTATCTATAATAATCCAATAATATTATTTATCTAATCTACAATCTCATAACCTCGCTAATTAGTAAATTATCAAAATACCCATACACTTTGAAAATAACCGAATTCAATATAATGAGTAATTCGCACCAACAATTAAATAAAATACTCAAATTATAAGTTGGGGCGTTGCACATTTTGCTTTACTTGCAGGTGTTGAACCAATAAACTATAGTGAGGCTTTAAAGAATAAGCAATGGAAATCAGCTATGATCGAAGAGTTACAAGTGATCGGAAGAAACAACACATGGGAGTTAGTCGAATTCCTAACACATACAAAAGCTATCGAAGTGAACTAGGTGTTCAAGTTCAACCATAATGTTGATGGGTCGATAGCAATACATAAGGCAAAATTAGTACCTCGAGGATTTCTTCAGAGAGCAGGACTTGAATACTCTGAAGTATATGCACCAGTAGCAAGATTGTAAACTGTTTGATTGGTGGTAGCCTTGACATGTAAGCAAGGTTGGTCGATATTTCACTTAGATGTGAAATCAAAAAATTTTAATGGTCTAGATGAAAAGGTATATGTCACCCAACCTCCTGGGTTTGTGATACAAGAGGAAGCAATTAAAGTATACATGTTGCACAAAGCGCTTTATGGCCTCAAACATGCACCTAGGGCATGAAACAAGAAGATCGACTCATATTTGGTCGAATTAGGATTCATCAAATGCAAATATGAGTATGATGTCTATGTTCAGGTTGTGGTACAAGATATAAAAATCATCTGCTTATATGTCGATGACTTGTTAGTAACTGGAAATAGCTTGGAGAACTTATCAAAGTTCAAAAAGCTGATGAAAAAGGAATTTGAAATGCCAGATCTGGGAAAACTATCATACTTCATAGGCATGTAACTTCAAATGTCGAAGCAAGGCATGTTGCTAAATCAAAGAAATCATGTCAAAGAGATACTCAAGAGATTCATGATGGAAGACTCGAATCCTACATCCCACCCGTCAAACCAAATTTGAAGATGGAGAATCATGGAGAGGAAGATGAAGTCGATGTGACTTTGTTCAAACAAATTGTCGGATCTCTGAGATATGTGTGCAACAGTCGACCTGACATATGTGTTTTAGTCGGATTAGTGAGCAAATACATGAGTGAACCAGGGGTATCGTAATTGAAGGTTGGAAGAAGAATCTTGAGATACTTAAAAGGATCAACAAACTATGGAATTCTTTTTCGACGAGATTTTGAAAGAAAATAAGTTGTGATTAATTGCTATTCAGATGCTGATTGGTGTAGAGACAAGGAAGATTGGAGAAGCACAACTTATTACTTTTTTCAAGTATTTGGTTCCCCAATCTCATGGTGCTCAAGAAAGCAACTTGTTATGGCATTATCATCATGTGAGGCTGAATATATAGCATGATCCTATGTTACATGTCAAGCAATTTGGATCATATATGTGCTGGAAGAGATGGAGGTCGAAGTGAAGAAACTTCTGGTACTTCAGATCGACAACAAGTCATACATTAATCTTGCAAAGAATCCAGTTATGAAGGGGAGAAGTAAGCACGTTGAGGTTAAGTTTCATTTCCTAAGGGAGAAGGTAAACTAGGGTGAATTAAAGTGAGACAATGCTCGAGCGAAACACAGTTGACCGATATTTTTACTAAATGATTGAAGATTAATAGATCCCTAAATTTGAGAATGAAATTAGGAATAATTCAGATCGATTATGATTAGCTAGTTCAGATTGACATATCGATGTTGAGAGTATAATCCAAATTGTGTAACCTAAGCCCAAATCCAAATTAATTAGAATTAAGGTTTATTATGTTAGTTACTTAGTATACAAGTAACATATATATATATATATATATATATATATATATATATATATATATATATATATATATATATATATATATTTATTTATTTATTTATAATTCAATTTGAATATAACATTCAATGATAACAATCTTTATTCTTCATACTTCTCTCTCTTTCTCTTCTCATTAAAAGTGTCTCTCGCACTAACAAATTACAATGCTTCGAATATAATTTGGACATCTGAAACTGTACTTCTTAGTGTTCCTTCATGAGCAACACAAAGATAGCTTCAAAAGCGTCCACATCAAGAAAAGTCTAATAGCGTTAACATCAACAAAACCGTCAATGTTAGGGAACAAAGCTAATCCATAAATGAGCAACACAAAGATAGCTTCAAAAGCGTCCACACCACCGGCTTGAGCAAAATTAGTAGCTTCCTTGGTGAGGAAATCAGATGGCAACCCAAATAACCCTCCTTTCTTCACCCAATGAGCCTCTATCTCATACTTCTTCAAGTGAAGAGCTTTAGCAATAAGATTAGATCGGGGAATCTCCTCTAATCCACTAAAAGGCACTCTACTAGAAACAGGTATCCCCAAGAGATGAGAATACTCCTCCAAGGTAGGCACAAGCTGAAAATCTGGGAAAGTGAAATAACGGTAGAGAGGATCATAGAACTACACCAACACACTCAAAAGTCCTTCAACCACATCAGTAGACAATATAGACAAAAGCTTCCCATGACATTGTTTGAAGTCCAAGGGATCTAATACAAAAGATGCTAGCTTCCTTAACTCTTTCAAGTCGGGACATCTGAAACTGTACTTCTTAGTGTTCCTTCGTCCATAATCCATGGTCTGAAAATATTTGCAAATGATACCTTAGTTCCTTGAAATTTTCGTGTGATGAATGTTATGATGTGCATGATTGCATGAATGCAACAATCACAAATAAGGGATCACACACAAGGGAAACAAAGGTCAAGGAATGAATCAAGTCATTGTCAAGATCAATCATCTATTTTGGTGGATTATGGTTTACATCTTATTAACACCCAAGTTCCATTGATATTGACAAGACTTGATTGGATCAACCAAGAATCAAGGGTTTGTTGCAAGTCACGAGCATGGAGTCTGGGTAAGAACCATCCCAAAGGAGTGAACTAATAATAAAACCTGTAGATCATGTTCTAAAAAGTTCCCAGAGTCTTAATTCCATCTATCGAATATTATAGGTTAAGATTACTGACTCATCGACCCATAATAGGCCAAGAGGGGGTAAATGTTCTACGATCCTCAGCTTCTCGGACCCAAATTAGAAATAGTAATGCCTAACCATAAATACTTGTGTGACATTCCCAAATATAAAAGAGTCTCCACTGAGCAGATGGATCTCAAGCCAACTTGTTAAGGACTACTCCACACAAGTCGAACATGACTATACCATCCTCCTATCTTAATTGCACTCAAGTTCGTGTTAGAACTTATCTCACCACTCAGAGATCACCAAGCACAACAAGCAGATTATATCACACATACATATATACAAACATCACATATATACAAATATATACACACAAAAAGTAGGCTAAACCCACTAGAGACTACTCCCCAGCAGAGTCGCCACTTAATTTTTGTAGCGGGAAATTCATGATCATCAAGCTATGGATAAGCTAGAGATCAAATAACAAGAGTCGCCACCGCGCTTTTATTGTTTCCAAGGGAAAAGGGAAAAAAGTACGAACAAAACCCAAAAGTAAGAAGTTTTAAAATCAAAACTAATAAAATGTCAGAGATTACAAGTAAGGGGGTTGGTTGCACAGAGGGAAGGTGTTAGCACCCAAAGTGTCCTAGGTACTCCTAGGGAGCCCTTTTTGTGTGCATATGTATTTTGTACAAAATGATGTTTACAAACAAATAGAATGGGGGGGGATGAGAAAAGAGTTCATTAATTATATTTTTGTGTTTGGCAAGACCTTCGGACTTGTGCCTACGTACCAACATAAAAATGAGGGATCAAAACCTCGTAGTTCGTGATACAAATTTCAAAATGGATGCATTGCTTTTAACAAAAATTAAGTTTGAAAGGCACAAAGGCCTAAAAATGGTTTGAATGAGTTAGTTCTTTTTGGATTTTTGAAAGTTTAAGTCAAGTATAGTTAAGTTTATTTACAAGTTTGATTAAGGAAAAGAAGTTTGGAAATTCAATGGCATAAGGCCAAAGTTTCTATCCTGTTTTGCAAAATGGTCAAAGTTTAGAACAAAATAAGTTCAATCAAAGAAGATTTTGAAAAGGGAGGGAGAGATTTTGAAATTAAAGAAATGGGGAGAAGATGAAGGGACTAATCCTATGCACAAAATTAAAAGTTGAGAGTTGAAAAGATCTGACCAAATGGGTAGCAATCCAATAGACAAGAATGTCAATAGAAACCCAGAATTCCCTTGGACTTTTAGAATCAAGCAACACACAAATGCACAATTATATTATTTTGAAGAGCAAGGCATCAAATAAATATAGCCACATCCAAGCTTTATCCATTCCATGATCTTCTTCAAAAATAGCCCATGTAGCAGATGAATTCCACAAGTCACAGGTTCAAAATAACAACAATATAATGATCATGTTGCAGATGAACTCAGAGGGATCTTGAATGATGTATCAGATGAAGTTTCAAATTGCAAGAACTTGGTTTCTCAATAAGTTGGCAATGGCCAAGTCCTTTAGCATAGGAATGTTGCCTAAGTTCTAAGTCCATTTGTCCAAGATCAAGCCAACAGTCCACACAAAAGTTTTTTAGGGTTTTTTGTTGTTATTATGTACATTAATGGTCAAAGACCACACACAAACAAGCAAAGTATACACAAACAAGATATACCACACAATATGGTCCAAGTGGACAAAGTGAAAATTGCATTAACATAAACAATTAGAATGATAGAAACAATGGCAAATGTATAAGGCTAAGATTAAATTACATTAAAATAAATGGCTTGAAATTAAAAGTTAGTTGTTAATAGGTTAGAAGTTAGTATTGTTTTGCTTTTGCTTTTCATTTTAAGACATTCTTTAGAGAACACTCAACCCACTTATCATAAGCATGGATCCTTGAGCCAACACATCTTCCAAAGGAAGGAAAAAAGGCCAAGTTTCCACACAATACCATGAAAGAGGGGAGACTTACAATCTCACTAACTAGAATGCTATGCCTTTTATGTCACAAATTTAGCGCCATCTTAAGCAATCGTAATTGGACTTATGTAGAAGTCACAACTATTTGAGGCCAGGCAATAGAATTTTGGTGTTAATGCATGTTAGAGACATAATATTATGGACTATGCTCATGAAACATACCACACACAAAAATAATATGCAAAAGCTGGGGCCTAATCTCATCCATACTCATGTTAATTTTTCAATAAACTAACTTTAGGACTTTGAGATATCATAGAACAAATGAGATGAATGCATAAAGAAGGGGAATGAGATGAAGAGGGAGGGGAATGGATCAATACTCAAATTGATCAAAGGAGGAATTTTACCAAATTAATATCATACATTCATTTTGGGAGATGGAATGTACATTCCATCAATCCCCTAAATCCAATGATATTAACTTGAGAAAGTCAAATCAACCTTGATCAAGGCTCAACAACAAGAGTCAAACTCAAACAAGTCAACACAATTGGTCAACAAAATTATTTGGCATTTATTCAAATTAAAAATACTAAAATAATACATTTAAATCAAATATGGTTTGTCAAATTCCTAAAACCTCATCAAAACACCAAATAAATGGCCATGAGATTTATCATAGGTCAAACAAAGTCAAAGGACCTTGGAGAAATTTTTTCAGAATTTTTGAATACTTAAAAGTATTTTTAAACAATTAAAAACAAATGCAAAATCAATTAAATCATTAAAAATATTAATAATAATCTAAAAAATAATTTTAATTCAGAATATGAAAGAGGAAATTATTTCAAATTTTTTGGTGAAACTCTCATATTTTTTGGATCAATATTAAAATTAATATGAATTAATTAAAATAAAGAAATTAAAATGAAATTCAAATAATCAGAAAAAACGTGGACCACTTGATCTCCCTCATTAATTGAGGTGACAGATCAAGTGGCCACCAGCGTGCGTTCCATGGTGGATTAGAGTCAATGCGGTACAAGCTTGGTAATTAAAAACAACGCACGAGATTAAAACAATTTGAATGGGATTAATGGCTTTGAACCATGCCAACACATCACCGGCGTCCAAAGGCCGGTCATCTTCTCCGGTGACCCTGGCCGGACTGGTTCATTCATCACCATCAAGAAAATGAAAAAGGAGGATATGATCTGAAATAAAAAAACGGCGTAGAGCACGAATCTGACCTCAATTTTAACTAACTCCACATATATAGAAAGATATGAGGAGTTGAATTTTGAGGTGTGTCAATTGAGTTGCTTCGATTTGACCTCTAAGCAACTCAATCTTCTTGCCTACATTGGTAGGACTTCAGACAACCAAAGATCCAAGAGAATTGAGTGGAATTAAGAGAGAATCGAAGAGATGAAATTTTTTGGAAAATACCTTCAATGTAGGTCTAGATTCAACCATTCTTGCTTTGGCTTGTGCTTGATCTTGCTCAGTATGCTTGCAGAAGTGGATTAGAATGCACAAAAGGTCTTGGATCCCTGGAGTTTTGAATCTCAAAACAGTTAGAATTCAACTCAATTTCCAATGGAAATTCTCAGGTTTATCCTCTCAAATGGAAGGGTTAGGGGTTTAGGATCAAAGCTGGCGTGAATGTCTGTTGAATTCTGAGCATATGGAGCTTTATTTATAGCTGGATCATGTAATATTTGCACCTTTCAAATGACTTTCCAAAATTGGTAATGGGTGATGCATGTGTGCATGGGCGTGTACAGGCCCATGAAATCATTCCATTTGATCCACAATTGAGTGTGAGCAAGTCTGAAACCATCTTGGAATGCAAGGCAAATGTGTATGGAATTTTGAAGTTTGATCTTTTCCAAATGATGATATCATGTTCAAGCAATGCGCAACCCTATCAATTCTTGTCCAAAATGGATGAAATTGGACTTTTTGTAAAGGTTAGATTAAGAGGAACAAATCTCATGTTCAACACTTTTTCATTTGGAGCTTGGAACATGATGAATTTTGAGGTGGAAGTTTGGAAATTTCAACATATTGAATTTTTTTCTAAGTGTCAAGCCATATATCTTAATATTCCACCTTTCTTAACTTTTTATGTGAGCTTCAAATGAGAAAAGTGTTTTCATCAAAGTTGTATATATTTCAAACAACTTCAAAATGGTCACCAATTTCATGTCATTTGGATTTGAAATGATAGAGTTATGCATTTTTGAAGTTTGGAAAAATCACTTGTTCAATGGTATAGGTAAAAAATGACCTATAATGTAACCTCATATCAGATGCTCATAAATGTTGAATTAGATCTCACTCCAAACATAAAAGTTGAAGTAGACACCTTTAATTTTATTGTTCAACTTGGAAATCGTTCATCTCATAAAAATTGAGCAAGTTATGGCCTTGGGAAGTTGACTTTCAAATTAGGGTTTAGACAAAATGACCTAGAATGTTTCAACATAGAAAATGATTTTCCAAGCAAAACTAGCTCTAGATATCAACATGAAAGTTGTTTGGAATGTCATTTAGAGTAAGTTTTCTCTTGGAATAATTTTAATATGGTGAAAATTGTAGGAGATAGGGTATAGGGAGACCCAATTTTGATCAGATGAGTTCATCTGGCCAACCACCATCAACCAACTTGCTAACCTTCAATTGTCTTGACTTTCTTGGCTCATGGTAGATCATATATACATAAGATGATGAATTTTGAAGTGTACCTTAAGAAATTTGATCAATTGGTGAGATAGCTTATTGGAGAAGTTACTCAAAATACCCAGTAAAACTAAGGTTTCCAAGGCAAATCACCCTCAAACTCTTGAAGAAAACTTAATCAATATACCATGTAGAGGTCAATGGAACTCATATATGATACTTATATCCATTCTTGGATCAATTCATGGTTGTGCTCTTTGTCATGAGGGTCTCAAACCCTAGATATGAACTTGATGAATCAATGTGATCATGCCCTACCTACAAAAGAGTTAGGCAAATGCAAAGACATATTTTTGGTATTTTGGTTAGTAAAATGATAAAATATAAGTATGATACAATCACATGGTGCTTCGTGATCTCTCCCAAAATAAACCCAATGAAAGAAGGGTAAGGAGGATGCCAAGGTATGATCCCAATGCTAATGCTTATGATGAAATTGCATGAGGGATCTTAGGGTCAAAATTGGGGTCTTACAGTGTGTACAACGAACAAGTAGTCATGGAATGATACGTTAACATGCTTTGTATGGAACATGTGTGATTTATGTATCAGAATGGATCATGTTATGATGCCATGAGAATTGATATGATATCATGAGAATTTGTTTGATATTTGTTGAGGAACATTTGTTCCAAAAGTCATATTTTGGAGAGGAGCCTTGCTCCGAAAGGCCTATTTGTTGTTGAGAATTAATCACGTATTCAGAATTAGTTATGATTATGCACATACCACTTCAAGAGCTTAGGTAAATCGGTAAGTGGGGATGTGGCACCAATGATTCGTGCCTCAATTGGGTTTGAGCCACAACCATGGTGAACATGGGGAAAAGGTGGACACCTAAGTGGATTAGAGGACCATACGGTGAAAGATACCCTATGTGGGTTAGAGGCCCATACGGCTTACGGTCGCTTGAACTGGGGATTAAGCCTCATAAAGGACCTGATATCCATCGTGAAAGTCGAATCATACGAGCATGCGTGAACCGAGTCTAGCTTAGACGTAAGTCCGTTCAGGGATTGATGTTTCGTGAATCTGAATAGTGATTTATTGAGTTATGTGAACTCAAGTGACATGTTTCCATACATTGCGAATGTCCCTTAGTTGCTTAAGTCCTAGTTACATTGTGTGAGTGATGCACAAGTAACAGAAGGTGAACACTTGGGTTAGAAATTAGGTAACAACCTTGTAGAGCCAAGTGGACCCATAGGATAGGAGAACTCACTAATATTATTATCTCATCCCATTATCGTTGTTATTTTTCAGGTATTCCTTGCAGGTTAAATTCAAGAGAAGTTGTCTACTGATGTTTCATGGGATGTAATTATTGTAATCTTCCATTGTGGAGTTATGTACAATGAAGATATTGTACATAGTTCTTAGATTTTTATTATTTAGGATTTATTGTATGACATGTGCCATTCATGTTTTTAGTTTGGACATGTGTGATGCCAATAGGCACTTATGATTGTGTCAATACCAAATAATAACACTTGCATGATATTATTCTAGATATATATTATACGGGTTGTTACAGTTGGTATCAGAGCAAGCCGATTCTCGACCTAGCCTTGAAACATCATAAGTAAATCTATTCCTGCCTCATAAGTGTGTTATGCCAACATGATTCTTAATATCACGTTATGTAGTATTGGGCCTGATCAACCTAATGCTATGTGCATGGTAGGTAGGATCATGGTTGAGCGACCACGAGGACTCCGAAGGTGGTGTAGAGCTTGTATTCAAGGGTGGACTTAAGTTAAGAGTTTGATAGTAATGAGAATCAGTTAATTCAATTGAAGCCTTAGTAGAAGTTGTAACTTTGGTAATGTGTAATTGAAGAGAGATGTATGGTTCAAGCAACCTTGTAATGCTAAAGGAGTCGGGAAGTGGGGATTTCTGATGGATGAATTTTCGGAGTTTTGAGAAATATGTGAATCTGCTAGTAGAATAAGATTAACCCAATGATATGGGATAAATGTTGTAAGTGATTCCATATAAGTACTGTAAGTAACTCCATATAGTGAAAGAGAAAGGATTGTTATGTTGCATATATGTCGTAAGGTCTAGAAGTGAGGTAGTGCATCGGTGTTTAAATTTATAAGGTCACTAGAATATCTTGGAAGAATAGGAGTACTTCAGGGAGTATATTTAGAAGGGTACCTTCCAAGTTATTGAGGGCTCGAGAGATAATGATATTAAACATTCTGCTAAGGGTCTAAGATATTGGTGAAGTATAAGAAGAGGTTCGAAGATATGGCTTCCTATTCCAAGTGGGACATGTATGTCCTAGGCGAATGGTAGGGGATAAACCAAGTATACCCATTCTTAGAAGGGAGACCGAGTTCAAGATAGTTCGTCAGAGATTAAATGTTAGTAGGAGACCGTTATGGAAATGTTGACTTATCTAAGGAACAACTGAAAGAGACTTATGTTAAGAGAGAGAGAAAGTATTTTATATTTAAGGAAATTCTAGTAGAATGGTTCCTTAATTGGAGTTAAGAGAATTACCTTAGAAGAGAAACAAACACGAAGTTGGGAGCAATGTGAATCTTGCAATACAACTGTTGTAATGAGATGCATTTTAGATAAAAGGCACAAAGGGATCATTATTATTTCATTGATGCCAAGATAAGAGCATGCAATTGGTGATTGTTCATGTGCGAAGATTTCTAGAGTATGAGTTGAAGAAGATAAAGTTATACTTTGATACTAAGTAAGTACGTGTTATTGGATTACCTTGTGTTGGAATAGTTGTGAAGTATTGCACTATTTATTTCGAGCAGATGGGTTTTGTATCCTGAGAGTCCAAGCGGTGGCAAGCAACTTGTGTATGGAACTAAGTATGAGTCATGAAACAAATGTATGGGGTGATCTTGGAAGTAGTTGATAAGGGTGGTAAGTTATGAGTCATGCATTTAAGTAGCTTCTTGAAATTCTAGTTAACAGACTTTCGATATCACACGGGTTGTTATGACATCCAATTCTGCGCAGACAAGGATTATGCAGAAAACAGTAAGTGCAGTAAATAACACGAGTAATTGTTTACCCAGTTCGGTCCAACATGACCTACGTCTGGGGGCTACCAAGCCAGGGAGGAAATCCACTATTAGTAGTATTAATTCAGACCTTAAACCAACTGTTTAACCCTATCACTTAATACCTACCCAATGCAATTTCAATCTTACACGAAGATCAGAGTTCCTACTCACTCCCCCTCAATCACCTCAGTGATTACTACCTTTAATCAATATTAAAGACAATTTTGAAGACACACTTCAAACAACTCTTGATTGTGCTTAACAGCTTTAATCAAGATACACAGCACTCACGCTTAAAAGCTTAGAGTGACACAACACTTACAACTCAATGAACAACCTATACCAATGCAATCATCTATGTGATAATAGCTTGGCTTACAAGATATGTCTAATACAAGACTCACAAAAATACAGCAGTGAAGTATGATGGACACACTAAATCTTCACGCCTCAAAATCCCCAGTTCTGAATGAAGGAGTGACTTCCTTTTATATTGCAGTACTTGGGCCTTGTACTTGTATTCTCCTGAATTTAAGGACACGCGAGTTCCCCTAAATTCCATATCTAGGTTACTAACAAATAGGCTATTTGTTAGGTTCATTAAATGTAGCTTGGTTGTTGATTTCATGGATTTTCTCTCAGCTGTTGAATCCCTGAAGAATAGCCTGAGAAAAAGCTGAAACAGAAAGACTAAACAACCTATAATTTAGCATATGCTGTCAGGAATGAATGTCACAACATTCAGCTTGACATCAAGGTCCATATGCTAAGTCTGTTTTTCCTGAAAACAGACTGTACAAATTTGTTGAACTGTAAGGACCAATCTGTCCATTCTACAGTAACAACTTACATTAATAAATGTCAAAGCATCCAATTTGACATTTACACATTTAGCCTTAAGTCAGTTCTGTTATCCTCTTGAAGAACAGACTGATAAACATACTGAAGTGTAGCAGAACATCACTCTGTCTATTGTTCAGTATATGCTGTCAATGATGAATGTCATAACATCCAGTTTGACATTCAGACAGTAGGCCTTATGCCAGATCTGGTATTTCCTTGATAACCAGACTGAAAATAAATACTGAGTTCTAACAGAACACCAACTGTTCTATTCCTCAGTATCTGCTGACAGGGATGAATGTCACCACATCCAATTTGACATTCACTAAATCCTGTATTAGCTAATCCTGCAGTAAATTACTCAAGTGTGTCATGACATCAGTCAAGACATCAGAGTACAGCTAGATATTCTAACCTACAATGCAGTCACACAAACACCTTCACAGCATGTCATGACAACAGTCAAGACATTAGAATCCAGCTAGTGTTTTACCATACAATGCAGCCAATTAAACACCACCACTTCTGTGTAGAGAAGTGTTTAGTGGATGTTAAGTACAGAAATGAACCCAAGTCGGTAAGGTGTGGGAATATAAAGGTTAAGTGTTGAAATTTGGTTAGCAAGAGTGAGAGTAGTTTATTGGAAGTCTTGTTGTTGTTGTTTCCTTCATAAGTAGTGTTGGATTGTTTGAGCAAGGGTATGATGTTCACACCTTGTTGGAACGGATTGTATCCTAAATCTCATTATTATACTTTTATGGATGTGCAAGGTTGAGAGTGGAGTTTCAAGTTATTGAAATCCAAGTAGATAGTCCTGGAATTGGAAAATTATGAATGTGTATTGCGTAGTTGATCGTCTGTAGAGATGTCAGAGAAGTCAGATGTTTGGGAAACCAACCTAGTGAACCATACTCAGTACGAGTAAATATTTGGTGTATCACTACTATAACTAATGAGAACTATAAGGAATAAAGCTGGAAGAGACTTACCCAGTAGTGGTCTCAAAAAGGTCGATTCTGTATCTTGTATGTGTGAGTAAGGTGTAAAGTCGTTAGTCATAATATGACTTTTGATATTTTGCTCAAATACATGACCTTGGATGCAGACCCCATGAGAGTGGTACTTGTTATATACAAGGATACCCTACCATATTGAAATGATTTATGATTATTACTTCATCTAAAGATCGGAATCAGACATTTCTGAAGTTAAGTAAGTAACTTGTATTTGTATATGAACAAGAACACGATCTAGGACTATAGGATATGGATCATGAGGTTGAGATGAATGAATTTAGATAGAAAGGGCAATGTTATCTCCAAATGTGGGTGAATTATTGTGGGTGACTCTGTGAGTGGTGTGGACACTCACTATTACATTCTATATTGTTTAAGCTCCTTGGAAGTGGTGTCTCGTTGATGATTGAGGTTCCTTGGTGGTGTTAGTTTGTTATTGGTCGAGATCCTGTATCGGCAGAAACCTTGAATGAATTATGATTCTATAATAGGATTTGATATGGAATATAATAATAAGAATTGGATATTGTCAAGCTAATTTGGATAAGTAGATTCAAGCACAGGGAAAATATGAATGTTGTACACATTTATGGTTGTAGTTATGTGACTCCTACACACCTATCTACTGGAGGGTGTTGGTCCTATTCTAAAACTTTTGTGCGTCACCAAGAAAGTTATTTTACTAAAGGATATCGGTAAGGTCCCAGTACTGTTTTGAATGGTGGGAATTCTGGAGGATAAGAGTGACCTTTTATGCAGACTGTTAGCTAACAAGTAGTGCCTAGGAACCCTAGGTGTTCCACTATTGATATCAGAGTAGCACAGTGGAAGGTGATGGATGAAATAACTCAATCAAGTTTATGGGGATCCGAGAGATAGTTAGTCATAAGAATGGGAGTAAGACAATCTCATGCTAAGGATGTTATCTTATTGGAGTAGTACGGGAGAAGTGAAATAGTAGGAGTAAACGCTTGCAATATATAGTATCAAATCAAGTGAAGTTGATGGGATTATCGATAGATGGATTACAAAGTTTGTCGCATTTGTTGAAGGAATAATAAGAGAGGAGTAGTTAATACTGTGTGTAGTCAAGGAATCAATAAGTTTCTTATGAAGATTTAATGAGTATTGATTATCCAAATCAAGATAAGATGTTGTGGGTATGTTTTGTGTGACTCAGTACAAAAAGGGTAGTCATGGTTTTCAAAAGGAAAATGACCAAATGATTTAGAGCGGTATATCAGATGAATTAGTGGGAGCAAACTTAAACGTTAATCTAATATTGGAATGAGAATATGGTTAAGACCATGAAGTATTTAGAGTTCACACAAGAAAGAAGTTTTCCAAGGAAGATAAATTTGAAGAATGAATATGTCAGAGGTTTGAAATCGAAGAGAAGTCAAGTGTTAGTCTAAGACGTTGATGCAAGAAGTGTTTATTTGTTAAGTGAAGGAAATTCGAGGGAGAATTTCAATTTAAGGGGGGGGTGTAATATCCCATATCCTCTTAAATGCTCAATTGGTTGCCAGTTGAGATCAACTGAGTTCCTATGTACTTTATCTCTTGTCAATTGGAATAACTTGAGCTCCTATGTGCTTTAAAAGTTGTTAGTTTGGACCAATAGAGTAACCAGTGAACTCTAAAGAGACCAATCCTTATTAAAAGACACCGACCTTTATTAATAAGTACAAGAAGGGATATTTTTGGTAACATTAATAATTAGTCAATTGGTACTGGAAGACAAAATATCAATTGAGATATTTTGTGTCACTACTTAATATTATATATATATATATATATATATATATATATATATATATATATATATATATATATATATATATATATATATATATATATATATATATATATATATATGTTGTGTGGTGGTAATTAAAAAGAAAGAAGAAGTGGATAAGAATGAAGGAAAAGAGAGATAGTAGGTAAGAGAGAAATAGAGTTATCAGAAAGAAAGAAAAGAAAGCAAATATGAAGAGAAGAGAAAAGAGAAAGGAAGAGAAAGAATGGGAAGAAGAAGAAACTCATGGAGGAACAAGAAGATTGGTATCATCTTCATCATCACCACCATCATCTCATCTTCATCATTACCCACTATCTTCTTCACCAACTTCATCATCCTCTCCATATGAGGTGAGTTCTAGATAGGAATTAACCTTTGGGGGAGTAAAATCTATGTTTTGGGAGTTAGGATTTGTGTGAATCTATGATGAAATTATTGATGTTCATAATTCTCATTGATGCTATGCGTTGGTACCATGTTGTTATTATTGAAGTTATTGTCTTTGATTGTTTGATGCTTATGTGTTTTGTTGTTGAAGTTATGGAGGTTAATCACATGCATTCTTGATGATATATGTTTTATAATGGTTGGGTATGATTAAAGTTGGAAGATAGAGTGTTTAGAAGAGGTATTTTTGGAGATTGTGCAGGTGTCAATCGATTGGTTGCAGAAAAGTTGCAGAACCAACGATTGGTTCACGATTCTGTGAAGAAAAGCTGAAATTGTATAGATGTCAATCGATTGGGTATAATGCTCAATCGATTGGTCCTGTCAAATTTTATGAAAAATACTTACAGAAACCTCATTCAATCAATTGGTTCTCAACTCAATCAATTGGTCCAACCTTGTTTTGCCTAAAACCACATGTTCCTTGTTTCTAATACATCTTAGGAGTCCATTAACTTATGCCATGCTATGTATGTATTAGATTGACAATAATAGGTCGATTTATGCACAATCGAGTGGGTTTTGACATAGAATTCTGATTAGGTTAAAACGATTGTAGTTTTAGTTTTGTAAATCTGTTTTGTACACGGTCGAAAGCGTTAGGAAGATAACAGAGATAACTATAGTATAAAGAGAAATCTCTATGAGTTATTCCACTATAACTTTCTCTTGAGTTCCATTAACCCCACCCTGCGATGATCAGACGGATACTCACTTTGTGGTGTGAGAGTTGAATAAGTTAGAATGAGGTGAGTTGTGTGATGGATTTGCCTAGGGTTATTAGGAAATGTTAGATTATCATGTGTGCTTCTTGTATACTTGATTGTGCAATGAATTGGTTCCATGTCTCCATCATAAGACGTGAACCGTGCCTCCTTTTTTATGGGGTTGAATACATTGGAAAGTGAATCCAATACCTCATTAAGTGATAAGAATAGACCATGGGATGCCATGGGTATTGTGTGTATTGGTTATAAATGGTTATGAATTGTTGTTGTGTTTCTTATGTGATGCATTCTCTAACCTATGCATGAATTGTTATTGGTTGATTGTATTGGTTAAACAATAATATGACTAAAATTTATGAGTGAGGTAAAGCTAGGAGAATGCTAGGCAAATGACTTAGAAAGATAACTTAAGTCATGAAATGATTTAGATAGTGATACTTGGACGTAATCGTATCGTGGTGTGTACAACGAACAAGTAGTCATGGAATGATACGTTAACATGCTTTGTATGGAACATGTGTGATTTATGTATGAGAATGGATCATGTTATGATGCCATGGGAATTGATATGATATCATGAGAATTTGTTTGATATTTGGTGAGGAACATCTGTTCAAAAAGTCCTATTTTGGTGAGGAGCCTTGCTCCGAAAGGCCTATTTGTTGTTAAGAATTAATCACGTATTCAGAATTAGTTATAATTATGCACATACCACATCAAGGGCTTAGGTAAAGCGGTAAGTAGGGATGTGGCACCAATGATTCGTGCCTCAATTGGATTTGAGCCATAATCATGGTGAACATGGGGGAAAGGTGGACACATAAGTCGGTTAGAGACTGATCAGTGCATTTTGATGCACGTTCTTTCATGTTTGTACTTAAGCATTTCTTCGGTTTGCTTTGATTATTTTTATGTTTTAATGTGTTTTCATAATTTATGTTATTTTTGCACTTATTTAATTTTCGTATTTAATTTTCAGCATTAGCAGCTTTCGCGAGAAAAATCATATCTTGAGCTAGGAGTATCGGATTGAGACGTGCTACCAGTCGATGGAAAGCTAAGAAAAAAATCTACAACTTTTGTTCAGAAGTAGAGAGCTGAATCAGACTGTAACAGGGCCAGAAAATTCGTTGAAGTTGCAACATTAGTTTTATTTAAGTTTTGGGTCATTAGTTTTGGGCTTGAGTTATGTTTTCGATCCAGTTGGGTTGTAAACCAAATTCCTTGTTTTCCATATACCTAGTAGCTGCATAACAGGAGGGAAAACACTATTCACGAAATACTTGAAAGCTTTGGCAAGAATTCTCATGAAGAACTAATCGATCCAAACAATTTGCTGTATTCGGGTTCCGATACCTTGAGATTTTAGTAATTCTTATTCAGGTTTTTTATTCCTTTCAATATTAATATATGTATTTTGTTTGCTTAATCCGATTTACATATGTTATATTGATTTAATCCGATTGATTGTGTGATCCTAACTATAGTCACGATTTCGTTTGCTTAATTCGTTATCGAGTCCGTTTAATTCATGTTTGCTTAATGCATGAAACTTAATCCCGTTTGCTTAATTCGGATAATAGGAACATACAACTTATACTATCAATTGTGCTTGTCAGTTGATATTATAATCGAATAAGAATAGTTAATCTGCGGTTGGAATTACGATAGTCGATGATAGGCAAAGACCGAATCAGTAAATTGTTGCTACAACTTATTTCAATAATCACTTATTTTAATCTATTTTTTTTATTGAATCCTAAACCAACCAAAACCCCATTAATTGTTACTATCATTGGTTAATTCATTCAAGAATCCTTGTGAGAACGATAATCCGAGTCAATTTGTCGCTAACTACGTTTTGTAAAAAATACTCGTTTTTGATCCGCGCGCGACAGCGGATCAAATTGGCGCCGTTGCCGGGGATTCATGTCGAATTAGCCAATAGTTTAGTTTTAAGTATTGTTGTTTTGTTGTTCTGCAATTTCCTGTTATTTTTTCGAATTTTTCTACAGTTTCGCGTTCGGAGTTGCGTCTAGAGTCAGAAAAAACCGGTTTTTGGAAAATTTGTGTTTGAGTGTATAAGTTTTTTGCATACTGGAAGCAGAAAATTCGTGCGATCAATACTCCTTTACTCTAAAAGAGTAAGAGACTCTGACGTCAAATTTGCCAAATTCCTTGTTTTTCTATTTTTAATTAATTTTTTACTGTTTTCATAGTGTCAAAAAAATCCAAAAAAAATCTCAAAATTTTAATTTCACGTCATTAAACTAAGTTTGGTGCTTTTGTATTTTTCTGAATTTATTTTAATCGTTTTTCTTCTTTCTATTTGTTTTTGTCTATTTCGGACATAGTTGGTATTTCTGTGTTTTTTTTATTACATGGATGATCAAAGAACATTAAGGCAGTTTGCTGCTCCTGATGTTAATTATAATGACTTTTGTATTGAATATCCTGATGTTTCGGTTCCTTTTGAATTGAAATCTGGTTTAATACACTTGTTTCCAAGGTTTAGTGGTCTTGCAGGTGAGGATCCGCATGAGCATCTGAAGGAATTTGAGGTTGTGTGCTCTGCACCTTCTGGACCTTCACTAGAAGATATTGTCAAACAAATGGCTGCAAATAATCTCCAGTTTCAACAACAAGTAGATTCTACTTTAAAGACTTTGCAAACACAGATTGGGCAGCTCGCCACTTTGGTGAATGTCATGCAGCAAGCTAAAGGATCAAACCAACAACCCTTGGAAGAACATTCTGTTTTTCAAATAGATTTGATTTTTGAAATTGTTGATGATACTTGTAGTGATTTGTTTGCATATGATTTTCCATCATTGTCTGGTTTTGATGATGTTTATTCTTGTGATATTTGTACTGAAACTAAAATTTGCTCTGTTTGTGCTGAAATTGAGGCTGCCTTGCAAGTTGATATTCTTACTGCAGATGAGGTTGCAAATAAAGTTGTTCATGTAGATAAAGCTCTTGACATCCCGGCTGCCCAAAACACTCCTTCTATTGAGCAGCCACCTTCCCTCGAGCTGAAGCAACTTCCTGAAAATATGAAATATGCTTATTTAGAGATGAATGAAAAACTACCGGCTATAATTTCTTCTAACCTTGATTTCGATCAAGAAAATAAGCTTTTGCAGGTTTTAAGGAAGCATAAAAAGACATTTGGTTGGACATTGGCTGACATTCCAGATCAGATCACCTTCACGTGTCCATTTGACACTTTTACTTTTAGAAGATTGGTCGCTCGACTGGGTGAGTCGAGAATGGGATACAAACTGCAAGTGCACAGTTCTATCGCGTAGTTTTAAAAGATATCGATCCCACAGGGACTTATGAATCGATATACCGTTATCTAAGGTTACTACGTAAATCTAAGGTGAAAATGTTTGATTGTTTGGGGAAAAACTAAGAGCTAAACTAATATCTAGATTAAATATAAATGAAACGGATATCGGTATGTAGTTCGTCAAAACTAGGGAATCAAGTCTTTGTCGGTTTCTTGGTTTTAAAATGAATCGTTTCGGTTAACTTTATTGGTTAAAGGTTTTATCTCAAACTCTCGCTCTGTTGAATAAACCATGATTTTATATTAATGTAGCTGTCACTTATAATTAAGTCAAAAACCATATTTTGAAAACAATAAAGTTGCAGAAACTCCTTTTAAGAAAATACTGACCGTTTTAAACACCCTTATCTCAAACTCTCGCTCTGTTGACTTAGGTTATATAATCAAATCCAAATGCTTAACTCTCGTCCTCACATTCAATCTTTAAAAATACTTTTTGGAAAAGGTCAGAATTTAATTAACTCTAAAACTTGCTCTCGCCCTGATCTAGAATTAATGCCTAACTTACACTGTCCAGTTAAAATCTCAAACTCTCGCTCTATTGACTTTAACTTCTTTATGTCTTTTACTTTTGTAAAAAATCTTGTTATTAAACCTGTAAGTTGAGACCGTAAAAAGATTGATTTTGATTTTAAGTTTAGATAGACCTGACTCAGTCTTGATCCCTTATTCTGCTTACTTTACATACCGATACCTAGGCGAATTAGCCAGACATGCTAAATAAACAAGAATACATATCATGCATAAACAGACTCATTCCAGGCAGATAATATAGATAAATGATAAAACAAAATATTAAATAACGATTAAAGAACCTGAATGCGTAATACAATAGTCTTGAACACTCCACCACAAGCCGGTAGGATTTGTTCTTGGATTCTTCAATTAAACAGTAAATTAAATCAAGGAAATAAAACTAGAATATAACGTAAGGTTAAATCCAGTATAAAGTTGCACAATAGTTTCCGGTGTAGAAACTATTATGCGAAAAATATCTAAAAGCTAAAACGGGAAAGGTAAATTTGCAAGGGAAAAAGAATGTAAAGCTTGCAAAAGAAATAAATAAAATAAACAATGCTGGAAAAGAAAAATAAGCAAAAGCTAAAACAGAAGGTTTGAACAGCTTCGGCAGAGTAGACGGCAAAGAGGGGAGAGGAAGCGGATCCCTTTTAGGTTTCTAATGTAGCTATTTATAGTAGTGCTTCTAACTGCTTTTTTTGTTTCCCACGAGTCTTCAGCATGGCTAAATACACGGCGCGGGCATAGGACACGAACTCTCTCAACGTCTCTTCAATTCTTCTGAGGGCGTGACTTGCGCCAAAAAGCTAGTGGAATGGTGTGACGCTCGTCACACCATGTGTGACGCTCGTCACAGGGGTGCTTTTGGTGTGACGCTCGTCACAACCCTTGTGACGCCCGTCACAGGCACAACGTGCGCTTTCTTTGGGCTGGGCTTGGTCTTTGATATTTGTTTCCTTTTTACTCCTTTCTACACCTCCTTTTCTTTCCTTTTTCACTCTTGCTTCAAAATGGATACCTGACATAAATAGCAAGGAAATACTGCATAATATCTGATAAAATGAGATAAACTAAAGTAAATGATAATCTAATCTAATTGAATTAAGTCTTAAAATGTGATATAATTTCGTGTTATCAAACTCCCCCATACTTAAATCTTTGCTTGTCCTCAAGCAAAATTCAGTATAGAACTTGTTAAAAGTTTTAGCCAGATGAAATTTCAAAGCACACATCAATTCGTACTAGGTTGCAAATGGATTTTTGTTTAGGAGGACTTGAGTTTAATCTTGACATCAACAACTACCGTTACAACTTAGATAACCCTACCTTATGCAAATCAGTTCAAGTACCCTATGATAGCTATCCTGGTTCCTTTAGTCTTATTTTACCCGTTTTCATTCTAGCGAAATCACATTAAGCCCTTTATCTTTTCGCGCACGTAGTGGAGTAACCGGTTAGTGATTATGATCCGCTTTTAGCTAGAAGTTCTGGTACATAAGTCGGATAACTTCATTATTCAGTCCATTGCAAATTGCGGGGGATCGAACCGTAGTCCGCCCTACCAAGTTCAGTACCAGATTCCTACTGAACCAACTCATAATGGATCTTTCGTATTGTGCTTTTGCATGATCTGCAACCTTTAGATTAAATGATCTGGTAAGGATCACCTAATTTAATTAGTGCATTTCTTGATATATTTATATATCTTAGGTTACTTTGGGGATCATTCACTTATATTCATCGGCTCTCCACGTAGTTTGCTATTAAGATGGTGCTGACTTCTGTATAAACTACTTGGGGTTGCCATAGAACTAAAAGTTCAAGGAATCGGTATAATAGGTACTTATCCTGATCTAACATATTGAGGTTCTCAGAGCGTTGTTATGGTAATGATTTTTCTGTCTTGATTTCACTCAATATTTATAAAGTAAGCAACCTTTATACTTATTGGGTGTGTTAAAATTTGTTTTGTTATGGCTCAAGAAAATTGAGGGGAATAGATAATAGAAATATTTCACACTAGGGACTTAATTTAAAATTATAATAAATTTTTTTTTTTTTCTTTTTCTTTTTCTTTTTAGATAAATAATAAAACAGGGAAATAACAATGAAAGGGAAGGTAACATACTTGAAAAATGGAAATGGAAGAAACAAGTTTTCCCCCCCATACTTAAATTAAACATTGTCCTCAATGTTTTAAGGGAAAGAAATACAAAATGGAAATGCAAAGAAAATAACAACTAAGGCTGCCTTCCGCCTCTGGTTCTTGGACCTGGTGATCTTGGACGTAAGTCTAAGTTGTCGAACCTGCTAAACAACTCAGTAAACCGCTGGTCGGTTATGGCATTCCGAGCATCCTGTTGCTGTTGCATTTGATGCATCATCTGCAGCATCTCGACATTCTGTGCCTGCATTCCATCGATAGCATCCATAATGTCGTCGTTGGTTGCAGGCCTTCTTCGTCGACGACGTTGGGAGGATGGGCCAGTTGTATTGCCGGAAGGGTTGAGCGGGACTGACGGTTGTGTAGGCGGATGATCACCTTGTTCCATTTCTTCAAACTCATCTGTTTGTGGGTTTGTTTGTAAAGGCTCGGTGGTTTCAGGAGCGTTTAGATCATAGAGGTGGCGGTCGGGGTTTGTGACATCAGTGAGGGTGATATTTGGTAGAACAACGCTTGGGACTGCCTGGTTGTTCACCATAAGATAATATCCTCCGCCTACTCTGTTTTAATCAGGCGGCTGGAGCGGCAATAGCTGATATCCATAGACAGGGGAGGTAGGGATTCTAAAGTTTGGAGTTTATCCCCTAGGTTCAGGCCAAGTGCTATGGATGTTATTAATCCACCAATTATAAAAGGTTGCCGGCCTCTAGCACATAAGGTGCGGATATGATGAAAGAGAAAAGAGGCGGCGTTTACCTGAGTATCTGGTTCGAAGACGCACTGGAGGAAAAATAGTTCCTTTGAGTTGACCTTGCTGTTGTTTGGCCTTCCAAAAACTATGTTTTGCAAGATGCGGATAAAGTAACGGATGGTGGGGTTATGTATATGGGAGAGAAGGAGTTCTTCCCAGTTGTAGGTCTCGATACCGGAAATTTTCTTAAAAAGGCCAAAAACGCCAACTGTGTTCCAGTTTGAGGTTGGAGGGATTCTGGCGTGCAGCAGACCTTCTGTGGGAAATTGTAGCATGGTACTCAATTGGTGTTGGGTTAAGGAGTACTCGGTATTGAACATCCGGAAGGTTGCGGTACCGGTCAGAAATTCATCCTCACCGGCGGGAGTGGTGTAGTCGTAAGAACTTAGGAATTCTAAGGTTAGGGAAGGGTAGGTGGGTTGGTTATGAGTGCAAAGGAAGGTTAAATCGGCTTTACGGAGCATCCACTCGATACCTTGGAGTAAGCCTAATTGTTGTAAACAAGTTAAATCGGGGTACCTGGTGGAAACGACGCCTCGCTGCTGGAAGCGCTCGAATTGCTCTTGCTGATAGTTATCATCTCCGGATCGGAAGATGATATTTCCGAAATTTTGATTTCCCGCCATTGTGATGAATTTTGAAGGAGTGATTTGGAGTGGAAAAGAATTGTATATTTGATATGAGAGAATTGTTTGTGGTGAATGAAGGAGATTTTGGTAGGTATTTATAGGAGAAGGATTGGAAGAAAAGAAAAAGTGGTTGAAAAGTAATTAAGTGTGGTTAAATGAAAAATGAATGGGGAAGGTAAAAAGTTAAAGGTGTAACGTTCGTCTCCAACGGCTCCTTAACGTTCACTAGTCTGAGGAGTGTTACGCTCGTCACAAGGGTGTGACGTTCGTAACAGGAGTTATGCGTGCCGTTCGTCATGGAGTGTGTGACGCTCGTCACACAGTTCTTTTTGGCAGGGCATTCAGCAGCGCTTCACATAATTAATCTGGAGATGAATTTATTTTGTTTTATTTTGTTTTATTTGGTTTTTAGATTGTTCTATTTAATTTAGCTAATTAATTTGTGTTGCATGCTATTCTATTTCACATAATAATAATTCATTCTGAGTAACAGTAGAACAGTAGAGAACATAGCCATTGCATAAATTAAATAAAAGCTTTAATAAAATTAACATAATGTAATACAGGAAGGGAAAACAATGAAATGAAAGGAAAATAAATGCGAACATGAATTCAAATAACATTAATGAAAAATCTAGCCTAAAACTAAATAACTTAGAAAGAAATAACTAAATTCCATCTATCTTCGGATCTCTGGCCGGAGGAGCAAAAGAGTTAACACGATGCCGCAACATACGTAACTGACTTGCCGTGCTGCTCATGTATTCTAGGACTGCATGCCTCAAGTTGTGGAAATCTTCCCTGAGGGCGTGATGCTCTGACATCAAGGCTTCAATGACGGTTTTAATATCTGTTCCTGGCATATGATGTAGGAGATCAGGCATGGCTGATTCTTCGGTCAGGACAGGCTGAGGAGGAGGATCAATATCATAGTAGCCGGAAGGTGTCTGAGGGTCAGATTCAGCATGAGAGATATGGTCAACATAGTGCTCATAGTCATCACAAATCTCATAGTCCTGGATGGATTCAGTGGATCTAGCAGGAGTAGGGGTTTCGTTCAGGTTGTAAAGCCAGTTACTGCTGTTATGAACGCTAGTCCTAGGATCGGGCATGGTGAATAAGCAAAGAACCTGGTTATCAATCATAAGCTCAAACTCATCAGACCCTAAGTTCGCTATGAACATAGTGTTAAAGAGGAAGGGTATACTCATAGTAGTAATGCCACAAAAAGGGTTCAGGTCAAGCATAGGCTGACGCAATCCAATAGCATTACCTATCATGGTTATCAAACCGCCTATTCTAATGGGTGCTCGCTCATCCTGGATAAGGTGGTCTAAATTAGCTAACATAAAAGTAGCGCCGTTTACTGGACGGTTCTGGGAAGCACAAAATATGATGAAGAGTTCATCACGTGAAACTGAAGTACTATTTGGCTTCTTCCCAAATAAAGTGTGGGTCAGGATCTTATGGAAATAGCGAAAAGCCGGGTTATGTATGTTTCCAGAGAGAAACTCATGTTCTTCGGGCTCATCATTTCCAGTCAGCTTACCCCAAAAGTGTTCAAGCTCTCTATATTCAAAAAGTTCTTCCTGGCTTACAGTGAATGTATCAAGGGAGGTAGGAAAACCCAAAAGGTTGGTAAAGTCTCTAATATTAAATTGGTACTCCATATTGAACATTCTGAATTGGATAAAACCTCTGCTAATTCCTTTTCCATGGCTGGGCAGATAGATTAGTGAACTAAGGAATTCTAGTGTGAGCCTCCGGTAGGTGGTGAAATGTCTTAGGATAGGGGATGTCTCCCATCCTATCTGATTCAGCAGATACAGGACACTCTGTCTCAATCCAAGGGCAGTCATCGCCCAATCATCAGCATAAAGACTAGGTAGCATCTCTCTAGCGGCTAGTTCTTCAAACTTTTGTTTCTGAGCCATTCCTCTGAACTTGATACCCATACGATCAATATGTCCCATCTGGTTAGTGCTAGCTAGAGAAAAAGAAGGCATGAGTTTAAGTCAGGATTTGGCCAAATGCCGAAAGAAAGAAAAATTATTATTATTATATATTTTTTTTTTTTGAATAAATAAAGAATGAATACTGAACAAAAAATTAAAAGAATAATTAAGAAAGAAAATAGTGAAATGATAATAATAGAATAAGAAAATAGCAAACTAATTAGTGGGTTGTCTCCCACCAAGCGCTTTGTTTATACGTCGCAAGCTCGACAAAGAAACTGTTAAATATAATTGATGGGTCCTGGGGGCGTTTCGTCTAAGTGTAGAATTTGCGAATCCTCGTTGGTTTCCGCATAGTGATAATGTTTCAGACGTTGCCCGTTTACGGTGAACGGTTCTGTAGATTGTCCTTTTATTTCTACCTCTCCACTGGGAAAGATTTTAGTGATATGAAAAGGTCCTGACCATCTGGATCGTAGTTTTCCCGGGAATAACTTTAGTCTAGAGTTAAATAAAAGTACTGCGTCGCCTTGCTTGAAGATTTTCCTTGATATACGCTTGTCATGCCATTGTTTTGTTCTTTCTTTATAGATTTTGGCATTTTCATAGGCGTCTCTTCTGAGTTCCTCTAATTCGTTTATGTCAAGGATTCTCTTTTCACCGGCGGCTTTATAATTCAAGTTTAAATTTCTAATAGCCCAATAGGCTTTATGTTCTAATTCTACCGGGAGGTGACAGGATTTTCCATAAATGAGCTTAAATGGGGTCGTCCCTATGGGGGTTTTATAAGCAGTTCGGTATGCCCACAAAGCTTCTGGTAATTTCAATGACCAATCTTTCCTTGAAGTGGCGACCGTTTTTTCTAGAATTTGCTTGATTTCTCTGTTAGACACTTCCACTTGTCCACTGGTTTGAGGGTGGTAAGGTGTTGCTATCCTATGTCTCACTCCATACTTAAGTAGTAGTTTTTCGAGTACCTTGGATATAAAGTGCGATCCACCATCACTGACTACTATTCTTGGGATGCCAAATCTCGGAAATATTATATTTTTAAAGAGTCTAGTTACTACTCGGGTGTCATTTGTTGGAGAAGCTATAGCTTCGATCCACTTTGATACGTAGTCAACTGCCACGAGTATGTATTTGTTACCGAAAGAGGATGGGAAAGGTCCCATGAAGTCTATCCCCCACACGTCAAAAATCTCTACTTCCAAAATACCTTTTTGTGGCATCTCGTCACGTCTAGATATGTTTCCCGTGCGTTGACATCTGTCACACTCCTTAATAGCCGTATGTACGTCCTTCCATATAGTTGGCCAATAAAAGCCAGCTTGTAGGATTTTAGAGCAGGTCTTGGATGTACTTGTGTGTCCACCATAAGGAGCGGAGTGACAGTGTTGGATTATATTTTCTACCTCTTCTTCGGGTATACATCGACGGAAAATACCATCGGGGCCTCTTTTGAAAAGTAAGGGATCATCCCAGTAATAGTGTTTTATGTCGTGGAAGAATCGTTTCTTCTGCTGGTAAGATAAAGTAGGTGGAACTATTCCGGCAGCTAAATAATTGACTAGATCAGCGTACCATGGTGTGACAGATATAGCTAAGGTGGTTTCTACTTGCATGTCGGAGTTGTTCTCTTCCAAAGTAGCTATGAGTTTTTCATACGAGAAGTCATCATTAATGGATGTTCTTTCCGGTTCAAGGTTCTCAAGTCTAGAGAGGTGGTCTGCTACTACGTTGTCAGTTCCTTTCTTGTCCTTGATTTCTAAGTCGAATTCTTGTAGTAACAAGATCCATCTTAGGAGTCTAGGTTTAGCATCCTTTTTTGTTAAAAGGTACCTGATAGCAGCGTGATCGGTGTAAACTATTATTTTGGCTCCTACCAAGTAAGAACGAAATTTATCTAGCGCAAATACCACTGCTAGGAATTCTTTCTCGGTTGTGGCATAATTCATCTGTGCTTCATCCAGGGTTCTGCTAGCGTAATATATAACGTGAAGCTTTTTATCCTTTCTTTGTCCTAGAACAACACCTACAGCATAATCACTGGCATCGCACATTATTTCGAATGGTTCATTCCAGTCTGGTGTCTGCATAATGGGTGCGGAGATCAATGCTTGTTTAAGAGTTTGAAATGCTTTTAAACAGTTATCGTCGAATATGAATTCAGCATCTTTCATCAACAGTCCGGTTAAGGGTTTAGTTATCTTAGAGAAGTCTTTGATGAATCGTCGGTAAAAACCGGCGTGTCCTAAAAAGCTTCGTACTTCTCTCACGGTTCTTGGGGGTTGAAGATTTTCGATTACCTCTATCTTGGCTTTGTCTACTTCAATTCCTCTGTTCGAGATGATGTGTCCTAAAACAATTCCTTCTTGTACCATAAAGTGGCACTTTTCCCAATTAAGTACTAAGTTTACTTTTACACATCGCTCAAGAACTCTTTCCAGGTTTTCAAGGCATTCTTCGAAACTTTGTCCGTATACAGAAAAGTCATCCATAAATACTTCCATGATGTTTTCGAGAAAGTCGGCGAAAATCGCCATCATGCATCTTTGAAAAGTTGCAGGGGCATTACACAGACCAAACGGCATTCGTCTATAAGCGAAGGTACCAAAAGGGCATGTGAATGTTGTCTTTTCTTGGTCATCAGGGTGAATTGGTATTTGAAAGAAGCCTGAATAACCGTCTAAATAACAGAAATGTGAATGTTTAGCTAATCGTTCTAACATTTGGTCAATGAATGGTAAAGGGAAATGATCTTTTCGGGTTGCTTTGTTTAGTTTCCTATAATCAATGCACATTCTCCATCCCGATTCGATTCGTTTAGTTATAGTTTCTCCTTTTTCGTTTTCAATAACGGTTATGCCTCCTTTCTTTGGTACAACGTGTACAGGGCTAACCCATTTGCTATCAGATATAGGATATATAATACCTGCTTCCAATAACTTGGTTATTTCTTTCTTTACTACCTCACTTAGGATCGGATTTAGTCTTCTCTGGTGTTCCCTAGAGGTTTTACAGTCTTCTTCTAACATGATGCGGTGCATACAAATAGAAGGGCTTATTCCTTTAAGATCGGTGATGCGGTATCCTAGTGCGGTTGGGTATTTTCTTAAGATATGTAGGAGTTTTTCTGTTTCGAGTCTTCCTAGATCGGCATTAACTATCACAGGTCGTTCAAGATCTAAGTCTAGGAATTCATATCTCAGATTTTTGGGAAGTGTTTTCAAATCAGGGGTTGGTTTGTTAAGACACTGCGTAGGGTCCGGTGTTATTGCTAAACATTGGTTAGATTTGTCCTCTAAAAGATAGTCTGATGATTTGTCTTCTCCTGACTTTGCTTCTTTTATGCATTCATCGATGATATCCATGAAGTAACATGTATCTTCTATTGCAGGTGCTTTCAAGAATTGGGAAAGAATGAATTCAATTTTCTCTTCACCTACTTCGAAGGTGAGTCGTCCTCGTTTTACGTCTATGATTGCACCGGCAGTTGCTAAGAATGGTCTTCCTAGTATAATAGGTGTAGTATCATCTTCTCTAATGTCCATAATTGTGAAGTCAGTGGGAATGTAAAACTGACCTAAGCGTACGGGAACGTTTTCAAGGATTCCTACAGGATATTTGATGGAACGATCTGCTAATTGCACAGACATTTTGGTCGGTCTTAATTCTCCCATTTCCAGTTTCTTACATATGGATAAAGGCATAACGCTAGTTCCGGCTCCTAAATCGCATAAGGCTTTGTCGATGACAAATTTTCCTATGTGACAGGGTATAGAGAAACTACCCGGATCCTTGAGTTTAGGGGGCATGTTTTGGATTATAGCGCTACATTCGGCAGGGAGTGTAACGGTTTCGCTATCCTCAAGTTTCCTCTTATTAGAAAGAATTTCTTTTAAGAATTTAGCATATGAGGGCATCTGCGTAATAGCTTCGGTAAATGGAATTGTAACGTTTAATTGTTTAAGGAGATCAACAAATTTTCTAAATTGGCCTACATCTTTGGTTTTAACAAGCCTTTGAGGGTACGGTATAGGTGGTTTGTAAGGTGGTGGAGGTACATAAGGTTCCTTCTTTTCTAGGGTTTCCTTATTACTTTCTTCCTTTTCCTTAGGTTCACTTTCCTCAGTTGATTTCTTAGGGTTTTGGTTTTCTATCCTTGGGTCAGACGGTCCTTCCACCTCCGTTCCACTTCTTAATATAATTGCATGAGCTTGGCTTCTCGGATTAGGTTGGGGCTGTCCAGGGAATGTACCAGTTGGGGCAGCAGTAGGTGCTTGTTGTTGAGCTACTTGTGATATTTGTGTTTCCAGCATTTTGTTATGGGTAGCCAAGGCATCTACTTTGCTTGCTAGTTGTTTAAGTTGTTCGCCAGTGTGTATGTTCTGGTTTAAGAAATCTTTATTGGTTTGTTGTTGGGAAGCTATAAAGTTTTCCATCATGATTTCCAAGTTGGATTTTCTAGGGGTATTATTGTTAGGATTCTGTTTCTGATATCCCGGAGGTATAGATGGGGCTTGATTTGGAGACTGTCCAGGTGCGTATAAAGCATTATTACTCTTATATGAAAAGTTTGGATGGTTCTTCCAATTTGGGTTATAGGTATTCGAATAGGGGCTTCCTTGAGCATAGTTTACTTGCTCTGCTTGGATTCCAGTCAAGAGTTGACATTCCGCAGGAGTGTGGCCTTGGATTCCACAGACCTCGCAATTCTGAGTTATAGCAACCACGGCGGCTGGAGGTGATACATTTAAACTTTCAATTTTTGGACCAAAGCATCCACTTTTGCATTGACGTGATCAAGGTTACTTATCTCGTACATGCCAGTTTTCGGTTGAGGTTTTTCCACCGTTGTTCGTTCGGTTCCCCACTGATAGTGGTTTTGGGCCATGCTCTCGATAAGCTGGTAAGCATCAACATAGGGTTTGTTCATTAGTGCACCACCTGCAGCGGCGTCTATTGTTAACCTTGTGTTGTATAAGAGACCATTATAAAATGTGTGAATTACTAACCAGTCTTCCAAACCATGGTGTGGGCAAAGTCTCATCATGTCTTTGTATCTTTCCCATGCTTCGAAAAGAGACTCGTTGTCTTTCTGTTTAAATCCGTTTATCTGGGCTCTTAACATAGCTGTTTTGCTTGGCGGAAAATATCGGGCAAGAAAAACTTTCTTCAACTCGTTCCATGTGGTGACTGAGTTGGAAGGAAGTGATTGAAGCCATCTTCTAGCGCTATCTCTTAATGAGAAAGGAAAAAGACGAAGTCGAATTGCCTCTGAAGTGACACCATTAGCTTTAACAGTATCAGCGTATTGGACAAATACGGATAAATGAAGGTTTGGATCTTCGGTAAGATTTCCAGAGAATTGGTTCTGTTGCACAGCCTGCAACAGCGAAGGTTTAAGTTCAAAGTTGTTTGCTTCGATCGCGGGCGGAGCAATACTTGAATGCGGTTCATCTTGCGATGGAGCGGCGTAATCTCTAAGAGCACGAGCTGGTTCTGCCATCTCGGGTATCGAAGGAAAAATGTTTTTGAAATCAGGGAGGTCTACAGGAGGGAGATTGTTCGCAGCACGATATTCCCGAATTCGTCGTAAGACTCGGAGATATAGTTCGATATCGTTGATTCGTAAATAGAGCGGTTCGCCTTGTGAGCGAGTGCGTGGCATACAAATCAACGAAAGAAAGAAAATAGAAGAAAAAGAAACCTTAGTCTCTACAGCGTAACGGAAGAGTTACGATATCGATTGAATAAAAGTCCCCGGCAACGGCGCCAAAAACTTGGTCGCTCGACTGGGTGAGTCGAGAATGGGATACAAACTGCAAGTGCACAGTTCTATCGCGTAGTTTTAAAAGATATCGATCCCACAGGGACTTATGAATCGATATACCGTTATCTAAGGTTACTACGTAAATCTAAGGTGAAAATGTTTGATTGTTTGGGGAAAAACTAAGAGCTAAACTAATATCTAGATTAAATATAAATGAAACGGATATCGGTATGTAGTTCGTCAAAACTAGGGAATCAAGTCTTTGTCGGTTTCTTGGTTTTAAAATGAATCGTTTCGGTTAACTTTATTGGTTAAAGGTTTTATCTCAAACTCTCGCTCTGTTGAATAAACCATGATTTTATATTAATGTAGCTGTCACTTATAATTAAGTCAAAAACCATATTTTGAAAACAATAAAGTTGCAGAAACTCCTTTTAAGAAAATACTGACCGTTTTAAACACCCTTATCTCAAACTCTCGCTCTGTTGACTTAGGTTATATAATCAAATCCAAATGCTTAACTCTCGTCCTCACATTCAATCTTTAAAAATACTTTTTGGAAAAGGTCAGAATTTAATTAACTCTAAAACTTGCTCTCGCCCTGATCTAGAATTAATGCCTAACTTACACTGTCCAGTTAAAATCTCAAACTCTCGCTCTATTGATTTTAACTTCTTTATGTCTTTTACTTTTGTAAAAAATCTTGTTATTAAACCTGTAAGTTGAGACCGTAAAAAGATTGATTTTGATTTTAAGTTTAGATAGACCTGACTCAGTCTTGATCCCTTATTCTGCTTACTTTACATACCGATACCTAGGCGAATTAGCCAGACATGCTAAATAAACAAGAATACATATCATGCATAAACAGACTCATTCCAGGCAGATAATATAGATAAATGATAAAACAAAATATTAAATAACGATTAAAGAACCTGAATGCGTAATACAATAGTCTTGAACACTCCACCACAAGCCGGTAGGATTTGTTCTTGGATTCTTCAATTAAACAGTAAATTAAATCAAGGAAATAAAACTAGAATATAACGTAAGGTTAAATCCAGTATAAAGTTGCACAATAGTTTCCGGTGTAGAAACTATTATGCGAAAAATATCTAAAAGCTAAAACGGGAAAGGTAAATTTGCAAGGGAAAAAGAATGTAAAGCTTGCAAAAGAAATAAATAAAATAAACAATGCTGGAAAAGAAAAATAAGCAAAAGCTAAAACAGAAGGTTTGAACAGCTTCGGCAGAGTAGACGGCAAAAGAGGGGAGAGGAAGCGGATCCCTTTTAGGTTTCTAATGTAGCTATTTATAGTAGTGCTTCTAACTGCTTTTTTTGTTTCCCACGAGTCTTCAGCATGGCTAAATACACGGCGCGGGCATAGGACACGAACTCTCTCAACGTCTCTTCAATTCTTCTGAGGGCGTGACTTGCGCCAAAAAGCTAGTGGAATGGTGTGACGCTCGTCACACCATGTGTGACGCTCGTCACAGGGGTGCTTTTGGTGTGACGCTCGTCACAACCCTTGTGACGCCCGTCACAGGCACAACGTGCGCTTTCTTTGGGCTGGGCTTGGTCTTTGATATTTGTTTCCTTTTTACTCCTTTCTACACCTCCTTTTCTTTCCTTTTTCACTCTTGCTTCAAAATGGATACCTGACATAAATAGCAAGGAAATACTGCATAATATCTGATAAAATGAGATAAACTAAAGTAAATGATAATCTAATCTAATTGAATTAAGTCTTAAAATGTGATATAATTTCGTGTTATCAAAGATTCTTTGATCCCGGAATAAAAGGCGAAGATACTAATAAAAATTTCAAGTTCAATGAACATTACCCAAAGCTATTCCATGACAGCCCCACTTTAGAAAAAGAAAATGTAGAATATATCTCTTTGAGAAAGGTTGCTTATGTGATCACCTATCCTCCTTGACTACTCGGGTGTGTTCTTTCCTCTCTCTTCTCTCTCTTATTTTATGTTTGTTTCTTTCATTGAGGACAATGCATATTTTAAGTGTGGGGGAGGGAATACTTTATTTTCTTTGTTTTGTTTTGTTTTTGTTTTCTTTCTAATTTTTTTTTTGCATTTTTGTTGAAAGTTTTAGGCTATAGAATAATTTGAGGTCGAGTTTGCGGAGACTTTGGAAAAATTCACAAGATCGGTATTGTTTTAACACCGTAAGTCTCCTGCATGTGGAAATTGAGTTGAATTTTTATTATGTTTTAGCCTTACATTCTCATCCTCTGACAGCTCTTGAGTAGTTTATTTCAGCAGTCAGCACCATCTCACACACACTCTACGCAGGGAAGCCGGTGAATATAAGTGAGTGTTCCGAAAAAGAAAAAAAAAGAGAAAAAAAATAAAGGAATGCACCTTCTAAGTTTGGTGACCCTCACCCGGTCACTTAACCCAACGGTTGTGGAACCTTCAAAAAAAGTTGGAAATAAGACTCTTTTGTAGTTGGTTCAGCGGTTTCTGGTGCTGAACTTGGTAGGGCGGATTACGGTCCGATCTCCCGCAACTATAATTGAGTAAGCAAAGGGTTATGCCACTTAAGTACTAGAACCCCGTGCAGAAAAGGATCAGAGTCACTAACCGGTCGCCTTGCTATGAGTGTGTGGAGATAACGGGCTTAATGTGATTGCGCCTGAATGAAAAAGAGCAAAAAGAAGGATGAGTAAGTTAGGCTTTAACATAATAACATGATTCGAGTTGATTTGTGTATTCAGGAGGTCTATGTTTGCATAACTGTGGATTAGTGTTCTTACAATGTCCTTAGTGTGCAAGATTAGTACCTATCGAAGCAAACTTAACCGAAGATGACTTGTAGCCCAGAATGAGTAACCGTTGATGTGTCTGTGTTTTGTTTTGTTTTTCATTTTGCTTGGAGTGTAAAAGTTCAAGTGTGGGGGAATTTGATCAGTGCATTTTGATGCACGTTCTTTCATGTTTGTACTTAAGCATTTCTTCGGTTTGCTTTGATTATTTTTATGTTTTAATGTGTTTTCATAATTTATGTTATTTTTGCACTTATTTAATTTTCGTATTTAATTTTCAGCATTAGCAGCTTTCGCGAGAAAAATCATATCTTGAGCTAGGAGTATCGGATTGAGACGTGCTACCAGTCGATGGAAAGCTAAGAAAAAAATCTACAACTTTTGTTCAGAAGTAGAGAGCTGAATCAGACTGTAACAGGGCCAGAAAATTCGTTGAAGTTGCAACATTAGTTTTATTTAAGTTTTGGGTCATTAGTTTTGGGCTTGAGTTATGTTTTCGATCCAGTTGGGTTGTAAACCAAATTCCTTGTTTTCCATATACCTAGTAGCTGCATAACAGGAGGGAAAACACTATTCACGAAATACTTGAAAGCTTTGGCAAGAATTCTCATGAAGAACTAATCGATCCAAACAATTTGCTGTATTCGGGTTCCGATACCTTGAGATTTTAGTAATTCTTATTCAGGTTTTTTATTCCTTTCAATATTAATATATGTATTTTGTTTGCTTAATCCGATTTACATATGTTATATTGATTTAATCCGATTGATTGTGTGATCCTAACTATAGTCACGATTTCGTTTGCTTAATTCGTTATCGAGTCCGTTTAATTCATGTTTGCTTAATGCATGAAACTTAATCCCGTTTGCTTAAATCGGATAATAGGAACATACAACTTATACTATCAATTGTGCTTGTCAGTTGATATTATAATCGAATAAGAATAGTTAATCTGCGGTTGGAATTACGATAGTCGATGATAGGCAAAGACCGAATCAGTAAATTGTTGCTACAACTTATTTCAATAATCACTTATTTTAATCTATTTTTTTTATTGAATCCTAAACCAACCAAAACCCCATTAATTGTTACTATCATTGGTTAATTCATTCAAGAATCCTTGTGAGAACGATAATCCGAGTCAATTTGTCGCTAACTACGTTTTGTAAAAAATACTCGTTTTTGATCCGCGCGCGACAGCGGATCAGAGACCCATACGGTGAAAGATACCATGAGTGGGTTAGAGGCCCATACGGGTGACGGTCGCTTGAACTGGGGATTAAGCCTCATAAAGGACCCAATATCCACCGTGAATGTCGAATCATACGAGCATGCGTGAACCGAGTCTAGCTTAGACGTAAGTCCGTTAGAGGATTGATGTTTCGGGAATCTGAATAGTGATTTACAAATAATATTTAATTTTAATTTACAAATTCAATCCTATGCATTCGGTTTTTGGAAAAGGGCATTCAAACATATACAATAATATTTAATTTTAATTTACAAATTTCAAAATTTTAATGGATTTGCAGTTTTTATTAAATCCGTTTAAATTTGAAAATTAATCACATTGTCACGTCTTAATTTTTTTTTATTTTATACATGTTTGTACTTTCATTCCACTCAAATTACACTCCACCGTTTCTTAACCTACCTATTACTATAATTATTCATTCCCTGATCAAATTATTAATCATGCAAATCAAACTTAGAAGCTAACAAAACCACACAAACTATATTATGATGCAACTTGTGTTGAGTATTTCTTGTGCGTATAGTAATGATTCAAACCAGCAAAAGATCATAACACTTTCTGCATGCCCCAATGATATCTTCCCTTTTTTCAAAACAATACAGCTTAAATTCACTCCTAATGAGTAATTAGATTTAAAATAAATTTAATAGTAAAACACTTTGCTTTGTATTTAAGGGATATAGTTGGTACCCAATGAATTCCTTCCAACAAAACCAGCTACAAAACAAAGATTAACTCAATTGTTAGATCATCAACATAGGTCCCACATCTAAACAAATGGAAATTTTATTACCAAATCTTGTTAAACATAATCGATATGAAGTATATATAATATAAGGTCCATTTTTATTCAAGAGTTTTCCATTTTGATGTCATAGCCAACAACTTTCACAAATGAATATTGAAATATTTGGATTTAATTAATCTATACACGTTAAGTGTAAATAATTTGTAGACGATTAGTCAATCAGAATAGTTAGATTATTAGATTTAATTGGTGTTTGATGTTAAATTGGTTTTATTACCAAATGCATGAAGATGTTTAAACCTTTAAAAAACATGAACTCTCGTATTATAGGAAATAATGCCGGATATAGCTTGATTTCATAATTTTCATTCTCAGAGTTGTTCCAGATGCTTTCAATCTTATCATAATCAGCTTAATTATTTTTAAATATATTAGGAGACTCTTAAGTAGACATGACAACGAAGTGAGTCAGAGACGATTTTTATTTCCCCAAATCCAAGTTCGAATCCCCAAACAATCTCCGTTCTCCGTCTCAAATCCAAACGGGGATGAAGAATTAAAATCCAAACTCGTCTCAAACGGGTTCGGGTTGAGTTTGGGTGTCCCCGCTCCGTCACCATTCATTTAGTGGAATCAATTTTTTTATATATAAATATTTATTTTTTCCAAAATAAAACTACATTACAAATAATAAAATAAAACAATCTAAAAAAATTCCATTTATACATTTCAAGTATTTTAAATAATAAATTCAAATTAAAATATCACAACGTTGACCACATATTTAATATTCTAAATTATTAAAAATAAATAATAATGTACATAATGAAATAAACGGGGTGGGTACTAGTGTCCCCATTACCCGATCCGTCCCCATATTTTATAATTGGGGAAAACCCAAATTCATTCAAAACGAGTTTTCACCGTCAACTTCGGGGCGAGTTCGGATGGGTACCCGCAGGTATGAGTTATGTTTATGTTGCCATGCCTACTGTTAAGAATTGTAAATTGGATGATTGGATGAGTTCTAACTAATTCTATAACAGAATGTTGAGCCAAAATTAAATTGAAGTATAGTTTATTTGTTTCACTTCAAAAGAAAATTCGTTAGTTAATATCTTCCTTATTGTTATATTTTGTAAAAAGTTTGACTCATAGTAAAGAAATTTGTTAGTAACTATGATTATTATTATTATTATTATTATTATTATTATTATTATTATTATTATTATTATTATTATTATTATTTTTTGTATACTTTGGCTCAAATTGCTAACAACCGAAAAGAATATGTATCATCGGACTAAGTGACTGGTGATGGTCACCTAACTTAGAAGTAACATTTATGTTGTTTATCATTTTTTCTTTCTTTTAAGTCTATGATCATTCACTTATTTTCACCGACTTCCTACGTAGTGTGTGCTTAGGATGGTGCTGATTGCTAGATAAACTACTTAAATGACTATTAAAGAATGAGAATTCAATGCCATGAACATAATAATGACTCAAATCTATTTCCATATTCGGGAGAATTAAGGTGTTAAAACAATACCGATTTTGTACATTTTTTCCAAGTCTCCACAATCTAACCTCAATTTCATTTGTAGCATACATACTTTCAAATCATGCTATAAATTTCCAAGTCTTGAAAGAATATTTTTTAGTATGGCTCAAGAAAATGGGATAATCAACAAACAACAAAAAACCACACATAAAGACTCAACAACACATGCATTAACTTGACTAACAACCATTAAACTAAAAATTGCATATAATCATAATAAACATGAAATAAACTAGAAGAAGAAACAAACAATAAATCTAACTAAAAAACAATAAAAGGAAATAAATAAAGTTCCTCCCCTATACTTGAACCAAACATTATCCTCAATATTTTGATAAAAGTGGGAAAAGGAAAAAGATTTGAATGAAATCCGTGAAGATGTAAGTGCCATCCACAGCCTCTGCCTTGGCCTTGGTTCCAACCACCACGTCCATCATGCCTACCCCGACCATATCCACAACGCCCATGTTCGCCTTCTATTAGGATCTGTAAGCTAGACAACCATACAAATAAGGAATCTAACTGGTTGTTACATGATCTTCAGTCACTTGTGAAAAGTGTAGGTGCTCTAGGATCTCCTGATGGCAGTGCTCCATGGAGTTTTGGAAGGTTTGCCACTGCTGGGCCTTCTCTACCATGGCGGTCTGTGATGTCTGAATTTGTTGAATGTTGCCATCCATGGTGTTTTGTGATGCTCTCATGTGACATACTCGCCCTAGAAGTGAGGCATGGGTAACCTGGATCAGTTGCACATTATCTGTCATATCTGTCCTAAAAGCTTGCATCTGACCCATCTGATCTATCATGGTTGTTTGTTGTGTTTGCATTTGGTTCATATGTTACATCATATCTATCTGTTGTTGATGCATGGAAAATTAGGTTGTCCCTCTCAGCATCCATAACATTTCGGGAGTACACCTCACTAAGTATGTGATCAAGTGTAGTGCCTGCAACTCTAATAGAAGTACCTGCAAAATGGCCAGAAAAATATGGTGTGGAGTATGCAGGTGAATCAGGAATATGAGGGGAATGGTATGTGGGTGGCTCATGCGCTGGAGTGCCTTGCTCTCTCTGATCAAATTCATCATCGGTGTCCCCTCAACAGGGACATTTGCGGGAATGTCCATGGGCACCGGGTTAGCAACAGGGGCATGCAGGTTATACAACTAATTGGCCCTATTTTGCATAATAGTGCAGTTCAGGCAAGGCAAAATAACACTGTCAATTTTAATATGATGGATCATTAATGCATATCCCCCTCTTTCCTAGCCTTAAATAGGTGCATATGCCTAACTGCAGAAAGGTCAAGGAGGTGGGGTGGTAACGGGTCCAAGGTAGAAAGCTCATTACTAGGGGTGTTCAAAACCAAACCAACCCAATAGAAAACCGCAAACCAAACCAAAACCGCATTTGGTTCGGATTCGTTTGGGTCATTTTTTAATAAAACCGCACGGTTTGGTTTGGTTTGCGGTTTGTATTTTTCAAACCGAACTAAACCAAACCAAACCGCATTATGTTACAACCCAAAGTTCACTTATCCCACATCCAACCCAAACCTCAAACCTAGTATGCCTTAACCTTACAATTACAAACGATTTTCTCTTAATCACACTTAGGGTTTCAATTTCAACCTTCTTAAATCTCTCATAGTAGTATCACACATTCTTCTCATCTTATTTTCCATGTAGGTCTCGCCTATTCTACTCTAATAAGTCCTCTATTATGTTCTTTCTTTTTTATCTTTTATGTTACTATTTTCTCTTCCAATTACGTTTTTATTGCACTTTTCTTCTCAATCTCGCATCTCTTATGTTATTTTTTTCATCTTCTCTAATCTCTCATCTCATATGTTTTTTTTATGTTTTATTATAATGTCTTTGATATTATTTTATGCTACTATTTATATTTGTCTTTTATTCCACTTTTTTCTAATCTGGTTTTTTGTATATTGAATGAAACGTTTTTGTCTAAATATGATGAATTTTGATATTATTTAGTAATGTATGAATGACTAAACACAAAGTTATGTCGTTATTTATAGGAGTATATATGGCTCAATAAAAATATTATAAAAAACCGAACCAACCGAACCAACCCAAACCGCATTGATTTGGTTTGGTTTGGTTTGGTTTTATTTCTAAAAGTCAACCGAACCAAACCAAACTGCATGCTTTTTTCTCTTGCGGTTCGGGTGATTTTTATCGCAAAAACCACCCAAACCACACCGCGAACACCCCTACTCATTACCGAGTCCCAAAGCGCGGGCTATGAAGGTTATTAGTCCCCCAAAAGAAGTAGGTCATTCTTTGCGGCACAAGCTGCTTGCATATGAGCAAACATGAATGAGGTCGAGTTGACCCGTGTTTGTGAAAAAATAGATTGTAAATAGAAAAATTATTTGGCGTTTAACTTGTTAGAATTTTCCCAACCAAAAATAGTGCAAACCAACATTTGACAGAAATAGCGAATTTTCAGGTTGTGGATCATGGACGCGAGGTTACCCTCGAAGGTGTTGGTGTAATAGCCAATTAGTTGTTGCCAAAATGGGACAACTTCATGCACCCATTCGGTATCTATAAGTGCCTCACAAACAACACCGTTCCCACGTGGGAAGTGAAACAAATCGGCCTTTGCATTCAGACTATACTCATATTCCCAATTAAACATACGGAACTTAACCGTGCCTAAAGTGCTAGCAGAGTTAGGAATTATAGTGTAGCTAAATGAACTGAGGAATTCTCGAGTCAATATGGTGTAAGTAGGTTCTCTACGTGTCAAGAAATGTGATAGACCTATGTTGGTTCTAGGTGTTGGCAGCAATTTTGGTAAAACCAAGAGTGTTCACAAGATGTCACATGTGATGTCTTAACATAAGATATCTTGTACCTGCTGGATGTTTAAAATATAATTATGCAGGATTGTTTCAGGATGTCATACCCGATGTCATGACATCTGATATCATGACATCCGATATCATGTACCTGCTGGATGTTTAAAATATAATTATGCAGGATTGTTCCAAGATGTCAGACCCGATGTCATGACATCTGTATACAGAACATTCAGTCTGAATGTTATGTATTGTGTGATTGCGCTTTTAATGGCAATCTGTGTATGATTGATGAGTTAATTGAACACGATATCAATCAGTAATTACAACGTGATTAACTTATTTTCCAAGGAGATCTAATCAACTGTCATAAGAAGATTTGAATGGAAAATAGTTTTAGGGTTTTATGATGTCCAAGCCCAGCTGAATGCTTCTATAAAAATGACATGGAAAACCTGATTTGATACACAAGAAATAAGGAACAAAATATTGAGAGAGAATAAGGGTTTTAGTCTTGTGTGGTCGTGTGTTTTGTAAGCCATTCAATTCATCCATAGATGATTGAATTGGTCTGATTTTTGAGTTGTAATTTGTCACTCAAAGCTTTTAAGCATGAGTGTGTCTACTTGATTGAAGCTGTTAAGTAAGATCAAGTGTGTGTCTTTGAAGAGTGTCTTCTTTTCATTGTAAGTCTTGTTTATATCACTGGTGTGATTGAGGGGGAGTGAGTGGGATCTCATATCTAAGAGTTCTTAGGTAGAAGTCACACGGGTAGAGATTAGGTGAAAAAGACTGTAACTTGTGTTGTTTACTGAGAGTCTTTGAACTGATTCTATTTTAGTGGATTTCGTTCCTGGCTTGGTAGCCCCCAGATGTAGGTGAGTTGCACCGAACTGGGTTAACAATTGCTTGTGTCTCTTGCATTACTGCTCTTTATCTTTTATCCTGTTTGTGTTGTTCAGATATTAGTGTCGTGACATTACCTTCGACATCTCATATCTGATACCAGAATTTCAATTGGTATCAGAGCGGGCATCCTGCTCTGGTTCTGGGTGAGATCTAGGAATGATACTTTCTGGTACTATGGAGAGAGATGGAGGATCTGTTCAAAGGCCACCTATTTTGGATGGATCCAACTATGACTACTGGAAACCTCGAATGGTAGCCTTCCTAAAATCTCTGGATAATAAGGCTTGGAAGGCTGTGTTAATAGGCTGGGAACATCCAGTAGTTACTAAGGAAGGAGAAGCTACAATTGATAAGAAGCCTGAAGAACAATGGTCCAAGGAGGATGATGATTTAGCCCTTGGAAATTCTAAAGCATTGAATGCTATATTCAATGGAGTAGACAAGAATATCTTCATATTGGTAAACAACTGTGAGGTGGCTAAAGATGCTTGGGACATTCTCAAGACCACTCATGAAGGCACCTCTAGAGTGAAGATGTCTAGATTGCAGCTGCTCACTACCAAGTTTGAAAATTTAAGGATGAAAGAAGATGAAAAAATTCATGAATTTCATATGAATATCCTTGAAATTGCTAATGCCTCAGGAGCCCTGGGAGAGAAGATGTCAGATGAAAAATTAGTAAGGAAAATACTCAGGTCACTCCCTAAGAGATTTGCTATGAAGGTGACAACCATAGAAGAGTCTCAAGACATCTCCAATATGAGAGTTGATAAGCTAATTGGATCCCTCCAAACATTTGAGATGGGAATGTGTGATGGATCTGAAAAGAAAGCCAAAAGCATAGCCTTCATGTCAAACACTGAGGAGGAAGAGAATGAAGGTGGTTAAGATATTGATGAAGATCTGGAAAATGATGTAGCAATGCTGGGAAGACAGTTCAACAGGCTTATGAAAAAGATGAATGTAAGATCTAAGGCTAATGTCAAGAACATCACATCTGACATCAGTAAATCCAATAATATTGGAAGAAGAACAAGGTCAGATGAAAAGCCCAAAGAAGGAAAAGGAGTTCAGTTCCATGAATGTGATGGGTATGAACACATTAGAACTGAATGTGGGACCTACCTCAAGAAACAAAAGAGGAATCTTGCTGCCACCTGGTCTGATGAAAGTGAAACAGAGGAGTCTGCAAATCTTGTGGCTGCCTTGACTGGAAGATGGGGTTCTGATGAAGGTTTAAGCGATGATGAAGTAACCTTTGAAGAGTTGGCCACTACCTACAGAGAGTTGTGTCACAGAAGTGCAGAAGTGTGTAGACAAGTTGAAAGCCAGAGGAAAGTGATAGCACAGCTGGAGAATGAGAAGGCAGAACATGTGGAAACCATCTCCAAGTTAAAAACTGAAGTTGTATTCTTGAATTCTAAACTGGATGACATGACCAAGTATGTAAGAATGCTAAACAATGGATCTGACACTTTAGACAAAATTCTCCAGACTGGACAAATAACAGGAGACAAGTCTGGCATTGGGTTCAGTGAATCTAAGCCTGAGTGCAGTTACACTGGTGGCAAACCTAAATCCAAACCTAAGTGCAGCCATACTGATAGCAAACCTGCGATGTCACATCATATGTCACAACATCATAAAGGAAGACAACAGAAAGGAAAACACCAAAGATGGAGATGTCATTACTGTGGAAAATTTGGCCACATAAAGCCTTTCTGTTATAAGCTGTATGGTTATCCTAGTCCTGCTCATCATCAACCTAGACCCAAACATCATAGACCTGTCAACATTAAGCAATGGGTTCCTAGGACTAATGTTACAAGTCCGATAGCTCACACTTCCTTCAGATTTTCAGCCAAAGAAGATTGGTATTTTGACAGTGGGTGTTCCAGACACATGACTGGAAACAAAAACCTGCTAATTGGTCTACATCCTCATGCCATAAGCTATGTAACCTTTGGTGATGTAGCAAAGGGTGAAATCAAGGGGATTGGTAAGCTTGACTGCCCTAGAGTTCCTGACCTTGACAATGTCCTACTTGTTAAGGGTTTGACTGCAAATTTAATAAGCATCAGTCAACTGTGTGACCAAGTTCTAAATGTTAACTTCACTAAAACTGAATGTCTGATTACTAACAAAGAAAGTGAAGTGATCATGAAAGGAGTCAGGTCTAAAGACAACTGTTACATGTGGAGTCCTCAAGAAACTGGTTATTCTTCAATGTGTACTTTAGCCAAAGAAGAAGAAGTGAAGATATGGCATCAAAGATTGGGTCATCTGCATCTTAAAGGTATGAAGAGAATTATATCTGTTGAAGCCGTTAGAGGAATTCCCAACTTGAAGATTGATGAAGGAAAAGTCTGTGGAGAATGTCAAATTGGAAAACAGACAAGGATGTCACACCAGAAGCTTAGACATGACACCACTTTCAAAGTTTTGGAACTCCTCCATATGGATTTGATGGGACCCATGCAGGTGGAAAGCCTTGGTGGGAAGAAGTATGCTTATGTAGTGGTGGATGACTTCTCCAGATACACCTGGATCAATTTTATAAGGGAAAAATCTGATGTGTTTGAAGTCTTCAAAGAACTTTGTCTAAAACTTCAAAGAGAAAAGGAAAGTCCTATCATCAAAATTAGAAGTGATCATGGGAAGGAATTTGAGAACAACAAGTTTGCTGAATTCTGTTCTTCAGAAGGAATTCATCATGAGTTCTCATCTCCCATTACCCCCCAGCAAAATGGTGTGGTGGAAAGAAAAAACAGAACCCTTCAAGAATCAGCCAGAGCTATGATTCATGCTAAGAAATTGCTCTACCATTTTTGGGCTGAAGCCATGAACACAGCCTGCTATGTTCACAACAGAGTGACCTTGAAGAAAGGGACTCCTACAACTTTATATGAAGTCTGGAAAGGGAGAAGACCTACAGTCAAATACTTCCATATGTTTGGTAGTAAATGTTATATCTTGACTGATCGTGAACAAAGAAGGAAGATGGATCCCAAAAGTGATGAAGGAATATTTCCGGGCTACTCAACAAACAGCATAGCATATAGAGTCTTTAATTCCAGAACTAAAGTAATGATGGAATCTATTAATGTTGTGGTTGATGACCAACAGACTGATGCCACAGACGATGTTGAGACATCTCTGAATGATCCCTCAGCTGATTTCTCAGACAAAAATAAGGAGAGTGAGCCTCCTCAAGCTGAACCTGAAGATGACAAAATCAACAAGGAACCCTCCATCAGAGTTCAGAAGGATCATCCCAAAGATCTCATTATAGGATATCCAAATAAAGGGGTCACAACTAGATCAAGGGAAGTGATCTCACATGGCTGCTTTGTGTCCAAGATTGAGCCTAGGAATGTCAAGGAAGCCTTGACTGATGAGTTCTGGATCAATTCCATGCAGGAGGAGTTAGGTCAATTCAAGAGGAATGAAGTATGGGAACTGGTTCCTAGACCTGAAGGAGTAAATGTCATAGGTACAAAGTGGGTGTATAAGAATAAATCTGATGAACAAGGCGTGGTTACTAAAAATAAAGCAAGATTAGTAGCACAAGGATATACTCAAGTTGAAGGAGTGGATTTTGATGAAACATTTGCTCCTGTAGCCCGCCTTGAGTCCATTAGACTATTGCTTGGAGTGGCATGTATTCTGAAATTCAAACTGTTCCAAATGGATGTAAAAAGTGCCTTCTTGAATGGCTACTTAAATAAGGAAGTATACGTTGAACAGCCTAAAGGATTCACAAATCCAAATCTTCCAAAGCATGTGTACAGATTGAAGAAAGCCCTCTATGGTTTGAAGCAAGCTCCTAGGGCTTGGTATGAGAGACTCACAGTGTTCCTCACTAACAATGGATACAGGAAATGAGGTATTGACAAGACCCTATTTGTGAAGAATGAAGGAGGAAAACTCATGGTGGCACAAATATATGTGGATGATATTGTGTTTGGTGGGATGTCGGATCAGATGGTTGAACATTTTGTTAGACAAATGCAGTCTGAGTTTGAGATGAGCCTTATTGGAGAGCTGACCTACTTTCTTGGGCTACAAGTCAAGCAGATGGAAGATTCTATCTTTCTATCTCAAAGCAAATATGCCAAGAACATTGTTAAGAATTTTGGCATGGAGAATGCAATTTATAAAAGGACACCTGCTCCTACACATGTGAAAATCTCCAAAGATGAAAATGATGTCAGTGTAGATCAAAGTATATACATAAGCATGATAAGAAGTCTGATATATCTCATAGCAAGCAGACCTGACATTGCATTTGCTGTAGGTGTTTGTGCTAGATATCAAGCTGAACCAAAAGTCAGTCACATAAACCAAGTGAAGAGAATACTGAAATATGTCAATGACACCAGTGACTATGGGATGTTATATACTCAGGGATCTGGATCTATACTGACTGGTTACTGTGATGCTGATTGGGCTGGAAGTGCTGATGATAGGAAAAGAACATCAGGAGGATGTTTCTTCTTGGGGAAAAATTTGATATCATGGTTTAGCAAGAAACAAAATTTTGTGTCTCTATCCACTGCTGAAGCTGAATACATAGCAGCTGGGAGTAGTTGTTCTCAATTGGTTTGGATGAAACAAATGTTGACTGAATACAATGTCACACAAGATGTCATGACATTGTACTGTGCCAACCTCAGTGTTATAAATATTTCCAAAAATCCTATTCAGCACAGCAGGACAAAGCACATTGATATTCATCATCACTTCATTAGAGAACTTGTGGAAGAGAAAATCATAGCACTGGAGCATGTTACTACTGAAATGCAATTGGCTGACATATTTACAAAGGCTTTGGATGCTCATCAGTTTGAATGTTTAAGAGGGAAATTGGGGATTTGTATTCATGAGAATTTATAGTAATTAAAGTGGAGTGGAAAAGGTAATAAAAATATTGTCTGCCCAATTAAAAGAAAGTGCCTCATTTATGGTAAATCATTACCTAGTATTGGAACTAGTATCTATACCATTTCCACACGCTACCTCAACACAACCATTTCCATCTTCATCCAACTTCTCAGACAACCTCTGCTAGGGCAACAAGAATTTTCTCAAAAGTTCCACAAAATGTCACAACATCCCTCATCCTCTGGATCAAAACCCTACTCACAAAGCAAGGACTCCCTCGATGGAGTTTCTGGATGAAGACGTTTTGGAAGTTATTCCTCTTTCTATAATCCCAGGCGACGACCCTGGTCCTTCTTCCACGGCAGGAAACAATCAAGGTGACAACTCTGAAAACTCTCCACTTAAGGATGACATGCACTATACAGATCGTGTCATTATGAACCTGGTAACTAGGACTCTAAATGAAGGACACTCAGTCAAGGGAGTTTCGACTCCTCTGTCTAGAAGGGACCTCTCACCTGAGGTGGAACCTCAAACTGAGAAAGATGATGATTCATCTAGATCAGAGAAAGACATGGCTGCTGAGGGACTATGTTCTCTAGGTAAAACCTTGCCTAGTAAGAAAACAGTAGATGCTTCTCATGAAACTGCTGAGAAGGTGATTGAGTTGGAGGAAGAGAGCTCGAACGAGGAAAATGACACCTTGGTTCATCATTTGAAACCAAGTATTGCAAAGAAAATGAATACCAGGAAAGGCAAGACTGTGGCTGAGATGTTGACAGCCAGAACTGGTAAGAAGGCTACTGTTGTAGGTCCTTCTAAATCATGGAGTAAAGTGGAAGTCAAGAAAAGAAAGGTCATAGAAAGTTCTGACTCTGAAGATGATGTCGAAGACGATGTCCCAGACATCTCTCCTGCTAAAAGGCAAACTGTTAGAAAGTCTTCAGCTAAGGTTGTAGCTGTGCATTTGGACAACATTTCTTTTCATTTGGAAGATGGTGCAACCAAGTGGAAATTTGTTATACAAAGGAGAGTTGTTGTGGAGAGGGAACTAGGGAAATATGCTGTGGAAGTGAAGGAAGTTATGGAGTTGATCAAGTCTGCAGGTTTATTAAAGACAGTTAGTGCATTGCCCCAATGCTTTGAAGGTCTGGTGAAAGAGTTTGTGGTTAATATCCCTGAGGATATTTCTGACAAGAATAGAAAAGAATTCTGCAAGGTGTTTGTGAGAGGAAGATGTGTAAGGTTCTCCCCAACTGTAATCAATAAATTCCTAGGAAGAGGAACTGAAGGAGCTGTTGAGTTAGAGGCTACAGACAATGAAGTCTGTAGGATAATCACTGCTGGCCAAGCAAAAAACATCTATCTGCTGGCAAATTAACTGTAAAATATGCTATCTTGCATAAGATAGGCTCAACCAACTGGGTGCCCACAAACCATATCTCAACAATATCTAATGCTCTTGGAAGGATAATCTATGTTATTGAAACCAGGCTCAACTTTGACTATGGAAGGTTCATGTTTGAACAAATTGTTAGACATGCTTCCACTAATGCAGTGAAGCTGCCAATTTCCTTTCCCTCGATCATTTGTGGAATTATTTTAAGCCAGCAACCTGGTATTCTAAACACAAGTGATATCCCCAACAGAAGGAAGCCTCCATTGTCCATTCATTACAAGTTATTTGAAGGCAGTCATGTCAATGACATTCTCATGACATTTGTAAGGAAGGAGCCAGCCTCATAAGGTGGCCTGATTGCTCAATTAAAAGAAACCTGTAAGGAGTTGGAAAATGGGATTAGGGTGGCCAAGGCTAGGAAAGAGGCTTTAGAGGTTCTCATTAGTAGCTTGGAGCAAGAAGAGGTGGATAAGGTTGGTGAAGCCAAGGAGACAGATGCCCATACCTCAAATGAGAGGTCTGATTCTCAAGACAATTCTAGTGGCAGTTCTGAATCTGAAGGTGAAGAAGATGCTACCTCCTCAGACTAAGTTGTGATGGTCCCCCTGTTATGATGACATGTGTGTTTTGGATGCTTTTTTTTGGATGCTTGGATGATTTGTTGTTTTTCTGTTTGATGTTTGTAATTTTTGGCAGTCTTTCTGATGCCATGATGTAATATTTGGGCTCTTTATGAGTTCCCTGGATTTCTGATTATCTCAGCTAATGTAGCTGTGTATAATTATGGTTATGTACCACCTGACATTTATGTTTAACATTTTATATGTTATAACATCCTTTGTGACATTCTCTGCTGGACTGATTGACATTTATTTTGTCTAATTGGTCACTTTGGTCTATTTTGACTAAAAAGGGGGAGAAGTTATTATGTGGAGAACTGCAGTTAATGTGTGGAGATGTGGAGAGCTGCAGTTATTATGTGCTAATGTAGCTAGCTAGGCTAAACAGATGACAGCTGATGATGTTGAACATAATGATGTTCTATGATGTTCTGTAATTGTTGAAGGAGATGTCTGTAGGTGAACAGACTTAGGGGGAGAAGAAGTACCCATGTGTTTTTTGTGTGCATTACTAGTTGCTATTATAGCTAGTAATTGTTGAAGGAGATGTCTGTAGGTGAACAGACTTAGGGGAAGAAGAAGTACCCATGTGTTTTTTGTATGTATTACTAGTTGCTATTATAGCTAGTAATTGTGTTTGCTTCTGATGCTGCTTAAACTGCTGTCATGCTGTTTAACTGCTGATGTGTTTTTTTCTTGTGAACAAATGGACTGATATATGTTTTAGCCAAAATTTGCCAAAGGGGGAGTTTGTTGGTTCTAGGTGTTGGCAGCAATTTTGGTAAAACCAAGAGTGTTCACAAGATGTCACATGTGATGTCTTAACATAAGATATCTTGTACCTGCTGGATGTTTAAAATATAATTATGCAGGATTGTTTCAGGATGTCATACCCGATGTCATGTCATCTGATATCATGTACCTGCTGGATGTTTAAAATATAATTATGCAGGATTGTTCCAAGACGTCAGACCCGATGTCATGACATCTGTATACAAGACATTCAGTCTAAATGTTATGTATTATGTGATTGTGCTTTTAATGACAATCTGTGTATGATTGATGAGTTAATTGAACACGATATCAATCAGTAATTACAACGTGATTAACTTATTTTCCAAGGAGATCTAATCAACTGTCATATGAATATTTGAATGGAAAATAGTTTTAGGGTTTTATGATGTCCAAGCCCAGCTGAATGCTTCTATAAAAAGGACATGGAAAACCTGATTTGATACAAAGGAAATAAGGAACGAAATATTGAGAGAGAATAAGGGTTTTAGTCTTGTGTGGTCGTGTGTTTTGTAAGTCATTCAATTCATCCATAGATGATTGAATTGGTCTGATTTTTGAGTTGTAATTTGTCACTCAAAGCTTTTAAGCATGAGTGTGTGTCTACTTGATTGAAGTTGTTAAGTAAGATCAAGTGTGTGTCTTTGAAGAGTGTCTTCTTTTCATTGTAATTCTTGTTTATATCATTGGTGTGATTGAGGGGGAGTGAGTGGGATCTCATATCTAAGAGTTCTTAGGTAGAAGTCACACGGGTAGAGATTAGGTGAAAAAGACTGTAACTTGTGTTGTTTACTGAGAGTCTTTGAACTGATTCTATTTTAGTGGATTTCCTTCCTGGCTTGGTAGCTCCCAGACGTAGGTGACTTGCACCGAAATGGGTTAACAATTGCCTGTGTCTCTTGCATTACTGCTCTTTATCTTTTATCCTGTTTGTGTTGTTCAGATATTAGTGTCGTGACATTACCTTCGACATCTCATATCTGATACCATAATTTCAACCTAGTATTCCTAGCATCTAGTTTACACTGTCGGACAACCCTAGGAGATATAGACATGAGTCATCTACGTACCTGGTGGGAATAATGTCTCGTTGCAGAAAGGCTCTGTACTTGCTTCTTTGTCTGGTACCATCTTTTCCTTTCCTGAATATGACGCCATTAGAGTCAACATCTCAATTTCTGGCCATTGTTGAAGCTTGAGAAGGATTCAGAAGGAATTTGTTTGTGAGGGATGTTTGGGTTTGTTGGATATGGTGGAGATGGGAGTGACGGTGTTAGGTTTAAATAGGGGAAGAATGGAAGTTGGAAGAGTGAAGGACGTTGAAGGGTTTTGGGAAATTTGGAAATTGTTGGAAAGATGAAAAAAATTGAAGTTAATGGGACAAAATGCGTTTCAATGCTGACTATGGTGCTTCAGGAAGGTGTGGCAGGCACCAGAGTGTCATAACAGACGCCATGATGCAAAAATGTGGTTTTGTGGGCTTTGGAACTCGTGGCGGGCGCCAGGCCTAGGTGGTGAGTGCCATGGGCTGCCAGGACCATTTTTTGGTTCTTTGACAGATAGGGTGCGTTTTTAATTATAATAATTGGGCTTCAAAGCCATATTTTGAGACATTGAAGCGCATAGATTTTGATTAGGACCCTTAGGTGTTAATTAATGAAAAAAATCAAATAAAAACAAAATTGAACTGAACCAATATTTGATAAAAAAAAGTAAAAAAAAATTGTGGGGTGCCTCCCACACAACGCTTTATTTAATGTCGTTAGCTCGACTAGCAAATATTAACTGCTAAATTAGAAACCAATAGAAATCCTAGTCTAGAAAAGCGGGAAATATTTTCCTCCCTCACACTTAAACATAGCATTGTGTAGCGGTGTATTCGTCACTTTATGATTTATTGATTAAATCAAAAGCAAAGCATACAAAGAATCGAGTCGCCACCGCACTTTTATTTATCCAAAGGAATGGCTAAAAAGCGAACAAAAGCCTAAGAAGTTTTACACATAGAAAACTAATGAAAAGATCAGAGATCTGGGTAAGGGGTTAATTACGCAATGGGAAGGTGTTAGGCACCCAAAACGTCCTAGGTACTCCTAGGGAGCCCTTTTCACAACTTGTTGTACGAAATGTTATTTGTTTATGAAATATTTATTGTGCAAACATGGATTGAAGGGATGGGAAAAGAATGTTCAAGTTATTATTTTTGTGTTTGAACGGATGAACCCGTTGCCTACGTACCTTTCCATGGAAGGTAAGGATCAAAACGCCGTAGTTCGGCTAAAAGATTTCCAAAAAGTATGGGTGAATTTATTTTAAAACGAAAGCCCTAAGGTCTTTTGTTATCCACGGGAGAAAACTCAACCTATACAACCACAAGTCCACCATGTGAGAAAAGCTTCAACTTGCTAGTGAGGGGTTAACCCTATAATAAGCAAGGAAGTCTTACAATTCAATCACTAAGGACAAAAGGTGAGATTAACATCAACCAACTAGGATAAATCAAACCTATGGCTAATGTATGAAAACTTATCAAGAAAGTGGACTTGAACCACAAAACAATTGAATGAGTGGAATTAATCAATTAGAATTTATTCACAAAAAATAGTCAAAGTGTGATTAGAATTCAATTCAAAAGAAGTATTATGAAAATGAAGTTTGAAAATTCAGAGGCTTAAGGCCTAGGTTTCTAATTTGAAAACAAATGAAAATGTTTGCACAATAGTTTTTTTCAAGTTTGGGTTAACATGCAAATGGGGGTTTAAAGAAACAAAAGGTGGGAAGGTTAAGGGATGTAGAACTTCTTAGATGTTCACCTCTTGAGATCATATGCAGATGATTCAAGTGGTTCCTTTGGAAAAGGCAACAAGCAAATAACAGATGAACAAAGCAAATGGATACCGGATGCCAATCAATGGACTTATTCCAATCTCCTAAAACAAAACAGGGATATCAGATGCCAATCAATGGACTCACACCAATCTCCTAAAACAAAACAGAAGCATGGATACCAGATGCCAATCAATGGACTTATACTAGTCTCCTAAAACAAAACAGAAGCATGGATACCAGATGCCAATCAATGGACTTATACTAGTCTCCTAAAATAAAACAGAAGCATGGATACCAGATGCCAATCAATGGACTTATACTAGTCTCCTAAAACAAAGGAACAAGGATACCAGATGCCAATCAATGGACTTATACTAGTCTCCAAGGAATGATCATAGGAAACAACTGCCAATAGCTGGACTTACAATTGACTCCTCACAAGAAACAAACAACAAATGCAATAAGCAAGAGGAAACAAGTTGCCAATAAATGGTCTTACACTCGACTCCAAGGAAAGGAATGCCAATGAATGGTCTTAGTTCCAAATCCCACCAGATCATAGGAAACAACTGCCAATAGCTGGACTTACAATTGACTCCTCAATGGACAAAACAAAATGTCACAAAGATATGAACAATGATTATGAAATGATATACAAGTAATGATGATACATGCACCAAGGCACACATAAGTAAATATGCACAAATGAATCAAGTAAGCAGGCAATCAAGTCAATTAGCACACACTATACACAATCAATTAGGCTCAAGCAAGGTTAGGCTTTATAGCCAACTAGAATAGGGTATTTTGAGCTCTTAACCCTAACATTGAGAGTTAGGGTGAAGCAGATGAAAAAGAGATGAGGGGTGTGCCTCATAGCTCTTATCCCTGTTCAGGGAGAGCTTTGATCAATGGAAAGTGTGGGAGTTCAGAAAGTTGGAACTCTTCTCCACAAATGATTGACTCTATAAGATCTTGGGTTATTATTCACCATGCATCAACACATGGTGTGAGCAAGGTGAATGACACACTGAATAGCAGGAGATGGATTACACATCTCTTTTATCTGCCAATTGCCTCTTAAGAGGATTTTACCTGCTTGGCACAAAATTAAACAAACAAAAACATGGCCTTTTAAGGAGGGCTTCAGACAGGTTCCTACCAATAACAGTAGGTCTTCCAGACTACATGAAGATTAGGGATTATACCTAAGTGGTTAAACAACCAAGCAAATCAAAGTTCAAATGAACTTAAATCAACTTAAGTACCTGTGGAAACAACTAAACAAATCAGTACAATACTCAGACAAACAGACAACAGTCAATAAGCAACAAACAATCCCAATGTACAAAAGGTGTAAGCCATAAGGCAAACTCAAATGAGTTAGCATCAACCTACAAAACACACAAGTGTTAGTAATCAAAAGCAAACATCAATATTCACATGATGAAGCATCATCAACTATGGAACTTGAATGCTTAAACCTGAAATCAAAACTCACATGTAAGCAACAAACCATTAGGTCAAAGCCTAGGGTCAAAGATGGAGAAAAAAATTCAAAACAGGAGCTGAAATTCAACACAAAGTAACTTCAAACATATATTGACATATCCTAAAAAGGCTCACATCAAAAGCAATCATCAAATGCATTTCATGATCAAGTCAAGTCAAAGGCAATTTCAAAGTCCATATGTGATCATCATGAATGAAAAAATCAAATCAAAACAGAAATAATTCAAATAAATCTGGAAAATTTCATGCACATTCAAGACATCTAACATGATCAACATACAAAAAATCAGAAACATTGGAGATCATTTGGCATGGAAATCACATGGTACAAGTTGAACATCAAAAGGTGTGACACAAATTGTCACACCAAGTTAGCACAAGCATAAAACAGAAATGGTAATTGAGAAAAATGTCAAACCAAAACCAAAATGTCTAGCAATGTATCTAGAATCATCATGCAAAATTTCACATTCATTGGATTATTTTCGAGCATTTCACAAAGAGATAAGCAAGGCAAGGTCACAAGTAGACATATGATCAATCATCCTAGCACCAAATAAAATCCAGCCGTGCACAATTTGCAAATTTATGATCATAAAAAACTAGACAGAATAAGGAGCATTTTGCAAAAAATTGGGATCAAATTGATGCATTTTTCTATTTGTTATGATTTTTCTAAGTTGAGAAAAAATAAAAAAATGGAAATGGACATGATATGTGAAAATAGGAGGGAAAGGAGAAAAATGATGAAGCATTTGAAAAAGTGAGCCAGCCAGGAATCGAACTTGGTGAATTTTCAAATGAGCGCGCGCTTCACCAAAACGACACCGTTTTGGTCTAACCCTAAGCCTGGCAAATGATTTTCCAGAATTCGTAGCTAATCATGCATTTCGTAGCAAAATCGTGGCCAGTTCGTAGCTAATCTGGAAAATGTATGATCTTCATCTTCTTCCTCATGAAGATGATGAACTTCATAAGTGAATTTCCAGAAAATTTCAGAAAACTCCAGAAATCAAAAACAAGCACAACATTCGAATCCTCATTTCATGCACATCAAAGATCCATAACCAAATCATGCAAAAGCATCATAACAAGTTCAGATCGAAGAAAATCAAAATCAACATCAAACTTTCAAACAAGCATAACTTCATGAATATTGCGCTATTTCACTCAAATTTTATACCAGCATGATCACCAATGAAAGATCTACACAATTATCATGATGAATTGCAAAATAATTGAACTCGAAACCTGACCTCTTTGCAGAACAGAAACTGGAATCGTGCTCTACAAAGCTCAGCAATGCCTTAAATCTTCTCTATAATGCTTATTGAAGTGATTGATGATGAATTGAATGCTCCAGCACGCCTGAATCCAACTCAATTTCCAAACTCCATTGAACCTTCAAGCTTTGAGTATGGTCCAAACTGGCACGATTTGCTCGAATTCCACGTTCAATCTTGCTAAACAATGCTTCCTGATCATGAATCCATCACTAGAAATGGCTCTTGTGTGAAGAATTGCAAAATATTTTTGAGAGAAAAATTTGGAGGATTTTTGAATCTAGATCTGAAAATGAATGTTAATGATGAAAACGGTTGTGTTTAACATTATATAGGTCCTGCTAATGATGCTGAAAACAAGTTTAAGCCAAATCCAAGTGAGATTAGCAAGTTATGAAGGTGTATGCATCAATTGGTATTTTCACCTCATGCACTTCATGCATGCGTGAACAGTACCAACACAAGGCCTAAAACCACTTAAAAATAGTCCATGCAAGCTTTAGGATTGGTTTTTCATGCATATAATCATCCAAAATGATTTTATGAAATTTCCTTCAAAATCTTCATGAATGAGCACATGATCATGCAAGGGAAATTCAAGCCATGTAATGGATGTTTTGGAAATTGCATGTCATGATGAACAAAATGCAAAAAGAACCACCAAAATTGGAGCTTTGGTTCAAAAGTTATGCCCATTTGAATTTTCAAGCACACTTTGCCATGATTGGATCATATCTCCTCAACCACACATTAGAAATTCATGACCTTGGACTTTTTGGAAATGGGAGAGAAATATCTTCAACTTTCATGTTGGACAAAATTTCATTTGAATCTTTTTTGATGATGTAATATTAAGTTGAAGTTGGTCCAAAATCTTTCCATTTTTGGAAAGTTCAAATTATGGGTCACTTTCTATTTTGGGAAAATTTTGACTGGACCTCAAATTCTTCAATGTGAGTGTTTGAAATGTCAAATGAGACTTGTTTGAACATGAATGAAGTATTCCTAGTCACTTCCCACCTCCAAATCCACAGTTGACTTTGCAGTTGACTTTCTAGGTCTTCAGATGACCTGAAAATGTTCTGATGAGATTCAAGCCTCTACCACTTGGGATTTTGCTTCAAAATGACATCATAATTCATATGAGCTCTTGTGAATGATTATGGGGTTCAAATCTCAAGAATGACCACCATCTATTGCTCAATGAATGCCTTTAATTTGCCTTGACCTGTTATTGCTTCATCTGCAAGACAAAGGGTTAATGGCATATTTTTGTACTTTTGATTAGTGATAAAAAGAAAAACAATGATATATAAATGCAAGGAAGCTTGGTGATCAAGAATCACTCTCAAAAAGATAACCCACCCACAGGGAAGGAAGCAAGGTGTCCAATGATCCTTGAGGCAATATAATGATATGATATGATGCCATGAGGGATCTTAGGGACAAAATTGGGGTCTTACACATTGACCTTAATGTTCGAGTGCAAAGCAAGAATGCGGTAAATAAGCCTAAAATCAGCCACTTTGACGTTCAACATCGGGACCTAGGAATCTATGAATGGTGTAAATTTCCTGGTACAGATGATCCATCTTCTCAACCATCACGTCAGTGAAGTCTTGGAAGTCTCGGCGGATAGCAACAAGTTCAGTTCGTAAGGCAGTTGGTTCATTGTTGCGCTCGACAATAGGAGGAGATAGGTGGTACTCAGGGATGGGAGGGGTCTCGGGTGGTGTGGGAGACTCATATTGACCTTCCAAGTCATATAGCCAATTATCACGATTATGCACACTAGTCATTGTCATACCCTCAAATTTCCCCTACCTCCACATCACCTTCTTTAGCCCTAATTCACGAGCCTTCATTCAACACATGTCATCTCATATGCATTTGTACTTAATGATCCACAATATCCTACAAACCAAAGGCATAGGGTTCATTTGTGAAGCTCAATACCCTCTAATCATGTTGAGGACTGCCCAAGTTGTCATACCCTAAATTTTAACCCTAAGATCCCACTTATCATTGGCATCCTTGCATACAAACCAGGTCACATCTTGATACCCCTTTCATCTTTGGGTTTGCTTTTTGCAGGGATCACCAAACACCTATTTGTTGGTGTTTTACGTTTGTGTTTAAATGATTAACTGCTTATCTAACCACTAATGAAAATAACAAAAATATGTTTTTATTTTCTTTAAGTTATTGTGCAAGGTAGGGCTTTTTCATCAAGAGCATAAAGCATGGCTCCTCAGCTAGGGTTTGTGTTGATTCCTCAAGTCAAAGTGTGGACAACCATTGGTTCTCAAGGGGACATATCTCAATGCATGATTTCCAATATCCTCAAGCATCTTTCAATCTCATTTTTATCAAGAACATCTCAAAGTTGTGTTGCTTACTTCTACAAGAAAGTCAAAGATTCATGTGTTTATTTCCATGCCTTCTTCAACAAGTAAGTTTAAGATTTGAGAAATTTAATCAAGAGGCAATCAAGGACACCTTATTTTGAGTTCATATGATCACCCATGTGCTTTTAAATTCAAGGAAAGTTCAAGTACACAAGCTTGTTCTAAGAGGTTTGACCAAAAAGTAAACATTTTGAAGTCAAGGTTCCAAATATCACAACTTCTTCAATTCTCAACATTTTTGAATGATTCTTTTTGAATTTGACTCTTCTCAATATCCTATACAACTTCTCTTCACTTGACAAGTTCCAATTATGTTTGGAGGATCATCAAAAGTTTGTAGACATTATAGGTCAGTTGTGGACTTAGTGAAATTTGACCTATTTTCAAGTGACTTTTTCTCAATTTTCAAAGATTATAACTTCTTCAATTTTCAACATTTGAGCATGATTCCTTTTACAAAATGTCATTTGTGATTCCATCTACAATTTTGCTTCAAGGATCAAGGTCAAAATATGCTTGGAAGGCCATGGAATTGATTGAGACATTACATGTCATTTTCAGCCATGGAACACTTGAATGTTTCTAAGTTATATGATCAATTTTTGATGCCAACTTCAACATGACAAAACTTTATGCTCAAACATCCAAATTCAACCTTTATTGGCACATTGTAATCTTTGCTATGATGTTAACACATTGGAAAAATAATGGGGACCAAAAAGCCTCCTCAGTAGGATGCCCCATTGGGTTGAACATGGTGACTTGGAACTGAAGAAATCACCATTGCCTGAAATTTGAACTCCACTAATCTCAATTCCAAGCCAAATTAGCATGTGTTTTGGACCTAAACATGTTTAAACAAGTCTCTATAAGTTAATTGACCCTTGAAACGCATCATTTGGCTTAGTTTTGATGAGTTACAAGTCACACTTTTTACACATTCAGATCAAATTCGTGTTGCACGAATTCAACATCAGTCCACACGTATTTGGATCCAAACACATTCCCTATAAATAGAGGAAGCTACTGCATTCATTTCCAAGCTTTTGAGAGCCAAGAAATCCCTGCTACAACTTGAAATTTTCCAGAAAAAATTAACTATCGTGTTTTGAGTTTCAACTTGTTTCAATCTAATTTCTTGATTCCATTAGTATCTTCGGAATCCTTTGAAACTTTTGCAATAATTCCCAAGCTCTAAGACCTTCTAAAGTTCTCTAACTAGATCAAGCTTCATCAACTTCTTATCACCATCTGAATAAGGTAGTTCTGAGCATCATTTCAACTCAAACAAGTTACCATAATATAGTCCTTCACTCTCTGATGCTTTCCCCTAACTTATCTGGTGTTGATTGATCGTGTTCATCATTGTATTTTATTTTTCGTGGCTTGCTTGTTTCTCAAACTTCTTTGAAAGTCCATTTACTCGATTTAGATAAATGAATTTGGAGCATAAGGTTGAATTCGGGATGAGAAGAGGATCATAATGGTGGTGGTCTCGTGTTCTGAATTTACCAAATGATGAAACTCCGGTGAGAGCTCACTGAAGAAGATGATAGGAGTGTTCCAGGTCATTTGAGTTTGGCCAAACACGTTGGACAAACGAAATATTCTGATTGGCTAGTTTTGAATTGGATCTCATGTGTTGTTTGTAGCGCATTTCACCATGCATCCTAATTTGAGGAATGTTGGATCTGCCATGTCATTTAATGAGGCATGATCCAACGCTCTGTGTTTTTTCTGATTTTAATTATTTTTGTTTTATTATTTTTAATTGGGTTTTCTTTTAAAATTCATAGTAATTTCATTTTTCATCCAAAAAATCCCAAAATAATTTCTAAAATTTTATTTTATTTTTCTTCATCTGATTTTTATTTTTCTATATTTTATTTCATTGATTTTCTATTTGTCATGAATTTTCTCTTTTCTCCTTTGTTTTAATTGGTTTAAAAATACTTTTCTGCATTTTTAAATTCTGAAAAATTTATTACATGCTTCTTATTTTATTTCCAACCTTCCATAATTTTCTTGGCCATTCATTTGGTGTTTTGAAGAACTTTATGGAATTTTCATTTTATTTCCATTTTAAAATTCATTTAAAAATACTTTTGGTGCATTTTTATTTTATTTAATTGCATTTTATGTTTGTGTGACCTTTGTGAACTTCTGTTGGCCTTGGATCATGATGGTTTGGATCATGAGTCTCATCAAACTCAATGGATTTTGGGTGTTGATGGTGTGAAAACCCTAATCCACCAAAATTGATGATTGATTTTGATGATGACTTGATCAAACTTTTGGTCCAATTTGGGTGTGACCTCTCTTGTCCCCTTCTTCTTCATCTTTTTCTTTTCCCTTTGATCAATTGAATGGTTTATGTCCATCTTGTTCATGATGTGTGGATTGGTACTTGATGAACTTTTATCATTTCAAATATACCTCCTAATTGATCATGAATCATTTAAGGCACTTTGGATTGATCCATAAGTTTGTCCTAAGTGTCATGAAGTATGGATTTAAGTAATGGACCATCCTCCTAGCCTTTGTGCTTGATCATTCCCCCTTTTTATTTTTGTGTGACTGATCGCGACTTAGTATGTCTATAAGTTCGTGACTACAAGTGCACAGTCGTATCGTGTAGTTTTAAAGATTATCGAACCCAAAGGACCAAAAATCGAACTTACCGTTATCTAATGTTACTACGTAAATCTAAGGCTGATGATTTTTCTTGGGTTTAAGGGACAACGAGAAATAAATATTAACGAAAGTTGAACTTTAATAAAAACATTTAATAGCGGGATATATGTATGTAACTCATCAAACTTCGGGGATTCGGCAAATAGTTGGCGTAATCTTAAATGTCAAAATACTCTTTAGCAAAAATTATTGATTTAAAAGACTTTATCTCACACTCTCGTGTCATTGACTCTGACTATACTCTTAAACCATAATGCTTTGCTCTCGTTGCCTCATTTGAATTAAAAGTAATTTTTGGAAATCAATAAGTTCTAATTAATCCTAAAGTGCTCTCGCTGTGTTTAGAATTAATGCCTAGTTTCTACTATCCAGTAAAAATCTCAAACTCTCGTTTTATTGACCATAACCTTGTTTGCTTTTTACTCTCGTACGAAAACAATTTTAAATTTAGAATAGGAAACTATAACCCAAAAAATAGTTTATGAAGATCAATGTCAATTATTAACGAATCCCGTCATTATGATTGTCTTTACATACCGATATCAAATGGTTTAGCCAGACATGGGTTTGAACATAAACATGTTATTACAATGATTAAACATAAGACAAAACATGATTTAAAAAAAAAACTGAAATTAATTTGTTCTAAGATGAAATCATAAACAATTAAAATAAACAACTAAAATAGAACCTGGAAAATAGACTAAAAACTGGAATTAACGCTGATACTTGAATTCAGAAAATGCCGGTACGCTTGAGAATCAGGTACAAAATTACAATCAAAATCAGTTCCTAAAACTAGAATTGCAATGGTCCCCTGATGTGGAAGATCTATCACTTTTACAAGTAAATCTACCTGCTTAAAATTCTACGAACAAAAATCTGGCTAAAAAATTCCCCCCTTAAACTGAAGAGGGAAACTCCTATTTATACTCAAATTCTTCCCTTGAAAATCTGATAGTTGGCGTGAATTTAGGATGGTTGGGTTGAACGAGAAAGATGGGGCGTGGAGAGAATCCAGGAGAATACGACGAAGTGGCTTCGTGGCAGGTTCCACATGAGAGTGGCAAGTGCCACTCCTTTTCTTCGTGGTAGGTGCCACACTTAAGGTGGTGCGCACCACCCCTTTGTACTTTCTTCGTTTTCTTTCTGTTTCTTTTCCTTTTTGCTCTTTTTCTACTTTGCTCGCACAAACACTTCTTATTTGATAAATACCTGAAATAAACACAAAATACGGCATAATGCTATGGAAAATAAGTTAAACACACTAGATTGCAATGTAAGTCAAGTCAAATATACAATATATTTTCGCGTTATCAAACTTCCCCATACTTAAACCTTTGTTTGTCCTAAAGCAAATGCTACACATATGAATAAAAATACTTTGGAAAATTTTACAACATATAGTATCAAGACTCGTGAAAAACATAGTTGCATTCGGATACTCATTCTAGGCTACAAATTCTACTTCAGTTAAAAATTGCATCAATAGGTACTAACTTCCACACTAAGGGTATCGTTGGAACACAAACTCACAATCGTGAAGTCATAAGTCTCCATCCTATACAAACCAATCTGAATCATGTCATCATGACTAAAACTAACTTAATCATCCTTCTTTTTATCCTTTTTCATTCTAGTGCAATCACATTACGCTCGTTATCCTTTCACACTCATAGCAAGATAATTTGTTAGTGACTACGATCTCATTTCTTTTTCTTTTTCTCGCACTTTGGCTCAAATAACAACTAAATAGGGTTGCACCGTTGGGTTAAATGACCGGGTGAGGATCACCTAACTTATAAGGAACAATAATTTTCATTAATTTGGTCATTCTTTTTCTCTTTTAGGCCCGAGATCGTACACTTATTTGCATCGACTTCTTGCATAGTGTGTGTTTAGGATGGTGTTGACTGCTAGATAAACTAATTAAGGAATACTAAAGGATAGAATTTAAGGCTATGGCATGACAAGTACTCAAATCGATCTTATACTTGGGAGATTTAAGGTGTTAAAATGATACCGATCTTGTAAAGTTTTCCCAAGTCAATATAATCCAACCTAACTTTTATCTATAGCTTAAAATTTTCAAAAGATGCACTGGGTTTCTAAGTCAATATTTTCATAAAATTTTGGTATGACTCAAGAAAATGGGAGAATCAATAAATAACGGAAACCACACATAAAGACTTGACAATACATGATATTTGACTCAACTAACACTAAACAATTTAACAAAGGAAATGAAAATAGTTAAATCTACCTAGAAAGCGATAAATTAAAGCGGTAAAGCTTTCTTCCCCACACTTAAATTGAGCATTGTCCCCAATGCAACTACATAAGGTAAGAAAGGAAGGTAGAATCTGGAATGTATGCTACTGGTGGCATCGGCCACGTGTTCGTCCATGCCTACCATTTCTAGGCTGTTGAGGTGGCGTACCCACAAATTAAATATGTTCTTGGAGGTCCTCCACACGTACTGTCAAATCTTCCATCTCATCGATCAAACCCGACATGTTATGTTCATTCCTGAAAGCATAATCATGCTGATCGTACTGTATCTGTTAAAGGATTTGCATCATCTCAGTTTGTTGAGCTTCCGTATTTTGAATTCGTTGGTCGCACTGAGCGTCTAATTTGCTACGTCGCATCATTTCAGCATAAATGTCATCAAAAGTGGCAGATATATCCTTATTTCTTCTGCTGGGCCTACGTCTGGACGATGTACCTGCAACATTTTTAGAAGAAACATGTGTGGTGTGTGGGTGTGTGGGTGTGTGTCAGTTTCAGGAGCAACCTGCTCCTCATGATCATCATCCTCAGTAATGTCCCTGCCAGCAGCTACATTCTCAGGAATGTGTGCAGGGACTAGGTCAGGCACCGGGTCATAAAGATAGCAATAGTTATCTGAATTGCGCACATCTGTGCGATTTGGGTTAGGGAGAATGAAATCCAGGAAAACATTATTAGCAATCATTAATTTAAATTTACCGTCTTGTCGTCTCTTTACTAATTTCATGTTCCTAGTCATGTCAATATCAATGGTACGGGACAAGAGTGGTATTAGGGACGAGAATTTTTCTTCGAGTCCTAGGACTCAAGCTATGGAGGTTATTAATCCGCCAAAAATGATTGCTCCTCTTTTCGCGATGACTATTGCTTGCATGTGAGAAATCATGAATGGGACGGTATTAACCATTTTTGGCACAAATGTGGCAAACAGATAGAAAAATTCTTTCTCGTTCACTTTGTTAGAATTTGATCGGTCAAAAATAGTACAAGCCAATAGTTGGAAGAAATAACGTATGGCCGAATTGCGAATTAATGAGGCTCTGTTACCCTCAAAATTGTGTGTTTCGGTACCCGTTATTGCCCTCCAGAATGGTTGAAAAGCATGCTGTCAACCATCAGTATCCGGGACCTCACATACTACGTCATCCCCGTAGGCAAATTGTAGCAAGTCTGCTAGTTGGTCGAAACTAAATGCATACTCTACATTAAACAGGCGAAATTGAACAGTCTCACTGGAACAACCTGTGTTGGGGATGGGGTTAAAAATAAGAGAACTAAGGAATTCTAGTGTTAGCTGGACATAGACAGGGTCTTTAAAAGATAAGAAATAATTTAAACTTAACATATTAAGCATATGGTTAACACCGTCAAGAATTCCTAAAGCTATTAAACAAGGTTCATCAACATACCTTGTTGACTCTATTTCTCTTTTGCATAGAGCCCTGTAGAGTTTTGCCTGCATTTCACCTGGTTCGCCTTCTCTAAAACTTATTTCGTAACTTTGCCTTTGTGCCATGACAGTAACTCACAAAATTTGAGTAGTAAGAAGAGGAAATTTGCTCATGAACCGTGGAATGGAGAGATGTTTGTGAAGTTATAAATACAGAGTTAATATGGTAGTTGAAAGGGTTTTGAATGGAATAAAGTAACATAATGGTGATAAATGTAGTGGTCAAAGAAAAAAGGAAGTGTATGCAAGAAGGAACTTTGAACGTGTATGGCATGCAAGGAAAAAGGGAAGGTGACAGGTGCCACATTCGAGGTGGGTGGAAGGCTTCGTGGCACATGAAGGAAGGTGGCAGGTGCCACACTTCAAAGTTGGTGCCACATGGAGAAAGGTGGCGGCGCCACACTTCAAAGTGGGTGGCAGGCGCCACATTCAAAGTTTGACCATCTTTCATGTATTTTCATTGGACCGCTGAATTTTGTTAGTTGTTGAATATAACTAGTTGAAATAAAAACATAAAAGTGAAAATTAACTAGGATAAGGTAGAATTAATTGAAAACATGAAATCGAAAACTGAGATAATAAAAATAGACTACAAAATAGTTGTTGAGTTGCTAGATGAAATTGAAAACAATTAGAAATTCCTAAATTAGAAAACTGTAAAATAAAATTCCTAATTAGAAAATAGGGAAAAGTTTAAAATTAATGTCAGTCCTTTTTCTCACACTAAAGCCGGACAATATCCTCACTATTAAATATGAGAGTCAGACATGTGGTAAAATCCAGATGCATTAGCCACTACGATGACCGCCGATAGGAGGAGCAAAAGAGTAAATATGTTGATAAATGTGATCAAATTTCTCTATCAATATGTCCATATATCCATGGAGATCCACGTGCAAAGTGCTTAGTTCGCCTCTAAGGTTAGCAATGTCAGTCTGGAGTGTGTTGATGACAACAGTGTGATTAATAGGCTACGTAGCAGGTACAACAGATACACTTGAGTCAGCATCAGAGAGATAGGCATCAAAGTGGTCATAGATTTGGGGTATCTTTGGAGGAGAGGGTAGTTCATCTTGTGGTCCGTCCAAATTAAAGAGCCTATTATTTATGTCATGTAAACTAGTCCTATAGTTTGGCAAGGTAAACAGGTGCACAACTTGATTGTTGATAAGAAATTCAAACTCATCCGGGGCCATGTTTCTAATAATGCTAGTGTTAAAACAGAACTGAATGTGCATGGGTCGGATTCCACTTAGAGGATTAAGTCTGATGAGTGGTTGTCTCATTCCAATAGCATTGGCAGTCATGGTTACTAGGCCTCCTATTAGGATTGGTCCATGGGTTGCTTGTGTCATACGATCAATGTTGGCTATCATAAATGTAGCAGCATTAACGGGACGGGCTTGTGAGGCACATTACATTATGAAGAGCTCATCTTTGGACACAAAGGTTATGTTTTCTTCTTTTCCAAATAGGGTGTGATCTACGATCTTATGAAAATAACGAATCGCATGATTATGAATGTTCTCAGAATGCATGACATTTGGCTCAGGATGGTTATTTTCGGTGATGCTTCCCCAAAAATAGTTTAGTTCAAGGTTCATGAGTAGTTCTTCTTGGGTGACGGTAAAGACATCAGGGCCATTTGGGAATCCTAGGAGTTCAACCATTTCTCTATGGTTATAGCGATAATCAATACCAAACATCCTAAAAGTGATAAGGCCTCTATTGAATCCAAAACCATGGTTAGGCAAGTAAACAAGGAAGCTCAGGAATTCAAGGGTTAGCCTACGGTAAGAACTAAATCTTCTTCTGACAGCAAAATTATCCCAACCAATTTGGTTAAGCATAAACATAACACTATCTCAGATACCTATCTTAGTCATGATAAGTCCATCAGGATAGATAGTTAGTGCCATCTCTCTCTGAGTTAAAGCTTCAAAGTGTCTCCTCTGAGCTCTACCTCTAAAAACGATATCCATATAGTTTACTTGTTGCATTGTGAAAGTTAGTAGCTAGCTAAAGTTAAGTTAGCCTGAGAATAAGTAGACAATAATGCTAAGTCAGTAATGGTTAACTATAAAGAAAAGTACCGAGTAACTTTATGAAAGAGAAAAAAAATGAAAAATAAGAAATAGTAAGGAATAATAATAGAAAAACTAGAATTAATAATTCAAAATAAAGACTAAGATGCGGGTTATCTCCCACCAAGCGCTTTGTTTAATGTCGTAAACTCGACAAAATTTTAACAAAAGATTAATTTTGGGAATGAGCGGAAAGCTCTACAAGCTTTAGATTAGTGGAATAGTCTCTGTTATCAACGCTATAATAATGTTTCAAGCATTGCCCGTTTACGATAAATGGTTCACTAGATTTTCCCTTTATTTCTATTGCTCCATTTGGAAAAACTATGGTAATTTCAAAAGGACCGGACCACCTAGAACGAAGTTTTCCTGGAAAAAGTTTAAGTCGAGAATTAAATAGAAGTACTACGTCACCCTCATTAAACTCTTTCCTCGATATACGCTTGTCATGCCACTTTTTAGTTCTTTCTTTATAGATCCGGGCATTCTCATATGCATCTAATCTAAGTTCTTCCAGTTCATGGATATCTAAAATTCTCTTCTCGCCCGCGATAATATAATTTAGATTAAGGGTCTTAATGGCCCAATAAGCTCTATGCTCTAATTCTACCGGTAGATGACACGATTTTCCATAAACTAGCTTAAATGGTGTGGTTCCTATCGGGGTCTTATAAGTTGTCCTATACGCCCACAGAGCTTCGTGTAACTTTGAAGACCAATCTTTCCTAGAGGTGGCAACTGTTTTTTCTAAGATTTGCTTAATTTCTCTATTTGAGACCTCTACTTGCCCACTTGTTTGTGAGTGATAGGGTGTTGCTACGCGGTGTCGGGCTCCATATTTCAGTAACAGTTTTTCAAAGATCTTTGAAATGAAATGGGAGCCACCATCACTGATGACAAGTCTCGGCACACCGAATCTAGGAAAAATTATATGCTTGAAGAGCCTAATTACTACTCACTCGTCATTTGTTGGAGACGCTACAACCTTGATCCATTTCGATATGTAATCAACAGCAACGAGTATGTACTTGTTACCAAAAGAAGATGGGAATGGTCCCATGAAATGAATTCCCTACACGTCAAAGACTTCTACTTCCAAAATTCCTTTAAGTGGCATTTCGTTGCGTCTAGCGATGTTGCCAGTGCGTTGGCACCGATCGCAGTTTATGACCGCGATGTGGACATCTTTCCACAGAGTGGGCCAAAAGAGGCTAGCTTGTAAGATCTTGGCGCAAGTCTTTGAAGTGCTTGCATGTCTTCCATAGAGAGCAGAATGACAGTGAGAAATTATATTTTCTACTTCATCTTCGGGGACACATCGACGGAAAATACCATCGGCGCCTCTCTTGAAAAGAAGAGGCTCATCCCAATAATACTGTTTAAGATCATGGAAGAATTTCTTATTTTGTTGGTAAGTTAAATCTGGTGGAAGCACTCTAACTGCTAAGTAGTTAACAAAGTCAGCCTACCATGGCAGTGTGGTTTTAGTATAAATTGCTTCCATAACTTCATTTGTTTTGGTATCATTATAAGTTAATGAGCATTCAACTGTATTACTTTCCAACTGGGCTATGAGTCGTTCATAAGGGAAATCATTATTGATAGGCACTCGTTCAGGCTCAATGCCTTCCATTCTCGACAAGTGATCAACTACGACATTTTCAGTGCCTTTCTTATCTTTTATTTCTAAATCAAACTCTTGTAGGAGTAAAATCCACCTTAGAAGTCTTGATTTGGCGTTCTTTTTACTTAATAGGTACCTAATTGCAACATGATCGGTATGGATAATTATTTTTGCTGCTACTAGGTAAGAACATAATTTATCCAAAGCGAACACGACAGCTAAAAGTTCCTTTTCCGTGGTGGCGTAGTTCATCTGCGCAGGATCTAAGGTTCTACTTGCGTAATAGATTGCATGAAGCTTTTTATCCTTTCTTTATCCTAAGACTGCACCTACGACATATTCACTAGAGTCACACATGATTTCAAACGGTAATCTCCAAACAAGTGGTTGCATGATAGGTGCGATGATGAGAACTATTTTTAATTGTTCAAACGCTTTTAAGCATTTGTCGTGAAAGATGAATTCAAAGTCTTTCATTAATAGGGCAGTTAGTGGTTTGGTGATTTTGGAGAAATCTTTAATGAATCGTCGGTAGAAACCGGCGTGTCCTAAGAAACTTCGTATTTATCTTATGATTTTCGGAGGTTGAAGGTTCTCTATAACTTTCTATTTTAGCTTTGTCGACTTCAATCCCCTTATCAGACACTATGTGTCCAAGTACGATTCCTTGTCAGACCATGAAATGTCATTTTCCCAATTTAACATGAGATTCACTTTTGCGCATCTTTCAAGTACCATTTCTAGGTTCGATAAACATCCTTCAAAACTTTTCCCACAAACAGAGAAATCATCCATAAATACTTCCATGATGTCGTCTATAAAATCAGCGAAAATTGACATCATGCATCTTTGGAATGTTATAGGAGCGTTACATAGTCCAAACGACATTCATCGATAGGAAAATGTACCATAAGGACAAGTAAAGGTTATTTCTTCTTGGTCGTCAGGATGAATAGGGATTTGAAAGAATCCTGAATAACCATCTAAATAGCATAAGTGAGAATACTTAGCCAATCGTTCAAGAATTTGATCAATAAAAGGTAAAGGAAAGTGATCCTTTCGAGTGACTTTGTTCAATTTCCTATAATCAATGCACATTCTGCTTCTAGTCATAACTCTTTGTGCTATAGATCCGCCTTTTTCGTTCTTAACAACTGTAACACCTACCTTCTTTGGTATGACATGTACTGGGCTAACCCATTGACTATCGGATATCGGGTATATAATTCCTGCTTCGAATAGCTTTAGCACTTCTCTCTTGAATACATCACTCAGAACGAGATTTATCCTTCTTTGATGTTCTCTAGAGGTCTTACTTTCTTCCTCTAGCATAACGCGATGCATGCATATGGAAGGAATTATTCCTTTTAGATCTGGGATATTATAGCCTAAAATAGTTGGATGTTTTCTTAAAACACGTAGGAGTTTCTCGATTTCTATCTGTCCTAAGTCTGCGTTAACTATTACAGGTCGCTCGAGTTCAGTGTCTAGGAATTCGTACCTTAAATTTTTGGGTAGTGTTTTAAGTTCCAATGTTGGTTTCTTCGGGCAAGGCATATGATTGGGTGTCAGTGCTAGACATTCACTTAAACTGTCATCTTGGTATTCCTCACGCCAATTGTCATCTTAAAAAATAGGAGGCATTGGAATCTTCAATATTTCGGAGTATGAAGTTTATTCATTCTCCATTTCTCTTACACATTCGTCGATGACATCTAGAATACAACATGTATCGTCTATAGCTGGTGCCTTTAAGAATTGCGTCAAAATAAATTCGACTTTTTCTTCACCAACTTCAAAGGTCAGCTTGCCTTTCTTTACATCTATAATGGCTCCGACAGTAGCTAAGAATGGTCTTCCTAATATGATAGGGATATCAAAATCCTCCTTTATGTCCATGATTATGAAATCAGTAGGAATATAGAATTGACCTATGCGCACTGATAACTTCTGTAAAAGGTATTGTGATATTCAATTGTTTCAGAAGCTCTACAAATTTCTTCAATTTCCCTACACTTTTGGATTTAGCAAATCTTTGAGGATACATGATATGAGGTTTATACGGTGGTGGAGGCACATATGGTTCTTATTTCTCTATGGCCTCTTCGCTTTTATTTTCCTTTAGTTCATTTTCCTTCTCATTTATTTTACCAGGGTCTTGGTGCATGGATGGATTTTGAAGTCTAGGGTCGGTTGGTCCATCTAATTTTGTCCCACTTTGTAGTGTAATAGCATTTGCATGACCTTTCGGGTTTGGTTGTGGCTGTCCAAGAAATGTACCTACAGGGGCAACAATAGGTGCTTGTTGTTGTCCCACTTGTGAAATTTGTGTTTCTAACATTTTGTTATGGGTGGCTAAAGCGTCTACTTTGTTTGCTAATTGCTTAGTTTGGTCACTAGTGTGTATGTTTTGATTTAGGAAATCCTTATTTGTTTGGGCCTGGGTAGCTATAAAGTTTTCCATCATTATTTCAAGGTTTGACTTCCTAGGAGCATTTGGAGCAGTTGTGGCATCCTTATGATATCCTGATGGTACAACAGATGCTTGGCTAGGTGCATACAATGCGTTATTGGTTTTCTATGAAAAGTTCGGATGGCTCTTCCAACCTGTGTTATAGGTGTTTGAGTAAGGGTTTCCTTGAGTATAATTCACTTGGTCTGTGGAGATTCCTACCAAAAGTTGACATTCAGGGGTAACATGCCCAGGAACTCCGCATAATTCGCAGTTCGGAGCTACGGCAACCACTGTGGCTGCGGGTGTTATGGTCAGGTTTTCTATCTTTTGAGTGAGAGCATCTAGCTTAGCATTGACATGGTCAAGACTGCTTATTTCATACATACCGCCTTTCATTAGAGGTTTCTCTATGGAGGTTCTTTCACTTCCCCATTGATAGTGATTATAGGCCATACTTTCGATAAGTTGATAAACCTCATTTTAGGGTTTATCCATCAGTGTGCCACCCACAACGATGTCTATTGTCAATCTTGTGTTGTACAAGAGACCATTGTAAAAGGTATGGATGATCAACCACTCTTCTAGACCGTGATATGGACAAAGCCTCATCATGTCCTTGTATCTCTCTCATGCTTAGAAAAGAGATTTGTTGTCTTTTTGTTTAAACTCGTTTATTCGGGCTCTTAGCATAGTCGTCTTACTAGGTGGGAAATATCATGCTAAGAAAACTTTCTTCAACTTGTTCCACGTAGTGACAGAGTTGGATGGTAGAGACTGGAGCCAAGCTATAGCTCTATCTCTTAATAATAAGGGGAAAAGACGTAGTCTGATTGCTTCGGGCCTGACACCATTTGCTTTCATTGTGTCCGCGTATTGCAAAAACACTGACAAATGTAGGTTCAGATCCTCCGTGGGACTACCGGAAAATTGGTTCTGTTGTACGGCTGACAACAATGAAGGTTTTAGCTCGAAATTATTTGCCTCGATGGCAGGGGCAGCGATGCTGTTATATGGTTCATCCTGCGAAGGGATGACATAGTACTTGAGAGGATGATTCTGCGGTCCTTCCTCCATCTCTGGTTCTACAACTGGTTCGGGAATAGGAATATATAGGATCAGGACGATTGTACTTAATACAGTATTCTCGTATCTAGTGTTCTAATCTTAGATAACGCTCTGGTTCGTCGATTGATAGCTCTAATTTCTCGCCTTAAGAGCGAGTACTTGACATACAATCGATAACTTAAAAGGGAAATAGTTTTGTTTGCCTTAGTCTATATTGCGCAACACTGGAGTTATGTTATCGACTTAATTTGTCTCCGGCAACGACGCCAAAAACTTGATCACGACTTAGTATGTCTATAAGATTCGTGACTACAAGTGCACAGTTGTATCGCATAGTTTTAAAGATTATCGAACCCAAAGGACCAAAAATCGAACTTAACATTATCTAATGTTACTACGTAAATCTAAGGATGATGATTTTTCTTGGGTTTAAGGGACAACGAGAAATAAATATAACGAAAGCTGAACTTTAATAAAAACATTTAATAGCGAGATATCGGTATGTAACTCATCAAACTTCGGGGATTCGAAGAATAGTTGGCGTGATCTTAAATGTCAAAATACTCTTTAACAAAAGTTATTGATTTAAAAGACTTTATCTCACACTCTCGTGTTATTGACTCTGACTATACTCTTAAACCAGAATGCTTTGCTCTCGTTGTCTCATTTGAATTAAAAGTAATTTTTGGAAATCAATAAATTCTAATTAATCCTAAAGTGCTCTCGCTATGTTTAGAATTAATGCCTAGTGTCTGCTATCCGATTAAAATCTCAAACTCTCATTTTATTGACCGTAACATTGTTTGCTTTTTACTCTCGTACGAAAACAGTTTTAATTTTAGAATAATAAATTATAACCATACAAATTGTTTATGAAGATCAATGTCAATTATTAACGAATCTCGTCATTATGACTGTCTTTACATACTGATATCAAATGGTTTAGCCATACATGGGTTTGAACATAAACATTATACTACGATGATTAAACATAAGACAAAACATGATTTTAAAAAAAACACTGAAATTCATTTCTTCTAAGATGAAATCATAAACAATTAAAATAAACAACTAAAATGGAACCTGGAAAATAGACTGAAAACTGGAATCCGCTGAGGCTTGAATTCAGAAAATACTGACACGCTTGACAATCAGGTACAGAATTACAATCATAATCAGTTCCTAAAACTTGAATTCCAATGGTCCCCTGATGTGGAAGATCTATCACTTTTACAAGTAAATCTATCTGCTTAAAATTCTTAGAACAAAACTCTGGCTAAAAAATTCCCCCTTAAATTGAAGACGGAAACTCCAATTTATACTCAAATTCTTCCCTTGAAAATTTGATAGTTGGCGTGAATTTAGGATGGTTGGGTTGAACGAGAAAGACGGAGCGTGGAGAGAATCCAGGAAAAAACGACGAAGTGGCTTCGTGGCAGGTGCCACATGAGAGTGGCAAATGCCACTCCTTTTCTTCATGGCAGGCGCCACACTTAAGGTGGTGGACGCCACCTCTTCTGTGCATGGCAGGCGCCACACTTAAGGTGATGGGCGCCCCCCTTTGTATTTTCTTCGTTTTCTTTCCGTTTCTTTTCCTTTTTGCTCTTTTTCTACTTTGCTTACACAGACACTTCTTATTTGATAAATACCTGAAATAAACACAAAATTTGGCATAATGCCATGGAAAATAAGTAAAACGGCACTAGATTGCAATGCAAGTTAAGTCAAATATACAATATATTTTCGCATTATCAGTGACACTATTTACATACCATTTCTTTAGCATGTATTAACACTAACATTTATTATTGACCGACCTTAGATGGTTGTAACTTCTACATAAGTCCAACTACGATTGTTTAACAAAGTGCTAAAATTTCCCCCAAAACAAAAGCATTTTTATAAGTGAGATTGTAAGTCTCCTAATCCCCATGGTACAGTGTGAAAATATTGCCCCCTTTTCATTTATGAGAGGCAGTGACATAATTTTTTATTTTTATCCAAGTTGGAGTCCTTCTCATAATGATGTATAGGTACATGTTTCATTCTTATGGGTGAATAGTTGAGTGTTCTCGAAAAAATGACCAAATCATCTTTCAATTTTGATTACTAACATCATTTGATAACATTTTTATTTGTATTGAAATTCTAGTTATCAGACTTTCGATGTCACACGGGTTGTTATGACATTCGATTCTGCGCAGACAAGAATTATGCAGAACTTAAAAGTAAGTGCAGTAAATAACACAAGTAATTGTTTACCCAGTTCAGTCCAACATGACCTACGTCTGGGGGCTACCAAGCCAGGGAGGAAATCCACTATCAGTAGTATTAATTCAGACCTTAAACCAACTGTTTAATCCTATCACTTAATACCTACCCAATGCAATTTTAATCTTACACTAAGATCAGAGTTCCTACTCACTCCCCCTCAATCACCTCAGTGATTATAACCTTTAATTACTATTAAAGACACTTGTGAAGTCACACTTCAAACAACTCTTGATTGTGCTTAACAACTTTGATCAAGATACACAACACTCACGCTTAAAAGCTTAGAGTGACACAACACTTACAACTCAATGAACACCCTATACCAATGCAATCATCTATGTGATAATAGCTTGGCTTACAAGATACGTCTAATATAAGACACACATAAATACAGCAGTGAAGTATGATGAACACACTAAATCTTCACGCCTCAAAAATCCCCAGTTCTGAATGAAGGATTGCCATCCTTTTATATTGCAGCACTTGGGCCTTGTACTTGTATTCTCCTGAATTTAAGGTCACGCGAGTTCCCCTAAATTCCACATCTAGGTTACTAACAAATAGGCTATTTGTTAGGTTCATTAAATGTAGCTTGGTTGTTGGTTTCCTGGATTTTCTCTCAGCTGTTGAATCCCTGAAGAATAGCCTGAGAAAAATGTTGAAACAGAAAAACTAAACAACCTACAATATAGCATATGCTGTCAGGAATGAATGTCACAACATTCAGTTTGACATCCAAATCAAGGACCATATGCTAAGTCTGTTTTTCCTGAAAACAGACTGTACAAATTTGCTGAACTGTACAGGACCAATCTGTCCATACCTCAGTATCAGCGTACATTAATAAATGTCAAGACATCCAATTTGACATTTACACAATTAGCCTTATGTCAGGTCTGTTATCCTCCTGAAGAACAGACTGAGAAACATACTGAAGTGTAGCAGAAAACCATTCTGCCTATTGTTCAGTATATGCTGTCAATGATGAATGTCATAACATCCAGTTTGACATTCAGACAGTAGGCCTTATGCCAGGTCTGGTATTTCCTTGATAACCAGACTGAAAATAAATACTGAGTTCTAACAGAACACAAACTGTTCTATTCCTCAGTATCTGCTGACAGGGATGAATGTCATAACATCCAGTTTGACATTCAATAAATCCTGTATTAGCTAATCCTGCAATACACTACTCAAAATGTCATGACATCAGCCAAGACATCAGAGTACAGCTAGATATTCTAACTTACAATGCAGTCAAACAAACATCTCCATAGCATGTCATGACATCAGTCAAGACATTAGAATCCAGCTAGTGTTTTACCATACAATGCTGCCAATTAAACACCTACAAACTCCCCCTTTGGCAAATTTTTGGCTAAAACACTTTGGTCTCACAACAGAGTCCATAGCAGCGGAAAACATACATCTAGCAGGAACTTAATCTAGCTAATACACTTAGAGTTACAGCACACTCACACACATGGAAGTTAAATAAAAACTTCACAAATCAGCACACATACAGAAGTTAAATACAAACTTCTAATTGCAGCACACACATACATACTCACACTCATAAAAGTGGAACATCAGCTGCAGAGTAGAGGATCTTGAATCTGTCTTGAATATCTATTTTAACAAAACACTCTGTTGTCCTGGGGTTATCACAGGTGTTACTCCCCCTTTTTGTCAAAAATGTTGCCAAAGCAACACTTTAAATTACAGACCAACATAACATAAACAGAATTACATAAATGACAGAATTACAGACTTGATTTATTCATCAGCCTAATCATTCGTGCCATCATCAGAACTGGCCTCCTCCTCACCCTCTGAGCTTTACCTTGCAGCACCATCTGTATCCTCAACAGACATCTCCAATTGAAAAATCAGCTTTTCCAAGGCGAGCTTCCTAACCTCCAGCTCTTTGCAAGTCTCTCTGAGCACAGCAATGACAGCAGCTTTATCTGGTTGGTTGCCAACATTGGATGTTTCTCTAGAGGTCATGACAATGTCAGGGACATGCTTACCCAGAAACAGTTTGTAGTTGAAGGCCAATGGACTCTCTCTTCTTTTCACAAAGTCATTGTCTGTCAAGATGTTTAGGAATTGATTCAGCACAATGCCACATATGAGAGAAGGAAATGCTATAGGTCCCTTCACACTGAAACTCCCAGCATGTTTCATGGTCCGATCAAAGATGTAGGTACCATAGTCAAACTTTGCCTTGGTTCCAACAGCATAGATGAACTTTCTCAGCATCACAGACACAGTTGACTTGTGATTTGTGGGCACCCAGTTGGCAACTCCAACTTTGTGTAGCATGGCATACTTCACACTGAGTTGGCTGGCCACCAGCTTCCCTTTAAGAGGCCACTTCCGGACTTGATTTGCAGTGATGACTTGACAGATTCTGTTGTCAGTCACTTCAAGCTCTGGTTGCACTACATCAGCTCTTCCCAAATACAGATTGATTACTGAAGGAGAGAAGGTCACACACTTGCCACGCACATAGACCTTTCTGAATTCTCTGGACTTCCCATCTGCACATTCCTCAGACACATTGACAATGAACTCCTTCACCAAGGTCTCATAGCACTTTGGTAGTTGGGTCACAGTTCTCATTAGCCCTGCCTCTTTAATAAGGTCCACAATCTCCTTACACTCCAAGGCATTCTGAGCCAGTTCCCTCTCCAAGGCCAGCCTCTTGTGATATACATACTTCCACCTGTTCACACTAGAGGAAAAATGAAATGACACATTGTCAATAGGTACCTCTGGGACACTAGCAGCCAGCTTGCTAGTGGTTGGCTTCTTCTTAGAGAGAGATGTTGTGACATCACATGGGACATCTGAATCTAACTCCACCACAACAGCCTTGGTCTTCATTTTCTTGGGCACCTCTTTGCTCCAAGGTTTTGCAGGTCCATGTCCTTTCCTTTTGAGGGGACTCTCTGTCACCTTTTGCTTGGGAGAAGTTGTCACATCAACCTCCCTAGTTGGGGACCTCTCCACCACAGTCTTTCTCTCCCTCCTAGTCCTAACCCTTTTTGCTATGCTAGGGACAACTGAGGTCAACAGTTCATTATCAGAGAACTCTTCTAGATTCACAGTGTTAGCATTAGGGTTGTCATTGACATCTTGAGTGACACGGACCTTCTCACCTCCCACATTGTCTAAGGGTTTTTCAATCCTTGAACCCTCATGAGCATCAGGTTGCTCAGCATCGTCAGAAACATTCTTTCTTAAGACGACTGCGTTTTCTTGACATGCAACTCTATCAGGTATGATAGTGTTCAAGGGAACGGAAACCCCAGGAACATTCTGATCACCAGATAGTATCTTCGTGACAATAAATGCAATGGCATTATGCACATACCTCGAGCCTTCCCTGGTTGGTTCTTCAAGAGCGATTGCTGAGGAGAATCCGGAGACCGTTTCTTTCGGTCTTCTTGCATGAGAAGAGGTTGCAGCATTAGCAGCAGAGTCCTCCCGGTTAGGGTTGCACGACTCAGTGCTGGGGGAGTCGGACAGGGTCGTGTAGGAGGTGGAATCGGATTGGTCTGCCATGCTAAATATCTCGAAGGAGAGTTGAACAGTTTCTTTGGGAGAGGGTTTGCAAGACTGAAAGTTGAAGCGATGGAATAGGGAACGCTTGTTGCACGAGTAATGTCTATTAATTTTTTACCACTCAGAGTGCACTCTTAATTGTTTAATAAGTTGACTTACTAAACAATAGCTAACTAACATAATTAGTTGCTACAACTTCTCAGAAGAGCACATTCCCTCTTTGCCCCTACCATTGTCAAACTGAGTAGCATCCAATGTCATGACATTCTGAGTGACATTGTACTCAGTCTGCATTAGTTTCATTTGTTTATCCCTTGCTACTGCACCATTTGTATGATAACCAATAGGTGACAATGACTCACAACTTTCAATCAGACATTTTCCACAGTCTGTTTTCTTATCCACAGGCAGATTAGGGATTCCTCTAATTGCTCCCTTGGATATGATCTTCTTCATTCCTTTTAAATGAAGTTGCCCAAGTATTCCATGTCCCAGCTTCCCTTCCAGCTCTCCCTTGGCTAAGGGGCACTTGGAGGAGTAGAGTGAGTGTTTAGATTTCCATAGATAACAGTTATCTTTGGATCTAGCTCCTCTCATTACTTCCTGATTGTCATACCCCAAAAATTACCCATCATTTTTCCTAAAAAAAAAAAAAAAAAAAAAAAACGAAAAAAAAAAAGAGAATTTTTTTTTAATTAATTAATTAATTAATTAATTAATTAATTAAATAATTAAAATAAATAAATAAATAAAATATAACAATTTATTTTGGACTTGGGTCTCCCTCATTCCAAGCCCATTACCCACGAAATTAGTCTATAAATACTGAAGTTTCAGTAGGGGGAGTGACACTTGGAGTTACACTGGGAGATTCACTGGAGAAAGAAGGAAGAGAAGCAAAACACTCTGAGGTTTCCTTGGAACAAAACCTTGAGGAAAAAGAAAGAAAGAGAACAGAGAAGGACGGATAGAAACTTTGGCATAGGAACCCTGCCTACCCGGAGAATTCAGAGTAAAGAAACCCTGAAGGCAGCCCATCTGCACCGAAGCCATCGCCGTCCAATTCCCGCTGCCTAACTTATTCCGATACTACAAGTGGTCAATCCCTTCAACCTTGAATTGGCAAACAGGTTTTGCGTATCTCTATTGTTTATACTTTCAATTGGCCATATCTACATATATAATGCATCATGATTAAATGTTGATATATAATTTGCTTTCGTATGGGAATTTAAATATGCCTGAATACCCTGAATGTTTGATCATGTTATTCCTGTGATAAAATGCCATAAAATTCAAAGTTCCTAACGTGGGGCTGTTTTCAAATTCAAAATCCGTGGCCGCTCGCTAGCACCTCGCTAGGCGAGCCTGGGGCGAGTATTCGCCTGACCTTCGCTAGGCGAGGCAGAGGCGAACGAGACAGTAGCTGACTTTTCTATTCTTTTTTTTTTATGTTTTATCATAGCCATGCATTATTCATCCTATCCTATTTATTGTTGTGATATTTCTCCGGTGTAATCTTCGATTGCACCCTGATTTGGTGTTCTGACATGTTTTTTTTTTTTTTGAGTTTCGTAAAGGTTCGCATATCCCAGGAAAAGGTTATTGGCTAGGTATTCCACTTTAGTTGTGGGATACCCTTGTGGAGTTTCACCCTAAATTAATTTTTAATGTATTAATTTCTAATGTATTAATTTTTTTTAATATATTATTTTTAATAATTTTAATGTGGAATTTCATCCTAATTATATAATTAATTGTAAAACTTTGCCTTTGAATAAGTGATCTTGGACCTCTCTTTGTTGCCTTACGATTACGATATTACGGTCATGTCCCGCGAACGTGGGGATACCCTTAGCAAAGACCCTTCGGTTAAATCATCATAAAATAAATTATAGTCCCTCGGATGTTGCCTTCGAATATACAACTTTGTCCCTCGATGACCCTCCGATGTTGCCTACGGTTAAAAGATGATAGTCCCTTCGAATGCTAAGGTATCCTCGTAACTGTTGCCTTCAATGACCAATCGATGACCCTACGATGACCCTTTTACATCCAAAGGATAAAACTACTTATTTCTCAATAATAAGGACAGTTTTACCCTCATAAGGATAGGAAATACTCATAAAGACCTTGGGTCGGTATAACTCTTAATTGCTGGCTCACAACCTAAAACATTTTTTTCACACCTCACACCTTTCAAAATACCTTCAGAAAATCACCACTTGGTATACATTCATACTAGAATCATTACCGAGTTATATTTTTCTAAACAATTTTCAAAACTAAACGAGATAATCACTTTGTATACATTCATACAAGAATCATTACAAAGTTAAATTCTCTTTTCAAAACAATTTTTCTAAACAATTCACAAACACTTTTTTTTTAGACAAAAATAATATAAGTGATCGAGCAATTAAGAGCCCATGGATAACCATGGATACAAAGGGTGCTAACACCTTCCCTTTGTATAATGTACCTCCCGAACCCAAAATCTAAATTAAGGTTTTTCCTGTTCTTTTCCACCTTTCCTTATTGGATAAAAGAAAAGTCGGTGGCGACTCTTGCTAACCGCGACATTGCGATTAAAACCACAAAAAAGTCCAGTTCACCGTATGACAGAACTGGCGACTCTGCTGGGGACCTTAAAAAGAGAGGTTACCTTAAAAACAAGATCACTTATTCAATTTGTCTGATTTATTTTTAAGGGATTGCTTGGGTATGTTATGCTTGAGTGAAAGATCCTACACCTGGATCTAGTGTACCTTAGGTAAGTAGCAAGAGATCATCGCGACTGTCCTGCGTATACTGGAATGGTCAAAATGATGGCTACGGTTAATGTGGCACTTTGGATGTCCTGATGTTCCTCATGTTAGTTGAGGAAATATTTGGCATTCGCGTGGTGTCATAAAAGCATTAACCAGACCTTTAGAACCCTAATTGACTCATCCTGGCCATTAGAAAGTAGTGAGATAACTGGCTTCGGTTCCGACTGGAGTTGGTTGAGACTCGATACTACACTCTTTGAGATTGGACTTTAGGGAAGCTTCGGTCAACCACTTGGTGTTGCACTGAAGTGGACTTAAGGAAAGGTCAATGATTTGAGATCCTTCTAGAACCCGGTTACTATTCTAAGACAGGTTGAACCAACCAAACTTCAGTGGGGAGGGTATTTACCTATGGAACTCACGCAAGCCTTAAAACCTAGGAATGATTGTTGTGTGACTTGCTTGTGCTTGTTATTTATCTAACAACATGACATCATAACAACATAACATCATAACATCATGGCATTGTACTAACCATTTCAAGGATTTAGGGATTTAACTCTGCTAAAAAAAAAACAACAGAAAAAACAAAAACAAAAGCAAAAACAAAAGAGAAAAGAAAAAAAAAGCTCTTTTTGTTAGTTTATGCAAAGTTAAATCCCGAAAGTCCTTGAAAACATTTCATACATTGCATTGCATCGCATAACAGGTATTCTAAAGGATCAGTGTTCTCACGATTTTCCTATCAAACAGATTCCAGCAGATTCAAACAGATTGAACAATGGCTCTCGAACAAACTGTCAAAGATCTCCAGGCCCAGAATGCTCAATTCCAGGAAATGATGCTGAGCTTATCTAAGGGGCAGGAAGAACTGAAAGCTCTTTTGATGGAGAAGAAGAAGGACCAGAAACCTGTGGGTTACATCAACCCGGGGAGAAGGCTTAAGGGACAGGTTACAGGAGTCAAGATTAGAATTCCGAAGGATTCAGAAGAAGAGACCGAGAATGATTCGGAAGATGAGAATCCTAATCTCGTCAATTCTGAGGACGACGATGAAGATTATGAACATGAACAGTACTCTCCGAAGGATGATAAGTACAAGTTGCTGGAAGAACGTATGCTAGCTATGGAGGGGCAGAAAGTGCCCGGTCTGGATTTCGAAAACTTGGGTCTGGTCTCTGATGTGGTCATTCCCCGCAAATTCAAGGTTCCCATTTTCACTAAGTATGATGGTGCCTCTTGTCCTCAGATGCATCTAAGGGCTTATGTGAGAAAGATTCAGCCGCACACTACTGATAAGAAACTGTGGATCCATTTCTTCCAAGAGAGTCTGTCTGGCACACAGTTAGAGTGGTATTATCAGCTTGAGAGCTCTAACATCCGCACATGGACTGATTTAGCAACAGCTTTCTACAAGCACTACCAGTATAATTCTGAGTTAGCGCCTACTTGGCTACAGCTACAAAATATGACTATGGGCTCTAAAGAAAGTTTCAAAGAATATGCTCAAAAGTGGAGAGATTTGGCTGGCAGAGTCAAACCCCCTATGACTGATCGAGAGTTAGTGGACATGTTCATGGGTACACTGACTGGCCCATTCTACAGCCATCTACTGGGAAGTTCCTCGTCAGGTTTCACTGAACTTATCTTGACAGGTGAACGGGTTGAAAGCGGCATTCGAAGTGGAAAGATACAGGCAGCTACTTCTGCAAGCACCAAAAAGTCCTATCAGGGAAAGAGTGAATCAAATGCTGTGTACAGTGAGAGGAAGCATAACAAGAAGAATCGTGACCATACTGTTGGGGCAGTTACAATTGCCGCACCGCCATCTCAGAACTTCCAACACAGACAAGACAGGTCAAGAAGACAGTTTACCAAGATCAATATGACTTTAACCCAAGCACTGCAGAGTATGTTAAAGGCCAATTTGATTACCCTCAGAGGCCCTCCTGCAAATCCCAACACTACTTCTCCTCGTTATAATCCCAACGCCAGGTGTGCCTATCACTCCGATAGCCCCGGGCATGATACGAATGATTGCTGGTTGTTGAAGAACAAGATTCAGGATATGATCGACGCTGGAGAAATTGAATTTGATCCTCCGGCGACCCCCAATGTCATCACAGCACCTATGCCTAATCATGACCAGAATGTTAATGTTGTGGACGACAATTCTCACGTTACTGACGTTGCTGATTTAGCATCTCCTCTCCTGATCGTTAAGAAGAATTTATTGCAAGCTGGTTTATTTCCAGGTTGTGCTGAAGATTGCGATCTCTGTGTACTCCGACCCAATGATTGTTTGAAGTTGAAGAACGGCATTCAACGGCTGATGGATGATCGTACAATTCTATTTGAAAGGGTTCCTAAGGTGGACAACTCTATTGAAGAGGTATCTGTGATTGCTAGGTCCAAAGCTCCAGTGAAGATTACCGCTACTAGAGTGCCTGTGAAGATTACCGCTGAGCCCAAAGTGGCTCCCCTGATTATTACCGCACCTGGCCCCGTGCCATATTCCTCCAGCAAAGCTATTCCGTGGAACTATGGAGGCGACGTTTACATCCATGGCATAAAGCAGGTTGGTAGTTCTGCTAATCCTAATGATATTGTGGGGACTAGTAAAGTTACTCGAAGTGGAAGGATCTACTCCCCAGAAATCTCACCTCCCGCTCCCGAAATTCGAGGAAAAAGACCAGTCAATCCTCCTCAGTCAGAGACATCGGTCGAAGTTACTTCTGAAGATGTTGCCAAACAGGAAATGGAAGAGATGCTGAAAATCATCCGTAAGAGCGATTTTGATGTAGTGGAACAATTGGGGCATACTCCGTCTAAAATCTCAATGTTGTCCTTGTTATTATCCTCTGAATCCCATGCCAATGCATTGATGAAATTCTTGAAGACCGCTCATGTGCCTCAAGAAACATCCGTCGATCAATTCGAACATTATGTTGCTAATTTGACTGTTGACAATGGCCTAGGCTTTTCCGATGCTGACCTGACGCCAGCAGGAAAGAATCACAATAAAGCTCTGCATATCTCCATCGAGTGTGAGGGGATCACCCTGGCTCACGTGTTGATCGACAACGGCTCTTCCTTGAATGTGCTCCCGAAAGCTGTACTCGATAAATTTGACTACAAAGGCATTGAACTGAAACCTAGTGATGTTGTGGTGCGTGCTTACGATGGCGCGAAGAGTGTTGTCTATGGTGAAGTGGTTCTCCCTATCAAGATAGGACCTCAAGTCTTCAACACTACCTTTCACGTGATGGACATTCGTCCCGCCTACTCCTGCTTGTTGGGGCGCCCTTGGATCCATGGGGCAGGTGCGGTAGCTTCGTCGCTTCATCAAAAGCTGAAGTATCCAATAGCAGGCATGGTTGTCACTGTATGTGGAGAAGAAGAGTATATTGTCAGTAGTGTGCAAGCCTTCAAATACGTCAAGATGGATGGTGAATTCTTTGAGACTCCTTCTCAGTCATTTGAAGTGGTTCCTCCACCCAGTCCTGTCCTTAAGCCAACTCCCCTTGTGCCCAAGGTTGTTCGTGCTCCCCCTGTCATGATCTCTCTGAAAGATGCTCAAGCCGCGATTGAAAATGGTGATCGTGCTGGTTGGGGTCAACTGATCAATGTACCGTACAAGTCTGATAAAGCTGGCCCGGGGTTTAACTCTGGAAAGATAGTCAAAAATCAGATTAATGCTATGGAAGATGCTGATAGTGATTGCGACTTGGATAGCTGGATTTTCCCAACAATTGGTGACGGACTCAACAATTGGAAGACTGAAGACATTATCCCGATTTCCTTTAGTCAGGAGTAATTGTTATTGTTTATTCTAGAATTGCAAATTTTAATTTTCTTTTACAATCAAACTTCTTAAAGCATTGTGTCTATGCCCGAGGCACAATGGCTAATTTGTTAGGGGTTTTGTCATTTTCATAAGCATATTTATATTCAATAAATCAATGGACGTTTTGCATTCAAATATTGCGCTCTTTGTCTTTCCTATTATCTTTCAAACAAGCTATGTTTTCTTACACACACGCACGTAACGAATTGCAGATCCCTATCCACTCTGGATCCTGTTGATAATGGTTCTACTACTGTTCATTATGACTTTGAAAATCCGATCTACCAAGCCGAAGATGGAAGTGAGGAAGATTGTGAAGTACCTGAAGAACTTGCCAGACTGTTACTACAAGAAGAAAGGACTATACAGCCGCATGAGGAGTCAGTTGAGACTGTAAATCTGGGTACCGAGGTGGACAAGAGAGAAGTCAAAATAGGAGCAGGCTTGGAAAGCAGTATCAAGGAAAGATTGATTCAGATGCTACATGACTATGTGGAGATTTTTGCTTGGTCTTACGAAGACATGCCAGGGCTGGATACCGATATAGTAGTGCATCGTTTGCCGACGAAGGAAGATTGTCGTCCTGTTAAGCAAAAGGTTCGTCGCATGCGTCCTGAAATGTCCGAGAAAATCAAGGCCGAAGTCATGAAACAATTCGATGCTGGTTTTCTGGCGGTTACTTCTTATCCTCAATGGGTTGCTAATGTGGTACCAGTGCCAAAGAAGGATGGTAAGGTGCGAATGTGTGTGGATTACAGAGATTTGAATAGAGCGAGTCCCAAGGATGATTTCCCACTGCCACACATTGATGTTCTGGTAGACAACACCGCTCAACACAAGGTATTCTCCTTCATGGATGGATTCTCGGGTTATAACCAGATCAAAATGGCACCTGAGGACATGGAGAAGACTACGTTTGTGACGCAATGGGGCACCTTCTGTTATAAAGTAATGCCGTTTGGTTTAAAGAACGCAGGAGCAACGTACCAGCGTGCTATGGTGGTTTTGTTCCATGACATGATCCATCATGAAATAGAAGTATATGTGGACGATATGATAGCCAGGTCTCATACTGAAGAAGAACATCTCGATCATTTATACAAACTGTTTGAGAGGCTGAAGAAATACAAGTTGAGATTGAACCCGAACAAATGCACCTTTGGAGTAAGATCCGGTAAACTCTTGGGCTTTATTGTCAGTGGTAAAGGTATTGAGGTTGACCCGGCCAAGGTGAGAGCTATTCAAGAAATGCCAGTTCCCCGTACGGATAAAGAAGTCAGAGGTTTCTTGGGACGTTTGAATTACATTGCCCGGTTTATTTCCCATTTGACCGCTACTTGCAAACCCATCTTCAAGTTACTGAGAAAAAATCAGGAGATGATATGGAATGATGAATGTCAAGAAGCTTTTGACAAAATCAAGAAGTACCTCCAAGAACCTCCGATTCTGGTACCACCAGTTGAGGGAAGACCTCTAATCATGTATTTGACCGTTTTAGAAAACTCGATGGGGTGCGTGTTGGGGCAACATGACGAGTCTGGTCGAAAAGAGCATGACATATACTACCTTAGCAAAAAGTTTACCGACTGTGAAACAAGATACTCACTGCTCGAGAAAACTTGCTGTGCTTTGGCCTGGGCTGCTCGCCGACTAAGACAGTATATGTTGAATCACACCACTTTGTTGATTTCTAAGATGGATCCTATCAAATACATATTTGAGAAACCCGCCCTCTCCGGAAGAATAGCAAGATGGCAGATGATTTTAACAGAGTATGATATCCAGTATACCACCCAAAAAGCAATCAAAGGAAGCGTGCTAGCTGATCATTTGGCTCATCAGGCAGTGAATGATTATCAGTCTATGAATTTTGAGTTCCCAGATGAGGATGTCATGCTTGTTACTGATTATGAAGAACCTGGACCAGAGGAAGGACCCGAAGTGGGATCCCGATGGACTATGGTTTTTGATGGATCGTCTAACGCATTGGGCAACGGTATTGGCGTCGTGATCATTTCCCCCAAGGGTGGCCATACGCCTTTCACCGCTAGACTATGTTTTGAATGCACCAACAATATGGCTGAGTATGAAGCGTGTATTTTGGGACTCAGAGCTGCTATAGACCTAAGAATCAAGTTCTTGAAGGTGTACGGAGACTCAGCCTTGGTAATCAGTCAGGTCAAAGGAGAATGGGACACTAAACATCCGAATCTCATCCCTTATCGAGAACGGGTGTTGACATTAATCCCATACTTTGAAGAGATCACATTCGAATATATTCCACGAGAGGAGAACCAGTTGGCAGACGCATTAGCTACCATGTCATCTATGTTCAGAGTCAGATGGGACAATGAAGCTCCCTGGATTACCATTGAACGACTAGACGAACCAGCATATTGTTATGAACTTAACGCTGATGAAGTAGAAGAGAAGCCTTGGTACCACGAGATAAAAAGATATTTAGAAGCTCAAGAATACCCTGAAGGGACATCCATCAATGACAGGAAATTTCTGAGGAAGTTCTCCGCTAAATTCTTTTTGAGTAATGGAATATTGTACAAACGTAACCATGATTCGACTTTGCTTCGCTGTGTGGATAGAAAGGAATCAGAGAAGATTATGGAAGACATGCACGACGGTATCTTTGGGACTCATTCTAGTGGACATACAATGGCCAAGAAGATTCTGAGGTCAGGGTATTATTGGTCTACCATGGAAACTGATTGCCACCATCACTCCAGAACTTATCATAAGTGCCAGATCTATGCGGATAAAGTACATGTGCCTTCTGCTCCATTAAACGTGTTGACCGCGCCGTGGCCCTTTGCAATGTGGGGCATTGATGTGATTGGCGAAATTAAACCTACCGCCTCTAATGGACATCGTTTCATCCTTGTTGCTATTGATTACTTCACAAAGTGGGTGGAGGCAGCCTCATTTGCTTCTGTTACTAAGAATGTGGTGGCACGATTCATCAAGAACAGCCTCATCTGCCGATACGGCGTCCCTGAGAGGATTATCACTGACAATGGCACTAATTTGAACAACAAGATGATTACTGAACTCTGCACGCAGTTCAAAATAAAACACCATAACTCTTCTCCGTACCGGCCAAAGATGAACGGCGCTGTAGAAGCGGCTAATAAGAATATTAAGAAGATTATACAAAAGATGACGGTAACATACAAAGACTGGCATGAGATGTTACCATTTGCTCTTCATGGTTATCGTACTTCGGTACGAACTTCGACAGGGGCAACTCCTTTCTCTTTAGTCTACGGAATGGAAGCCGTTTTACCAGTAGAGGTTCAGATTCCCTCTCTAAGGATCATGAAAGAGGCGGGCTTAGACGAAGACGAATGGATTCAGACTCGACTCGATCAGATAAATTTGATGGATGAGAAGAGACTTGCGGCTGTATGTCACGGGCAGATATATCAGAAGCGCATGACCAGGGCATTCAACAAAAAGGTCAAGAGACAAGTGTATCAAATTGGCGACTTGGTAATCAAACGCATCATCCTACCACAAACTGACCCCAGAGGCAAATGGACTCCCACATACGAAGGGCCATTTGTAGTTAAGAAGGTATTCTCAGGTGGAGCCATGATACTCGCTACAATGGATGGTGAAGACTTCCCACATCCCGTGAACGCGGACATAGTTAAAAAATACTACGCATAAAAGAGACCCGCTAGATCGACGTATCTAGGCAAAAGTAAGGGCATCCCGGCGAACCAAAAGGGTTCGGGCAAAAATTAGGGATATATAAAAAAAAATGTACACCCGGCAAGTCGAAAACCTGAAAAGGCGGCTTGGGCAAAAAAGGGTATCCTGGTGGACTGAAAACCTGAAAAGGCGGTCCAGGCAAAAATTAGGGATTAAAGCGTATGACTATGTCCCGTTCTTAGTCAACTTCATCCAAGTTCAAGGGACTGAACAAGCCAATCACTTCCATCCGACAGCAGGGGATGAGATGCTTGAAGACATAATGACAGTAGTAGGCTTAAAATCAATAGGACTTCTTCCATATAGCTTTCTCTTTGTTTTCGACAATTTCCTCTTACTAGGATTTCTGTCTCCTTGTACACAAATTGCCTGTTTATAGGCCTCCTTTCAAAATCAATACAACCCTCTTTCAAAAAAAAGATGCTTTTGTTTTTACTTTTCTGTTTTGGTTGCGTAAATGTCCATTGATTTAATTTGAATTAATATGTGCATTTGAATATGACTGATGTTTACCAAAAATACATGCATAGAATAGCAATAGCAATTACTACCCGACTTCAGGATCAAGGAAAAGGTCTAATCATGCTTCCAATGAATCCGCTACCAATTCTCTTCCCCAGCAAGCCTTTTTTTTTTCCTCAGAAAATGGCAGTATCCCCAGGCACAGCCAGTTACTCCCCAACAGAGGTCGGCGTCACCAGACAGATTGATCATCTCATCCATCCCCAGCCAGGCTCTGTTGAATATTTCCACCATCAGACAGAAATCAAGCATCCCCAGCCGAGAAAGGGTCATCGACACAAATGTCTCAAATCAGTAGATGGGGATTTATTTTCCCCAGTAGAGTCCCCAAGCAGAACTTCTCATACGCATAACTCATTCATTACATCCTTTCACAGCATACGCATGCATACAACATTCACATTTATTTTAGCATAACACGAAACATCTCATGCATCATGACATAGCATGAAGCTAACTTTTTCTTTGCAGGTTATTTATCCTCCTGATATAGTCAAAATAAAAGGTTCATTCAGACAAACACCTTTATCAATCACATTCAAGATTCAGATACATATTTCAAATACAGTTCATGGGAACATTCATTCTGACAACACTTCGATATCCTCCTAATGATGGCATCTTTAAGCCCATCCCAGACATTTATTGCAAGTACAACATATACAGGTTATCAGATACAGCCTAACGTACGGTTCATTCTGATTCAGCCCAACATATGACTTCTTCAGCAACTCCAATGCGGTCTAACGTACGACCCATTTGGACCTTCAAATCCTCGGATACTGCCTAGCGTACGGTACGTTCAGGGGTGTAGTCTAGCGTACGACTACTTTCTTCTTCGGATACAGCCTAACGTACGGCTCATTCTGCAACTCAGATACGATCTAGCGTACGATCCATTCTGAACTCCAGCAACTCCAACGCGGTCTAACGTACGACCCGTTTGGATCTTACAACCCTCAGATACTACCTAACGTACGGTACATTTCTGAAGTGTAGTCTGGCGTACGACTACCGCTTTCATCATCAGATGCGGCCTAACAGACGACTCATTCTGCGACGGTCTAACGTACGACCCGTTCGGATGTCCATCCCCTCAGATGCTACCTAACATACGGTACATTTCTGAAGTGTAGTCTAACGTACGACTACCCCTTTCATCATCAGATCCTACCTAACATACGGTACATTTCTGAAGTGTAGTCTAACGTACGACTACCCCTTTCGTCATCAGATTCAGCCTAACGTACGGCTCATTCTGCAACTCAGATACGATCTAGCGTATGGTCCATTCTGATCCTTTATCCCCAACAGCATATGACACACTCCGACTCCCCAGCGAAGTCGGCAGCCTAATGGATGACTCATTATACGGTCTAACGTACGACCCAGTGTGGCACCCATGTCTTCAAATTGGCCTAATATACGGCGCGATCTGAAGCTTTCGTCATCAAACCTCCCGGATGGCATCTTTAAGCCCATCTCCATCAAGACCAACTGTCGATTCTCAAGTGCAAATTTTTGGGGCATTCTAGTGTTCAATAATCTTCCACCTCCAGACCACGAATGGCATACACGCCATCCTAACTCTCTCGGTTCAAGAATATTGAACAGGGGCAGCTGTCATACCCCAAAAATTACCCATCATTTTTCCTAAAAAAAAAAAAAAAAAAAAAAAAAAAAAAAAAAAGAGAATTTTTTTTTAATTAATTAATTAATTAAATAATTAAAATAAATAAATAAATAAAATATAACAAATTATTTTGGACTTGGGTCTCCCTCATTCCAAGCCCATTACCCACGAAATTAGTCTATAAATACTGAAGTTTCAGTAGGGGGAGTGACACTTGGAGTTACACTGGGAGATTCACTGGAGAAAGAAGGAAGAGAAGCAAAACACTCTGAGGTTTCCTTGGAACAAAACCTTGAGGAAAAAGAAAGAAAGAGAACAGAGAAGGACGGATAGAAACTTTGGCATAGGAACCCTGCCTACCCGGAGAATTCAGAGTAAAGAAACCCTGAAGGCAGCCCATCTGCACCGAAGCCATCGCCGTCCAATTCCCGCTGCCTAACTTATTCCGATACTACAAGTGGTCAATCCCTTCAACCTTGAATTGGCAAACAGGTTTTGCGTATCTCTATTGTTTATACTTTCAATTGGCCATATCTACATATATAATGCATCATGATTAAATGTTGATATATAATTTGCTTTCGTATGGGAATTTAAATATGCCTGAATACCCTGAATGTTTGATCATGTTATTCCTGTGATAAAATGCCATAAAATTCAAAGTTCCTAACGTGGGGCTGTTTTCAAATTCAAAATCCGTGGCCGCTCGCTAGCACCTCGCTAGGCGAGCCTGGGGCGAGTATTCGTCTGGCCTTCGCTAGGCGAGGCAGAGGCGAACGAGACAGTAGCTGACTTTTCTATTCTTTTTTTTTATGTTTTATCATAGCCATGCATTATTCATCCTATCCTATTTATTGTTGTGATATTTCTCCGGTGTAATCTTCGATTGCACCCTGATTTGGTGTTCTGACATGTTTTTTTTTTTTTTGAGTTTCGTAAAGGTTCGCATATCCCAGGAAAAGGTTATTGGCTAGGTATTCCACTTTAGTTGTGGGATACCCTTGTGGAGTTTCACCCTAAATTAATTTTTAATGTATTAATTTCTAATGTATTAATTTTTTTAATATATTATTTTTAATAATTTTAATGTGGAGTTTCATCCTAATTATATAATTAATTGTAAAACTTTGCCTTTGAATAAGTGATCTTGGACCTCTCTTTGTTGCCTTACGATTACGATATTACGGTCATGTCCCGCGAACGTGGGGATACCCTTAGCAAAGACCCTTCGGTTAAATCATCATAAAATAAATTATAGTCCCTCGGATGTTGCCTTCGAATATACAACTTTGTCCCTCGATGACCCTCCGATGTTGCCTACGGTTAAAAGATGATAGTCCCTTCGAATGCTAAGGTATCCTCGTAACTGTTGCCTTCAATGACCAATCGATGACCCTACGATGACCCTTTTACATCCAAAGGATAAAACTACTTATTTCTCAATAATAAGGACAGTTTTACCCTCATAAGGATAGGAAATACTCATAAAGACCTTGGGTCGGTATAACTCTTAATTGCTGGCTCACAACCTAAAACATTTTTTTCACACCTCACACCTTTCAAAATACCTTCAGAAAATCACCACTTGGTATACATTCATACTAGAATCATTACCGAGTTATATTTTTCTAAACAATTTTCAAAACTAAACGAGATAATCACTTTGTATACATTCATACAAGAATCATTACAAAGTTAAATTCTCTTTTCAAAACAATTTTTCTAAACAATTCACAAACACTTTTTTTTAGACAAAAATAATATAAGTGATCGAGCAATTAAGAGCCCATGGATAACCATGGATACAAAGGGTGCTAACACCTTCCCTTTGTATAATGTACCTCCCGAACCCAAAATCTAAATTAAGGTTTTTCCTGTTCTTTTCCACCTTTCCTTATTGGATAAAAGAAAAGTCGGTGGCGACTCTTGCTAACCGCGACATTGCGATTAAAACCACAAAAAAGTCCAGTTCACCGTATGACACTGATTGCATCCATTCAACACCACACATCCTCCCCTAGTGTATTTCACATTGAATCCTTGGTCACATAGCTGGCTTATGCTGATGAGATTAGTAGTTAGTCCTCTTACTAACAACACATTACTCAGTTTTGGAACTCCAGGACAATCCAGCTTACCAACACCCTTGACTTCTCCTTTAGCACCATCACCAAATGTCACATACTTGGTGGCATGGGGTTGTAGATTCACCAATAAGTTGCTCATCCCAGTCATATGTCTTGAGCAACCACTATCAAGGTACCAGTCTTGTCTGGTAGGTGCCCTTGGAGATGTGTGAGCTAATTTAGCAACACATTGTTGATTCTCAAGGGAGGGATTAAGCTTAGATGCTTGCTGCTTAGGTCTGACTTGAGGTGTCTGATTTTCAGCCCATTTTTGTTTCTTAATGGGGGCATTAAGCTTAGACGCCTTCTGCTTAGGTCTGACTTGGGTAGTCTGGTTGGGATAACCATGCAGCCTGTAGCAGAAGGGTTTTATGTGACCAAATCTACCACAGTAATGACATCTCCATCTCTGAAATTTCTTCTTCTGATGGTTACTCATTCTGGTTCTCTGATGTTGAGACATCGGTTGTGACTTCTGCTTGAATTTCTGAACTTCAGCCTTAGATCTTTTGAGTTCAGATGGAGATTTCTTAGCAAAACCTAAACCAGACATGATTCCTGACTTCTGTCCCACCTTTGGAATCTCTTCCAAGGTGTCAGTTCCTTTGTTCAACATTCTGATGGATTTGGTCATTTATTCTAGCTTAGCTGTCAGCAAAGAAATCTCACCATTCAGACTATCTATGACTTTCAACTGCTTCTGTTTCTCAGCTTCCAGCTCTTTGATGAGTTTCTTCTGCTTTTCTCCTTGGATACACACTTCTTCACTTTTAACACATAACTCTTTATATGATGTAGCAAGTTCATCCAAGGTAAGCTCATCTCCGCTTGAGTTATCCTCTGAGGCACAGACACTGGTCAGAGCAGTGACATGCTTAGCAGATTCTCCTTCAGATTCACTTTCAGAGTCTTCTTCAGACCAGGTGGCAGCTAGCCCTTTCTTTTGCATCTTGAGGAAGGTAGGGCATTCAGCTTTAATATGACCATAACCTTCACATCCATGGCACTGGATTCCCTTGCCATGAGTGACCTTTTCTTCATATTTTGACTTTCTACTGATGTCATATGAAGAGTTCTTGACATTAGGTCTACCCTGTTGATCAACCTTCTTTATGAACTTGTTGAACTGTCTTCCAAGCATGGCTATGGCTTCAGAAATGCTTTCATTTCCCCCAAAGTTTCCTTCTTCTGAATTCTCTTCAGTATTTGATACAAAAGCTATGCTTTTGTTCTTCTTTTCAACATCCTCACACAAGCCCATTTCAAAGGTTTGGAGAGAACCAATGAGCTCATCCACCTTCATGTTGCAGATATCTTGAGCTTCTTCTATTGCAGTGACCTTCATGGAAAATCTCTTAGGTAATGACCTGAGAATCTTTCTTACAAGTTTCTCTTCAGCCATTTTCTCACCTAAGCCACCAGAGGTGTTTGCAATCTCAAGAATATTCATGTGAAAGTCATGAATAGTCTCATCCTCTTTCATCCTCAGATTTTCAAACTTGGTGGTCAGCATCTGAAGTTTGGACATCTTCACCTTGGAGGTACCTTCATGAGTTATCTTGAGGGTATCCCAAACTTCCTTAGCCAGTTCACAGTGGTGCACCAGTCTGAAGATGTTCTTACTGATTCCATTGAACAGTGCATTCAAGGCCTTAGAATTTCCAAGGGCTAATGCCTCTTGCTCCTTGTCCCACTCTTCTTCTGGAATCTGCACATTGACTCCATCTTCACCTGTCTTCGTTGGATGTTCCCATCCTTTGTTGACAGTTCTCCAGACTTTGCTATCTAGAGACCTTAAGAAGGCTATCATACGAGGCTTCCAGTCATCATAGTTAGAACCATCCAGCAAGGGTGGTCTATTTGAGTGTCCTATATCCTTGTCCATGGTACTAGAAAGTAACTTCCCTAGATCTCACCCAGAAATTAACAGGCAGGGTGCCTGCTCTGATGCCAATTGAAATTCTAGTTATCAGACTTTCGATGTCACATGGGTTGTTATGACATCCGATTCTGCGCAGACAAGAATTATGCAGAACTTAAAAGTAAGTGCAGTAAATAACACAAGTAATTGTTTACCTAGTTCAGTCCAACATGACCTACGTCTGGGGGCTACCAAGCCAGGGAGGAAATCCACTATCAGTAGTATTAATTCAGACCTTAAACCAACTGTTTAATCCTATCACTTAATACCTACCCAATGCAATTTTAATCTTACACTAAGATCAGAGTTCCTACTCACTCCCCCTCAATCACCTCAGTGATTACAACCTTTAATTACTATTAAAGACACTTGTGAAGTCACACTTCAAACAACTCTTGATTGTGCTTAACAGCTTTGATCAAGATACACAACACTCACGCTTAAAAGCTTAGAGTGACACAACACTTACAACTTAATGAACACCCTATACCAATGCAATCATCTATGTGATAATAGCTTGGCTTACAAGATACGTCTAATACAAGACACACATAAATACAGCAGTGAAGTATGATGAACACACTAAATCTTCACGCCTTAAAAATCCCCAGTTCTGAATGAAGGATTGCCATCCTTTTATATTGCAGCACTTGGGCCTTGTACTTGTATTCTCCTGAATTTAAGGTCACGCGAGTTCCCCTAAATTCCACATCTAGGTTACTAACAAATAGGCTATTTGTTAGGTTCATTAAATGTAGCTTGGTTGTTGGTTTCCTGGATTTTCTCTCAGCTGTTGAATCCCTGAAGAATAGCCTGAGAAAAATGTTGAAACAGAAAAACTAAACAACCTACAATATAGCATATGCTGTCAGGAATGAATGTCACAACATTCAGTTTGACATCCAAATCAAGGACCATATGCTAAGTCTGTTTTTCCTGAAAACAGACTGTACAAATTTGCTGAACTGTACAGGACCAATCTGTCCATACCTCAGTATCAGCGTACATTAATAAATGTCAAGACATCCAATTTGACATTTACACAATTAGCCTTATGTCAGGTCTGTTATCCTCCTGAAGAACAGACTGAGAAACATACTGAAGTGTAGCAGAAAACCACTCTGCCTATTGTTCAGTATATGCTGTCAATGATGAATGTCATAACATCCAGTTTGACATTCAGACAGTAGGCCTTATGCCAGGTCTGGTATTTCCTTGATAACCAGACTGAAAATAAATACTGAGTTCTAACAGAACACAAACTGTTCTATTCCTCAGTATCTGCTGACAGGGATGAATGTCATAACATCCAGTTTGACATTCAATAAATCCTGTATTAGCTAATCCTGCAATACACTACTCAAAATGTCATGACATCAGCCAAGACATCAGAGTACAGCTAGATATTCTAACTTACAATGCAGTCAAACAAACATCTCCACAGCATGTCATGACATCAGTCAAGACATTAGAATCCAGCTAGTGTTTTACCATACAATGCAGCCAATTAAACACCTACATATATTAACTTTTACTTCAAAGTTATTTACTTTATGCTTTTTTATTTTATGCCATTTACTTTATACTTTATGTTTAGCATCCCATATCATATTGTCTGTGGTTATGTCATTTGTTCTTTGTCCATTTGGACTTTTATTTTATATCCTTGTAAAGAAAATACTATAAAGAAAAAACTTAAAAAAAGAAACTTGTTTCTCCCGACTCATGGACTCGTGGTTACTATCTTTGGCATCACTGTGGAGTTATGGACTTGGAATTAGGATCTTGACCTTTGCTTTGAGACTTATGATTTGAGACCTTGGTATTCATCTAATATCTTTGACTTTGGACTTCTTTTAGATACTTGGTTGAGTTACTTTAGTTTCATCTGATGCATGAATTATTATTTGCTTATTTAGCTGGTTTGAGGCTTAATCCAAAGGAAAGAAGTCTTGCTTGAATTATGTCATAAAGCTTGATATCTCTTGGTTAGATATTTCCTCCCTAGATTTTACTTTACGCTCTAGGATAGTCTTTTCTTCCCTTCCCTTTCTTTAATTTTCAAATCTTCTCCCCCTTTTCAAAACCTTATTGTTTTCTAACTTGAACCACTTTCTCAATAAACCTTGACTTTTGTCAAGTAATTTTTTAAAACCCCTTCCTAATAAATTCTAATTCATCTTAAGTATATTTAAACCAATTTCAAGAGACCTAAAAATTACACAACTCATTTAAATCATTATTGTGCCTTTTGTGCACCTTTCCTTTTAAAATCTTTCTCAAAGTTTAGACATGAGTCATTTCAATAGTTGCGATATAATTCTTCTATCCCCATAGCATTGATGATAATTATTTTCCATCTAAGAGAGCTAGTGGCATACTTGTTGATCCTTATCCAAGTTGGAGCCCTTCTTATAATGATACAAAGTTCTCATACTTATGGGTGACTAGTTGAGTATTCTCCTTAAAATGACAAAATATATTTTCATTAAAATGAATCAAAATAAACATATTTGTTATTCTTACCATAAACTACGAGGTTTTGATCCTCCATTTCGCTTTGTTGGTATGTAGGCATGAGACTTCAAAAAGTCTGGGCAAACACAAAAAATTTAAAAAATATTTCTTTTCCCATCCCTCTAATCTTTTTCAAACAACACCCTTTTTCAAACTAAAATTTACACATTTTCAAAGATGTTCCCATGAAGTGCCATGGATGTTTAGGGTCATAATACCTTCCCTTTACATAACTAACCCTCAGACCCTTGCTCTCTTTTTATTAGTTTTATTTTAAAACTTCTTCGGGGTATGTTCGTACTTTTTCCCTTTTTCTTTAGAAACAATGAAAGCACGATGATGATTCTTGCTTTATGAGTTAATTTAATCAATAGCTTAGTCTCAAAAAAAATTACCGCTATAGAAAAGTGGCGACTCTGCTGGGGAGTAGCCCCTAGTGGGTTAAGCCCATCTTTGTTTTTGTGTATATATTATGATTGATGTTGTTTGTTATCTTTTGTTTTGTCTGGTGCTTGGTGATCTCTGTGTGGTGAGATAAGTCCTATGACCGGACTTGAGACCTCTTATTATAGGAGGGTGTTATAGTCATGTTTGGCTTACATGGAGTTAATCCTTAATAAGTTGACTTGAGATCCCCCACTTAGTGGAGGCCCCTTTGGGATTACTGATGTCACACGAGTAGTCATAGTTGGCATTACTTTTTCTGATCTGGGAGCTCGAGAATCTGAGAACTTTAAAACCCTTAACCCATCTTGGCCTTTTAGGATGTAGTGCAGTGACTATTCAGGTGTAGACTTGAATTAGTTGTTACGCGATACTACACTCAGACGAGTTTCTCTTGAGAATATTATTGGTTGATGAGTAATCATTTAAGCTGGTAATATATAAAAGATGGAATTATGACTCTGGGAACTTCTTATAACCTTGTTCTACAGGTGATTATACCCTTAGTACATACATTGTGGTTTGGTTTTTACCCTTGGCTCCATGCTCGTGACTCCAAACCTTTGGACCTTGTTTGTGTGCTTTGTGTGATCTTGTTTGTGACTGTTGCATCATGCACTCATGGAATTCATAAGAATTTTTATCAATTTTCAAGGAACTTAGAGTCTCTCTTTGCAAACATCGCAAATATTTTGACCATGGATATCGAAAGAAGGAATACTAAAAAATACAGTTTCAGATGTCCCAATATCATGGAATTAAGGAAGCTAGCATCTTTTGTGGTGATCCTAAGGGTTTCAGAGACCGTTTTGGAAGAATTTTATCTGTTCTATCTACTGATGTTAAGGATAGACTTCTTTGTACTCTGGTTCAGTTCTATGATCCTATTTATCGGTGTTTCACTTTTCCTGATTATCAGTTTTGGCCACCATGGAGGAGTACGCTCATGTTTTGGATATAGCAGTTTTTGATAGAGTTCCTTTTAATGGGGTGGAAGGAATTCTTGAATCTCGAGTTATTGCTGAAGCCATTCACCTGAGGAAGTCTGGCATAGAGTCCAATCTCACTGTCAAAGGAGGTATCAGAGGGTTGACTTCAAAGTTTCTAATTGAAAAGCCTTTTCTTTTGCCAACGCTGGTAGCATGGTGGCCTATGAAGCTATTTTTTCCTTACTCGTCTATGGTTTGGTTTTGTTTCTCAACATTGACAATTTTGTTGATGTTAATTCTACGAGGATCTTCTTGATTAGGAATCCGGTTCCAACTTTGCTTGACGACACCTATTTTTCCATTCATCATAGGACTTGTAAAGGAGGTGGAACTATTATCTATTGTGTGCATTTACTGTACAAGTGGTTTATTTCAGACTTGGCACAGTCTCTTATCTTCAAAGAAAACAAGGATTGTTTAAGGTGGTCTCAAAGACTTATGTCTCTCACCAATGATGACATAGCTTGGTATTCTTCTATTTACGATGATGTTGAGATTATTGATAGTTGTGGGGAGTTCTCTAATGTGCATATTCTTCGTACACAAGGAGGAATCAATTACAATCCGGATTTGGCAAGACGTCAACTTGGGTTCGCTATGAAAGAAAAACCTAATAACACTTTGTTAGAGGGTTTATTTTTCCAATAAGGGAAAGACACTGAAGGATTGAAATCTAGAATGGTACGTGCTTGGCACAATGTTCACAGAAAAGGGAAAGGTGAGCTTGGATTGAAGAATTGCATAGCTTTGGAGCCTTACATTAGTTAGGTGAAGAAGAGAGCAAAATAATTCAAGATGCTATACGCTTATGAAAGACCTATGTATTTACAAATGTTCGAATCACCTACTATTAAAGGCATAAAGAAGTTACAAGAGGCTTTGTATAGGGTGAAGCAAGAAAGGGATTATTGGGAAGACAAAGTTCACACCTCACACCTTGAGAAAGTAGAATTTCAGAAGCAGTTAAAAGAAAAGGAGTACTTGATAGAATTAATCGAGCAACATGCTGTGAAGAGATCAAGGGACCAAGAGGATTTGTTTTCCTCTAACAGTTTATCATATACTCATCTTCCTACTTCTGGCGTTTGGAAAGGCATTGTAGATCAGCTCGTGATAGAGAAGGATGCTATGAAAAGCAACCATGAAAGAGAGATCAAAAGGCTTCGCAAGAAGTATCAACTTGGAGTTGGGTTGTCATTGGACATGATTCCATAGATCTAGTTTCTTTCCATTTTTAATCAATAAAATTGTATTTCTTATTGTAATCCTTTACGTTATTAATAAAATGATTTTTCCAGTACATCGAAATGCGTTATTCCCATTATATTTGGTTTGACACCATTCAGCTTTGGTGAACTTGGCCTCCATTAACACACGCAATGATGGGATCTCAACCTCTACGGGGAGCACAACTTACATGCCATAAACAAGAGAGAAAAGGGTTTCCCTAGTTGAAGTGCGGATAAATGTACGATACCCATGCAAAGCAAATGGGAGCATCTCATGCCAAACTTTGTACGTCACAACCATCTTCTGGATAATCTTCTTTATATTCTTGTTCGCAGCCTCAACAACGCCATTCATCTTGGGTCTGTAAGGAGAAGAATTATGATGTACTATCTTGAAGTCTTTGCAGAGATCTTCCACCATGTTGTTATTCAATTTCGATCCATTATCAATAATGGTCTTATTTGGCACACCATACCGATATATAATCTGATTCTTGATAAACCTTACAACAACTTGCTTGGTCACACTTGTATACGATGCCGCTTCAACCCACTTTATGAAGTAGTCAATGGCCACTAAAATGAAATGATGTGCATTTGATGCTTTGGGCTCAATCATGCCAATCATATCAATTCCCCACATGGAGAAGGGCCATGGAGAGAAAATGACGTTCAAAAGTGTCGGAGGAACATGAATCTTATCCGCATAAATTTGAAACTTATGGCATTTCTTCACATACTTGCAACAGTCAGATTCCATTGTCAGCCAATAGTAACCGGCTCTCAACATCTTCTTTGCCATAACATGTCCATTGGAATGAGTACCAAAGGAACCTTCATGGACTTCTGTCATAAATAAGTCTGCTTTGTGTCTACCCATGCATCTGAGCAAAACCATATCGAAGTTTCTCTTGTAAAGCACATCACCATTTAGGTAGAAGTTGCCATCTAGCCTTCTCAAAGTCTTCTTTTCTCTCAAAGATGCCCCAAGCGGGTAAATCTGACTTTAGAGGAAACACTTGATGTCATGGTACCATGGCTTATCATTCTTGATTTCCTCAACAACAAACACATGAGTTGGCCTATCAAGACGCATCACAACCAAATTAGGGAATTCATTCTAGTAATTCACAACAATCATGGAAGCCAACGTTGCAAGAGCGTCTTCCATCCGGTTTTCATCTCGAGGGATATGATGGAACTCAACCTTTATAAAGAAAGTTGATATCCTCCTCGCATAATCTCTATATGGTATCAAACCGGGTTGATTCGTCTCCCATTCACCTTTGATTTGGTTAACAACCAGAGCTGAATCTCCATAGACATCAAGATATTTGATTCTAAGATCAATGGCTTCTTTGAGCCTCATAATGCAAGCTTCATACTCAACCACATTGTTTGAACATTTGAAGGTCAATCTAGCTGTAAATGGAAAATGAGTGTCTTAAGGAGTAATAATCACTGCCCCAATGCTATTACCATATGAATTAACAGCTCCATCAAATACCACGCCCCAACAGGAACCAAGCTCTGTCCCTTCTCCAAGCAATTGTTCATCACAATCTTTCATCTTCAAATGCATAATCACTTCATCAGGGAAATCAAACTACACATACTGATAATCTTCAATAGCTTGGTAAGCTAAATGGTCAGCCAAGACACTACCTTTAATCGCTTTCTGAGCTCAATATTCAATATCATACTCAGGTAACAACATCTTCCAACGGGCAATCCTGCCAATTAAAGTAGGCTTTTCAAATATGTACTTGATTGGATCCATTTTAGATATCAACCAAGTAGTATGATTCAATATATACTAGCGTAAATGCTTAGCAGCCCAAGACAAAGCACATCATGTCTTCTCAAGCATAGAATACCGAGACTCATAATCGGTGAACTTCTTATTGAGGTAGTAAATAAAATATTCTTTCTTACCAGATTCAAGTTGCTGACCAAGAACACAACCTATACTCTCTTCAAGCACAGTCAAATACATGATCAATGGTCTTCCTTCAACAGGCGGAGACAGAATCAAAGGCTCAAGCAGATATTATTTAATACTGTCAAAGCTTTCTGGCAATCCTCGGTCCAATCACAAGACTGGTCTTTTCTAAGGAGCTTGAATATTGGCACACATGTGGGAGTCATGTGCGATATAAATATTGAGATATAGTTCAAGCGACCGAGAAAACCTCTGACTTGCTTCTCAGTTTTGGGCGCAAGCATCTCTTGTATTGCTTTTGACCTTGGCAGGATCAACTTTAATACCCTTCTCACTGACAATAAAGCCCAACAACTTACCAAAGCGAACACCAAATGTACACTGATTGGGATTTAAGCGGAGTTTATACTTCCTCAAATGTTGGAATAACTTCAATAAATGCTCAACATGCCCATCTTCAGTCCTTGATTTGACAATCATATCATTAACATAGACCTTAATCTCTTTATGCATCATATCATGGAAAAGAGTGGTCATGGCTCTCTGGTACGTTGCACCAGCATTCTTCAAACCGAAAGGCATCACTAGATAACAAAATGTTCCCTAAGGCATAGTGAATGTGGTCTTCTCCATATCTCCATGTGCCATCTTAATCTGATTATAACCGAAAAATTCGTCCATAAAAGAGAAGACTTTGAATTTAGTTGTATTATTTACCAACATATCAATGTGTGGCAAAGGAAAATCATCTTTAGGACTAGCTTTATTCAAAAAATCTTTAATCAACACACATATTGGCACAATATTGGCCACCCACTACGGATATTCGGAGGTAACAAGGAAACCGACATCAATCTGCTTTTGCACTTCCTTCTTGATCTTCACTGACATGTCAGGATGAGTTCTTCTCAACTTCTGCTTGACTGGCGAACATTCTGGTTTCAAAGGCAATCTATGCTCCACAATATCGGTATCAAGACCTGGCATGTCTTGATAAGACCAATCAAACATATCAGAGTACTCTTGGAGAAGCTCAGCCAACCCATTCTTAACCTCTGAATGAAGCTGCGACCTAATCCTGACTTCCTTGATATCATCTTCGGAACCTAAGTTGACAAACTCAATCTGCTCTTCAAACGGCTGAATGGTTCTTTCCTCGTGCTCAAGGAATCGAGATAACTCATCAAAGACGTCTTCATCATCATTCTCTTCCTCGGTTTCAAACACAGGGAAAAACCGAAGTTCGGAGAGGGAGTAGCGTAATTATTTTCAATGGGTTTGAGAAGCAACCTGCATAATGATTTGATATTTTGATTTTAGAAATATGAAGTGCGAACAAATATTATGCAGATATGGGAAAAATTATTGTTTATTCATGTTTTTTGTGATTACCATTTTCAGAAAAAGCAAAATGTAAAAAAAACATCATAGATGTGGATGAACAAAATTGCATTTTATTGATGATAATTTGAAAATGCTTGTCGCATTGCGCGAAAAACCGGCGGGAAAACAAGAACAACAGAGCCGCCACCGTACGTTATTTATCCCAAAAGAGGGAAAGGAAACGCTCAGAGTAAACCTGGAAAAAGCATGGTCTCGCGACCAAAGAGAATGGGATCGGGAGTCGGTTATGCGAAGGGAAGGTATTAGCACCCCTACGCATCCGTCGTACTCGACGGGATCCACGCACTATAGGAAGGAAAATGGTTGCTAAAACACTGCTCAAACAATCATCTACATAGGCTGAAAGAGACACAAGAAAACAGACAAGACTGACTCGGCAGGATATCGCATCCTGGGCCTGCTTAGTCTGTCAAGCATAGACATCAGAGTCTAAGTAGTTCGACCGGGGAAACAACACATGCTCGCTAGGATGTCGCATCCTATGCATACGTATCTCCTTTGGACGAAGGAGAATCAGAGCATTCGTAGCTCGGCTAACACGCACACAAACAAATACAGGCAAAGGCAAACGTGGAGTCTGAATGCCAATCACTGGACTTACATCAGCATCCGAACCAAACACACCCACACTAGAACCCGAATGCCACTCGATGGACTTACATCAGCTTTCAAGCACACAACAACACAAAACAAAGACACAGGCGAACATGGAGCCTGAATGCCAACCACTGGACTTACATCAGCATCCGAACCAAAACACACGCACACTGGAACCCGAATGCCACTCGATGGACTTACATCAGCTTCCAAGCACACAACAAGACAGAACAAAGACACAGGCGCCCGGAGAGATCTGCTCATCTCCTGCCTACGTACCTCATCTGGTATGAGGATCAGGGCAACGTAGTTCCCCTACGAAGGGACACAGGACTAGCCTAGCCAAATAACAGAGAGAGACACAACTAGGGAGACTAACTCGAGCCTAGATGTTATCATGCAAGATTGTCCCTAAGTCAAGGTTTCTAGCTAACTTGCACAGGAAGCAAGCCTATCCTATTCAACACAAATAAACAGCAAATCGAGCATTCATAAGTAGCACACACTATATGCACACAAAAGGGCTCAATCAAAGGGTAAGACTGCAAGAGCAAGTCATCTGTACAGAGGTATGGTTAGCTCTTAACCTTGCCATTGAGGGGCTAAGGTGAAGCTGATGAAAGGAGAGTGAAGATAAGACTTCACAGCTCTTATCCCTGGTCAGGGAGAGCTTCAGAAAAAGGAGTGTGGGTTCAGAAAGGAGGAACCCTTCTACACTCGAGACTCTGACACAACTGTACATTGTACAAGATCTTGGGTTTGTGTCCCAATGCATCAACACAGTGGTGTGAGCAGAGGGACGACTCAACAGAATAGCAGGAGATAGATTGCATATCTCTTATATCCTCCAATTGCCTCATAGAGGTCTTTACCTGCTTGGGGACAAAAGTAAACAATCACAAACATCGCCTCTTAAGGAGGACTTCAGACAGGTGCCTGGCCAAGTAACAGGCCAGGTCTTCCAGACTACATGGAGACAAGAATGTTATACCTCAGTGCAAATTGCTTATCAAGCAAAGCAAAGCAATATTAGCAACTTAATGTACCTTGGTGAAGTGCAGTTCCGGATTTCACGTGTTTCAAGCTTGGAATGATGAAAACAGACGAAGTATGATGCTCAAGATGATGCTTGATGATGAAAATTCAGCTCCAGGTTGCTCTAGATCCAAGGATTCTTCAACTGTTGTGCATTGGATCAAGCTTGGACAGTTGCGATTTTGATGGATTTGAGCTTCAATTGATGCAAACAGTTCTCAATCACCACCTGCAGAAGATGATCAACAAGAGAAAACACCAAAAGATGGAGAGAATCTTGATGAATTTTGAAAAAAATGTGAAAGTTCAAAGTGGAAAAAAGTGAGAGAATTGTGAAATTTTTCTGTTTGGATCTGAAGAAATGATTAGTGATCATTGAAAACAGTTACAATTAACCCTTTATACCTCTTCCTAATCCAAAATTAAATCAAGATTAGCAAAATGGAAGGATTAGTATTAAGTGCATTTTCAAGTGTTAGGTCCAATATGCCCTTTCATGATGCAGCTGATTTTTCTGTCCAAACTTGGTTCACCCAAACTCTAAATGGCATATGTGATGTGTTGAAAAAAGTCCCATGTCAAAATTCCATGTAATTTGAAAGTTGGACCATTTTGCCCTTGGTTTTTAATTGTTGCACTTGAAAATTGACCTTTTTATGTGAAGGCTTTTGGAAAAAAGTGATGATGGATTATGAAAGTACACATCAAATGTGGTTTGCTCAAAGAAAAACCATCCAATTTGGCCATTCCATGTGAAAGTTATGCCACTTTGATTTTGGGCATTTTTGGAAAATGACTGGACCATATCTTGCCAACCACACATGGGAATTTCAAGTTCTTGGACTTTTTGGAATGGTGAGATCAAGATATTCAACTTTCATGTTGGACAAAATTCCATTTGAAGCTTGTATGATGAAGTAATTTTAAGGAGAAAAACTTTCCATTTTGGGCAACTGAAATTACAGGTCACCTGCCATTTTAGGAAACTTCTTGTCTGACCTCCAATTCTTCAACCTTGGTCTTTGATATATCAAATGAGACTTATATGGACATGAATGAGGCCTCTCAAACCATCTCACGCCTTCCGATCCATAAAATCAGGCACAGTTGACCACAGTTGACCTTCTATGGTTCCAGCTGAAATTCAGCTTGACTGATGAGCTTTGATCAGCCAATCTTTGGCCAAACCACTTCACAATGATCCTTAGACCATATGAACTTGATAAACCAATCCTAGGGCTTTGTCCCAATGAAAATAGCACATGCTTGCTTGTTTGACTGATTCTCCTGACCAGTTTGACCTAATTTGTCAGTGGGCTTGCACTTGGGCAAATGGACAATGCAATGTTATGCAGTGGACCATGTTATGTTAATGACCTAATATGAAATGAATGTACAAAAGGTAGGGTGAAAATTTGAGGTGCTACAATGCCCAACAATATTTTCACTTCTCCCTTAGGCATAGGAGAAGGATTTTTCTATAAAGAATAAGACATATTACTTTGAGAGATGAAAAATAACAGGAGCATCAACAGCAACCCAATGGTTGCAAATTTGTCCATGTGTCACAAAGTTGGCACTATCTTCGTCTTCATCGTCTTCTTCAATGATCACATCTGAGTGTTGTTCTTCTTGATAAATTTGAGTTTCTGATGTAGAGTTGACGTGATATCACCATCCTCATGAATCCGCAGCCTACCCAATAAATAAGTATATGCCGGGTGAATATCCATTACTTGCAAAGTAATCTAGAGTTCACTCGGACCATTCTTGATTGGGAGGTCAACTTATCCAATGATAGTTTTACGAGAACCATCAAACGCTTTCACAACCACACCACTATATCTCATGGGTGCTCCCTGATAAGACAACCTCACCAAAGTAGATTTGGGTATCACATTCAGAGATGAATCAGTGTCTACCAAGACATTGGACAAAGCATCTTCTTTACAATTCATGGATATATGGAGGGCCAAGTTATGGTTTCTACCTTCCTCGGGAAGTTCTTCATCATAGAAAATCAAATTGTTGCACGAAGTAATATTGGCAACGATATGATCAAACTGATCAATCGTGACATCATGCTCTACATAGGCTTGCTCAAGCACCTTCTACAACGCCTCTCTATGTGCTTCAGAATTCATCAACAAAGATAAGACAAAGATCTTAGATGGAGTTTGGAGTAGCTGCTCCATAACATTAAACTCACTATTCTTAATCAATCAGAGGACTTCATCATCATCTTTAACTTTCAACCCGCTGTATTCACCAGACTGACAAATTGGAGCTTACCAGGATTAGCCAAAGGAACATCTGCCTTCTTCCCAACCACAACATCCTCCACAACCTTCGGGGATACAGGGATAAACACACGTCCTCTTCGGGCCACCTTAACAACATCAGCAATGCTCACTATTAAATTAGCTGCGGGAAGAGGAACCTCTTGCCTATTTTCAATCATAGTAGCATTATATTTATAAGGTACAACTTTATCGGATGCATACGGGACTGAGCCCGCTAACCGTATTACCAGCGATGATACCGATCTATCACTTATTTTGCTGTTGTCATATTGAATTACCACCCGCTCGGGAGTCTTGAACACTAGAACAATTACGTTCACATCATTACCCATATCTTTGGCTTGATTGATTTGAATCACACCTTCATCCACCAACTTCTGAATATCCCTCTTAACAACCATACATCCTCATGGATTAACATTGCAAATAACACAACCATCATGATCATGTTCACAATCACTAATCAGACACAGAGTTCTATGCATCTCCACCAAAGACCTTTGGATATGACGGACATCAAAAACCCTGTATTTACCAAGACAATCGTCCACCATATTCATAGAAGAATTACCATGAGCGGGCAATGGATTAACTTAGACATTTGGCGTGTGGTCCTCAAAGGACACCATACCACTTTTTACCAATTTCTGGACTTCATACTTCAACGGATAGAAATTCTCGATATCATGGTCGGGTGCCCCTTGATGATAAGCACATTGCTGATCGAGCTTGTACCACCATGGCAGAGGCTCAGGTGTATGCAAAGGATTCTTCGGCTAGATCAAATTCTTGACAACATGAGATGGATACAGTTCGGCGTAAGTCATCGGAATAGGATCAAACATGACCTTCTTTATTTCAAAATTATTATGCTGATTGTTGTTGTAATTATGATTGTTATGAGTATGTTGTTGTTGCTGTTGTTGTTGTTGTTGTTGTTGTTGAATTGGTGTTGATTGAATTGCGGAATTGTTGGTAAATACTAGAATAACATAAGATACTTGATGATGTTGTTGAGATCTGGGATTTTTCCTCACATGAGGCCTCCTTTGCCTCCCTACGAATACTGAATTAGCTTCCCCCTCCTTCTTCTTAGAGAAACTACCTTCATACTTATTGCTAGTAGATGCTTCTTCTTTAGACAAACGGCCCTCTCGGACTTCTTCTTCTAAACACATCCCCATGTTCACCATTTCGATGAAGTCATTGGGAGTGCTAGCAATCATACACTCATAATAGAATGAACTCTGAGTCTTAAGAAAGATCTTCGTCATCTCCTTTTCTTCTAGCGGATGACTAATCTGAGCAACAAGCTCTCTCCACCTTTGTGACTACCCTTTAAATGTCTCCTTATCCTTCTAAGACATGGACCGCAACTGGTCACGATCGGGCGACATATATACGTTGTACTTGTACTGCTTGACGAAGGCCTCGTCTAGGTCAATAAAAGTACAAACATTTCTATTGTCTAAACCCATGTACCAATGGAGCTTGACACCGGTCAGGCTGTCTTGAAAATAGTGGATGAGAAATTGATCATTATCTGTCTAGGTTGACATCTTGCGGGCATACATCACAAGATGGATCAAAGGACAAGTATTTCCCTTATACTTCTCAAAGTCAAGGACCTTGAATTTAATGGGGTTTTTACGTTGGGCACTAAGCAAAGTTCAACAACACTTTTCCCAAACATATCTTTACCTCTCAGGGTCTTTAATTCCTTTTTCAGCTCTTGAAATTGGTCCTTCATTTCTTCCATTTTCTCATACATATCTGGACCCTCAGGTGGCTCAGAATGATAAATGGTCTCCTCAACACGAGGAAAAGCATGCACAATAAGAGAAGGAGTTCACATGATCGGGCAAGATGCCAACATAGGAGCAACAATTGGAGCGTAACCTTCAGGCACATAGTTCGGAGGCATTCCCCAGGGGAATCCGGCAGGCACAACTTGTGCAGGCTGGCTGACAGGAATCACATGCACTGGTGTTGAGACGATCTCTGAGATGACTGTTCTTTGTTATGGAGTTGTAGGAGTTAGAGCCGTTTGACTTTGAGCAGCAATTAGAGACTCCATAAGAGTGGTGAGTCTGGAAACTTCTTCCTTGAGCTCACAGTTCTCTTGTTCCAAATGATTTATCCTTCGTTGATGATTAGCATGAGTATCGTATTGATGAGTCAGCTTGTCTGATACAAAGATGAAGAATAATGAGACATATGGCCGAAGGGCCGGAATGCAAGAAACCTGCTATGCAAATGATGCATGAATGCACTGCTTTTGGTTTTATTATTTTTCAAGGAACATATAAAGCCTTACTTGGAAATATTTCAATAACAATAAAAATAACATTTTAAATTGACCATAAAATCTCTTTTTATTCATAAAAAATTGGAAGGATTACACTAAGTACAATTTCAGAAACCAAAAAATACAAATACAAGAGAAAAGGAAAGTATCATCCTAAGGATCCCTAGCAACTGCGTCAGATGAACTGGCCAAGGGAGTGTACTTCCTTCAAATGTGTCTGGTCTCCGACTCATAAGCGGTCTTCATATGAGCTTTCTTGATGACGAGTTAATCGACGATCTTCTTCCAAGCACCAGAAGGCTGAGGAATACTAGAGGAAAATAAAACCTCAAGCTCTCTCTCTCTCTCTCTCTCTCTCTTTTCATTGCATGTTTTTCAAGAATCTCGATAAGTGCATCTTTGTCTTTCAACTCAAATTGCAACTCCACTTGCTTTCGATTCAAAGCATGGAATCGTTTTTCCCAAAGGTCCCTCTCTTGCTTCATCTTAGCGAGTGCGTGTTCCAACTCCTCTACATATTGGTTAGGGAGAGTTGATGGCTCAACCACAACCATAGACATAGGTTTTTCGCAGGCATACAACATCTTAAGCTCCAAAGCTCTCTTCTTCACCCAACTAGTGTAAGCTTCCAAAGCTACACAGTTGCACGGTCCAAGCTCAGCTCTTCCCTTACTAGGATCATTATGTCAAGCATGCACCATTCTATTCTTCAAATGTTAGGGATTTTTACCCTCTTGATATAATAAACCTTCTAACTGAATGTTATTAGGTTTATCTTTCCAGGGGAACCCAAGATGACGATGAGTCAAAGCAGGGTTGTAGTTAATTCCTCCTTGTGTACCAATGAGAGGCACATTAGATAATTCACCACAACTATCAATAATCTCCAAGCCATCTAATTCAGAATCATACCAAGTAATATCATTATTATTGAGAGACATAAGTCTCTGAGACCACCATAGACATTGCTTATTCTCCAAGAAGATTGACGTATGAGGAAAGTGCGAAATAAACCACTTGTACATAAGAGGAATGCAACACACAACGGTTTTACCACCCTTAGAATTCCTTAGATGTAGAGAAAAATATGTGTCATCCAACAAAGTCAGAACAGGATTCCCAATCAAGAAGATTCTAATGGCGTTAACATCAACGAAGTTGTCAATGTTAGGGAATAATGCTAAACCGTAAATGAGCAAGACAAAGATGGCTTCGAAAGCATCCATACTACCAACTTGAGCAAAAGCAGTGGCCCTCCCAATCAGAAATTCAGAAGTCATACCTCAGATACCTCCTTTCTTCGTCATATTGGCGTCGATCTCAGATTTCTTCAAATGAATAACATCATTTATGACTTGAGATTTTGGAATCTCCTCCATTAAAAGACACCTTATTGGATACGGGTATACCCAGGAGTTAGGCATACTCTTCCAACACGGGCATAAGCTGATAATCGGGAAAGGTGAAACACCGGTAGAGAGGATCATATAACTGAACCAAGACACTCAAGAGTCCTTCCACAACCTCGGTTGACAACACAAATAGAAGCTTCCCATGACGCTCATTTAAATCCAAGAGATCAACTACAAAAGATGCTAGCTTCCTTAGCTCTTTCAAATCTGGACATCTGAAATTGTACTTCTTAGTGTTCCTTCGTCCATAATCCATGTCTGAAAAATATTTGCAAATACGACCTTAGTTCCTTGAAATTTTATTTCTATGATGAATGCTATGATGTGCATGTATGCATGAACGCAACAATCACACACAAGGAAAACACAAACAAAGGTCACAGGATGGATCAAGTCATCATCAAGATCAATCATCCACTTCGGTGAATTATGGTTTTTTCACCTTATCAACACCCAAGATGCATTGATATTGTTGAGATCGATCAGATCAACCGAGAATCAAAGGGTTTGTTGCGAGTCACGAGCATGGAGTCAGGTTAAGAACCATCCCAAAGGAGTGTACCAAGGATAAAAACCTGTAGATCATGTTCTAAAAATTTCCCAGAGTCGTGATCCCATCTATCAGATACTATAGGTTTGGATGACTGACTCATCAACCCATAATATTCTCAAGAGAAACTCGTTTGAGTGTAGTATCGTGTGTCAACTGTTATCAAGTCTACGCTTGAACAGTCTCCGCACTATGTCCTAAATAAGTTAAGTTGGGTTAAATGTTCTACGGTCCTCGGCTTCTCGAACTCTCAGGTCGGAAAAAGTAATGCCTATCTATGACTTACTCGTGTGACATCAGTAATTCCAAAGGGGTCTCCCCTGAGTGGATGAATCTCAAGCCAACTCGTTAAGGACTACTCCACACGAGTTGAACATGACTATACCATCCTCCTATCTTAAATTGCACTCAAGTTCGGGTTAGAACTTATCTCACCATACATAAATCACCAAGCACAATAGGCAGAAAGTATCACACAATAAATATATACAAACATCAAACATCAATAATCAACAAATATAATACACACAAAAAGTAGGCTAAACCCACTGAGGACTAGTCCCCAGCAGAGTCGCCACTTTCTTTTTGTAGCTGTAAATTCATTACCATTGAGCTATTGGTTAACTCAACGTCGATAAAGCAAGAGTCGCCACTGGGCTTTTATTGTTTCCAAAGAAAAATGGAAAAAGTACGAACAAAACCCAAAGATAAGAAGTTTTCAAATCAAAACTAATAAAATTTCAGAGATTACAAGTAATGGGGTTGGTTACACAGAGGGAAAGTATTAGCACCCAAAGTGTCCTAGGTACTCCTAGGGATCCCTTTTTGTGTGCAAGTGTTTTGGTTAAAAAAGTTGTTTGCTAAAAAAAATATAATGAGGGGATGAGAAAAGAATTCATTATTTACATTTTATGTTTGACAAGACCTTCGGTCTTATGCCTATGTACCAACATAAAAATAAGGGATTAAAACCTCGTAGTTCATGGTAAAAATTTCAAAGATGGGTGGACTGATTTTAACAAAAGCTTAAAGATCTTTTGTTATCAATGGGAGAATACTCAACCAAACATCCACTAATAATGACGGCTTTACAACATTTAAGAGAGAGGGCTCCAACTTGGATTCAATCAACAAGTGCCACTAATCCCTAATAAATGGAAAGTCTTACAATCAATATATCATGAAATGGGAGAATTATATCTCAACCAAAGATAACTCAAATCTAGATTCTTTCTTTTGAAAAGTTTAAAATAAAAAGGCACAAAATGGGCAAAATGATTAGATGAGGTTGTTAGTTAGTTTTTTTTTTTGTCTTTTTGAAAGTTAGGTCAATATGATTAAGTTTATTCATAAGTGTGATTAAGAAAATAATTTGAAGATCAATGACATAAGGCCAAGGTTTCTACTCATTAAAACAAGTTTAAGTTGAAAAACACAAGCAAATAAATTTTTGAAAATGAGGGAGAGATTTTGAAATTAAAGAAATATGAGGAGATGAAGGGACTATCCTAGATAAGATTTAAAAGTTTAGAGTTGAAAAGATCTAACCCATGGGAAGCATACACAAGACAATAATGTCAGATAGAAACCCATTTCCTTTGGATTGCCAAACAAGCAACAAAGCCATAATCATCCAAGCAATTAATAAGAAGATCAAATGGTATCAAATAAAGATAACCAAAAATCCAAGCAAGCACTCCAAAGCAAGTAGTCTTCAGTGTCCTTTAGATGTGTCAGATGAAATATCCCTTGAAACATACTCAAAGAGAGATCATCCAATATCAATAATAAGATCAAAATAACAACTTGATAAAGAGAAAGTATGTCAGACAAACCAAAGGGGAGTTTCTGAGGCTTGTATCAGATGAATGCCATTATCCAAGAAAGGTCTCAAAATAATGGCAGTGGCTAGTTCTTCCATAGCTCAGGGACGTTGTCTACTCTAAGTCCAATGATCCAAACCAAGTTACAGATAGAGGTCCAACAGTCCACCAATATATTTTTTAGGGTTTTTGTTTTTATTAAGTGTTTTAAGGTCCTAAGACCACAAACAAAGCAAAATCACAAGCACATAATATATCACAAGCACAAATACAATGGCTCAAGTTAGCAAAGAGAAAATGACTAAAACATAAACAAATTGCATGAATGTAAATGACAATGAATGATAAAGTGCAAGAATTTAAATTTCTTTAAAGTAAATGATACTAAAAATAAAGTCAATACAAAGAGATGTTAGTGAATGTTAGTGGAAGAAGAAAAAAAATGTTTTAGTCATTTTTTGGAGAACACTCAACCATCCACTCATAAGCATGAAGATATGAACCTAGACATCATTCATGAGAAGGCTCCAACTTGGATAAAATCAACTAGTATGCCACTATCTCTCACAAATGGGAAAGAGGTAAAATCTTCACACAATACCATGACGAATAGGAGACTTACAATCTCACTTACAAAAATGTAATTACTTTCAGGACAGATTTAACGCAATGTTAAGCAATCGTAATTGGACTTATGTAGAAGTCACAACTATCTGAGGCCGGTCAATAATAATATTAATGTTAATGCATGCTAGAGACAAGGTATCAAAGACCAAACTCCTAAAGCATACCACACACAAGAATAAGAGGGGATGAACCTGTCTCAATCAAGCTCATGTTGATTCATCTGACACAAGGTCATTGATGAATCAACTAGCATTTTGAACTATGAGAAATAATTGGCCATGAAAGGATTGGGAAAGAAAAGATGAAGATGAAGAGATGAAGTGAAAACGATCCCAAATTGATCAAGGGATGAACCTTACTTGATCAATACCATCCACTCATTTTGAGGGATGAAGTTCAAACTTCATCAACCCCCAAAATCCAATGGTATTGACCAAGTCAAGGTCCAATTCAACCAAGATCTAGGCCAAACAGAAGTTGAGTCAACACAAAGTCAATAAAATAGCTCAACAAAATATCAAATAATATAAAATGAATTTTTAAATGAATAAAAATGCATTTTAAAAGGTCAAAAACCTAAAATCCCTTCAAATCACCAAAGAAATTACCAAGCGATTTATCATAGGTCAAACAAGGTCGAAGGACCTTTGACTAATTTTTTTGACATTTTTTGAAAGTCAAAAGTATTTAAAAATCAATTAAAACAAGTCAAAAATCAAAAAAATTCACTAAAAATATCAATCTCAATCCAAAAACTAATTTTAATTCAGAAATGGGAAGAGGAAATTATTTGTGAAATTTTGATGGTAGTCCCATAATTTTTGGATTAAAATTGAAATTATAGTGAATTTTATAAGAAAATGGTATTTAAAAAATTAAATTGGAAAATAAACTAAATCAGAAAAACAAGGGTCATCAGATCTCCCTCATTAATTGAGGTGGCAGATCTGATGGCCATGAGCATATCATCCACGATGGTCCTTAGTCAATGCACGCGTAGCAATGATAATCAGAATCTAGGGACCAGATTAGAACATGACCATGTGATCAGATGGTCTGAACTATGCCAACACACCACCAGAGCCCCAACTCCGGTCATCTTCTCCGGCCAACTCACTGGACTGGTCCAAATGAAAAGTTCATGAAAATAAATGGATCGTACATAAATTTGGAGAGAAAATCACGAGGATTCCAAATATGACCTCCAAATCTTTCAACTCTCACTTTATAATGAGAAATATGGAGTTGAAAGTTGAAGTGTTCAAACTGAATTGCTTCGATTCAACCTCAAAGCAACCCAGTATTAATGCCTACATTGGTAGGGCTTCAGTCAACCAAAAATCAAGCAAATATCTTAAGAAATGAGAGAGAATCAAAGAGTTGAAATTCTGGAAAATTCACCTTCGGGTAGCAGTGTTGAAGCTCGATCTTGATGCAATTTCATTTGGTTCTTCTTCCTCTTGCTTGCAGGAGTCGATTGGAGTGAAAAAGGTTTTGAATTCTTGGAATTCTAGTTCACAAATAGAAGTTGAACTAGAAGCTGGATTTCAATGAAATCCTCAAGGTATTATATGAAATATGGATATGGGATTGCTTGGAAGAGCTTGGGCAAGGGTTCACCTCAATTTTGAGGAAATGCAATGTATTATATAGGCGATGGGATTCATTTCTACACCACTTCAATTTTGAACCAAAAATATAAAGTTATGTGCATGGGTGCATGGGCATGTGTTCACACCAAAAGGTCATTGTAATCTGTCCAAATTCTTGCCAAAATACCATTGATATCATAACATGAGGCCATGAAAAATGTGTAACAATTGAGTTCAAAAGTTGCGAAATTGGTCCATGCAAAGAAACCATACGCAAGTCCCTCAATTTTGATCAAAATCAAGTAATCTTGGACTCTTTGGAAAGCTACCATTATGGGGAACACCTTTGATGTTGAGACGTTTTCCATTTTAAGCTTAGAACATGTGAATTCTAGCCTTGAAGTTGGACGAATCAAACATACTTGAAAATTTTCTAAGTTAAAAGTCAAATGAACCCTTTTTCCACCTTGAATAACTTTTGCTATAAGATTCAAATGAATTTGATTCCTTCTTAAAATTTGTGTCTCTTTAAATTCTACTCAATTGGATCACAAATTTGACACCATTTGGAGCTAGCATGATAGAGTTATGGATTTTAGAAGTTGAGGAAAATTGCTTGTTCAATGATGAGGACCAAAATGGACCTATAATGTTTCCTCTTGGAAAATGAACTTGCAAGTTGAATTTGACCTTTCTCAAAGAATAAAAGTTGGATAAGACATCTTAAAATTGATAATGAAACTTTTATCATATTCATATCATACAAATTGAGGAAGTTATGGTTCTTTGAAGTTGACCTTCTATCTAAGGCACATACAAAATGACCTATAATCTTTCACCATAAAAAATGACTTTACAAGCCAAATTAGATCTTGATGCCAACATGGAAGTTGTTTGGAATGTAATAAAGAGTAACTTTTCTCTTTGAATCATTTTTATATGACAAAAATTGTAGGCGATAGGGTCTAGGGAACCATAGATTTGACCAGTTGACTTTTCTGGTCAACCTCCTTGAACCAACTTGCAAACCTAAAGTTAATTTGCTATTTGGGGCTCATGGAGGATGAAATATGACTATGATGATAAAAAATGGAGTATACCTTTATATCTTTGACCAAATGTTGAAGAAACTTGCTTAGGAAGGTGTAAGACCCCAATTTTGGGCCCTAAGATCCCTCATGGCCCATATCATTCATATCATAACCTCAAGGATCATTGCATGCCTTTGTCCCCTCCTAGTGGGTTGGTTTGCCTTGTGGGTTTGTTTCTTGATCACCAAGCATACTTTGCATTTGTATATCTTTGCTTTTCACATGTTTACTAACCAAAAAAGTACAAAAATATTGTCAGCTAACCTTGTTGATTGCAGATGAAGCAATTAGGTCAAAGACAGTCAACAGTCAGTCAAAGCAATGGATGGTGGCCATTCTTGCAGAATTTGGGCACCATGATCATTAATCAAAAGTTCATACATCTTGGGACATCATGTGAAGTCAAGTTCTCAAGGAATTAGGGTTTGGAATTCATCAGAAGAAGTTCAATCATTCAAAACCCTAGAAAAAGTCAACAGACAGTCAAACTTGGTCAACTGTGGATTTAATCAGGATTTGATGGATAGAATTGATTTGAAGAAGTTCATTCATGCTTGTATAAGCCTCATCTATCATGTTCAACCTCATCATGGAAGAAAATCAAGCAAATCAGAAATTTTCCAGAAATAGCAAGTGGACCTGTAATTTCAACTGCCAAAAATGGAAACTTCTTGATCTTAAACTTGCATCATGATACAAGCTCCAAATGAATTTTTGCCCAACATGAAAGTTGAAGATCTTGTCTTCCCATTTTCAAAAAGTCCAAGAACATCAAAATCCCATGTGTGGTTGTCAAGATATGATCAAATCATTTTCACCAATTTTTGAACTTCAACAAGCCATATCTCTCAAACCATAAGGCCAAATTTGGTGGGGTTTTTTCCTACAAACCACATTTTTCATCCTCTTTCCAAAAATATAAATTTCATGACCTAAAACCTTACCATTCAAAATGGCATTTTTGGACCTTTTGCATTTAAATTCAAAGTTTGACCAAACTTTGACTTTTTGAGTTTTTGACTTTTTCTTGATTTGGTCAATTGGGAAATGTTCCATATCATATTTGTGACTTGTTCCAACCCTTAAACCATCATCATACCACCATTTTCCCATCATTTTGGATTAAAATGCAAAATTGACAAAATTGGCAATTGGCTTCACAAAAGCAAATATAGTACAGCAGTACATGTACAAATCACAAACAGCAATTTGGAAAGACTTGTTCTGCTCATTTCAGGCCCATTCGACCAAGCCATCACACCCCTTCTTTCACTTATTGCAAAATGGACAAATATGCAAATGGCTTCAAAATAGTAAAACCAGTACAGCAGTACATGTGCAGCCACAAAACAGCAAACATACAGTCTGTATGCAGCCTGTCCAGGCCCAGCTCATGGCAAACATACACCTCCATTTACTCACTTTTGTATAATTAGCAATTGGCATTTTGATTCATAAAATTAAACAGGGATTAGCATGGGATAATGTGGGCTTAAACAGATGAATATAAGGACATTTTCTGACATTGGCCAACCCTAGAAACCAACTGCAGCCAAAAACATAACAGAAAAATTCTCTGCTCTCATTTTTTTTCATTTTCTGCTCGATTTGGATACGTGCTGCTGAGTCCTCAAACCCTGGAGTTTCCTTTGTTTCTCTTCATCATCTATCACTATTGTGAGCCGCTTTTCAAGTAAAAAAACCCAGTTGGATGGCCATTTTCAAGCTCTGTTGTGCAAAGGATCTTCAATGGTGAAACAAGATTTGGAAGCTTCAAAGCCTCACTGAGCGCGTTTCCTTCAAGGTTCCATCAGTCCATAACAGTGTGAGCACCTGTCTGCACTCGAATCAACCAAAACAAAACTGCAGCATCAAGTGCTTCAAACCAAGTAAGATTTTCGATTTTCTTATTTGTCTAAAACATGCCATGTACCATGAAGGTCTTCTTGTGCTGATCATTTTGAGCTATGAGTTTGTAAAAATGGTTGTGTATTTTTGAAAATATGTTGATCTAAAGTTTAATGTGCATGTGTGTTTTTGCTCGAATCTTGGTTGTTTGTGTGTTTTGATGGAAATGGCTAGTGGATTTATGATGTACCATGTTGATTGAGTGTGTTGCCATGCTTGATTATTGATGATTCTGTTCATGATTGTTTGTTCATGATTAATGGTTGAACATGAAAATGGTGAAACGTAGATGTATCTCTTAAACCCTAGTTTGTTTCCAGTTTGTTTTTCCCTCAAAATCAGGCCTGTTGTTATTGATATTTGTTTGAACATGTTGTCACTGTTATGCTGTTTAGCCATGCTGCAAATTGATGATGATTTTGATGAACATGAATTTCAAACCCTGCTGCTGTTGCATAAACCATACTGCTGTGTTTAAACCCTATCATGTCCAGAAATTCCATTTGTTTTGTTGTTGGTTAATGATGATGCTATTACCATACTATGGAAACATTGATTGATTGTTGAATGTTAGTGATGATGTTGCTTCATGGCCGTGTTTTATTGTTGAGGCTGGATATGTTGGTCATTCATGGTTTAGTGTTTGATTGATGAGGTGATGATGTTTGTTGCTGCTGTTATGATAATGTTGAGAACAACTGCCATGCTGTTATGTGCTGTTGTTTTGATGATTACATATTGATGATGAATAGGCCAATGCTGCTGTTTGAATTTTCCTGAACATTGCTCATAAAAATTACATGAATTGTACTTGTTGTGTTTGGTTTATTGGCTGTTTTGGACATTGCATGAACCTGCTGTTACTGCACCATTGCTACATATGCCCTGCTGTTGGACAACTTCAAACTTGCTCATAATATCCATGCTGTTTTGTGCTGTTGTTTGTTTCGATTGCATGAGCCATTATCACTTGCTATGCTAATGCTTGCTGCTGTTATGCCTGAACCATTTCCACTGCAATTGCTATGCCCTGCTGTTTGCTATTTTTGAGCTGCCATGAAAAACCATATGAATTGTGAACATTGCTGTTGTTTGTTTTGTTGGTCGAATGCTGTTAAAACCATGTTTCTATCTTGAACTGGCTCATGAAAATCCATATGATTTGTTGGTCATGCTGATTAAACATTGCTTGCTGAATGCTATGCTGCTATATGCTGTTGTTAGTTTGCTTGCCATGAGAATATGATACCAACGCCATGCTGTTGAGTCCAGAAATTTGTTTGGTCTTGTTGTTATCTTGATAATGCTTAATATGTACATGCTTCTATCCATGCCAAACCATAAACTTTGCCCAGTTTTTTTCCACAATGCCATGTTGAATGCTATTGTTGTTTGTATTTACTGCATGATGACAGTACCTCCTTGCCATGATTAATGGTTAATGCTCTTGACTGCTTGCTATGTAATCATTGCCACGCCGTGTGTGTGATTCAAATTGAATGATCGATTTGTTTGATGATGGATAAATATGAATGCTGCTGTTGTTAGAAACCTGCTGTTTCCTTCCAGAAGGCATGCTTTCATGATTGCATGAACATTGGCTGTTGTTATTGCTCATGTTGCATAATACATTTCCCTGCCATGCTGTCGTGTTTGTTTGATCGAAATTGGCTTATTTGATGCTGTTTGCATGAACCACATTGCCAAAACCCTAGGATGCATGAGAACTTAGCAACTTAAACAACCATTGGCCGTGCACTATTCCATTAAGAAATGGACCAATTACAACATTTTATTTGCCTTGCCAAAGCTGTGTCGTTTCACTTAAGTTGGCAGAAATTACAAGTCTGCCATCATTGACTCTCATGTTGACCAATTGCCATACCATCTTGTTCATGTTTGCATCATTATTTCATCCAACTTCACAAATTTATTTCTCATTCAATTTTCATCAAAAAATTATGAAATTTTTTCCTCATGATCATGAATGTGTCCTTCATTTAATTGTGATTTTTAATGAATTTTCCATTGGCTGGTTTTTAATTGATAATTATTTTCTTGACATGTATGCCAAAATGATACATTGTGCCATTCTCTTTGTGAAATTGTCATATTGCATCCAATGAGCTTGAAATTTTTTGTGGTGAAACTAGACACATTGATCTTCATTTCCATATAAAGTTTGTGGATTTCTCATTTGTGGTTTGATAGATATGAATTTTTGAACTAGGGTGTGACAATTTGTGTCACACCAATGATATGCAAATGTATGATTTTTGTTCACATGCTTCCCCTTATCTAAATCACTTGAAATTTTGCATGAATGATATTTCACATGTCTAGTTGGTGTATGAATTTTCTTGGAATTAATCTTGCTGTTTTCCATTTGATTGAGAATTTTCATCCATATATGGTCATTTGTTGACTTTTTGTGCTATGCTTTGCCAAATCTTTTGTGAAATTCTCAAATCATATTGTATGTTCATGAAATTTCATATGTGATAACTAGACATCTCAAGCTTTGCATTGGTGTTAATCTCATTCATTTCTCTTCTGTTTTCAAATTGATATGATTTTTTGAAGTTGACCCATGCTTGTTGACTTTCACCATGCTTACTTGAACTTGGCTTGACTTCATGATTTTTATTTGACTGCCTTCCTCTCATCCAAATGCCATGAAATTTTACATGTATACCATGCTAGATGTTAGGATTGAGTGTGATTTATTTCATGATTTTTGAAAATGTTTGAGTTGACTTTTGAATGAAGTCTTTGCTGTTGACTTTTGTATGCTTCTCTTGCCATACTTTGCATTGTTTTGCATATGGAATGACCTTGATGCATGATATGAGTTTGAATCCAATTGTGTTTACTTTCCTACATGATTGAATTTGACTTTGATTGAACATTGCTTGCTGCCTTGACTTTTTCTTTCATCTTTGACCCTAGGCTAGTCCTAGTGGTCTTCTGAGCTTATGTTGAGTTCATCTGTTTCAGGTTAAGCATCAATGCCTTGAGGATCATTCTAATGTGCTTGATTTGAATTGTTTATATTGTGCTAACCCTTGTTTTGTAGGTGACTCATATGCTTGAGTCTTTGTGCCTTGCACAATTGGTCCCACTGTGTGACTTTTGGTTTATTTCCTTTGATTTTGACTGTTGACTTGTTTACTAATGAGTTTGACTTTTTTCAGGTGCTTTAGTTGCCTAAGTTCTTTGAACTTACTTGCTTGCTTTGCTTTTTAGCATTTGCTTTGAGGTATAAATACTTCTTCTTCATGTAGTCTGGAGACCCGGTCTGTTATTTGACCGGGCAAACTGTCTGAAGTCCTCCTTAAGAGGCAATGCCTGTGTTTGTTTATATTTGTCCTAAGCAGGAAAAGTCCTTCAAGTAAGGCAATTGGTGGAAGGTAGGGATAAGTAATCTATCCCCCACTATTCAGTGTGTCCTCTCTTCGCTCCCATTACCTGGTTGAAGCAATGAGATAAAAACCCAAGATCTAATCGAGTCAATAATGTGGAGAGAGTTCCTACTTTCTGAACTCCCACACTTTCTTTGATGCTCTCTCTGATATGAGATTGAAGCAATGAGGCACACCCCTCATCTCCTATTCATCTGCTTCACCTGAGTCCCTCAATGGCCAGGTTAAGAGCGACCTTTATCCATCGCAGTGGACTTTTAAAGTCAAACCCTCTTGTGTGAGCCCCCATTGTTTGGCTATAGAGTGTGCTGTTTGCTATTCATTGATTGATTGATTGCTTCATATGCATTTGTTTGCCTGTATGCTATGCATTTATCATCATCATCAATTGCCATTAATGCATGATCATCTCATTTGTTTTGTGATGATATCATTGTTGTTTGCCCATTGAGGACAATTGTAAGTCCATTGCTTTTGGCATTTGCTCCTGTGATATGGAAGGATAGAGTGTAAGACCTCATTGGTCACCCATATCTTCTGTTTATCTGTGTGTATGTGAGGATACCGTTGTAAGTCCCTGTAAGTTGGCATCTGTTATCCTGTGATCATAATTTGATCTGTTTGGTTTGTATGTGAGGTTGCAGTTATAAGTCCCTGTAAGTTGGCATCTGTTTTCCTGTGATCATAGTTTGTTCATCTGTTTGTGTGTGAGGTTGCAATTATAAGTCCCTGTAAGTTGGCATTTGCATTCCTGTGATCATATTGTTGCTTTTGTTCTTGTATGTGAGGATCCATTGTAAGTCCCTGTGATGTGGCATTGGATTTCCTGTGAGCATACTGTGGAGTTAACCTAAGTCCAGATAGATTGGCAGTTGACTTCCATATTTCATCTTTGTTCTTTTCTTTTGAGGAGATCGGTGTAAGTCCATTGAGTGGCATCTGATATCCTGTTTTTGTTTTTAGGAGATTGGTATAAGACCAGTGATTGGCATCCGATATCCGCTCTTGCTTGCTTTTTGCTTTGTTATTATTAATTGCCATTCCAAAGGACACACTTGAATCATCTGCTATATGATTTCAAGAAGTGAACCTTCTAAGAAGTTTTACTATCCATCCTTCATCCATTCATCATTCATTACGTCCTGGACTTTTCACACTTTATCTTTTAAACGTGACATAAGTGTTGTGCAAACATCTTCATGTTTTTCTAACTAAAAACCTGGACTCAAGTCCTTGACCTTTTTCCAAACTTCATTTCATAATACTTATTTGAATTGATCTTAATCATATTTTGACTTCATTTTCATAATCATAATCAGTAACTCCACTCATTCACTTGTTTTGGCTTTGTCCATTAATGTTTTCATACATGAGCTATAGGTTTGATTTATCTTAGTGGTTGATGTTAATCTCACCTTCTGTCTTTAGTGATTGAATTGTAAGTCTTCCTTGCCTATTATAGGGTTAACCCCTCCCTGGCAAGTTGAAGCTGTTCTCACATGGTGGACGTTGTTGTTTGTATAAGGTTGAGTTTTCTCCCGTGGATAACGTAAGACCTAGGGTTTGTGTTTAAAATTGAACCTAACCCACTTTTGGAAATCTTTTAGCCGAACTACGGCGTTCTGATCCTTACCTTTGATGGAAGGTACGTAGGCAACGGGTTCATCCGTTCGAACCCAATACCCAATAATAATAAACTTGTATATTCTTTTCTCATCATCCCAATCAAGTTTGCACAATCTTTATGTCATAACAAATAACAATATTTTACAACAAGTGTGAAAAGGGCTCCCTAGGAGTACCTAGGACGTAGTGGGTGCCTAACACCTTCCCATTGCGTAATTTACCCCTTACCCAGAATCTCTGATCTTTTTATTAGTTTTCTACGTGTAAAACTTCTTAGGCTTTTGTTCGCTTTTTAGCCAATCCTTTGGATAAATAAAAGTGCGGTGGCGACTCGAAAATTTCAATGTATCTCATAGCTTATGATTTAATCGATAGATCATATAGCGACGAATACACCGCTACAGAAAAGTGGCGACTCTGCTGGGGATAGATCAACAAAATCCCTGGTGGTATTGCCTACTTTTCACCCTTGTTGTGCTATATTATTATTCTTTATCTGACATATTTTTGTACAATTTGGGATGAATGTATTGATTGTAATGTGTGAATTGCTTGATATACATTTGCTGTGTGCTTTGGTGATCTGTGAGATGAGTTCTATACCCGAACTCGAGAGCTCTCTAGGATAGGAGAATGGCATAGTCTTGTCGACTGGTGTGGAGTAGTCCTTAGCCAGTTGACTTGCGAGTCCATTCACTTGGTGGAGGTCATGTTGAACTAATAATGTCACACAAGTTATTTGTGGTTAGGCATTATTCTTTCAATCATGTTCCGCAGAAGCCAAGGACCTTAGTTTACCAAACCCATCTTGGCCTATTTTTAGGACTGTAGTGCGGAGGTCGTTCAGATGTCAGTTCTGATACGATTGTTACGCGATACTACACTCATAAGAGTTTCTCTTGAGAATATTCTTGGAATACGAGTATTCGTTCCTCCGAAAATATTCGAAAGATGGAACGATGATTATGGGAACCTCTGATAGAACATGTCTGGCAGGTTTAAACCCTAGTACACTCCCTTTGGGTGGTTCTTAACCGAGACTCCATGCTCGTGACTCTCAACAAACCCGTGATTCGTGGTTGAGTCGTTCAAACATTGTTAATATCAATGGATCCCGGATCAGGTGTAAAACCTAAAATCCATCAAAGCGGCTGGTTGATATTAAGAATGTCTGAACCGGTTCATGTACCGTTAATATCAATGGAACTTGGGTGTCGATAAGGTGAAAACCTAAATCCACCAAAATGGATGATTGATATTAGGGATACATAGAGCTTTCCCACGACCTTTGTTTGGTGTGCTTTGTTTGATCCTTGAGTGTGTTTGTAGCATTCATGCATTCACGCATTCATCCGCATTCATGTCATCAAAAAGAGAAAATTTTCAAGGAACTTAAAGGGTTATTTGCAAAATTTTCAGACATGGAAAGACCGAAAAGGCATACAAAGAAGTACAGCTTCAAGCAGCCTGATGTCAAAGAGTTAAGGAATCTGACATCGTATGTATTAGATCCCTTGGGTTTCAAAGCTCGCTATGGGAAGCTTCTGCCGTTGCTGACTACTCAAGTGGATGAGGGATTGATGAGCACTCTTGCTCAGTTCTATGATCCGCTCTATCATTGCTTCTTATTTCCGGACTTCCAGTTGTTGCCGACTTTGGAAGAATACTCTCACCTTATTGGGATTCCTATTCTGGATCAAGTGCCGTTCAGTGGCTTAGAGAGTATTCTATCTGCTCGAGAGATTTCCAGTCTGTTGCACATAGATGAAGATCTGATTAGAGCTAATCTGACTATCAAAGGCGGAATTCAGGGTTTTCCTTCCGAGTTCCTTATTGCTCAAGCCATTTTCTATGGGAAGGCCATGAGTGAGGATGCCTTTGAGGCTCTATTTGTGTTGCTCATCTATGGATTGGTGCTGTTTCCCAACTTTGACAAGTTCGTCGATATGAATGCCATTAGGATCTTTTCAGTTCTTAATCCGGTTCCGACCTTGTTGGGTGATGCATATGTTTCCTTGCATCTGAGGAATATGAAGAATGGAGGAGTCATTGTCTGCTGTTTACCCCTGCTGTACAAGTGGTTTATTTCGCACTTGCCTCAGACAGTCGCTTTCAAGGAGAACAAGGGATGTCTACGGTGGTCTCAGAGACTCATGTCTCTCACCAATGATGATATCACCTGGTATGATCGCGTGTATGATACCGTTCAGATCATCAATTCTTGTGGTGAATTCCCCAATGTGCCTCTTCTTGGTACATGTGGTGGGATTACCTACAACCCTACGCTTGCACGTCGTCAGCTTGGGTTCCCCCTAAAGGATAAACCCCATAACATTCTGTTAGAAGGTGTATTCTTTCAGGAGGGTAAAGATCCCCAAGGCCTGAAAGCCAGATTTGTCCGCGCTTGGCGCAATATTCGCATAAAGAGTAGGAATGAATTGGGTCCAAAGAACTGCATTGCTTTGGAGCCATACACCTCTTGGGTCAGACAGAGGGCTGCTACCTACCTGATGCCATATGATCATCCGAGACCTACACTGTTGGATGTGGCTGGGCCTTCAACCCTCCCTACCCAACGTGTAGAGGAGTTGAGAGAAGAAGACCTTTCGCGTGCCTGGATCCGCGAGAGAGAGGAATTGCTGCAGCAGCTCAAGGAGAAGGATGATATGATTGAATTTCTCGAGCACCGAGTGATCGACGATCCAAATGACACTTGGACTTCTCTGCTTCCTCAGTCATCCAAATTCTGGAAAGGAAGTATGATCAACTTGCTAAGGAGAAGGCTGATATGGAGGCCGCCTATGAGAGAGAGATCAAGAAGTTGTACACTTCTCGTCTTCCGACATCCCGAGCTAATAGGGATCCATAGGATGTCATTTACCTTTTCTCTTTGTAATATTTAAAAAGAATGTTGTACTTCTTTGTCTTAATATTTTGAATGAAATATTTTCCATGAGCAATTAAAATGTTTAAATATTCAAAATATTGCAAACAAATACCCTAAGGGTTCCTTGAAAATCAAAGCATTTGCACAAAAGCATTTCATGCATCATTCTTGCATAAACAGGTACTCCTTTTTCTGGTCTTCCGGTTCTAACATCTGCTCTTCATTTATTTTGAAGACAAGCTGACTCACCGGTATTATACGAGAGTCAACTCTGCAAGGATTATGGAGCAGTTGGAACAAGAGAACCAGAGTTTGAGAGATGAAGTCGCCAGACTTGGCGCTCTGATGGAGCAACTTCTTGCTGCCCAGAATCAGCCTGCTCCTCAACAGCCAGCAACTCCCGTACAGCGGACGGTAATATCTGAAGTAGCTACTTCGACGGTGCCTGTCAGTGCCCATCAGCCGAATGCCATGCCTCCCGGTTTTCCTTGGGGGATGCCTCCCGGCTTCATGCCTGATCTGCCAGCTCCCACATTTGCTCAAATGCCGGCATCTAGCCCGGTCCCTATTCCTGTTCCTCCTGTCGTGCATACCATGCCGAGGGTAGACGACACCATTTATCACTCTGAGGCTTCTGAAGGCTCAGATGTTCACGAGAAAATGGATGCAATGAACGATCAATTCCTCGAGCTGAGGAAGGAATTGAGAACTCTCAGAGGCAAAGATCTCTTCGGCAAGTCAGCAGCCGAACTTTGTCTAGTTCCCGGTGTTAAAATACCAGTCAAATTCAAAGTCCCAGACTTTGAGAAGTATAAAGGGAACACTTGTCCTTTGGCACACTTGGTTATGTATGCCAGAAAGATGTCCACGCAGACCGACAACGATCAACTCTTGATCCACTACTTCCAAGACAGTTTGTCTGGTGCTGCTCTCCGTTGGTACATGAGTCTGGACAGTGCCAACATCCGCTCTTTCAATGACCTTGGCGAAGCTTTCGTCAAGCAATATAAATATAACGTTGACATGGCGCCTGACAGAGATCAACTCAGGTCTATGTCACAAAAGGACAAGAGACGTTCAAGGAGTACGCCCAGAGATGGCGTGAGCTGGCAGCTCAAATTACTCCACCATTAGAAGAGAAAGAGATGACCAAGATCTTTCTGAAGACTCTTGGGTCATTCTATTATGAGAGAATGGTGGCTAGCGCTCCCTCTGATTTCACCGAGATGGTGAACATGGGGATGCGACTTGAAGAAGGCGTCCGCGAAGGACGGTTGTCAAAAGATGATGGTTCTTCCTCTAAACGGTATGGAGCGTTTAAGAGGAAAGAAGGTGAAGCTCATGCTGTGCAGTCTCAGCCGAAACATCGAAGACCCTCTGTTCAGAGGAAGCCTGCACATCATTCCAGACATCAGCATCAGGTAGCTAGTGTGGCACCTGTATTCAAGGATAATGCTCAACAGTATCAGCATCAGCAGCAATATCCACAACCGCAATACCAGCAACAGCAGCGTCCACAGCAACAGGCTTACCAGCCTCGTGGAAGTACAACCAACCAAGCAAATGTGAACTATGATAGGAAGAAGGTCAGCTTCGACCCGATTCCGATGACATATACAGAGCTTTATCCCTCCTTGTTGGAGAGAAAGTTGGTTTCACCCAGGGATCCTCCTGCAATTCCTGCCAACCCGCAATGGTGGTACAAACCAGACCAGCATTGTGCCTACCATTCCGGTGCTCCGGGCCACAATGTAGAGAACTGTTTCCCGCTGAAGAATAAGGTTCAAGACCTCATGAGAAGCGGAATTCTGAGTTTTGAAGACTCCAACCCGAATGTCACCAGGAACCCATTGCCTTCGCATGGGAAATCCGTGAATATGATCCAGGAAGACCTTGGGAAGTACAAGGTGAAGTATGTCAGCCATATCCGGCAGTCGTTGGTTTATTTACATAAAATGCTGTGCCAGCACAGCTATTTGGAGCATAACCACGATAAGTGCCGTGTCTGTTCTGTTAATCGCTTGGGTTGTGACCAAGTCCGCCGCGAATTGCAAATGTTGTTGAATGAAGGTACCATTGAGATTCTCCAGAATCGCAATGTGGATGTTGTTGAGCCCGAAGTGAGTGTTATCTCCCCGGTGTTCAAGCTTCCAGAGCCCGTTGTTATTCGGTACAATAGCAACAAGCCTAAGGCTTCACCTGCTTTGATCATCAAACCAGCTGGCCCTGTGCCGTATTCATCTGATAAAGCCGTACCGTTCCGGTACAATCATGTGGCTGTCCAGGATGGAGTTGAAGTGCCTCTGCCGTCCACTTCTGTAACCACTATTGCTGATGTTAGTGGGTTGACCCGAAGTGGTCGTGTATTTTCTGCGCCTGCTAAGGCTGTTTCTTCTGAATCTGTTGAGCGCCCTGTAGGGAACGCTGTGAATGTTCAGAATCCGGCACTTGATGTTGCCAAACCCTCCTCGTCTGTACAAAAGACTCCTGTTTCTTCAGATGGCCCGAGTGGCATTGTTGATGAAGAATCTGATGAGATGCTGAGGCTCATCAGAAAGAGTGAGTATAATATTGTAGACCAGCTTCTACACACGCCCTCCAAGATCTCCATTCTTTCTCTATTGCTGAACTCAGAGCCTCATAGGGAGTCTCTGCAGAAGGTCTTGGACCTGGCATATGTCGATCACGACGTCACCCTGGAACAATTTGATAGCATTGTTGCAAACATCACCGCTTGCAACACTCTGAGCTTTTGTGACGCTGATCTCCCTGAGGAGGGAAGAGACCACAACATGGCTTTACACATTTCAATGAATTGCAAATCTGATGCAATGTCCAATGTGTTGGTGGACACTGGATCATCTCTGAATGTATTGCCAAAATCCACACTCTCACGTTTGTCATATCAAGGTCCTCCTATGAGGCAGAGTGGGGTTGTTGTTAAGGCTTTTGATGGGTCGCGTAAGACCGTGATTGGGGAAGTTGATCTCCCAATCAAGATTGGACCAAGTGATTTCCAGATCACTTTTCAAGTAATGGATATTCACCCATCATACAGCTGTCTCTTGGGCAGACCATGGATTCACGAGGCTGGCGCCGTGACATCCACCCTACACCAAAAGTTGAAGTTTGTGAAAAACAAGAAATTGGTTGTAGTAGGGGGAGAAAAGGCTCTCCTGGTCAGTAATCTATCTTCTTTCTCGTACATTGATGCAGAGGATGAAGTTGGAACTCAATTCCAAGCTTTATCTATTGATAAACCAATCGAGAAGAAGTTTCCTTCATTCACTTCCTACCGAGATGCTAAGCTGGCCATTGAATGTGGTGCAGTTGCTGGTTTAGGGAAAGTGCTTGAACTTGAAGATAACCGATCCCGGGCTGGCATTGGCTATGGTTCTGGGGCATGCAACGAGCAAGGTCTGTTCACCAGTGGAGGATTCATTCACGCCGATCAACCCGCAGAAGAGGAAGCTGCTGCTATCATTGAAGAAGAAGATGCAGAAGACTTGAACAATTTTATTATTCCTGGTGGTGTCTGCCACAATTGGGTCGCTGTGGATGTTCCTACAGTTATCCATAGATCAGAGTAATTGTTCATTTTGTTTAAAACCCTTCTCCCATGCCAAAAGGAGAAGTGATGACATTGTTGGCAAAGCATATATACAATGATATTTTCATTCAATTTTTGCATTGTCAAAACATTTGTTTTTTCCTTTGTTTTCACTTTTTGCTTTTCTTTATGAAATCAGTGATCACAAAAAACCATAAAAACAAAAATAAAAGCTGTAAAAGCAACAGTCTTTCATCTGCATAATGATTTGTTTGCTTAAAATTATGAAGTTTTTCTTAACCAAAATCATTATGCAGGTTGATCCTAAAACCCATTGAACATAATGATCCAACGCCATCTCCCAACTTTGAATTCCCTGTATTTGAGGCAGAAGAAGATGACGTTGAAGAGATTCCTGATGAGATCACCCGTCTCCTTGAGTACGAAGAGAAGATCATTCAGCCGCATCTCGAAGACTTGGAAACAGTCAACTTGGGATCTGAAGATTGTGAGCGCCTGGTGAAGATTGGGGCACTTCTTGAAGAGTCTGTTAAAGAAGATTTGATCAGCTTGCTACGAGAATATTCAGATATCTTTGCTTGGTCCTATGAAGACATGCCGGGTTTAGATACAGATATTGTGCAACATTTCCTGCCTTTAAAGCCTGAGTGCGTGCCTGTGAAGCAGAAGCTCAGAAGAACTCATCCAGATATGGCAGTGAAGATCAAAGAGGAAGTTCAGAAGCAAATTGATGCGGGGTTTCTGGTGACTTCGACATATCCTCTATGGGTGGCCAACATTGTGCCTGTTCCTAAGAAGGACGGAAAAGTCCGTATGTGCGTTGACTACAGAGATTTGAATAAAGCTAGCCCAAAAGATGATTTTCCTCTACCACACATTGACATGTTGGTAGATAATACAGCTAAATTCAAAGTCTTTTCCTTTATGGACGGATTTTCCGGATATAACCAAATCAAGATGGCACCAGAGGATATGGAGAAGACAACATTCATCACACCTTGGGGAACATTCTGTTATCGAGTGATGCCCTTCGGTTTGAAGAACGCCGGAGCCACGTATCAACGAGCTATGACTACCTTGTTTCATGATATGATGCACAAGGAGATAGAAGTCTATGTTGATGATATGATTGCTAAGTCCCGAACGGAAGTGGAGCATATTGAGCATTTGTTGAAGCTGTTTCAGCGTTTGAGGAAGTTCCAGCTTCGTCTGAATCCGAACAAATGTACTTTTGGAGTCCGTTCCGGCAAGTTGTTGGGTTTTGTGGTAAGTGAAAGAGGTATTGAGGTTGATCCTGCAAAGGTCAAAGCAATACAAGAGATGCCCGCACCCAAAACTGAGAAGCAAGTCCGAGGTTTTCTTGGCCGCTTGAACTACATTTCCAGATTTATATCCCACATGACTGCCACATGTGCGCCGATATTCAAGCTCCTCCGGAAAAATCAGTCTCATGATTGGACCGAAGATTGCCAGAAAGCTTTCGACAGTATCAAAGATTATCTGTCCGAACCTCCGATTTTGTCTCCGCCAGTAGAAGGAAGACCTCTGATCATGTACTTGACAGTTCTTGAAGACTCGATGGGTTGTGTACTCGGTCAACAAGATGAATCAGGGAAGAAGGAGTTTGCTATCTACTACCTCAGTAAGAAGTTTACTGATTGTGAGTCTCGGTACTCTATGCTTGAGAAGACGTGCTGTGCTTTAGCTTGGGCAGCTAAGCGTTTGCGCCAGTACATGATAAATCATACAACTTGGTTGATATCCAGAATGGATCCAATTAAGTATATCTTCGAGAAGCCTGCTTTAACTGGGAGGATTGCCCGTTGGCAGATGCTGTTGTCTGAGTATGATATTGAGTATCGAGCTCAGAAAGCTATCAAAGGTAGTATCTTGGCTGACCACTTAGCGCACCAGCCAATTGAAGATCATCAGTCCGTTCAGTATGACTTCCCAGACGAGGAAATTCTGTATTTGAAGATGAAAGATTGCGATGAGCCTACACTTGATGAAGGTCCAGAACCTGGTTCCAGATGGACGATGGTGTTTGATGGCGCTGTTAATCAATATGGAAATGGAATTGGGGCAGTAATTGTTAATCCCCAGGGTTCGCACATTCCATTTACAGCAAGGCTAACCTTCAAATGCACGAATAATATGGCGGAGTACGAAGCCTGTATTATGGGACTTGAAGAATGCATTGATTTGAGGATCAAATATCTTGATGTCTATGGTGATTCAGCTTTGGTTGTCAATCAGATCAAAGGTGAATGGGAGACAAATCAACCAAGTCTCATCCCGTACAGAGATTACGCAAGGAGAATTTCAACGTTCTTTACAGAAGTTGAATTTTATCATATTCCTCGAGAGGATAATCGGATGGCAGATGCCCTTGCAACGCTTGCTTCCATGATAGTTGTCAGATGGTGGAATGATGTTCCCAACATTACTGTGATGCGCTTGGATAGACCAGCTCACATATTTGCAATTGAAGACGTGAAAGATGACAAGCCTTGGTATGTTGATATCAAGAATTTCCTCCAGAACCAGGTCTACCCGCCTGGGGCATCAAACAAAGATAGGAAAACTTTGAGAAGGTTGTCAGGCAGTTTCTACCTCAGTGGTGAAGTGCTGTACAAGAGAAATTTTGATATGGTTTTGCTCAGATGCGTGGATAGACACGAAGCAAACCTATTAATGACTGAGGTCCATGAGGGTTCATTTGGTACTCATTCCAATGGACATGCCATGGCTAAGAAAATGTTGAGAGCAGGCTACTATTGGCTGACAATGGAGTCTGACTGTTGCAAGTATGTGAAGAAATGTCACAAGTGTCAAATTTATGCGGATAAGATTCATATTCCTCCGACACTCCTGAATGTGATTTCATCACCATGGCCTTTCTCTATGTGGGGAATCGACATGATCGGCATGATTGAGCCGAAAGCGTCCAACGGACATCGTTTTATTCTCGTAGCAATTGATTACTTCACCAAATGGGTTGAAGCCGCTTCGTACGCGAACGTAACCAGACAGGTGGTTGTGAAGTTTATCAAGAATCAGTTGATTTGCCGTTATGGTGTGCCAGAGAGGATCATTACTGATAATGGATCCAATCTGAATAACAAGATGATGGATGAGTTGTGCGCTGAATTCAAGATTGCACACCATAACTCCTCTCCTTACAGACCTAAGATGAATGGGGCTGTTGAAGCTGCTAACAAAAATATCAAGAGAATTATCCAGAAGATGACTGTCACGTACAAAGATTGGCATGAGATGCTGCCATTTGCTTTGCATGGATATCGTACGTCTGTACGCACTTCAACAGGGGCAACCCCTTTCTCTCTTATTTATGGCATGGAAGCCGTTCTCCCAGTAGAGGTGGAGATCCCATCAATGCGAGTCTTGATGGAAGCCAAGTTGACTGATGCTGAATGGATTCAAAGTCGTTATGACCAGTTGAATTTGATCGAAGAGAAGCGTTTGACTGCCATGTGCCATGGTCAGTTATATCAGCAGAGAATGAAGAAAGCATTCGACAAGAAGGTCAAGCCTCGTGTGTTCCGAGAAGGTGACCTTGTGCTCAAGAAAGTTTTGTCTTTCGCGCCCGATTCCAGGGGCAAGTGGACTCCAAACTACGAGGGTCCATATGTTGTTAAGAGAGCCTTTTCAGGCGGTGCTTTGATGCTTACAACAATGGATGGGGAGGACTTCACTCGTCCTGTGAATTCAGATGCAGTCAAAAAGATACTTTGCCTAAAAAAAAAAAAAAAAAAAAAGGAGTATATGCAAATGAAAAAAAAATGAAATGAAAAAACAGAATAGCTCGCTAAGTTGAAAACCCGAAAGGGCGGCTTAGGCAAAAATGAGCGTCTCGGTGGAGAACCCGCAAGGGTAATTCAGGCAAAAATTAGAGACTTGAAAGAGATATATTTGCATCCCGCTAGATTGGGTACCTCACTCTGGGGCAATCTAGGCAAAAATTAGGGATTTTTGGCAAGTAACTGCATCCTGACAAGACTTTCTGGTTCATCAGTCGTCATTTCGTCAGAAGATTCTCGATTCGTCGTCAACCGAAGCTTCGGATACATCGAGATTCAAACTGGTAGAGAAAGGATCATTATGTTCAATGTAGCCCTCTTCCAATATATATCACTGATTTCGAATTTGTACAGATCTATGGAGTCTTGCCCTTTGCAGGCTACCATTCTATCAAATCAATTTGAGCTTTTTATCCAATTTATTTGCACTCTTATTTGTTTCAATTCAACAAATGTTTTGCATTGTTTTAAATTGATAAAATGTCATTGTTTTAAACAAATCAATTTTGCAAAATTTTTGTTTAAACAAAGTGAACATTCACAAGATTGAAAGGATACTCAAGAATATCTCAGTGCTCTCCCAAGGGTGGCATGATTCCCAACAGGTAAGACATTGGTTCATATTCCTGGTTTGGTGGTATCTTCTTTCTTCAAATCCTTGTTGGGGTTGTTCCCCAGTACAGTCGCAAGTGTTTTGTTGTTGAAGACTTTGTTCTCTCCAGCAGCAGTTTTTCCCTAGCATGGGTGTTTTATTGAGAAGTTTCGGCGGTTGATGGTTCGTTACCTAGGTGCCCCGTCACTTTCTCCAGTGGGTCGTATTCCCCAGACTTTATTTGTCTCCTCAGCACAGTCATGAGTGTAACTGATTGATTGATACTCCCCTCGGAGTCGCGAGTAGAGCTGTTATTAATATCCCCACCAGGGTTGCAAGTGGAGTTGTTACCGCTTTTCCCCCCATGCAGTGTGCCAGCAGGATCTGTCTGTTTCCTCAGCATGATCTCTTTCTTTTTGAAGACTCGGTAAGTCAGTGGTTTGATACCCGGTACCTTACCTTTTCCCCGGCGAAGTCGTCTGCGGAATTGTTGCTATCTCCTCCATCAGAGTGCTTATGTCTCTCCAGCAGAGCAGGATTTATTTTCCTGAGCGGTTTTGATTTGGGTTGACATCCCAGTATTGCAACCATCTTTTCCTCAGCTTAGTCTGCAGTTGTTTGTTGTGGCAGTTTCGCCTGTTGATTGCTCCTTCAATCCCCGTACGGTCGGATGATGGCTTTTGCCTCCAGTGAACGGATTTGATTTCCTGACTGTTTGTAATCCCCGTTAGAGTGGTTTATTGCAGAATCTATCTGTTTGATCTGTCCTCCCTCAGTGGGTTGTTCCCCAAGAGAGTAGCCGACATTTTTCCCCAATAGAGTTGCTTATGCAGTAAGATTCTATCTGGATGTTATCATTCTCCCTCAGTGGGTTGTCCCCCAGCGGAGTTGTGTGGATTTGCTTCTACAGCAGTTCGTGTTCATGCACTTTTTTTTTTGTTTCTCAGTTAACACTGGGATCCCCTGCAGATATACTTTGGGACCTCTCTTGTTCCCTTACAGATTCGTCTTGGTGGCTGTCTTGCCCGTTGTGACTTTCTGTACCCTGATTGGATTGTTTCCTGATATTTCTGATCCGCTGCTTCTTCAGCAGTACCTGCAGATCTTTGCTTTACAGCATGTAGATCTCCGCAGATTGGCTCTCCAGTTGGTTTTTTCCCCTGGAAGTATAATACCGGACGTTTTGGTTCCTGAACCTGTTTGTGTTAGAATTTGTCTGTTTTGTCAGCATTCATCAAACATAAATCACGCATATTCATGCATATTCATGAGACATTCAGATATTCATGTTGCATTTCTTGCCATATATCTTTTGTTTGTCGTGTCTCCTGCTATGGTGATATAGATCTCTTTACAGATCTCCCCAAGCAGATGTCGGGTGTTTATAAATCTCTCCATATAGAGTCAACCCCATAAGCAGAAAATGTTGTCTTCCCTTCTGCAGTTCCCCACCGAGATATACCCTCGTGGACGACGGTTTCTTCCGTTTCCTCCCAACACATATATTGGGATGGATGTTCCTATTTGAGTTATATCCTCATTAGGACGTGTCTTGATTCAGTCTGTCTTTTCGGATCATTCCCGAATTGGCTATTTGTCAAATGTCTTGTGTTTCCCAGCGGGTTGTTCCCTGGCGGAATGTTTTTGGGCCTCTACCCAGTAACCGGTAGTTGTAAGTCCTAACTTTTCCTGGCTTTCTTGACAGAATTTGTGGTTATACACCTTTTATTCTCCAGCCAGAGTTTTGGTTTTCTACCTACTACCCGGTAGTTGTAAAATCCTTTTTTTCTGCTCTTCAGCAGTTTATGGTTTGTTATAAACCCTATTTTGGTTTCCCGTGCGGATTTGTGATTTGTTATATCCCCACGCGGAGTTTTTGGTCTTCTACCCCGTATTCGGTAGATGTAAACCCTAATTTTTGTGGTTATCTTCATCCAATATATTTGATGATGATTTTCCTTTGCTTGTATAAGTTGCTCAGATCAGCACTTATATCTTTAGCAAATATTTTGCGGATAATTGCCGTATGCTAGCAATTTTATCCCCAGTGGGTCTTTTCACCGTATGCTAGTGATTTGTTCCCCGGATCATTGATTCTTTATCAATGCATCCCCAGCTAGTCTTCTGTCGATAATTGCCGGATGCTTGCAATTTATCCTCAGCAGTTTGCCTTTCATTTACCCTTTTTGTTGGTAATGTCTGTTGCTCCTTTTGATTGGTCATCATATATACCTAATTTGGTATCCCGATGCCTTTCTGTTCGGTTGATTTATCCTTTGTTAACCCAGTAACCGGTTGTGGATAATCTTCCATGCGAGTATATTATTCACGGTCTGCCGGTAATGAATAATATATTTCATGCACTCTTCAGTCGAAGCCTTTTGTGTTTCCCCAGTCGAGTAAGATTCGTTATTTCCCTTTGCGGAGTCGAATTTTTTCTTGTTGTTGGAAAATTGCCGGATGCTTGCAATTTATCCCTTGGAGTTGTCTTTCGTTTACCCGTATGCTTGGTATCGATTGTCTCTCTTTTTGGTTAGTCACCTATTATATACCCAGTAACCGGTATCTCTGGTGTCTTTTCCTTTCGAGTGTATTATTCACGTTCTGACGGTAATGAATAATATATCTCATGCGCTCTTTAGTTGGAATCCTTTGTTGATTTTCCCCAACTGAGCAAGATTCGTATTCTTTGTAGAATCGAATAGCCATCCTTTAACCAGTTTGTGTTTCGGATGATGAGTGTTTTGGAGTTGAAAACCAATTCACGTTTTCGGTAGATCACCTATTATATACCCAGTAACCGGTATCTCTGGTGTTTCTTACCATGCGAGTTTATTATCTACGTTCTGACGGTAATAGATAATATATCTCATGCGAGTATTTTATCCACGGTCTGCCGGTCATGGATATCGTATCTCATGCGCTCTTTGGGTTTGTGTCCCCATTTGAGTAAGATTCGTTTTCCCGTTGTGGATTCGAATGTCCATCCTGTAAGTCAGTTTGCTTTTTCAAGCCCTCCTTTCGGATGATGAGTGTTTTGGAAGTGAAAACCAATTCACGTCTTCGGATCTTATCCTATAAACAACCCAGTAACCGGTTCAGGATAATTTCCCTTTCGAGTATGTTATTCACGGTCTGCCGGTAATGAATAATATGTCTCATCTGAGTATTCTATCCACGTTCTGACGGTAATGGATATTATATCTCGTTCACTCTTGAGTCGATCTTTTGATTGTTTTCCCCTCAGAGTAAGATTCATTTTCCTTGTGGAATTGAATGTCCATCCTTTAAACAAGTTTGCTTTTTGCTCTCTTCAGGATGATGAGTGTTTTGGAAGTGAAATCCAATTCACGCTTTGGTCGGTCACCTATTATATACCCAGTAACCGGTATCCTTGGTGATCCCCCTTTCTGCTCCCTGTTATGACTTCGGTCCCCCTGTGGAGTCAGATTTTTCCTGAGTTTTGTTACCCGTATGCCTGGTAACATCTCATTTTCTTTGTTGCCTTCCCCAGTGGAACTTTTTGTTGCTTCTCCCCAGGAGTCAGCTTGTGTCTCTCCAATGGATTTATTTTCCATTTGGAATTCTTTTCCCGGTGTGAGTCCTTCACTCCCCCAGTGAGTTTCTCCAGTCTGTTTTTCTGTTCCTTAATCAGAGTCGTGTCTTATTCACGTTATGTCAGTTTTGTTTTTTCCCCAGTTTAGAGTCGTGTATTGTTCACACATCTCATTTCTTTTATTATCCCCATAGAGTCTTGTTAGAGTCTCTGTTCCTGGTGAGTGTACTACTCCGATGGATCGTCTTTCCTTCTGTGTGAATCATATTCCCCACAGAATTTGTGTCTTTTGCATGCATACATCTGCATCATGAGGTCTCTTAGGGACCAAAATTTGTCTCATTACTGTTATTTAAGCCCATTCTACCGCGTCGAGATGAAGATTTCTAAACTTCACTTCTCCGGCTAGAATGACCTTAAATAGGGGCATCTGTAAGACCCCAATTTTGGGCCCTAAGATCCCTCATGGCCCATATCATTCATATCATAACCTCAAGGATCATTGCATGCCTTTGTCCCCTCCTAGTGGGTTGGTTTGCCTTGTGGGTTTGTTTCTTGATCACCAAGCATACTTTGCATTTGTATATCTTTGCTTTTCACATGTTTACTAACCAAAAAAGTACAAAAATATTGTCAGCTAACCTTGTTGATTGCAGATGAAGCAATTAGGTCAAAGACAGTCAACAGTCAGTCAAAGCAATGGATGGTGGCCATTCTTGCAGAATTTGGGCACCATGATCATTAATCAAAAGTTCATACATCTTGGGACATCATGTGAAGTCAAGTTCTCAAGGAATTAGGGTTTGGAATTCATCAGAAGAAGTTCAATCATTCAAAACCCTAGAAAAAGTCAACAGACAGTCAAACTTGGTCAACTGTGGATTTAATCAGGATTTGATGGATAGAATTGATTTGAAGAAGTTCATTCATGCTTGTATAAGCCTCATCTATCATGTTCAACCTCATCATGGAAGAAAATCAAGCAAATCAGAAATTTTCCAGAAATAGCAAGTGGACCTGTAATTTCAACTGCCAAAAATGGAAACTTCTTGATCTTAAACTTGCATCATGATACAAGCTCCAAATGAATTTTTGCCCAACATGAAAGTTGAAGATCTTGTCTTCCCATTTTCAAAAAGTCCAAGAACATCAAAATCCCATGTGTGGTTGTCAAGATATGATCAAATCATTTTCACCAATTTTTGAACTTCAACAAGCCATATCTCTCAAACCATAAGGCCAAATTTGGTGGGGTTTTTTCCTACAAACCACATTTTTCATCCTCTTTCCAAAAATATAAATTTCATGACCTAAAACCTTACCATTCAAAATGGCATTTTTGGACCTTTTGCATTTAAATTCAAAGTTTGACCAAACTTTGACTTTTTGAGTTTTTGACTTTTTCTTGATTTGGTCAATTGGGAAATGTTCCATATCATATTTGTGACTTGTTCCAACCCTTAAACCATCATCATACCACCATTTTCCCATCATTTTGGATTAAAATGCAAAATTGACAAAATTGGCAATTGGCTTCACAAAAGCAAATATAGTACAGCAGTACATGTACAAATCACAAACAGCAATTTGGAAAGACTTGTTCTGCTCATTTCAGGCCCATTCGACCAAGCCATCACACCCCTTCTTTCACTTATTGCAAAATGGACAAATATGCAAATGGCTTCAAAATAGTAAAACCAGTACAGCAGTACATGTGCAGCCACAAAACAGCAAACATACAGTCTGTATGCAGCCTGTCCAGGCCCAGCTCATGGCAAACATACACCTCCATTTACTCACTTTTGTATAATTAGCAATTGGCATTTTGATTCATAAAATTAAACAGGGATTAGCATGGGATAATGTGGGCTTAAACAGATGAATATAAGGACATTTTCTGACATTGGCCAACCCTAGAAACCAACTGCAGCCAAAAACATAACAGAAAAATTCTCTGCTCTCATTTTTTTTCATTTTCTGCTCGATTTGGATACGTGCTGCTGAGTCCTCAAACCCTGGAGTTTCCTTTGTTTCTCTTCATCATCTATCACTATTGTGAGCCGCTTTTCAAGTAAAAAAACCCAGTTGGATGGCCATTTTCAAGCTCTGTTGTGCAAAGGATCTTCAATGGTGAAACAAGATTTGGAAGCTTCAAAGCCTCACTGAGCGCGTTTCCTTCAAGGTTCCATCAGTCCATAACAGTGTGAGCACCTGTCTGCACTCGAATCAACCAAAACAAAACTGCAGCATCAAGTGCTTCAAACCAAGTAAGATTTTCGATTTTCTTATTTGTCTAAAACATGCCATGTACCATGAAGGTCTTCTTGTGCTGATCATTTTGAGCTATGAGTTTGTAAAAATGGTTGTGTATTTTTGAAAATATGTTGATCTAAAGTTTAATGTGCATGTGTGTTTTTGCTCGAATCTTGGTTGTTTGTGTGTTTTGATGGAAATGGCTAGTGGATTTATGATGTACCATGTTGATTGAGTGTGTTGCCATGCTTGATTATTGATGATTCTGTTCATGATTGTTTGTTCATGATTAATGGTTGAACATGAAAATGGTGAAACGTAGATGTATCTCTTAAACCCTAGTTTGTTTCCAGTTTGTTTTTCCCTCAAAATCAGGCCTGTTGTTATTGATATTTGTTTGAACATGTTGTCACTGTTATGCTGTTTAGCCATGCTGCAAATTGATGATGATTTTGATGAACATGAATTTCAAACCCTGCTGCTGTTGCATAAACCATACTGCTGTGTTTAAACCCTATCATGTCCAGAAATTCCATTTGTTTTGTTGTTGGTTAATGATGATGCTATTACCATACTATGGAAACATTGATTGATTGTTGAATGTTAGTGATGATGTTGCTTCATGGCCGTGTTTTATTGTTGAGGCTGGATATGTTGGTCATTCATGGTTTAGTGTTTGATTGATGAGGTGATGATGTTTGTTGCTGCTGTTATGATAATGTTGAGAACAACTGCCATGCTGTTATGTGCTGTTGTTTTGATGATTACATATTGATGATGAATAGGCCAATGCTGCTGTTTGAATTTTCCTGAACATTGCTCATAAAAATTACATGAATTGTACTTGTTGTGTTTGGTTTATTGGCTGTTTTGGACATTGCATGAACCTGCTGTTACTGCACCATTGCTACATATGCCCTGCTGTTGGACAACTTCAAACTTGCTCATAATATCCATGCTGTTTTGTGCTGTTGTTTGTTTCGATTGCATGAGCCATTATCACTTGCTATGCTAATGCTTGCTGCTGTTATGCCTGAACCATTTCCACTGCAATTGCTATGCCCTGCTGTTTGCTATTTTTGAGCTGCCATGAAAAACCATATGAATTGTGAACATTGCTGTTGTTTGTTTTGTTGGTCGAATGCTGTTAAAACCATGTTGCTATCTTGAACTGGCTCATGAAAATCCATATGATTTGTTGGTCATGCTGATTAAACATTGCTTGCTGAATGCTATGCTGCTATATGCTGTTGTTAGTTTGCTTGCCATGAGAATATGATACCAACGCCATGCTGTTGAGTCCAGAAATTTGTTTGGTCTTGTTGTTATCTTGATAATGCTTAATATGTACATGCTTCTATCCATGCCAAACCATAAACTTTGCCCAGTTTTTTTCCACAATGCCATGTTGAATGCTATTGTTGTTTGTATTTACTGCATGATGACAGTACCTCCTTGCCATGATTAATGGTTAATGCTCTTGACTGCTTGCTATGTAATCATTGCCACGCCGTGTGTGTGATTCAAATTGAATGATCGATTTGTTTGATGATGGATAAATATGAATGCTGCTGTTGTTAGAAACCTGCTGTTTCCTTCCAGAAGGCATGCTTTCATGATTGCATGAACATTGGCTGTTGTTATTGCTCATGTTGCATAATACATTTCCCTGCCATGCTGTCGTGTTTGTTTGATCGAAATTGGCTTATTTGATGCTGTTTGCATGAACCACATTGCCAAAACCCTAGGATGCATGAGAACTTAGCAACTTAAACAACCATTGGCCGTGCACTATTCCATTAAGAAATGGACCAATTACAACATTTTATTTGCCTTGCCAAAGCTGTGTCGTTTCACTTAAGTTGGCAGAAATTACAAGTCTGCCATCATTGACTCTCATGTTGACCAATTGCCATACCATCTTGTTCATGTTTGCATCATTATTTCATCCAACTTCACAAATTTATTTCTCATTCAATTTTCATCAAAAAATTATGAAATTTTTTCCTCATGATCATGAATGTGTCCTTCATTTAATTGTGATTTTTAATGAATTTTCCATTGGCTGGTTTTTAATTGATAATTATTTTCTTGACATGTATGCCAAAATGATACATTGTGCCATTCTCTTTGTGAAATTGTCATATTGCATCCAATGAGCTTGAAATTTTTTGTGGTGAAACTAGACACATTGATCTTCATTTCCATATAAAGTTTGTGGATTTCTCATTTGTGGTTTGATAGATATGAATTTTTGAACTAGGGTGTGACAATTTGTGTCACACCAATGATATGCAAATGTATGATTTTTGTTCACATGCTTCCCCTTATCTAAATCACTTGAAATTTTGCATGAATGATATTTCACATGTCTAGTTGGTGTATGAATTTTCTTGGAATTAATCTTGCTGTTTTCCATTTGATTGAGAATTTTCATCCATATATGGTCATTTGTTGACTTTTTGTGCTATGCTTTGCCAAATCTTTTGTGAAATTCTCAAATCATATTGTATGTTCATGAAATTTCATATGTGATAACTAGACATCTCAAGCTTTGCATTGGTGTTAATCTCATTCATTTCTCTTCTGTTTTCAAATTGATATGATTTTTTGAAGTTGACCCATGCTTGTTGACTTTCACCATGCTTACTTGAACTTGGCTTGACTTCATGATTTTTATTTGACTGCCTTCCTCTCATCCAAATGCCATGAAATTTTACATGTATACCATGCTAGATGTTAGGATTGAGTGTGATTTATTTCATGATTTTTGAAAATGTTTGAGTTGACTTTTGAATGAAGTCTTTGCTGTTGACTTTTGTATGCTTCTCTTGCCATACTTTGCATTGTTTTGCATATGGAATGACCTTGATGCATGATATGAGTTTGAATCCAATTGTGTTTACTTTCCTACATGATTGAATTTGACTTTGATTGAACATTGCTTGCTGCCTTGACTTTTTCTTTCATCTTTGACCCTAGGCTAGTCCTAGTGGTCTTCTGAGCTTATGTTGAGTTCATCTGTTTCAGGTTAAGCATCAATGCCTTGAGGATCATTCTAATGTGCTTGATTTGAATTGTTTATATTGTGCTAACCCTTGTTTTGTAGGTGACTCATATGCTTGAGTCTTTGTGCCTTGCACAATTGGTCCCACTGTGTGACTTTTGGTTTATTTCCTTTGATTTTGACTGTTGACTTGTTTACTAATGAGTTTGACTTTTTTCAGGTGCTTTAGTTGCCTAAGTTCTTTGAACTTACTTGCTTGCTTTGCTTTTTAGCATTTGCTTTGAGGTATAAATACTTCTTCTTCATGTAGTCTGGAGACCCGGTCTGTTATTTGACCGGGCAAACTGTCTGAAGTCCTCCTTAAGAGGCAATGCCTGTGTTTGTTTATATTTGTCCTAAGCAGGAAAAGTCCTTCAAGTAAGGCAATTGGTGGAAGGTAGGGATAAGTAATCTATCCCCCACTATTCAGTGTGTCCTCTCTTCGCTCCCATTACCTGGTTGAAGCAATGAGATAAAAACCCAAGATCTAATCGAGTCAATAATGTGGAGAGAGTTCCTACTTTCTGAACTCCCACACTTTCTTTGATGCTCTCTCTGATATGAGATTGAAGCAATGAGGCACACCCCTCATCTCCTATTCATCTGCTTCACCTGAGTCCCTCAATGGCCAGGTTAAGAGCGACCTTTATCCATCGCAGTGGACTTTTAAAGTCAAACCCTCTTGTGTGAGCCCCCATTGTTTGGCTATAGAGTGTGCTGTTTGCTATTCATTGATTGATTGATTGCTTCATATGCATTTGTTTGCCTGTATGCTATGCATTTATCATCATCATCAATTGCCATTAATGCATGATCATCTCATTTGTTTTGTGATGATATCATTGTTGTTTGCCCATTGAGGACAATTGTAAGTCCATTGCTTTTGGCATTTGCTCCTGTGATATGGAAGGATAGAGTGTAAGACCTCATTGGTCACCCATATCTTCTGTTTATCTGTGTGTATGTGAGGATACCGTTGTAAGTCCCTGTAAGTTGGCATCTGTTATCCTGTGATCATAATTTGATCTGTTTGGTTTGTATGTGAGGTTGCAGTTATAAGTCCCTGTAAGTTGGCATCTGTTTTCCTGTGATCATAGTTTGTTCATCTGTTTGTGTGTGAGGTTGCAATTATAAGTCCCTGTAAGTTGGCATTTGCATTCCTGTGATCATATTGTTGCTTTTGTTCTTGTATGTGAGGATCCATTGTAAGTCCCTGTGATGTGGCATTGGATTTCCTGTGAGCATACTGTGGAGTTAACCTAAGTCCAGATAGATTGGCAGTTGACTTCCATATTTCATCTTTGTTCTTTTCTTTTGAGGAGATCGGTGTAAGTCCATTGAGTGGCATCTGATATCCTGTTTTTGTTTTTAGGAGATTGGTATAAGACCAGTGATTGGCATCCGATATCCGCTCTTGCTTGCTTTTTGCTTTGTTATTATTAATTGCCATTCCAAAGGACACACTTGAATCATCTGCTATATGATTTCAAGAAGTGAACCTTCTAAGAAGTTTTACTATCCATCCTTCATCCATTCATCATTCATTACGTCCTGGACTTTTCACACTTTATCTTTTAAACGTGACATAAGTGTTGTGCAAACATCTTCATGTTTTTCTAACTAAAAACCTGGACTCAAGTCCTTGACCTTTTTCCAAACTTCATTTCATAATACTTATTTGAATTGATCTTAATCATATTTTGACTTCATTTTCATAATCATAATCAGTAACTCCACTCATTCACTTGTTTTGGCTTTGTCCATTAATGTTTTCATACATGAGCTATAGGTTTGATTTATCTTAGTGGTTGATGTTAATCTCACCTTCTGTCTTTAGTGATTGAATTGTAAGTCTTCCTTGCCTATTATAGGGTTAACCCCTCCCTGGCAAGTTGAAGCTGTTCTCACATGGTGGACGTTGTTGTTTGTATAAGGTTGAGTTTTCTCCCGTGGATAACGTAAGACCTAGGGTTTGTGTTTAAAATTGAACCTAACCCACTTTTTGGAAATCTTTTAGCCGAACTACGGCGTTCTGATCCTTACCTTTGATGGAAGGTACGTAGGCAACGGGTTCATCCGTTCGAACCCAATACCCAATAATAATAAACTTGTATATTCTTTTCTCATCATCCCAATCAAGTTTGCACAATCTTTATGTCATAACAAATAACAATATTTTACAACAAGTGTGAAAAGGGCTCCCTAGGAGTACCTAGGACGTAGTGGGTGCCTAACACCTTCCCATTGCGTAATTTACCCCTTACCCAGAATCTCTGATCTTTTTATTAGTTTTCTACGTGTAAAACTTCTTAGGCTTTTGTTCGCTTTTTAGCCAATCCTTTGGATAAATAAAAGTGCGGTGGCGACTCGAAAATTTCAATGTATCTCATAGCTTATGATTTAATCGATAGATCATATAGCGACGAATACACCGCTACAGAAGGCACACAAGATACCTAGATGAATTAGGGCTTCCATGACAAACAAGCTTCAAACTCTTGATGAATTCTTGATCAAAATGAAAAATAAAGAACATGGGGATCCATATATGATGCTTGTAACTAATGTAGACCTTTCCTTGCTTGATTCCTTCCATTGAGGGTCTCAAACCCTAGTTGTGATCTTGATGAGACACAAGTGGATACACACTACCTACAAAAGAAACAAAGTTACACTAGACATATTTTTGTATTTTTGGGTTAGTAAACAAAGAAAATATAAAGTATGATACAATCATAAATACTTGGTGATCTCTCCCAAATACAAACCCAATGAATGATAGGTTAGAAGGATACCAAGGTATGATCCCAATGCCAATGCAAATTTATGAGATGGCATGAGGGATCTTAGGGGTCAAAATTGGGGTCTTACAGCTTCAAATCTTCATCTAGACAAAAGAAGCAAGCTCCTGGAAAATAAGTTATCTGCTTTGAGTGCAAGGAGCTAGGCCACTACAAAAATGATTGTCCTAAGCTGAAGAAGGACAGAAGGCCCAAAAAGAACTTCTCCAAAGTCAAGAAAGGGATGATGGCTACCTGGGATGACTCAGAATCTGAAGAAGACAATTATGACAAAGAAAAAGCTAATGTTGCATAGATGGAAACCACTGAGGAACTAGGAGACAAGGTATTATCAAAATCAAAATCTGACCCCGATTCTGAAGAGGTATTTTGTAACCTATCTCGTTCTGATATTGAATCATGTCTCTCTGAAATGCTGGAAAAGTACCAGAGTCTTTAGAGTAAATACAATGACCTTAAACAAGTCCAAGCAATTACTTTTGAAACTCAGAAAGAGCTTGAGAAATATATTTCCTCTTTAAATTAAAAGTATTTTCTTTAGAAAGTATTAAGTCTACTTTGAAAATCAAAATTTAAAAATTAAAGGAGGAAATTATTTCAGAAGCATCTTGTATTGACTGTGTAATCAGATATTATCCTTCTGCTAAAAGATCCAAAGTTGTAAGAAACTCTGGGAAAACTAAGAAAAGAGGACCCAGAAAGTGGGTATCTAAGGATAAAATAAATTTTGTTGTAGACATCTTTAACAGCTCAACTAAGACACCAGTCATCGTACCTGAACAATGGATGCTCGCGACATATGACGGGCAGAAGGTCTACGTTCCAAGATTTGGAACTTAAGCCTGGAGGCTTCATTGGTTTCAGAGGAAACCAGAAAGGAAAGATCATTGGCTCTGGAACCATTGGTAACAATAAACTTCCTTCTATTACTAATGTTCTTTTAGTTGATGGTTTGATGCATAACCTATTGTCTATTAGCCAACTTAGTGACAATGGTTATGATATTATCTTTAATCAAAAGTCTTGTAAGGTTGTATGTCAGAAAGATGGTACAATCCTTTTTTACGGAAAGATGAAAAATAACATTTATAAAATTAGACTTTCAGATCTTGAAGATCAAAATGTAAAATGTCTAATGTCTGTTAATGAGGAGAAATAAGTTTGACATAGATGTTTGGGCCATGTTAGCATGAGAAGGATTTCTCAGTTAAATAATCTTGAATTAGTCAGAGGTCTACCCAAACTGAAGTTTTCTTCAGATCTCTTTGTGAAGCATGTTAGAAAGGTAAGTTTTCTAAAACTTCTTTCAAAGCAAAAACTATTGTTCCTACCTCCAGATCGTTAGAACTTCTGCACATTGATTTGTTTGGACCAGTGAAAACTGCTTTTATCAATGGAAAGAAGTATGGATTGGTCATAGTTGATGACTACGGTCGTTGTACATGGGTAAAGTTCTTAAAGAACAAGGATGAGTCACATTCTGTATTTTCTACCTTCTACTCACTATTGTAAACAGAAATGAATTTCAAAATAGTCAAAGTTAGAAGTGATCATGATGGAGAATTTAAAAACAAACATTTTGAAAATCTTTTTGATTCAAATGTTATGTCCCATGATTTCTCATGTCCTAGAACTCCATAATAAAATGGAGTTGTATAAAGGAAGAATAGGATGTTGCAAGAAATGGCTCGCACAATGATCCAAGAAACCGATATGGCTAAGCATTTCTGGGTAGAAGCAGTTAACATGACGTGTTATATTCATAACAGGATTTCTATCCGACCTATTATGGGTAAGACTCCTTATGAATTGTGAAAGAACAGAAAGCCTAAGATTTCTTACTTTCATCCTTTTGGATGTGAATGTTTTTTGTTAAACACTAAAGAGAATCTTGGCAAGTTTGACTCTAAAGCACAAAAGTGTTTACTGTTAGGATATTTTTAACGCTGTAAAGGCTACAAAATCTTTAACACATAAACAAGAATTGTTGAGGAATCAATTCATGTTAGATTCAATGTTAAGCTTGACCCTGAAAAGTCAAAGCTAATTAAGAAATTTGCAGATCTAAAGATCAATCTTTCAGAATCCAAAGACTCTATCTCTGGAGAAAGAGACTTAGAAGGCAAAGCCAAAGAATATGAAGAAACGAATCAACCAGAAGCAATAGTTGATCCAACTCATCAGAAGAATAGTAGATCAAGAACTTCTCATTCTAAAGAATTGATTCTGGGAGACAAGAATGCTCCAGTCAAAACTAGATCTTCATTCAGACCTTTTGAAGATACTCTTCTAGGTTTGGTGTCTATGATAGAATGCGCATCAATGGGAGAATACTCAACCAAACATCCACTGATAATGATGGCTTTACAACATTTAAGAGAGAGGGCTCCAACTTGATTCAATCAACAAGTGTCACTAACCCCTAATAAATGGAAAGTCTTACAATCAATATATCATGAAATGGGAGAATTATATCTAAACCAAAGATAACTCAAATCTAGATGCTTTCTTTTGAAAAGTTTAAAATAAAAAGGCACAAAATGGGCAAAATGATTAAATGAGGTTGTTAGTTAGTTTTTTTTTGTCTTTTTGAAAGTTAGGTCAATATGATTAAGTTTATTCACAAGTTTGATTAAGAAAATAATTTGAATATCAATGGCATAAGGCCAAGGTTTCTACTCATTAAAACAAGTCTAAGTTGAAAAACACAAGCAAATAAATTTTTGAAAATGAGGGAGAGATTTTGAAATTAAAGAAATATGAGGAGATGAAGGGACTATCCTAGACAAGATTTAAAAGTTTAGAGTTGAAAAGATCTAACCCATGGGAAGCATACATAAGACAATAATATCAGATAGAAAGCCATTTCCTTTGGATTGCCAAGCAAGCAATAAAGCCATAATCATCCAAGCAATTAATAAGAAGACCAAATGGTATCAAATAAAGATAACCAAAAATCCAAGCAAGCATTCCAAAGCAAGCAAACTTCAATGTTCTTTAGATGTATCAGATGAAATATCCCTTGAAACATACTCAAAGAGAGATCATCAAATATCAATAATAAGATCAAAATAACAACTTGATAAAGAGAAAGTATGTCAGATAAACCAAAGGGGAGTTTCTGAGGCTTGTATCAGGTGAATGCCATTGTCCAAGAAAGACCTCTAAATAATGGCATTGGCCAAGTTCTTCCATAGCTCAGGGACGTTGTCTATTCTAAGTCCAATTATCCAAACCAAGTCACAAATAGAGGTCTAACAGTCCACCAATATATTTTTTAGGGTTTTTCTTTTTATTAAGTGTTTTAAGGTCCTAAGACCACAAACAAAGCAAAATCACAAGCACACAATATATCACAAGCACATATACAATGGCTCAAGTGAGCAAAGAGAAAATGACTAAAACATAAACAAACTGCATGAATGTAATGACAATGAATGATAAAGTGCAAGGATTTAAATTTCATTAAAGTAAACGATACTAAAAATAAAGTCAATACAACGAGATGTTAGTGGAAGAAGAAAAATTTATTTTAGTCATTTTTTGGAGAACACTCAACCATCCACTCATAAGCATGAAGATATGAACCTAAACATCATTCATGAGAAGGCTCCAACTTGGATAAAATCAACAAGTATGCCACTAGCTCTCACAAATGGGAAAGAGGTAAAATCTTCACACAATACCATGAGGAATAGGAGACTTACAATCTCACTTACAAAAATGTTATTACTTTCAGGACAGATTTAGCGTTATGTTAAGCATTCGTAATTGGACTTATGTAGAAGTCACAACTATCTGAGGCTGGTCAATAATAATATTAGTGTTAATGCATGCTAGAGACAAGGTATCAAAGACCAAGCTTCTAAAGCATACCACACACAAGAATAAGAGGGGATGAACCTATCTCAATCAAGCTCGTGTTGATTCATCTGACACAAGGTCATTGATGAATCTACTAGCATTTTGAACTATGAGAAATCATTGGCCATGAAAGGATTGGGGAAGAAAAGATGAATATGAAGAGATGAAGTGAAAACAATCCCAAATTTATCAAGGGATGAACCTTACTTGATCAATACCATCCATTCATTTTGAGGGATGAAGATCAAACTTCATCAACCCCCAAAATCCAATGGTATTGACCAAGTCAAGGTCCAATTCAACCAAGATCAAGGCCAAACAGAAGTTGAGTCAACACAAAGTCAATAAAATAGCTCAACAAAATATCAAATCATATAAAATGAATTTTTAAATGAATAAAAATGTATTTTAAAAGGTCAAAAATCTAAAATCCCTTCAAATCACCAAAGAAATTGACAAGGGACTTATCATAGGTCAAACAAGGTCAGAGGACCTTTGACTAATTTTTTTGGCATTTTTTGAAAGTCAAAAGTATTGAAAAATCAAATAAAACAAGTCAAAAATCACAAAATTCACTAAAAATATCAAACTCAATCCAAAAACTGATTTTAATTCAGAAATGGGAAGAGGAAATTATTTGTTAAATTTTGGTGATAGTCCCATAATTTTTGGGTTAAAATTGACACTATAGTGAATTTTATAAGAAAATGGTATTTAAAAAATTAAATTGGAAAATAAACTAAATCAGAAAAACAAGGGTCATCAGATCTCCCTTATTAATTGAGGTGACAGATCTGATGGACACACGCATATCATCCACAATGGTCCTTAGTCAATTCACGCGTAGCAATGATAATCAGAATCAAGGGACTGGATTAGAACATGGCCATGTGATTAGATGGTCTGAATTGTGTCAGCACACCACCGGAGCCCTAGCTCCGGTCATCTTCTCCGACCAGCTCACTGTACTGATCCAAATGAAAAGTTCATGAAAATATATGGATCATACATCAATTTGGAGAGAAAATCACGAGGATTCCAAATATGACCTCGAAATCTTTCAGCTCTCACTTTATAATGAGAAATGTGGAGTTGAAAGTTGAGGTGTTCAAACTGAATTGCTTCGATTCAACCTCAAAGCAACCCATTATTAATGCCTACATTAGTAGGACTTTAGTCAACCAAAAATCAAGAAAATATTTTAAGAAATGAGAGAAAATCAAAGAGTTGAAATTCTGGAAAATTCACCTTTGAGTAGCAGTGTTGAAGCTCGGTCTTGATGCAATTTCATCTGGTTCTTCTTCCTCTTGCTTACAGGAGTTGATTGGAGTGAAAAAGGTTGTGAATCCTTGGAATTCTAGTTCACAAATAGAAGTTGAACTAGAAGTTGGATTTCAATTAAATCCTCAAGGTATTCTATGAAATATGGATATGGGATTGCTTGGAAGACATTGGGCAAGGGTTCTCCTCAATTTTGAGGAAATGCAATGTATTATATATGCAATGGGATTCATTTCTACACCACTTCAATTTTGAACCAAAAATATAAATTTATGTGCATGGGTGCATGGGCATGTGTTCACACCAAAAGGTCATTGCAATCTGTCCAAATTCGTGCCAAAATACCACTGATATCATAACATGAGGCCATGAAAAATGTGTAACAATTGAGTTCAAAAGTTGCCAAATTGGGCCATGCAAAAGAACCATGCGCAAGTCCCTCAATTTTGATCCAAATCAAGTAATCTTGGACTCTTTGGAAAGCTACCATTATGTGGAACACCTTTTATGTTGAGACTTTTTCCATTCTAAGCTTGGAACATGTGAATTCTAGCCATGAGGTTGGAGGAATCAAACATACTTGAAAATTTTCTAAGTTAAAAGTCAAATGAACCCTTTTTCCACCTTGAATAAATTTTTCTATAAGCTTCAAATGAATTTGATTCCTTCTTCAAATTTGTATCTCTTTAAATTCTACTCAATTAGATCACAAATTTGACACCATTTGGAGCTAGCATGATAGAGTTATGGATTTTAGAAGTTGAGGAAAATTGCTTGTTCAATGATGAGGACCAAAATGGACCTATAGTGTTTCCTCTTGGAACATGAACTTGCAAGTTGAATTTGACCTTTCTCAAAGAATAAAAGTTTGATAATACATCTTACAATTGATAATGAAACTTGGATCATATTCATATCATACAAATTGAGGAAGTTATGGTCCTTAGAAATTGACCTTCTATCTAGGGCACATACAAAATGACCTATAATCTTTCACCATAAAAATTGACTTTACAAGCCAAATTAGATCTTGATGCAACCATGGAAGTTGTTTGGAATGTAAAAAAGAGTAATGTTTCTCTTTGAATCATTTTCATATGACAAAAATTGTAGGCGATAGGGTCTAGGGAACCCTAGATTTGACCAGTTGACTTTTTTGGTCAACCTCCTTGAACCAACCTGCAAACCTAAAGTTACTTTGCTATTTGGGGCTCATGGAGGATCAAATATGCTTATGATGATAAAAAATGGAGTATACCTTTATATCTTTGACTAAATGTTGTAGAAACTTGCTGAGGAAGGCACACAAGATACCCAGATGAATTAGGGCTTCCATGACAAACAAGCTTCAAACTCTTGATGAATTCTTGATAAAAATGACATATAAAGAACACGGGGATCCATATATGATGCTTATAACCAATGTAGACCTTTCCTTGCTTGATTCCTTGCATTGAGGGTCTTAAACCCTAGTTGTGAGTTTGATGAGGCACAAGTGGATACACACTACCTACAAAAGAAACAAAGTCACACTAGACATATTTTTGTATTTTTGGGTTAGTAAACAAAGAAAAAATAAATTATGATACAATCATAAATACTTGGTGATCTCTCCCAAATGCAAACTCAATGAATGATAGGTGACAAGGATACCAAGGTATGATCCCAATGCCAATGCAAATTTATGAGATGGCATGAGGGACCTTAGGGGTCAAAATTGGGGTCTTATAACTTCAAATATTCATTTAGAAAAAAGAAGCAAGCTCCTGCAAAATAAGTTATCTGCTTTGAGTGCAAGGAGCTAGGTCACTACAAAAATGATTGTCCTAAGCTGAAGAAGGACAGAAGGCCCAAAAAGAACTTCTCCAAAGTCAAGAAGGGGATGATGGCTACCTGGGATGACTCAGAATCTGAAGAAGACAATTATGACAAAGAAAAAGCCAACATTGCATATATGGAAACCACTGAGGAACCAGGAGACAAGGTACTTTCAGAATCAAAATCCGACCCCGATTCTGAAGAGGTATTTTGTAACCTATCTCGTTTTGATATTGAATCATGTCTTTCTGAAATGCTGGAAAAGTACCAGAGTCTTTAGAGTAAATACAAGGACCTTAAAAAAGTCCAATCAATTACTTCTGAAACTCAGAAAGAGCTTGAGAAAGATATTTCCTCTTTAAATGAAAAGTATTTTCTTTAGAAAGTATTAACTCTACTTTTAAAATCAAAATTTCAAAATTAAAGGAGGAAATGATTTCAGAAGCATCTGGTACTGACTGTGTCATCAGATATTATCCTTCTGCTAAAAGATCCAAAGTTGTAAGAAACTCTGGGAAAACTAAGAAAAGAGGACCCAGAAAGTGGGTATCTAAGGATAAAATAAATTTTGTTGCAGACATCTTTAACAGCTCAGCTAAGACACAAGTCATGGTACCTGGACAATGGATGCTCGCGACATATGACGGGCAGAAGGTCTATGTTCCAAGATTTGGAACTTAAGCCTGGAGGCTTCATTGGTTTCAGAGGAAACCAGAAAGGAAAGATCATTGGCTCTGGAACCATTGGTAACAATAAAATTCCTTCTATTATTAATGTTCTTTTAGTTGATGGTCTGATGCACAACCTATTGTCTATTAGCCAACTTAGTGACAATGGTTATGATATTATCTTTAATCAAAAGTCTTGTAAGGCTGTATGTCAGAAAGATGGTACAATCCTTTTTAACGGAAAGAGGAAAAACAACATTTATAAAATTAGACTTTCTGATCTTGAAGATCAAAATGTAAAATGTCTAATGTTTGTTAATGAGGAGAAATAGGTTTGGCATAGATGTTTGGGCCATGTTTGCATGAGAAGGATTTCTCAGCTAAATAATCTTGAATTAGTCAGAGGTCAACCCAAACTGAAGTTTGCTTCAGATGCTCTTTGTGAAGCATGTTAGAAAGGTAAGTTTTCTAAAACTTCTTCAAAGCAAAAACTATTGTTTCTACCTCTAGATCGTTAGAACTTCTACACATTGATTTGTTTGGAGCAGTGAAAACTGCTTTTATCAATGGAAAGAAGTACGGATTGGTCATAGTTGATGACTACCGTCGTTGTACATGGGTAAAGTTCTTAAAGAACAAGGATGAGTCACATTCTGTGTTTTCTACCTTCTGCTCACTATTGCAAACAGAAATGAATTGCAAAATAGTCAAAGTTAGAAGTGATCATGATGGAGAATTTGAAAACAAACATTTTGAAAATCTTTTTGATTCAAATGTTATTTCCCATGATTTCTCATGTCCTAGGACTCCATAATAAAATGGAGTTGTATAAAGGAAGAATAGGATGATGCAAGAAGTGGCTCGCACCATGATCTAAGAAACTGATATGGCTAAGCATTTCTGGGTAGAAGCAGTTAACACAACGTGTTATATTCATAACATGATTTCTATCCGACCTATTATGGGTAAGACTCCTCATGAATTGTGGAAGAACAGAAAGCCTAAGATTTCTTACTTTCATCCTTTTGGATGTGAATGTTTTATGTTAAACACTAAAGAGAATCTTGGCAAGTTTGACTCTAAAGCACAAAAGTGTTTACTGCTAGGATATTTTTAACGTTGTAAAGGCTACAAAATCTTTAACACAGAAATAACAATTATTGAGGAATCAATTCATGTTAGATTCAATGATAAGCTTGACCCTGAAAAGTCAAAGCTAATTGAGAAATTTGCAGATCTAAAGATCAATCTTTCAGAATCCAAAGACTCTATCTCTGGAGAAAAAGACTTAGAAGGCAAAGCCAAAGAACATGAAGAAATGACTCAACCAGAAGCAATAGTTGATCCAACTCATCAGAAGAATAGTAGATCAAGAACTTCTCATTCTAATGAATTGATTCTAGGAAACAAGAATGCTCCAGTCAAAACTAGATCTTCATTCAGACCTTTTGAAGAGACTCTTCTAGGTTTGGTGTCTATGATAGAACCCACATCAATTGATGAATCTCTTCTTGATAATGAATGGATTCTGGACATGGAAGAAGAACTGAATTAATTCACCAGAAACGATGTATGGGATCTTGTTCAGAAACCAAAAGGTTTCACTGCCATTGGAAGCAGATGGGTCTTCAGAAACAAGTTGAATGGGAAATGACAAGTTGTTAGAAACAAAGCTCGGCTGGTAGCACAAGGTTATAGTCAACAAGAAGGTATAAACTATACATAAACCTTTGCTCTAAGTGCCAAGTTAGAGTTTATTCGTCTTTTAAATTCTTTTGCAATCAATCATAACATCATCCTTTATCAGATGGATGTTAAGAGTGCATTTCTGAATGGATATATTTCTGAAGAAGTATATGTGCATCATCCCCCTGATTTTAAAAGTTCTCAAAATCCTGATTTTGTTTTTAAACTGAAAAATTCTATGTATGGTCTAAAGCAAGCTCCAAGAGCTTGGTATGATAGACTAAGCAACTTTCTTTTGGAAAATGATTTTACCAGAGGGAAAGTGGACACAACTCTCTTTTGCAAAACCTTCAAGAATGACATTCTGGTTATGCAAGTATATGTTGATGATATTATTTTTGGTTCTGCTAATGCGTCGTTGTGCAAGGATTTTGCTAAGTTTATGTAGGAAAAATTTGAAATGAGTCTGATGGGAGAACTTAAGTTCTTTTTGGGAATCCAGATTGATCAAAGATAAGAAGGAACTTATATTCATCGAAGTAAATACAAAAAGGAACTTATGAAGAAATTTAACTTATTAGAATGAAAGCTAGCAAAGACTCCAATACATCCTTGGGTAAACTTTCCGAATCAAAATCACTTTTCAACTAAGCTTACGAGTCTTATTTCTTAAAAATAGGTTTACTACTTTAGCATTCTGCGCACCTTTTATAAGTGACAATAAAAGGCCTTAATTTAAGGGTAAACTCGGTTCTGAATACGCGTGTTGATTCTAAGTGTTGGTAGTAATTTTGGTAAAACAAGGAGTGTTCACAAGATGTTATGTGTGATGTCTTAACATGAGATATCCTATGTACCTGCTGGAGTTCAAGAACATGTTCAGGCAGGAGTGTTTCAGAATGCCACATACAATGCCATGGCTTCTGATATTGGATGTACCTGTTGGAGCTTAAATGAAAGACATGTTCATGCAGGATTGTTTCAAGATGTCATACACAAGGTCATGGTATCTGATATGGTTGTACCTGCTGGAAGTTATAAAAGGAAATATTGGATTATGTAGGATTTTTCTAGGATGTCAGACCCGATGTCATGACATCCTGTACACAGAACATTCAGTATGAATGTCTGGTGTTTTGTGATTGCACAATTAATGGCAATCTTTGTATGATTGAAGATCTGATTAGCTGGCGCATTCAATCATGGATTACAACCAGATTTACTTATTTTCCAAGGAGATCTAACCAGCTGTTATAAAAAGATTTGATTGGAAAATAGATTTAGAGTTTTCAAGATGTCCAAGCCCAGCTGGATGCTTCTATAAAAGGGGACTTAGAAAACCTGTTTGAACACACAACCAATACTGAGCGAAATATAGAGAGAGAGCTAGGGTTTGTGTCTGTTTAGTCGTGAGACTTGTAGGTCATTCAAGTCATCCATTGATGATTGAATTGGACTGATTTGTGGTTGTAATTTGTCACTCTAAAGCTGTTAAGCAAGAGTGTGTGTCTACTTGATCAAAGCTGTGAAGCAAAATCAAGTGTGTGTCTTCTTGATAAAAGCAGTGAAGCAAGATCAAGAGTGTGTCTTCTTGATTGAAACTGTGAAGTAAAATCAAGAGTGTGTAATTGAAAAGTGTTTTCTTTTCTCAAGGGATTATTGTTTAAGATCACAGGTATGATTGTAAGGAAGTGAGTGGGTTCTCATATCTAAGAGTGCTTAGGTAGAAATTGCACGGGTAGAGATTAGGTGAGAAATACTGTAACTTGTTGAAGTGTACGGAGAGTCTTTGAACTGATTCTATTTTAGTGAATTTCCTTCCTGGCTTGGTAGCCCCCAGATGTAGGTGAGTTGGACCGAACTGGGTTAACAATTGCTTGTGTATTTTGCATTACTATTCTCTATCTTTATTCTATTTGCATTACTTAGATATTAGTGTCGTGACATTACTTTCGACATCTCATATCTGATACCAGAATTTCAATTGGTATCAGAGCAGGCATCCTGCTCTGGTTTTGGGTGAGATCTAGGGGCAATACTTTCTGGTACAATGGAGAGAGATAGAGGATATGTTCACAGGCCACCAATTTTGGATGGTTCTAACTACGACTACTGGAAACCTCGAATGGTAGCCTTTCTAAAATATCTTGATAACAAGGCTTGGAAGGTTGTGTTAACAGGCTGGGTGCACTCTGTAGTTACTAAAGAAGGAGAAGCCACTGTTGAGAAAAATCCTGAAGAACAATGGTCCAAGGAGGAGGATGACCTATCCCTTGGAAATTCTAAAGCATTGAATGCCATCTTCAATGGAGTGGACAAGAACATCTTCAGATTAGTAAACAATTGTGAAGTAGCTAAAGATGCTTGGGACATTCTCAAAACCACTCATGAAGGCACCTCTAGAGTGAAAATGTCTAGACTACAACTGCTCACCACCAAGTTTGAAAACTTAAGGATGAAAGAAGATGAAAATATTCATGAATTTTATATGAATATCCTTGAAATTGCTAATTCCTCAGGAGCCCTGGGTGAGAAGATGTCAGATGAAAAATTAGTGAGGAAAATACTCAGGTCACTCCCTAAGAGATTTGCCATGAAAGTGACAACCATAGAAGAGTCTCAAGACATTTCCAATATGAGAGTTGATGAGCTAACTGGATCCCTTCAAACGTTTGAGATGGGAATGTGTGATGGATCTGAAAAGAAAGCCAAAAGCATAGCATTCAAGTCAAACATTGAGGAGGAAGAGGAGGAAGGTGGTCCAGATACTGATGAAGATCTGGCAGATGATGTAGCAATGTTGGGAAGACAGTTCAACAAGCTAGTGAAAAAGATGGATGAAAGATCTAAGGCTAATGTTAAGAACATCGCATCTGACATCAGTAAATCCAACAATATTGGAAGAAGAACAAGGTCAGATGAAAATCCCAAAGAAGAAAAAGGAGTTCAGTGCCATGAATGTGATGGGTATGGACACATTAGAACTGAATGTGGGACCTACCTCAAGAAACAGAAGAGGAGTCTTGCTGCCACTTGGTCAGATGGAAGTGAAACAAAAGAATCTGCAAATCTTATGACTGCCTTAACTGAAAGATGGGATTCTGATGAAGACTCAAGTGATGGTGAAGTAACCTTTGAAGAGTTGGCCACTACCTACAGAAAGTTGTGTCTCAAAAGTGTAGAGTTGTGTAAACGGGTTGAAATCCAGAAGAAGGAAATAACTCAACTTGAGAATGAGAAGGTAGAACACTTGGAAATCATCTCCAAATTGAAAACAGAAGCAGTGGTTCTGAAGGCCAAGATAGATGAAATTCAACAAGTTGAAAGCCAGAAGATAGTACAGCTGGAGAATGAGAAGGCAGACCATGTGGAAATCATCTCCAAGTTAAAAACTGAAGCTATGTTCTTGAATTTTAAACTAGAAGAGATGACCAAGTATGTAAGGATGTTAAACAATGGATCTGACTCCCTAGACAAGATTCTCCAAACTGGACAAATAACAGGAGACAAATCTGGCATTGGGTATAATGAATCTAAGCCTGAGTGCAGTTACACTGGTTGCAAACCTCAAGCCAAACCAAAATGCAGCCATAGTAAAAGCAAATATGTGATGTCACATCATATGTCACAACATCAGAAGAGAAGACAGCAGAAAGGGAAATACCAAAGATGGAGATGCCATTACTGTGGGAAATTTGTTCACCTGAAGCCCTTCTGCTATAAGTTGTATGGTTATCCTAGCCCTGTTCATCATCAGACTCACTATCAACCCAGACCCAAAAAGCACAGGCCTGTCAACAAAAAGCAATGGGTTCCTAAGACTAATGTAATGTTACAAGTCTAATAGCTCACACTTCCTTCAGAGTTTCAGCCAATGAAGATTGGTATTTTGACAGTGGATGCTCCAGACACATGACTGGAAACAAAAACTTGCTAACGGGCCTTCATCCTCATGCCACAAGCTATGTAACCTTTGGTGATGGAGAAAAGGGTGAAATCAAGGGGATTGGTAAGCTTGATTACCCTGGAATTCCTGATCTTGACAATGTTCTACTTGTTAAGGGCTTGACTGCAAATCTAATAAACATCAGTCAACTATGTGACTAAGGTCTAAATGTTAACTTCACTAAAACTGAATGTCTGATTACCAACAAAGAAAGTGAAGTAATCATGGAAGGAGTCAGAACCAAAGACAACTGTTACATGTGGAACTCTCGAGTTACTCCTCAAAATGTACCTCAGTCAAGGAGAAAGGGATGAAGATGATTATATCTACTAGAGAAACTCCCAAATTAAAAGTCTGTGGGAAATGTCAGACAAGGATGTCACACCAGAAAATCAGACTTAACATCACTTCCAAAGGGTTGAAACTCCTCCATATGAAGTTGATGGGACCCATGCAGGTGAAAAGCCTTGGTGGAAAGAAGTTTGTAGCGGTGGATGATTTCTTCAAATACATCTGGACCAAAAACAAATCTGATGTGGTTGAAATATTCAAAGATTGTTGTCTGAAACCTCAAGGAGAAAAGCTCATGGTGGCTCAAACAGATGTGGATAATATTGGGGTTGGTAGGAGGTCAGATCAGATGGTAGAACATGTTGCTCGTCAAATGCTGTCTGAAGTTGGGAAGAGCTTTGTTGGACTTGGGCTACAAGTCAAACAGATAGAAGAGTCTATTTTTCCATCTCAAAGCAAATGTGCCAAGAACAATGTTAAGAAGATTGGCATGGAGAGTGTAAGGACTCCTGCTCCTACACATTTGGAAGTATTCAAAGATGAAAATGGTGCTTGTGCTATATATCAAGCTAAATACATAGCAGCTGGAAGTAGCTGTTCTCAACAGGGTTGGTTGGAACTAATGGTGACTGAACACAATGTCACACAAGATGTCAGGACAGTGTATTGTGGCAACCTGAGTGCTACAACTATTTCCAAAAATCCTGTTCAGCACAGCAGGACAAAGCACGTTGATATTTGTCATCACTTTATTAGAGAATTTGTGGAAGAGAAAATCATAGCACTGGAGCATGTTACTACTGAAATGCAATTAGCTGACATATTTAGAAAAGCTTTGGATGCTAATCAGTTTGAATGTTTAAGAGGGAAATTGGGGATTTGTATTCATGAGAATTTATAGCAATTAAAGTGGAAATTTGTTATACAAAGGAGAGTTGCTGTAGAAAGGGAGCTAGGGAAGGAGGGTGTAGAAGTGAAGGAGGTTATGGAATTAATCAAGTTTGTTGGTTTGATGAAAACAGTTAGTGCATTGCCCCAATGTTTTGAAGGTTTAGTGGAGGAGTTTGTGGTGAATATCCCAGAGGATATTTCTGATAAGAATAGAAAAGAATTCTGCAAGGCCTTTGTGAGAAGAAGGTGTGTAAGGTTCCCCCCAACTATAATGAATAAGTTCCTAGGGAGAGGAACAGAAGGAGCTGTTGAGTTAGAAGCCACAATCACTGCTGGTCAAGTCAAAGAATGGCCAAGAAAGAAGCATGACACTGCTGAGAAAGTAATTGATTTGGAGGAAGAGAGTTCAAAAGAGGAAGATGACACCTTGATTCATCACTTGAAACCAAGTGTTGCAAAGAAAATGAAAACCAGGAAAGGCAAGATTGTGGCTGAGATGTTGACAGCTAGAACTAGTAGGAAGGCTACGGATGTAGGTCCTTCTAAATCATGGAGTAAAGTAGAGGTTCAGAAGAAGAAAATTAGAGAAAGCTTTAATTCTGAAGATGATGTCGAAGACGATGTCCCAGACATCTCACCTGCTAAAAGGCAAACTGTTAGAAAGTCTCCAACTAAGGTTGCAGCTGTGCATTTGGACAACATTTCCTTCCATATGAAAGATGGTGAAGCCAAGGAGTCAGATGCCCATACCTCAAGTGAGAGGTCTAATTCTCAAGATCAATCTAGTGGCAGTTCTGAATCTGAAAGTGAAGAAGATGCTACCTCCTCAGACTAAGTTGTTGGTGATGGTCCCCCTGTTATGATGACATGTGTGCTGTTCTGGATGATGTTATGACTGTTTTGGAAGCTTGGATGTTTTGTTTCTGTTGAAATGTTTGTATTTTGTGGCAGTCCTTACTGATGCCTTGATGTAATATTTGGGCTCTTAATGAGTTCCATGGATTTCTAATTATCTCAGCTATTACAGCTGTGTATAATTATGTTTTAAGTCACCTTTGGTCAATTTTGACTAAAAAGGGGGAGAAGTGATTTTGTGGAGAGCTGCAGTTAAATATATGGTTGTGGAGATCTGCAGTGCTGATGTAGCTAGCTAGGCTAAACAGATGACAGCTGATGATGTTGAATATAATGATGTTCTATTCTATGATGTTGGAGGAGATGTGTGATGTAAGACAGAATGATGTTCTGTTCTGTGATGTTGGAAGAGATGTTTGATGTAAGATATAATGATGTTCTGTTCTGTGATGTTGGAAGAGATGTCTGATGTAAGACAAAATGGTGTTCTGTTCTGAGATGTTGGAGGAGATGTCTGATGTTCTGTGCAAGATTTGTGTTGTACAGGTGATGTTGAAGGAGATGTCAGAAGGAGGTTCTGAATGTTAACATGTTGAAGGAGATGTCAGAAGGAAATTCTGAATGTTAACATGTTGAAGCAGATGTCAGAATGATATTCTGATTGTTACAGGTGTTGTGGTTACAGGAGCTGTTATTTTCATGGAAGATGTTTGTTGTGTGCACAAATTTAGGGGGAGAAGGAGTACCCTTGTGCATTTGTGTGTCTTACTAGTTGCATCCATAACTAGTAATTCCGTTTTTGTTGCACAGATTTAGGGGGAGGAGAAGTACCCTTGTGCATGTGTGTATTACTAGTAGATATAGCTAGTAATTGTTTTGCTTCTGCTGCTGTTTAAACTACTGTTATGTTGTTTAACTGCTGATAGTTTACCTTGTGAACAAAAAGGACAGATATATGTTTTAGCCAAAATTTGCCAAAGGGGGAGTTTGTTGATTCTAAGTGTTGGCAGCAATTTTGGTAAAACAAGGAGTGTTCACAAGATGTTATGTGTGATGTCTTAACATGAGATATCCTATGTACCTGCTGGAGTTCAAGAACATGTTCAGGCAGGAGTGTTTCAGAATGCCACATACAATGCCATGGCTTCTGATATTGGATGTACCTGTTGGAGCTTAAATGAAAGACATGTTCATGCAGGATTGTTTCAAGATGTCATACACAAGGTCATGGCATCTGATATGGTTGTACCTGCTGGAAGTTATAAAAGGAATTATTGGATTATGCAGGATTTTTCTAGGATGTCAGACCCGATGTCATGACATCCTGTACACAGAACATTCAGTGTGAATGTCTGGTGTTTTGTGATTGCACAATTAATGGCAATCTTTGTATGATTGAAGATCTGATTAGCTGGCGCATTCAATCATGGATTACAACCAGATTTACTTATTTTCCAAGGAGATATAACCAGCTGTTATAAAAAGATTTGATTGGTGTCGCATCGCGCGAAAAACCGGCGGGAAAACAAGAACAACAGAGCCGCCACCGTGCGTTATTTATCCCAAAAGAGGGAAAGGAAACGCTCGAAGTAAACCTGGGAAAGACATGGTCTCGCGACCAAAGAGAATGGGTTCGGGAGTCGGTTATGCGAAGGGAAGGTATTAGCACCCCTACGCATCCGTAGTACTCTACGGGATCCACGCACAAAAGGAAGGAAAATTGGTTGCTAAACACTGCTCAAATACTCACACACACTGGCTGAAAAGAGACAAAAGAAACTGACTGAAACTGACTCGGCAGGATATCGTATCCTGGGCCTACTTAGTCTATCAGGCATAGACATCAGAGTCGAAGTAGTTCGGACTGGGGAGACGACACATGCTCGCTAGGATGTCGCATCCTATGCATACGTATCTTCTCGGACGAGAGAAGAATCAGAGCATTCGTAGCTCGGCTGACACGCGCACAAACAAACACAAGTAGGCAAACGTGGAGCCCGACTGCCAATTACTGGACTTATGTCAGCATCCGAACCAAAACACACACCAAGAGGCAAACGTGGAGCCTGAATGCCAATCACTGGACTTACATCAGCATCCGAACCAAAACACACACAAGGGTGGTCAACACAAAGGTGGAAAAAGAAAGAAGGGCGCCCGGAGAGATCAGCTCAATCTCCTGCCTACATACTTCATCTGGTATGAAGATCAGGGCGATGTAGTTCCCCTACGCAGGGATAAAGGACTAGCCTAACCAGATAACAGAGGGAGACACAACTAAGGAGATTACGACTCGAGCCTAGATGTTATCATGCAAATTCATCCCTAAGTTAAGGTTTCTAGCTAACTGGCACAGGGAGCCACCCTATCCTAGACATGACTTGCACAGGGAGCAAGCCACACACACACTTAACTTGCACAGGAAGCAAGCCAAGCAAAACCTAACTTGCACAGGAAACAAGTCTAAACTAATCCTAACTTGCACAGGAAGCAAGTCAAACAATCCTAACTTGCACAGGAAGCAAGTCAAACAATCCTACAAGCACAGATAGCACACGCTATACACAAACAAGTGGCTCAAACAAGGGTTAGGTTTTAGTCAAGGGGTCATATCAACCTCAACAAACAAACCTCTGGAATGGGGTGAATGTGCTCTTAACCTTGCCATTGAGGGGCTAAGGTGAAGCAGATGAAAGGTGAGTGAAGATAAGACTTCACAGCTCTTATCCCTGGCCTGGGAGAGCTCAAGACAAGAATGTGTGGGTTCAGAAAGTGGGAACCCTTCTACACATTTAGAACTGACTCAACTGTGCAATTGCACAAGATCTTGGGTTTGTATCTGTAATGCATCAACACAGTGGTGTGAGCAAAGCAGATGACACACTGAATAGTGGGGGATAGATTGCATATCCCTACCTTCCACCAATTGCCTCTTCACTTAGGAGGACTTTGACTCTATGCAAGGACAAAAGTAAACAGTCACAAACATCGCCTCTTAAGGAGGACTTCAGACAGTTGCCTGGCCAAGTAACAGGCCAGGTCTTCCAGACTACATGAAGTAAAAGAGACATACCTCAATGCAAATTGCTTATACAAGCAAAGCAAAGCAAAAGTTCACAAGGAACTACAAGCAACTAAAGTACCTGAAATCAGTCAAGCACAGTTAGTATACAAGTCAGGGTTAAATCAAAATGGAACAGACATCAACCAGTCAACACAAGCTAGTGACTGTGCAAGGCACAAAGCTTAAGGCATGTGAGCCAAGCCACCTACAAAACAAACAAGTTAGACAATGATATTCAAGCAAGCTCAATCAAATTGTAATGATCTCTTTGAAGCATTTGTAGCTTAACCTGAAAACATAAGCTCAAAAGTGAGTACCAGGACCACTAGGGCAAGCCTAGGGTCAAAAATAAATGAGAAAGTCAAAACAGCAAGGGATATCCAATCAAAGTCAAGTTTAAACATTCAAGAAACAAACTCAATTGGGTTCACATTCATATCAATCACTATCATCATTTCATGAACCATTTAGGTCAAAGTATGGAAAACAGAAGCTCATAGAAGTCAACAGCAAGACTTGCATCAAAAGCAAACTAAAACATTTCCAAAAATCACCAGATAAATCATGGTCACTCCTAACACATAGCATGGTAAGCATGTCAAATTTCATCCCATTTGGACAAGTGGAAGGCAGTCAATGAAAATCAGAAAGTCAAAGCAATTTTGAACATGCTTAAGGAAGTCAACCAAACATGCATCAACTTAGAAAAATCATAAGTCAAGAATGGTGTATGATAAATGAATGGGACTAAAACCATGGCAAAGATGAGGATGTCTAGTTATCTCATGTAAAATTTCATGTCCATCTAATAAAGTATGAGAATTTCACAAATGAAATGGGAACATGTGTCACACAAAGTCAACTTTTGACTAGGCAGGGGAGAAAATCTCAAACAATTAGGAAAATGCCTCAAATAATTCCAGGAAAATTCACATGTAAACTAGACATACAAGAGTAGGTTCATGCAAAAATTCAGATCAGTTGGAGGTCAAGAAGCGTGGTAATGAAAATCATGAAGTTGGGCATCAATGGTGTGACACAAATTGTCACACCCTAATTCAAAAATTCATAACTCACAAACCAGCAATGATAAATTCACAAACTCTACACCAAAATCACCATGAGTGTGTCTAGTTTAAGCACAAAAAATTTGGGAGCCATTGGATACATTCTCATCATTTCACAAATGTTTTGGCAAAGTGTACAAGAATTGGTCACATGTCACAAACCCTAGCCCCATTAAAAAACCATCCATCAAAAAATTCTGGAAAAATAATGATAAAAAAGTAGAGATCATGATGAACACAACACAAAAAATCCCATTAAATTTGGATTAAAAATGAACAAGTTATGATTTTTGTAAGTTAGGCATGGCAAATGAAACAAACATTACAAAACAAAATGATTAATGGAATAAATAAAGAAACAATGGGGGGGTCAACGCCCCGGTCAACGCGCGAACATGGCCAATAGCAGGACGGCATGGCAGCGCTCTTTTTTAATATATATTTTAGAAGGCGTGAAATAAATGAATTGGCATTGCGCCCCAGTGGTAAAACACTTGGTATTTGAAGCAAGGGTCTGGGGTTCGAATCCCCCTCGCCCCAGGCCTTTACAGCAGAAAAACAATTACAAAACAATTACAGTAGCAGCGTTTCAACAACTACAAACCCAAGTCGAAATTTTTTTTTTCAAATTCAAAAACAGATATATCAAAACGTTCATCTCTTAATGCTCATCAATATTCCAAGATCAATTTACCCTAACACGAACTAACGAGGATGAACCGAGCCAAAACAATTACAGATGGAAAATGATGTTGCACATCAGTTCAAAATGATGCTTGGATGGTGTTTTTGGCAAGGCATGGCTTGGTCCTTTGGAAGTTTGTGACAGATTTTGATAAATGGCCAAGAATGAGTTTTTTAGAGTGAATGAAGTTCTGTTGGTTTTGTTGCTGTTCTTGTGGCTGCTAGTAGTGTGTAACATCACAGAAAAAATGATGAAAAACCTGCTATGTTGTGGTACAAGGCATGGCTCATGGATATGTGGGATATGGTGGTTGCAAATTGTACTTTTCTTCCCATTTTCAAGCAATTAGGCATGGCTATGTGATGGGTGTAGGTACTTGCACGAATTTGCCTTTGTACATGCTGCAAATAATATTCCAAGCAAGTTCCAATTGGCCCCAAGTGTTAAAAATGCATAATTCAAAAAGTCAACCATTGGTCAAACTTGAATTTCACATATGCTAGGTTCAAAAATGCCATTTTGATTGGCAATGTTTTGGCTCATGAAATTTATATTTTTGGAAAGAGGGGATCAAATGTGACTTGTAGGAAAAAACCCCACCAAAATTGGCCAAACGGTTTGAGAGATATGGCCTTTTGAAGTTCAAGATTTTCTGAAATCGATTCGATCATAACTTGCCAACCACACATGGGAATTGAGAGTTCTTGGACTTTTTGGAAATGGGAGAACAAGATCTTCAACTTTCATGTTGGGCAAAAATTCATTTGAAGCTTGTATCATGATGTAATTTTGAGGATCAAGACTTTCCATTTTTGGTAAGTTTCAGTTACAGGTCCAGTTTCCATTTTGGGAAATTTTTGATCTGGCTTCAAATTCTTCCATGATGGTGTTTGACATGATATATTAGGCCTATTGGGACATGAATAAGCTCTCTCAAACCATTTTCCATCAACAAATCACTGATTAAATGAACAGTTGACCAACAGTTGACTTTTCTAGGGTTTTGGATGACTGAACCTCTTCTGATGAATTCCAAACCCTAATTCCTTGAGACCTTGACTTCAAATGATGTCCCAAGACATATGAACTCTTGATTAATGAGCATGGTGCCCAAATTCCACAAGAATGGCCACCATCCACTGCTTTGACTGACTATTGACTGTCTGTGTATGAACTGATGACCTCTGAGCCTTCAACCCTTGACTTGAACACTTCAAATGGACCTCCAAGTCATGTGAACTTGTTGGACAAACCCTAGGGCCTTGGCTCCCTTGAGAATTGGGCTTGCTTGCTTGGCTGACTTATCTCCTGATCAGTTTGACCTAATTCCTTGATTGGCTTGCTCTTGAGGCAAAAGAGGCAATGCAATGCTATGCAATGGACCATGATATGCTATGACCTAATATGAAAATGTATGTACAATGATAGGTGCAAATTTGAGGTGCTACAGCTGCCCCTATTCAATCAGCTGGGAACCCGAATGGATGAGAGCAACGGCTGTCAGACTTTCAGGGTAAACAGGGATTGAATACCAAGAACCGTAGAATTTGCACAACAGGGATCCAACAATGGAAACGTCCACTGGGATTTGATATTTATTGCTGGGTATATATATTTTTTTGGTTTTTGTTTTTAAAGGGTACAGCCACATCCAAACATCGCAACGACGATGAATGGGAAAAGAAATCACAACTAGATGCCAACGGACAACTAGGAAAAACTCAGCGTTTACCGGAACCAACGGAGAGGTAACCAGTCATTAATGAATGACTGGAAGGGATACAACCATACGTCAACGGACGAAATGGGAAAAACTCAACGTTTACCAAGACCAACGGAGAGGTAACCAAACATTAATGAATGAATGGAAGGGATACAACCATACGTCAACGGACGAAATGGGAAAAACTCAACGTTTACCAAGACCAACGGAGAGGTAAATCCACACGGGGACAGGTACAACTAGACGTCACAGGACGAATAGGAAAAACTCGACGTTTATCGACACCAACGGAGAGGAGGATACTTCACTTGGGAAGGAGGACACAACCAAATCATCAACGGATGATCGGGAAAAACTCGACGTTTATCGACACCAACGGAGAGGAGAATACTTCTCTTGGGAAGGAGGACACAACCAAATCATCGACGGATGATCGGGAAAAACTCGACGTTTATCGACACCAACGGAGAGGAGAATACTTCTTCGGTCTGAATACCGGAAAATTGGCCTTGTGCCATGAGTACATCGACCTGATCGTCGGAAACTCCTTCGGTCTGAATACCGGAAAATTGGCCTTGTGCCATGAGTACATCGACCTGATCGTCGGAAACTCCTTCGGTCTGGATACCGGAAAATTGGCCTTGTGCCATGAGTACATCGACCTGATCGTCGGAAACTCCTTCGGTCTGAAAACCGGAAAATTGGCCTTGTGCCATGAGTACATCGACCTGATCGTCGGAAACTCCTTCGGTCTGAATACCGGAAAATCATAAGTACACATTATCTATAGCCGTCAAAACGTAGATAATACACTCGCATGGAAGATTATCCATAACCGGGTTGTAGGCTGTTAAATGAATAATCGCCCGAAAAGAAAGGCATCTGGGTACCAGACTAGGTATGCAAAAGATGACCAATCAACAGGGGATAAAGCTGCTAACTCGGAGCAAGTATCCAAAAGGAAGGGGAAGACCCAATGGGGACAATACTGCTTGATCAAGGCAAGTATCCAGAGGGGAAAGAATATCAATATCACAAACCGGATACTAATAACTGCAAAGAGGGGGTTACATCTACCGGTTAGTAGGCAGAAAACCACGGAAAAGTAACCAGTCATGCATAGGATGAACACACAGGGTTAACTCCACCAAGGGGAGGAAAGTGGGGTTTTACAACTACCGGCTTGTAGGTAGAAAACCACAAGGATAGGACTTACAACTACCGGGTTGTAGGTAGAGGCCACCAAGTTCCACTGAGTGTAAGATGAATGAGTGCTGGTTAGTGAGCAACTATTCATTTATGCCCCAGGGAAACACAAGAGACAGCCAACAAGAAGCCAATTCAGGATCGATCCAAAAAGGCAGACTGAGTCAAGACTCATCCTAGTGAGGAAAGAACTCAATAGGGAAAACCCATCCCATTAGGGAGGGAACGGAAGCAACCGTCATCCACGAGGATATATCTCAGTGGGGAAATGGCAGGAAAAGATTGACACTTTCTGCTTAAGGGGTAGACTCTACATGGAGAGATCAGACACACCCATATCTGCTTAAGGGGAAAAAAAAAAAAAAGACCCAAGCTGGCGAGACACTAACAATTGGGAGTAACACTGATGGGGATACCCACTCGACCGAGGAATCACTTGTTGGGGAAACACCAACCTCTCAACCATGCTGATGAACCCAATTCTAAAGCCGATCCAATGGCGCGATGCTAAACTCTTTCCAACAACCCAACCTCGGCTGGTCACCACGGCCTAGGGCTAATGGATATGCTTGCAACGTTGATGCATGAGTTTTTTCTTGCTTTACACAATGCCCCATGATCATGGAAATGCTATGCACTAATGATGCAATATGCTATGCTTATCTAAATGATGAACGCATAAACACACGTCTCCTTCAGAGACAACACCGGGGAAATCCAGGAACTGTGCTGAGGATCCTATAACCATGTCAACTTCCATTCTGCTGGGGAAAGACAAACCTTGCTGGGGAAGAACCATCAACACAACCTCTGCTGGGAAGACAACTTCAGACTTGGAAAACAAACACAACTCCGCTGGGGATACAGATATCAGTCTACCACAGAAACCCGTCCAATCCACTGGTAGGATGAACTCTGCTGGAGAAATAAATACTACTCCACTAGGGACGACCCAACCAATCCATATGTAGGAGAATCACTGCTGGAGATGTATTTCATGAGACCCGCTCCACTCGGGGAACTTGCTGAGGAAAAACCACACCATTCTGCTGAGGAGAACGATCCTAGTGGAGAGAACAACAATAGTGGCGAGAGTAACAACTCTGTCGAGGATGATAGCACGTCATATCATACTGGAGATGAATTCCCACAAACCTTGCTTGGGATAAGCACTCACGGCCACACTGGAGATGATAGCATCACAAAACCAATTGTTGGGGAACACACCAACGGTCTACAGATAAACTCCACTAGGGGACTCCCGGGGAAAATAGCTGCCAGGCGCTCAGCGGGGATTCTCAACTGGGGAAATTTGCAAGCATAAGCCTGCTGGGGATAAACAATCCTCAGATCTGCTGGGGAAAGAAGGCACTGTCTACAGGCATCTCTGCAGGGGAAATAACTCTGATAGCTTCAATACTGACTTGGGCTGGGGACGTGATAACCTTCAGGCTTGCTGAGGAGACAACGATCTCGAATCTGCCAGGGAGATCACACTCTCAATCCTCTGGGGAGATACAGCTTGTTTGACAGGGATGTCGGTCGCCTCGTCGAACACTAGTATCCATCATCCACCCATAGTGTTGACTTTCCACTTTTAAGAACTCCCAGACTCTTCTGGACTTTTCTGCTCCATCATCTTGTATTCCCAACTCGTTCGTACTTCACGGAGGTTGAACTCTTGGGATTTATACATACTTTCCAATCATCAGACTTTGAAGAGTCTTCTTGATTAACTTTCCAGGATCGTTGTCGTAATCCTTCACCGTCTTTTCACGGTTCATCTATCCCTTGCCCCTGGTTGGACTCTGAGGGGATCTCTTTGTCAAAAGGGTTCATGTTACAACTGGCAAGTGAATGAAGATGTCTAACATCACCTGCACAAGAGATCGTCAGATAAAAACGTGCCCCAGGTATGCCCCAGGTGTTCTGATATTTCAACACTTAGGTCACTCAGACTTCCAAGTAAGATTTCCAGATTTCAATCTCACAAGCATGCATCAGAAGGGACCTCTATGTTTCAAAAGGCAAATATTCTTATCAAAATGAATAGATGTTTTCGTAATCAAAACAGTAATGACACAAAAACAAAATTTACTTGATCGAACACACGCTTTATTTGACTGGAATAAAAGATGGCTCACAATTGAGCAACACACAGGAAGCAAACCCTGGAAAGAGGTGATTGCACATAAAAGAAAAAATCTATCCTAATGGCAACGTGAAACTGCGATCTCATCGGGTTCCAACTCAGTTACACCTCATATGTCCTCAGGACTTTCCGCACCTTCTGTCTTCTGAACAAGACGCCTCCGATTGGTCTCTGTCGGAGATTATCCAAGTCATCATGAGCACAAATGATCATGCTAGACGCAGTTGTTCGTTTCATTCCCTCTTTTGCCTGGACCGCCCTTTCGGGTTTCAGTCCACCGGGATACCCTTTTTTGCCCAAGTCGCCCTTACGGGTTTTCAACTTGCCGGGTGTACAGTTCTTTTCTTTTATTTTTATCCCTAACTTTTGCCCGAACCTTTCTCTTTTTCTTGGTTCGCCGGGATGCCCATTTTTTGCCTGGACTCTTTATTCTCTTTTTTTTTTGTCCAACGGGTTTCTTTCACGAAGTATTTTCTAACTGCGTCCGCATTCACAGGGAATGGAAAATCGTCGTCATCCGTGGTCATTAACAACAAGGTTCTGTCAGATGGGACCCTCTTGACCACGAACGGACATTCATAACTGTTTGTCCATTTGCCCCACCATCGTCTTGAGGAGGAAGGATCCTTTTCAACCAATTCTTCCACGTGGTACGCGCGAGGTCACACTTCTTGGTTAACAACACGCTTCGTTCACTGGGTACAACTGCCCCATGCCAGGTAATTGTCAGCCCTTTCCCTCAGCTGGGCTCAACGCGTCATCCCGAGTCTTTATCCATTCAGTCTTCTCTGATTTCTCATATTTCTGTGAGGGAGACACTGCCCCGGGTAGATGCACATCCCTAGGTTCAATATCCAGGATACAGACTTTATGTTCAGCCACCATTGTTGGTGTAACAAACTGTGATTCGGGAAGCACTACCTCATTCACTTTACTTCCCCATCAGACATCGGAATCCGTTCGGATTCGGGGTCAGACCCCTCCTCCGGGATCGGTCACTCTCAATCTTTCGATTTGAGTACCTCGAGATGTCTTCATCAGGGACCTCAAACTTCCTTGGTTGATAACCTTTCCATGGGTCGCTACTAGCTTCTCAAACACATATCTGATCAGGTCCATCTTGGACATCCACAAAGTGGTATGAATCAACATACACTGTCTCAGTCGGCGAGCAGCCTATGCCAAAGTACATCAAGTCTTTTCGAACAGTGAGTGTATTGTTTTACGGTCGATAGACTTTTTGCTTAGGTAAATTGCATACTCTTTTTGACAAGACTAGTCATGCTGACTCAATACGCACCTCGTAGACCCCCCGAGGGTTATCAAGTACCGGATTAACAGTTATCTCTTTCACTGAGGTATCAGAATCAGAGGTTCCTGCAATTTATCTCTCTTTTTTTTTTTTTTTTTTTTTTTTTTTTTTAGCAGGATCGACCTTGATTCCTCTGATTCGCTCTCAACAAGCCTCGGTAGCTTGATGGGCAACACTCCATAAGTGCACTGCTTCAGACTCAACAGTATGAGTTATCTCAAACGGTCAAACAACTTGCCTCAAGTCTACCGGATGCCCCTGTTCTGCTTGGGACTTTGCCATCATGTCATCAACATGGCATTTGCTTTCACGATGAATCATCTCATGAAACAAAGTCACCGTAGATCTCTGATACGTGGCACCGACCTCATGTGACGGAACGACATTAACTTAGAACAAGAAGGTGCCCCTTGTGTGATGGACCTGGTTTACTTCATATCTTCTGGCAACAATTCAATCTGGTCTTGGCCAAGAAGCCATCCATGAAGATAAACACTGAGACCTGAGCCATATAATCAACCAGTACCTCATTGTGATGTACCGGGAATCCATCTTTCTGATTAGCTCTGCTCGCATCTTGATAGTCTATTCACACCTTCTCTCTTTCTCATCCTTTGTCGGCCTCAGCTTTTTCTTTCTAACCTCGGCGGAGCTTGGAGTAGCAATCTTGAATCGCTCCTCGTGCGGTTGAATCACCTTCTCCTCTTGTTTCAATGACCTGGCTAATTCCAACAAATCACAATCTTCTTCGCCTTTTTTCTCTGGCATGATAGGTCGAATTGTCGAAGTCATACAGAGGTGTAACCAAATCGTTATCGGTGAGATCAGGAGAGTAATCATTTTGGAACGAAACAGAACCAAAAGGAAAGAGAATGAAAAAAACGTTGCCATTTTTATTTGTTTTTTTTTCTTTTTTCAAATTGCAAAATTAAATGAAAAACAGGGAACACTGCTTTTAACTACAAAAACATCCATTCATTACTGATGCAAAATGTTGCATAATGAAACACATGAGATGGCCCTTACAATGGACCATTACGTTTCGGGCAAAACGTATGGCTTTCATGCAAACAAAAATTGAAAAACAGAAATACTACTCTTCAGAATGAGTGACAATGATGCTCTTGGAGGCCTTCCAATTGCCTGGTACGCACGACTTTATCCACGCCTCAAGCTCGCGGTTGCTGTCAACATCCTCACCCACTGAACGGGCATGACCAGGATCCAACATCCCTGCACTGACGAAGGTGTGTGGTGGGCGACATCCTCTATTTGGTCTAGACGACTCTTGACCCGGTTGATAACCGACCCCAAACATGTCTGCTTTTATCACAATGTCAATGATCCTTCCCCAGCCTTGCGCCTCTTTGTTTTTCACCACTTCCAGAGCTTGTTTATAAGAAGAAATGGACAACTTCTTCTCTTTCTCAGCAACAAGGGCCTTCTCTACCTGGACGGTTTCAACTGCCAGACGGGGTGCTCCACACCTTATATCGTTCATTTCTATTTCCTTCATCTTCTGGGTTGTGTCTTTCATCAATACACTTCCCTCTATGGTGACGATCGCACAAGAATTATCACTAACAGGGAAAACTCCATCCTGCTCCAGAGGTTTTGGGACCACAGCCATTGGAACCTTTAGTGGATCCTCCTCAGTCATCTCTATTCCTTTCTTGACCTTCTTCACCATCTTGACTTCTACAGGACCCCTTCTGGGCGCAGGGTTGGCATCCCCCTTCATAATCTGGGTCAAGTTAATGGTCTCGGAGTCCACCATGTCCTGGACGACATGCTTAAAAGCTCTACAGCCCTCAATGTTGTGTCCGGGTGCCCCAGAGTGAAACTCGCACTTGGCATTCTCATCATAGTTTGGTGGCCTCTTCTGCTGCTCTATGGGAATCAATATCCTTGGCCGTACTAAAGCAAGATCCATCAACCTTTGGAACAGAAAGGCGTAAGTCACGGGTGGTTCCTCAAACTGACGATCCTCTTTCTTCTTCTTCACCTGGCTTTCAGCTCTCGGTGTCTTCTGTTGAGGTGGCAGTTGTTGCTGTTGAGCAGGTGGATTACTGACAGGAGTGGTTACAGTGGCAGCATAAGGATGATAACGATCTTTGCTACGTTCTTTCTTTGCGGGCACACCAACTGGCTCAACCTTCTTCTTGAATGGACCACTGTCGGAGGGTTTCTCCGCTACAGTACCAGAAGGTTTGTTCACTTCGGAGGACGGAGCCTTCCCCTGGACTTTCTCCACTATCAGCCATTTCTCGATCCTTTCCAATCTTTCAGACATGGCCTTCTGTCCCAAGGCAAGCCCTTGCACAACACTGAACAAGTCCCTCATCATCCCTTTCAGCTCAAGGATATCGGCGTTGGGAAGATCCATCAGCTTGGATTTGTTGACCCCCAGCAGGTTATCTGAACAGACGAGCTATGCGCACCGGTTGAATACTGAAACCTACAAAACAGCAAATGGGTTAGTATGACTCACGCATGCAATGTTTGTCCGTACCAGGAATATTCAGTCCTTTTTTTTTTTTTTTTTTTTTTTTTTTTTTTTTTGGTTTCATTGAGACAGATAAAATTTCATCAACAAAACTTTTTAACATCCGGATGTCTCTCAACCTGAGTCTTAGTTGAAAAATAATGGACCCTGAGTACGGACAGACATGAGTGGAATGCAGATGAATGCGAGATGATATGATGCAAATGCATGAATGCAGGCCCTTGTGCCAACAAGTCAACTGTAGACCCTCTGCTTTTCTGAATCAGTCAATCTGTGGGATCAAGTCACCATAAATCCAACTTGGGGGGGTTCCGAAATAAACGGAACCGGAGATTATATCACTTATCTTTACAGGAACAACCACTAAACGGGTGACAAACGGATCCTCTGAACAAGTACTCTCAACTCAGCCCGGGGATCCGAAATAAACGGAACCCGCTGATAAACCATGGACAGAACTCTGGCGTCCCAGAAATAAATGCCCCATAATTCACAGTCACCATCAGTACCAAGAGTCACCAATAAATCACCAATCAATCAGCAACTGTACCTGTAATGATCAAACCCTCCCCACTCACGGGTGTTATCTAGGCCAGGGTAAAGTCGAAGAGAAACGCAGCATAAATAACCTTTCGCAGAATACCATCGTATACACACCTGAAGTATGTAACGACAATATCCCACCAGGGTCTGAACTGCTCGTGATATCGATGTTCCGCTAAGTGGCGCCATACCACCCGCTTCCCATGAATCACTCTATTCCTAGGTTTCCTAGATTTCACTCATAGCCTGGGTATTGGGCCTTTTACCTCAAGTAACTCCCACCCCCAAACAGAGAAACACAGACAGCACAGCAGATGAATATGAATGAAATGCAAACATTAATGCAAATAATAAATGCAAGCAATAAATGCACATATATACAATGAATGCAATAAAAAAAAACAGCACAAAGCAACCAAAACCCTAACCTAGAGAGCGCTAGGAGAGACTCGCTCAGGGAAGATGGACCAGCATAGGTCAACTTCTCTATTAATCCCCAGCAGAGTCGCCAGCTGTCGCATCGCGCGAAAAACCGGCGGGAAAACAAGAACAACAGAGCCGCCACCGTGCGTTATTTATCCCAAAAGAGGGAAAGGAAACGCTCGAAGTAAACCTGGGAAAGACATGGTCTCGCGACCAAAGAGAATGGGTTCGGGAGTCGGTTATGCGAAGGGAAGGTATTAGCACCCCTACGCATCCGTAGTACTCTACGGGATCCACGCACAAAAGGAAGGAAAATTGGTTGCTAAACACTGCTCAAATACTCACACACACTGGCTGAAAAGAGACAAAAGAAACTGACTGAAACTGACTCGGCAGGATATCGTATCCTGGGCCTACTTAGTCTATCAAGCATAGACATCAGAGTCGAAGTAGTTCGGACTGGGGAGACGACACATGCTCGCTAGGATGTCGCATCCTATGCATACGTATCTTCTCGGACGAGAGAAGAATCAGAGCATTCGTAGCTCGGCTGACACGCGCACAAACAAACACAAGTAGGCAAACGTGGAGCCCGACTGCCAATTACTGGACTTATGTCAGCATCCGAACCAAAACACACACCAAGAGGCAAACGTGGAGCCTGAATGCCAATCACTGGACTTACATCAGCATCCGAACCAAAACACACACAAGGGTGGTCAACACAAAGGTGGAAAAAGAAAGAAGGGCGCCCGGAGAGATCAGCTCAATCTCCTGCCTACATACTTCATCTGGTATGAAGATCAGGGCGATGTAGTTCCCCTACGCAGGGATAAAGGACTAGCCTAACCAGATAACAGAGGGAGACACAACTAAGGAGATTACGACTCGAGCCTAGATGTTATCATGCAAATTCATCCCTAAGTTAAGGTTTCTAGCTAACTGGCACAGGGAGCCACCCTATCCTAGACATGACTTGCACAGGGAGCAAGCCACACACACACTTAACTTGCACAGGAAGCAAGCCAAGCAAAACCTAACTTGCACAGGAAACAAGTCTAAACTAATCCTAACTTGCACAGGAAGCAAGTCAAACAATCCTAACTTGCACAGGAAGCAAGTCAAACAATCCTACAAGCACAGATAGCACACGCTATACACAAACAAGTGGCTCAAACAAGGGTTAGGTTTTAGTCAAGGGGTCATATCAACCTCAACAAACAAACCTCTGGAATGGGGTGAATGTGCTCTTAACCTTGCCATTGAGGGGCTAAGGTGAAGCAGATGAAAGGTGAGTGAAGATAAGACTTCACAGCTCTTATCCCTGGCCTGGGAGAGCTCAAGACAAGAATGTGTGGGTTCAGAAAGTGGGAACCCTTCTACACATTTAGAACTGACTCAACTGTGCAATTGCACAAGATCTTGGGTTTGTATCTGTAATGCATCAACACAGTGGTGTGAGCAAAGCAGATGACACACTGAATAGTGGGGGATAGATTGCATATCCCTACCTTCCACCAATTGCCTCTTCACTTAGGAGGACTTTGACTCTATGCAAGGACAAAAGTAAACAGTCACAAACATCGCCTCTTAAGGAGGACTTCAGACAGTTGCCTGGCCAAGTAACAGGCCAGGTCTTCCAGACTACATGAAGTAAAAGAGACATACCTCAATGCAAATTGCTTATACAAGCAAAGCAAAGCAAAAGTTCACAAGGAACTACAAGCAACTAAAGTACCTGAAATCAGTCAAGCACAGTTAGTATACAAGTCAGGGTTAAATCAAAATGGAACAGACATCAACCAGTCAACACAAGCTAGTGACTGTGCAAGGCACAAAGCTTAAGGCATGTGAGCCAAGCCACCTACAAAACAAACAAGTTAGACAATGATATTCAAGCAAGCTCAATCAAATTGTAATGATCTCTTTGAAGCATTTGTAGCTTAACCTGAAAACATAAGCTCAAAAGTGAGTACCAGGACCACTAGGGCAAGCCTAGGGTCAAAAATAAATGAGAAAGTCAAAACAGCAAGGGATATCCAATCAAAGTCAAGTTTAAACATTCAAGAAACAAACTCAATTGGGTTCACATTCATATCAATCACTATCATCATTTCATGAACCATTTAGGTCAAAGTATGGAAAACAGAAGCTCATAGAAGTCAACAGCAAGACTTGCATCAAAAGCAAACTAAAACATTTCCAAAAATCACCAGATAAATCATGGTCACTCCTAACACATAGCATGGTAAGCATGTCAAATTTCATCCCATTTGGACAAGTGGAAGGCAGTCAATGAAAATCAGAAAGTCAAAGCAATTTTGAACATGCTTAAGGAAGTCAACCAAACATGCATCAACTTAGAAAAATAAGAAGTCAAGAATGGTGTATGATAAATGAATGGGACTAAAACCATGGCAAAGATGAGGATGTCTAGTTATCTCATGTAAAATTTCATGTCCATCTAATAAAGTATGAGAATTTCACAAATGAAATGGGAACATGTGTCACACAAAGTCAACTTTTGACTAGGCAGGGGAGAAAATCTCAAACAATTAGGAAAATGCCTCAAATAATTCCAGGAAAATTCACATGTAAACTAGACATACAAGAGTAGGTTCATGCAAAAATTCAGATCAGTTGGAGGTCAAGAAGCGTGGTAATGAAAATCATGAAGTTGGGCATCAATGGTGTGACACAAATTGTCACACCCTAATTCAAAAATTCATAACTCACAAACCAGCAATGACAAATTCACAAACTCTACACCAAAATCACCATGAGTGTGTCTAGTTTAAGCACAAAAAATTTGGGAGCCATTGGATACATTCTCATCATTTCACAAATGTTTTGGCAAAGTGTACAAGAATTGGTCACATGTCACAAACCCTAGCCCCATTAAAAAACCATCCATCAAAAAATTCTGGAAAAATAATGATAAAAAAGTAGAGATCATGATGAACACAACACAAAAAATCCCATTAAATTTGGATTAAAAATGAACAAGTTATGATTTTTGTAAGTTAGGCATGGCAAATGAAACAAACATTACAAAACAAAATGATTAATGGAATAAATAAAGAAACAATGGGGGGGTCAACGCCCCGGTCAACGCGCGAACATGGCCAATAGCAGGACGGCATGGCAGCGCTCTTTTTTAATATATATTTTAGAAGGCGTGAAATAAATGAATTGGCATTGCGCCCCAGTGGTAAAACACTTGGTATTTGAAGCAAGGGTTTTACAGCAGCAGCAGAAAAACAATTACAGTAACAGCAGAAAAACAATTACAAAACAATTACACTAGCAGCAGCAGAAAAACAATTACAGTAACAGCAGAAAAACAATTACAAAACAATTACAGTAGCAGCGTTTCAACAACTACAAACCCAAGTCGAAATTTTTTTTTTTCAAATTCAAAAACAGATATATCAAAATGTTCATCTCTTAATGCTCATCAATATTCCAAGATCAATTTACCCTAACACGAACTAACGAGGATGAACCGAGCCAAAACAAGTTCACACATCAAACTTCAATCCAACATAACTTTCAAAATAAACGACCATTTTCAATCATTCAAAGTGCAGTGTGATCAGGGAAAGGTGATCTACAAAGTGTGTATCATGGTTTTGCAAATGAAGAAGTTCGAAATTTTACCAAGTTGGATAAACGGTCGTGGTTCTGTTGCTTTTTCGTGTGTTTGGCTTGAAACAGTTACTTTAAAACCCTCCTAATGATGAATGGTGAAGGTGCTTTAACTTGCAACAGCTTGGAGTGGTCTCACACTTGGACTGTCATGGATGGAAGGTGAAGAAAAACAGTCATGCAAAGGCTGTTACAGATGGAAAATGATGTTGCACATCAGTTCAAAATGATGCTTGGATGGTGTTTTTGGCAAGGCATGGCTTGGTCCTTTGGAAGTTTGTGACAGATTTTGATAAATGGCCAAGAATGAGTTTTTTAGAGTGAATGAAGTTCTGTTGGTTTTGTTGCTGTTCTTGTGGCTGCTAGTAGTGTGTAACATCACAGAAAAAATGATGAAAAACCTGCTATGTTGTGGTACAAGGCATGGCTCATGGATATGTGGGATATGGTGGTTGCAAATTGTACTTTTCTTCCCATTTTCAAGCAATTAGGCATGGCTATGTGATGGGTGTAGGTACTTGCACGAATTTGCCTTTGTACATGCTGCAAATAATATTCCAAGCAAGTTCCAATTGGCCCCAAGTGTTAAAAATGCATAATTCAAAAAGTCAACCATTGGTCAAACTTGAATTTCACATATGCTAGGTTCAAAAATGCCATTTTGATTGGCAATGTTTTGGCTCATGAAATTTATATTTTTGGAAAGAGGGGATCAAATGTGACTTGTAGGAAAAAACCCCACCAAAATTGGCCAAACGGTTTGAGAGATATGGCCTTTTGAAGTTCAAGATTTTCTGAAATCGATTCGATCATAACTTGCCAACCACACATGGGAATTGAGAGTTCTTGGACTTTTTGGAAATGGGAGAACAAGATCTTCAACTTTCATGTTGGGCAAAAATTCATTTGAAGCTTGTATCATGATGTAATTTTGAGGATCAAGACTTTCCATTTTTGGTAAGTTTCAGTTACAGGTCCAGTTTCCATTTTGGGAAATTTTTGATCTGGCTTCAAATTCTTCCATGATGGTGTTTGACATGATATATTAGGCCTATTGGGACATGAATAAGCTCTCTCAAACCATTTTCCATCAACAAATCACTGATTAAATGAACAGTTGACCAACAGTTGACTTTTCTAGGGTTTTGGATGACTGAACCTCTTCTGATGAATTCCAAACCCTAATTCCTTGAGACCTTGACTTCAAATGATGTCCCAAGACATATGAACTCTTGATTAATGAGCATGGTGCCCAAATTCCACAAGAATGGCCACCATCCACTGCTTTGACTGACTATTGACTGTCTGTGTATGAACTGATGACCTCTGAGCCTTCAACCCTTGACTTGAACACTTCAAATGGACCTCCAAGTCATGTGAACTTGTTGGACAAACCCTAGGGCCTTGGCTCCCTTGAGAATTGGGCTTGCTTGCTTGGCTGACTTATCTCCTGATCAGTTTGACCTAATTCCTTGATTGGCTTGCTCTTGAGGCAAAAGAGGCAATGCAATGCTATGCAATGGACCATGATATGCTATGACCTAATATGAAAATGTATGTACAATGATAGGTGCAAATTTGAGGTGCTACAATTGGAAAATAGATTTAGGGTTTTCAAGATGTCCAAGCCCAGCTGGATGCTTCTATAAAAAGGGACTTAGAAAACCTATTTGAACACACAACCAATACTGAGCGAAATATAGAGAGAGAGCTAGGGTTTGTGTTTGTTTAGTCGTGAGACTTGTAGGTCATTCAAGTCATCCATTGATGATTGAATTGGACTGATTTGTGGTTGTAATTTGTCACTCTAAAGCTGTTAAGCAAGAGTGTGTGTCTACTTGATCAAAGCTGTGAAGCAAGATCAAGTGTGTGTCTTCTTGATAAAAGTTGTGAAGCAAGATCAAGAGTGTGTCTTCTTGATTGAAACTGTGAAGTAAAATCAAGAGTGTGTAATTGAAAAGTGTTTTCTTTTCTCAAGGGATTGTTGTTTAAGATCACAGGTGTGATTGTAAGGAAGTGAGTGGGTTCTCATATCTAAGAGTGCTTAGGTAGAAATTGCACGGGTAGAGATTAGGTGAGAAAGACTGTAACTTGTTGAAGTGTACGGAGAGTCTTTGAACTGATTCTATTTTAGTGAATTTCCTTCCTGGCTTGGTAGCCCCCAGACGTAGGTGAGTTGGACCGAACTGGGTTAACAATTGCTTGTGTATTTTGCATTACTATTCTCTATCTTTATTCTGTTTGCATTACTTAGATATTAGTGTCGTGACATTACTTTCGACATCTCATATCTGATACCAGAATTTCAACGCGAAAGCGACAGTTCCTGTTAAATGCATTCTTTTCAAGAGTAAAAAATATTGCCCAATAAGTAGTTCTATTTAGACAATCGAAGCATCGTTTACCTGACGTGAAATACATTCAAGCCTATCTTTATCTACACTGTATTTATCATTTTCTTTATTTGTTGTTATTTTGCGACATCAATATCTCATTCGTACCGCCTTAGATAAACATCGTAACAATAGTAATCGATAGATTGACGATTTGGTCTCTGTGGGATCGATAATATTTTATATTACTCTGACACGATTCGTGCACTTGCGAATATAACGATCAAAGGGTAGAGATGAGAGGTCCTTACTCTCTTTAGGATAATTAGGATGTGATTGATTCTGAATTTTCTATGAAGTTTTGATGTTGTTGGCAATTATAAGATGAATTTCTTATGCTTATATGTGTTATATTTTCTGTTTTGAGATATGGATGTTTTCCACCATGTTTGAGGGTTTGGAAGGTTTTAGGGTAAAGATGAATTGAGAGAATTGCATGTTAGTCATATATAAATGATGTATTATTGATTTAGATATTAAGAAATGTTAAAAATCAATATGTTTTCATGTACAATGATGTATGGTATGTTTTGTGAAACTTGGGATTTAGGGTCTGATAAACTGCTGAAAAACAAGAGCGATCGCACAAAATCGTGAGCAAATTGGGGTTTTCTGGGCACTGCTACGAGCCATAGCAGATGCTATGGGCGGCCGTAGCAGCCCTATATTTTTTGTACCAGAGGCATGTACAAAGGGTTTTTTTGGCTTGGGGAGTGCTATGGACCGTACTAGCTACTACGGCCAGCCGTAACAGCTCCCTTGGTTTTGTACCTAGTGATCCATTTTCGAGCATAACTTGAGTTTTGTGACTCCAACTGAGACATTGTTCAAAGTGTTAAAAAGCTAACGTGCAGAGCTACCTCATGGCAGTGCTTGGTGAAACATTTTAGTTATAGTCATTTACCTAGTGTAGGTATGTTTTGGATGACTTGTATGATCGTTTAGGAGATCGTTATGTTTACATGATATGTGTTTTTGTTTTGGTGAAGTAGTATGAAAGAATGCTTATGAAATTACCATTGTTGAGTTGATGATGTTTGTTGTTGTTTATTGATGTTGTAACATTGATTAAATCTTACACATGACGAGTGATGTTGTGTATAAATGGTGAGATGTGCTTGGTGATTCTTTTGGTGAACCTTTTGGTGAAAATGCATGTTGTTGAAAGTCATGCATCATGGTGTACATATTTCGGTCCAGTATTGGTGTGCTCCGGTCCTATGGTGGGGATTGGGAGAGAGTAGCCAGTTTCAGGTGGAAATCGGTGAAGCGTTATATATGGTGATGGTTACGATTTGGTGTGCTCTGGTCCCATGGTGGGGATTGGGAGCGAGATGAATCTGGGCATTCATGAATGGTACCACGTGCATAATGAGTTAGTTGTGGAGTACATTGCATACATGTTTTCATGTGTAGTTGATATTTCACGATGTTGTGAATTGGTTGAGAATATGCACATGTTATTATGATTGGGTGTGAGAATATGTTATTGTCGATTCTGTAATGAGTGTGTACTTGTTGTGTGTTCTCTACCTTAACATTCTTTACACTGTTTATATTCGTTTGTTGTTTCTCACCCCTTTTGCTTTCATGTTGTCCACGATGGACATCTTGCAGATACTCAGGAGTAGATTTTGCTACTGTTAGTGGAAGTTCGCTCATGGAGTTACTTCGTTTAGTTTTTCGTTAGAAGTCTTGTTCTAATTTTGTAACATCACGGTCGCGAACTTTATTTGTTTATTATGTTTTATTGGAGTTTAAACCTTTAATTTGGTCTATGTTAGAGTTGTTGAAAGTTGCTTATGAGAACTCTGGTTTTTGAAAATATTTTATTTAAGTGGAAGTTTGAGACAAATGTGTTGTTGTGATTATTTTGTTTAAATCGAAATAGGAAGGATACCGCCGCAATGATACCCTAAGTGAAAAGGAGTGTGCGATGATAGGTGTTGATTGACGTTGTAATTCTGCTGAAATGTTTCGTTGATTGTTAAATATTTGTCTTGTTAAAGATTTTGTCGTTGGAGACATCTTAGATTATCGTGTAATTATTAAAATATAGATTTTAAGATTTAGGATGATTCGTAGCCAATTAAATCGTAAATTACTTGGTTATATATATTTGATTTCCAATTATTGAACATTTGTCTGTTTCTATTGTAGCTTTTAATATTTGTTATATGTCATTGTATTTTGTTGTATTTGATGAATAAGAATACTAAATTATTTAATTTTGCTTAAGTCTATTTTATTGCATATGTCATGAAATAATATTTTTCAAAATATATTTCTATAATTATAAACTTAATTGTGTTAGACGAATGCCAAAAGTTAGATTAGTTATCGGTTTTTGAACTCTTTACCGAGAGCATTTTAGTATAATTTTAAATGTCATATTCTTATGATAAAATACTATAAAGTTTGTCAATCTATGTTAACAAATAATAATATTATTATAATAGATTATTGTTTTTTATTTATAAATGGGATTTCCTGTCTATATTGATCAGAGATGTTCAAGGTTCATCAACTGCAATAAACCATAACACATTAATGGTTCAATAAAAACCAGTGAATCGTTAAAGTGGTTTCAACTTGATTGAAATTAATGGTTCAATTGAAACACTTTGTATTTATAAAAAGGTTTTATATTTTAAATTCTTTTTGAATAAATTTTATTAAAGAAAAAATTATTTTTAAAAGATTTTTTTCTTTTTCAGAAATTAAATATAATCTGATTTTTATTATTTTCTTTTCAGTAAAATTATTTTTTAAATACTTTTTTAATTTTCTAGAAAAAATTAAATTTTATTTATGAAGAAAAAATATATTTTTTTCAGAAAAATATTATTATTTTTTAATTCAAATAAAAAATTTATTTAATTTTTTTAAGTTTCTAGAAAATAATGATTTCTAGAAACTTTTATATTTTGAAAAATAATATATCTTTTTTAATTGTTTTATTACGAAAAATTATTTTCAAATATTTTTTAAGCAATTCATTTAACAGTTTAAACTAATTTTTAACTTAATTTTGTTAATTGAATTGTTTATAATATGTGATTCAATGTATTAACCAATTAAATAATTCAAGTTTGTTTTTCCAATGTAATTCATTTTGTGAATATGATTAAGTTAACTTAATGTCTTTACATACTAATATTCATATATTGCTATGTATGGTTTTAGTGTTTTTTCCTTGACTACATTAATTCTATTAAAAATTAAAAATTAAAAATTTAATAAGATGTATCTTTTTTAGATATGCTTTTAGTCAATCTGGATATTTTAAAATTTTAAAATTTCAAAGTAATAGTCTAATCCGTATTCATAAATTTTGAGTGAAACTTGGTTTTAAAAAATTAAATTTTATCATTCAAATTAAATAAATATATTTATGTTTTCAATTTCCAAACCTTTTTTATTTGGGGATAAGGTAGCCAATGAGGATTGAGCTCTGACGTGGTTTCCTTTTATTAGTCAATGATTTTAATTACATACTCTATATAAAAGGGGTTTTAATCTCAATTGTATACCACAAAGAGAAGCAAGTAGACATGACAACTAGAAATAGACTAATAATGCACCAAGGGAACATGAAGATTCTAACCGATTTAATAGTTCCATCATATTTCCTTTATCACCATCAAGTATGACTTCATATGTGTAGGCTCCACCTTTTAATATTGGTAATTTTTTATTATGGATTATTGTGCTTTTTTTCAAAATTAAATATCAAATTCTTAACTCATAATTTTCCTGTATTTTCTTTTATTTATTATTTTCCCCCTTTTGATTATTTTTTTTAGAATATATAATGTCTCAGTGAATATTCAGTGATAATATTTTTTTGTAACAATTCTACGACAGGTAAATTTCAAGATTGAAAGATTTATCATTTTTTTTTGATATTCTCATTCTATTTTCCAATTTGTTAAAAAATTTAAATTTCATTCAGTTCTTTAGATGTTTATTTGAATGATGGAATTTACTAGAATTCAAAAACGACCTTAATTGGAGCAATTTTGGTTGTTCATCATTTCAGCCTCCAACACATTTATTGTGTTGGGTTCTAAGAGTGTGTTCAGTCTCCACCATTAACTTCTTTAAAGTCAATTTTTTGATTTTGAGTTTCATCTCTTGTTCAATTCTTAGGATTATCAAAGATTCGCTTTCGAGCCAACCACACCTTAATTGATATATATAGTGTCTCTGGTTATTTTATATCCTGATTGAATTCATGTAAAACTATGTATATTTTAAGTTAATTTAAGTATCTGATATTCTTCCTTATCTAAAACAATGACTTTAACTAAGTATCAGAGTAGTACCACCATTCATTACATATGTTGTCATTGCTTTGTTCTCAAACTTTAAAACCTAACTATTATAATGTTATTACATCTTTGATTCATTCTTTTTCTTCATCATATACACCTTATTCTACAACCATTGTTGAAATTATCTTAGACTATCTAATGTACTTTTCCTTTATATATCTTTTTTTAGAAAGCTTATGGACATGGAACACATGTTGCTTTTCAGTTGGGTTATCCCATTTGTGAATTTTTTGTTGATATTTTCTGTCTTTCTTATGGTAACTCTTCTTCACCCATGACCTTTTCATATGAATTTTCTCCCTCTTTGTGGAAAATATTCATATTTTCAACTTCTATAAATTCAAAATTGCTATCATTCTCAACAAAAATATTTTCAAATTCCATAAATTTAAGATTGTTATCATTGTTAGCAAAATTATTTCCAATTTCCATAAATCCAAAGTTGTTACCATTATCAGCAAAACTATCTTCAATTTCTATAACTCCATAGCTTTTGTCATTATCAACGGAAATGTTTCCAACAATATCAATAAAAGACATTTTATTGAAAAATATTAACGAAAAATCTGAACTCAATTTTCCTATACATTTCTTCAACAATTATGGGATTCTAGAACCATTTCAAACGAGTTCTTCAAGTTATTATACATGTTCTTTGTTGTTTTTAATCTTTGTACTAGATTTCCCACATTTCAGACTGAAATGAGGGAAAATATAGTACAAAGATTAGAAGCAGTAGAGAACGGGAAGAATAATTTGAAGACTAGTTTGATATAGTTCTTTAGAATCCAAAATTTATTGAAAAATGTATTTGAAAATCTAGTTCGTATTTTTGTTAAGATGTTTCAATAAAAGACCTATTAGTGATGTTGTTGAAAATAGTTTTGTGACAATGATAGCGATTACGGAGTTATGGAAGATGGAAAAAGTTTTAATGATAATGGTATCAACTTTGGATTTATGGAAGTAGGAAATAATTTTGGTTACAATGATACCAACTTTGAATTTATGGAATTTGAAAATTTCTTTTTCTGAGAATGATAGCAAATTTAGATTTATGGAAATTGGAAATATGAATATTTTCCATAAAGAGGACTAAAATGCAGAGGATTAGGTTATAATGAAGGAATGTTACGACATGAAACGGAAACAATATTAAGTTTCGGAGAATCCAACTACGATTATCTAATGCACTTTCCCTTGTATAGTTTTATTTCTCAAAAGGGTGTATTTCTTAGATGATTAATTTTAAATAGGTTTGAGTGTGAAGGAGAAAATAAAGTATCTTAAATCATCTTTTTGCATTGATATATATGCTAAGCATTGATATAAGTGTTAACTAATTAGAATGGATAAATATATTAGAAGTAATTCATCTTTATTAGTTTTACTATTTTCTTAGCCCCTAAGTTTGTTAGAGGGTATTTTAGTATTTTATTATATTCTAGTAACCCTAGTTTTAGCTTATAAATAGGGTGACAATCATTGTAACTTTTAATCATGTTTTGTAGCCGTCATTCTCTTAATAGAATATTCATCTTTTATTCTACCTTTGCACCAACAATTGGTATCTAGAGCTCCGGTTCGGATTCATTGGGAAACACGGGAAACACGAGTGAACGTGAGGTCTTGTGTGTTTGGTTTTGATTCTTAGATTCGTGTTGAATCTTGAACAAAATCTGATCAGAATTTTAATTCTGTGGGTTGGGAAACACTGTGTGAGAAATCTGAGTGTATTGTGCAAGGTAGAAAGATGAACGGAAACGGCAACATGAACACCAAACTTCCAGTATTTGACGGTAAAAACTGGAATCGTTGGATGATCCAAATGCGTGTACTGTTCGGTGCTCAAGATGTTCTAGATCTTGTCACTGATGGTTATGTTCCGGTAGCAGCAGATGCGACGGATGAACAGAAAAACGCGCAGAAGGAAGTAAGGAAGAAGGATCAGAAAGCATTGTTCTTCATTCATCAATGTGTTGATGTAAATGTGTTTGAGAAGATTGCAGATTCAACGACAGCAAAGGCTGCGTGGGACACACTGGTTAGATGTTATGGTGGTGACGCATCAGTGAAGAAGGTGAAGCTTCAGTCCTTGAGAAAGCAATATGAGAATCTCAACATGAAGAATAATGAGAAAGTTTCTGAATACATCTCTAGAGTGATTTTGATCACTAATGAGATGAAAGCGTGTGGAGAAACTCTTTCTGAAGAAACAATCATGGAGAAGGTATTGAGATCCCTTACCTCTCAATTTGATTACATTGTGGTAGCAATAGAACATTCCAAAGATCTGAGCACCATGAGAATTGAAGAGCTGCAGAGCAGTCTAGAAGCGCAAGAGTTGCGTTTGACTGAGAGAACTTCTGAAAGGGAAGTAGAGCAGCAGGCTCTGAAAGCAACTTCTGATAGGAGGTATCAGAAGCAGTCAGAAGCCAGGAGAAGATCTGATGGTGGTCAGAAGTCAGAAAGCTCAACCTCTGATAGACAAAAGAATGCTCAGAAGGGAAAAGAGAAGTATGACAAGAAGAAAATCCAATGTTACTGCTGTAAGAAGTTTGGTCATTTTGCTAGAGACTGTTGGTCAAACAAGGAGAGAAAATCAGAAGAAGCAAATATAGCCAGAAGTTCTGATGACGAATCTGTGCTATTGATGGCCTCTGAATCTGATGATATGGATCTGATAGACTGGTGGTATATGGACACTGGCTGTTCAAATCATCTTACTGGAAACAAGAAATGGCTGGTTGACTTTGACTCTGAAAAAAGGACAAAGATCAGATGTGCTGATGACAAATATCTTAATGCAGAAGGTATGGGAAATGTCAGAGTGATTCTGAACAATGGGAAAACAGCATTGATTCAGAACGTGTGGTATGTACCTGGCATCAGAAGCAATCTGATGAGTGTGGGACAATTAATTGAGAAAGGTTTCTCAGTTACCATGAAGGACAATCTTCTGAAGCTGTATGACTGCAATCAGAAGTTGATTATGGAGTCAGAACAGGGAAGGAATAGAACATTCAAGGTGAATGTCAGAACTGCAGACTCAGAATGTCTTAGTGCAACAAGTGCTGAGAAGGAGAGTGAGCTGTGGCACAAAAGATTTGGTCATTTGAATTTCAGAAGCTTAAAACATCTGAATTCAAAGAAGTTGGTACATGGAATTCCTGCAATTAAGAAGCCTGAAAAGTCATGCAAAGTTTGCATGGAAGGAAAACAACCACGATTGCCATTTGCGTCAGAAACTGCTCCAAGAGCAAAACATGCCTTGGGAGTTGTACATTCTGATGTGTGTGGTCCATTTCCAGTAGCATCGATTGGAGGGAATAAATACTTTGTGTTATTTGTTGATGAATTCACAAGAATGACATGGGTATCCCTTATTAAGTTTAAACACGAGGTGTTTGATGAATTCAAGAAGTTCAGAATGAAGGCTGAGAATCAGAGTGGTCAGAAGTTGAAGATTCTTAGAACTGACGGTGGAGGTGAGTATAACTCCAAAGAGTTCCAGAAGTTCTGTGAGGAGAATGGAATTGAGCATGAGGTTACTGCTCTTTATACCCCTCAACACAATGGTCTTGCTGAAAGAAGAAACCGCACTTTGCTTGATATGGTGAGAAGCATGCTAAAGGAGAAGAAGCTTCCTCAGAAGCTCTGGGGAGAAGCTGTTGCCACTGCAACGTATGTACTCAACCGATGTCCTATGAAGAAGTTGAAGGAAATAGTTCCAATACAGAAGTGGACTGGAGATAAGCAAAGTGTTAGTCATCTGAAGGTGTTTGGTTCTGTTTGCTATAAACATGTTCCAGAAGCCAGAAGACAGAAGCTGGATGATAGAAGCAAAGTGATGATTCTGATAGGGTACCACAGTACAGGTGCATACAAGCTCTATTGTCCAGAAACCAATAAAATTGAATTCAGTAGAGATATGATTGTGAAGGAATCAGAAGTTTGGAATTGGGATAAGTCTCAATCTGATTCTGATGTTAGAACCTCTGAAGAAAGGTCAGAGTTCAGAATTTCTGAGGTTGGAGTAAACTCTGACGTTGATTCTGACTCTGATAGTGATCCAGAATCTGATGTTCCAGACTCTGATGTTCCAGACTCTGATGTTTCAGACTCTGATGATCCAGACTCTGATGACCCAGACTCTGATGGTAATCCAGATTCTGGTGGCAATTCAGACTTTGGAAATATGCCAGAACCTTCAGATGGTCAAAGCTCTGGAGGAAGTCAACCATCTGAAGGTAGAAACTCTGAAGTTGAAGACTCTGAACAAGTTCAGAGACCACAAAGAGTCAGAAACATCCCCAGAAGATATGCAGAATTTGACATGCTGCAAGACACTGAAGTAGACTCTGAAGGAGAAGTTATTCAGTGTGCCATGTTAGTAGACTCTGAACCCATAAGTACAGAAGAGGCTCTTAAGCAGAAGCTCTGGTTGAAGGCCATGAAAGAAGAACTTGATGCTATAGAGAGAAACAAGACTTGGAAGCTGACAGAACTTCCAAAAGACAAGAAAGCCATCAGCGTCAGATGGGTTTTCAAACAGAAGTTAAAGCCAGATGGTTCAATTGGCAAACATAAAGCAAGGTTGGTAGCCAGAGGATTTCTACAGAAACCTGGGCTGGATTACTCTGAAGTGTTTGCACCTGTAGCAAGACATGAAACAATCAGAATGGTGATTGCAATAGCTGCTAACAGGAATTGGCCTCTGATGCATTTAAATGTAAAATCTGCATTTCTGAACGGTCCATTAGAAGAAGAAGTTTACGTGTCACAACCTCCTGGATTTGTGAAAAAGAATCAGGAAGGGATGGTGTACAGATTATACAAAGCTCTATATGGATTGAAACAAGCGCCCAGTGTAACACCCCGATGAAATTAAAATAATTGTTTAAATTAAGTTAATATTTTATTTATTAATTTAATTAAATAATTAGAAAATTATTGGATTATTAATATTATTATTGGGATAATATTATTGGGTTATTATTGGAAAATATATAAGTTGGAATTTAGAAAATCCCATTTTTGGTAAAAAGATTATTTTCACGTGAAAAGGAAAAAGAGGCAGAAAAGGGAAAAGGGCAAAAAGCCAGAGAACGAAGGTTGAAGGAAGGAAAAGCTTGGAGCTCAGAGATTGCCGGATTTACTCAGGTAAGGGGGGTTTATCACCGATTAATGGGTATTATGGGATAATATGTGATGGGTAGTGAGAAACCATTGATTTGCCTCTGATTGAATGATGTATGATGAATTTGTGAACTTTTGGGATGAACGAAATTGGGATTAAAATGGAAGAAATTCGTAGGAATTAGAGGTAGAAAGGTTAGCAATTTGTGAAATCGAAAGTGTATGATTCGTGTTAGATGAGATGAATGAATTGTATGAAAATTGGACTGTAGAGGGTTGGAATTGGATAGATCTCGTAGCAGAGAAAGCCATAGCAGATCTGGGAATTCTGGGTTCTGGTCATACGCGTATGGCACTAGGCAATACGCGTATGAGATGGCTGGTACGCGTATGGATGAGGCCTTACGCGTATGGGTGAGAAAGATGATGTTTTGAACGTGAAATTGTCTCTGTTGGTACGCGTAGGAGAATGTGGTACGCGTAGCATACACGTATGGGCTTGGGCAATACGCGTATGGACTTGGTCAGGAATGGGCAATACGCGTATGGGTATAGGCAATACGCGTATGGGCAGACTTGTGGTTTTCCTGAACTGTTGTTGTGCAGTTTTTGGTTGTTTAGGCTGAGTGATGTAACTTAGCTGATGTATGACGTAGTAGGGATCATTTCCCGTTGTTTTGAGCAGTATAGGTATTAGTAGAGTGTGCTAATACTGTGTTTAATTATTTGATATGATATGATGTGTTGATACATGTGTTGATGATGTATGATGAAATGCATAATGCTGTGAATGTATATATTATGCATGTATTTGTGAATGGACTGTTGTATGGCTTAGAGTGTGAGCATGTGTCCATTGTGGATTGTTGTTGATGTTGCATTGCTAGATGATTAGCGTGCATAGCATAGCCTGTGGGGCTGTAGCTAATTCCCATAGTGAGGAATTAGTGAGTAAATCATTGTGGATTTGTTGTTGATGTTGGCATGCTAGGTGATTAGTGTGCATAGTCTAGCCTTTGGGGCTGTAGCTAATTCCCATAGTGAGGAATTAGTGAGTGAGTCACTAGGTCTCAAATGAGTGGGACTAGTGAGCTTAGTAGCCGTATCTGGAGGGATCGGTGAGCTTGAACTATATGTTCAAGAATAGTCGGTACCGCATGTGTGGAGTCTCATTGCATAAATTATGTATGGCGTATAATATGAATGGATGTATTCCAATATTATACGTGTGTTTGTGTTGGTGTTGAGTATTATGTTGAGTTGATGTGCTGTTACTGAATATATGTTTGGATTAGGGTGATGAAATGTGTTAAAATTACTTAGCATTACATAATGTTTTATAATGCTTATTATATTGATTGAGGAACTCACCCTTACAACTGTTTTTCAGGTAACGAGCAGTGATTGAGTAGGAGCTAGTACTTGGAGTCTAGAGTAGTTCTTTAGTGGGTCATGCTCTGATAGATGTAACATCGGGACGGGATGTTTGACTTGTTTTCATTGATGATTGTTGAATAAGCTTACATGTTTTGTATTGATGTTGGATTCTATTCCGCTGCGAATTATGCAAATGTTTTATTTGATTAAATAAATGAGCATGACAGGATATTTTGATGATTGTTATGAAATGATTGTGTGGCACCCTTCGGGGCATAATTACTCTGATTGATATTTTTATTATTTTAATTAAATATTTGGGGTATTAAGAAGGGTGTTACATTAGTGGTATCAGAGCATAGTCGGTCGAGTCGAGTCGTAATTATTCTGTTTCCCCTGTACGGGATAGGTGTTGTGTAACCCTATCAGTACTATTGTTTAGCTTGTTGGGTTTTCAGAATAGAGATGGCTGGGAGAGGTAGAGATGATGCTGCAATTGCTGAGGCTCTGGGTATGCTAGCTGGAGTACTTGGAGGAAATCCGAATGTTGTGGGAATGGGAGCTGCTCGTCAACTGAGTGAGTTTCAGAAGAACAATCCTCCAATGTTCAAGGGAGCATACGATCCAGATGGCGCTCAGAAGTGGTTGAAGGAGATAGAGAGAATCTTCCGAGTGACTGAGTGTGCCGATAACCAGAAGGTCAGGTTCGGTACGCATATGCTGTCAGAGGAAGCAGATGATTGGTGGGTTGCTACCCGCACCGAGTTGGAATCTGCTGGGAATGCTGAGATCACTTGGGCTGTGTTCAGGGAGAGATTCCTGAGGAAGTATTTTCCAGAGGATGTTAGAGGAAAGAAAGAGATAGAGTTCTTAGAATTGAAGCAGGGTAACAGGTCTGTTACTGAGTATGCTGCTAAGTTCACAGAGCTGTCGAAGTATTACACTCCCTATAATGAGGCTGCTGGAGAATTTTCGAAATGTGTGAAGTTTGAGAACGGGTTGCGTCCCGAGATCAAACAGGCTATTGGATATCAGCGGATCAGAGTGTTTTCTGACTTGGTTGACTGTTGCAGGATTTTTGAACAGGATTCCAAAGCCAGAGCAGAGAGCTATCAACAGAGAGTTGATAGGAAAGGCAAGAGTCAGAATGATCGTGGAAAACCGTATGCAGCTGGCAAAGGTTTTCAGAAGCAGAGTGGGATGAAGAGGCCTAGTGGGGGAGACTCTAGTGCCCCTGCTAAGTGTTATAGATGTGGTCGGGCTGGACATCGTGTCCATGAGTGTACCAGTGCTGAGATGAAGTGTTTCAAGTGTGGAAAAGGTGGTCATTTGGCTGCAGAGTGTCGGTTGAAGACTGTAACTTGTTTCAACTGTGGAGAGTTGGGTCATATCAGTCCACAGTGTCCTAAGCCGAAGAGAGAGAATCAGTCAGGAGGCAAGGTCTTTGCTTTATCGGGTTCTGAGACTTCTGCAGATGATCGTTTGATCCGAGGTACGTGTTATATTAATGGCTTTCCTCTTGTAGCTATTATTGACACCGGTGCTACTCATTCCTTTATATCTTTGGATTGTGCTGTGAAACTTAAGTTAGAAATATCTGAGATGCATGGTAGTATGGTGATTGATACTCCTGCAAAGGGTTCAGTGACTACTACTTCAGTTTATTTGAGTTGTCCTTTGAGTATTTTTGGTAGAGACTTTGGAATGGACCTTGTGTGTCTTCCACTAGTACAGGTTGAGGTTATCCTGGGTATGAACTGGTTGGTGTTTAACCGAGTCTATATCAACTGTTTTGATAAGACTGTGATTTTTCCTGAGATTGAGGAAGGAAAGAGTTTATTTCTATCAGCAAGGCAGGTGAATGAGGAAGTAGCAGATGGGGCAGAGTTGTTCATGCTGTTAGCGACTTTGGAGGCTAAAGATAAACTAGTGATTGGCGATCTAGCCGTGGTGTGTGATTTTCCTGATGTGTTTCCTGAAGAAGTGAATGAATTGCCGCCCGAACGTGAAGTTGAGTTCTCGATTGATTTGGTACCTGGTACTAGACCGATATCGATGGCTCCGTACCGTATGTCTGCTGTTGAGTTAGCTGAATTGAAGAGTCAGTTGGAAGATCTGTTGGATAAGAAATTTATTCGTCCTAGTGTGTCACCGTGGGGTGCACCAGTGTTGTTGGTTAAGAAGAAAGAAGGTACTATGAGGTTGTGTGTGGACTACAGGCAACTGAATAAAGTGACGATCAAGAATCGGTATCCTTTGCCGAGGATCGATGATTTGATGGACCAGTTGGTTGGTGCGAGTGTGTTCAGCAAAATAGATTTGAGGTCGGGATATCATCAGATACGTGTGAAAGTTGAGGATATTCAGAAGACTGCTTTCAGAACAAGGTATGGACATTATGAGTATTCTGTGATGCCTTTTGGTGTGACTAATGCGCCTGGAGTATTTATGGAGTATATGAATAGGATTTTCCATCCGTATCTCGATCAGTTTGTTGTGGTGTTTATTGATGACATTTTGGTGTATTCGAAATCTGAAGAAGAGCATGCTGAGCATTTGAGAGTGGTTTTAGAAGTTCTACGAGAAAAGAAGTTATTTGCTAAACTATCCAAGTGTGAATTTTGGTTAGAAGAGGTTAGTTTTCTTGGTCATGTGATTTCAAGAGGTGGTGTTGTTGTTGATCCTTCTAAGATAGAAGCGGTATCTAAGTGGGAAGCTCCGAAGTCAGTTTCTGAGATAAGGAGTTTTCTTGGTTTGGCTGGTTATTATAGGAAGTTCATTGAGGGATTTTCCAAGTTGGCGTTACCGTTGACGATGTTGACTAGAAAGGGGCAAGCGTTTGTTTGGGACTCAAAATGTGAAGAGGGTTTCCAAGAGTTAAAGAGAAGGTTGACTACTGCTCCTATTCTGATATTACCGAGTTCGTCGGAACCATTTGAGGTTTACTGTGATGCTTCATTGTTGGGTTTAGGTGGTGTGTTGATGCAGAATAAGCAGGTTATAGCTTATGCTTCGAGACAACTGAGGGTTCATGAGAGGAACTATCCGACACATGATTTAGAGTTGGCAGCTGTGGTATTTGTTCTGAAATTATGGAGGCATTACTTGTATGGGTCAAGATTTGAGGTTTTCAGTGACCATAAAAGTTTAAAGTATTTGTTTGATCAGAAAGAGCTGAATATGAGACAGAGGAGATGGTTAGAATTTCTGAAGGATTATGACTTTGGTTTGAATTACCATCCGGGTAAAGCAAACGTAGTGGCTGATGCATTGAGTCGGAAATCATTGCATATGTCTATGTTAATGGTTAAGGAATTGGATTTAATTGAGCAGTTTAGAGACTTGAGTTTGGTGTGTGAGAGTACTCACAATAGTGTTAAATTGGGAATGTTGAAGTTAACGAGTGGTATTCTGGATGAGATTAGAGAGGGTCAGAAATCCGATGTGTTTTTGGTCGATAAGTTGACTTTAGTGAATCAAGGTCAAGGTGGTGAATTCAGAGTTGATGAGAATGGTGTTTTGAGATTTGGTAATCGGGTGTGTATTCCGGATGTTATCGAACTTAAGAAGAGTATCCTGGAGGAAGGACATCGTAGTGGCTTGAGTATTCATCCTGGAGCTACGAAGATGTATCATGATTTGAAAAAGTTATTTTGGTGGCCGGGAATGAAAAGAGAAATTGCTAGTTTTGTTTATTCCTGTTTGACTTGTCAGAAGTCAAAGATTGAGCATCAGAAGCCGTCTGGGCTAATGCAACCGTTGGCTATTCCGGAGTGGAAATGGGACAGTATCAGTATGGATTTTGTTTCTGGTTTACCGAGGACAATTAAGAATTTTGAAGCTATTTGGGTGATTGTTGACAGATTGACAAAGTCGGCTCATTTCATTCCGATCAGAATGGATTATCCGTTAGAGAGATTAGCTGAGTTGTATATTGAGAAGGTTGTAAGTTTGCATGGTATTCCGTCGAGTATTGTTTCGGACAGAGATCCTAGATTTACATCGAAGTTTTGGGAAGGTTTGCAGAGGGCTTTGGGAACTAAGCTGAGATTGAGTTCTGCATATCATCCGCAGACTGATGGTCAGACTGAGAGGACGATTCAGTCATTAGAGGATCTTTTGAGGGCTTGTGTTTTGGAAAAAGGAGGTGCTTGGGATTGTTATTTGCCTTTGATTGAGTTTACCTACAACAATAGTTTTCATTCGAGCATTGGTATGGCACCGTTTGAAGCTTTGTATGGTAGGAGATGTCGGACGCCTTTATGTTGGTATGAGTCCGGTGAGAGTGCTGTGGTTGGACCGGAGATTGTTCAACAGACTACGGAAAAGATTAAGATGATTCAGGAGAAGATGAGGATTGCTCAGAGTCGTCAGAAGAGTTATCATGACAAGAGGAGGAAGTCACTTGAGTTCCAAGAGGGAGATCATGTGTTTCTTCGTGTTACTCCGATAACTGGTGTTGGTCGAGCTTTGAAATCGAAGAAGTTGACACCTCGATTTATTGGTCCCTATCAGATTTTAGAAAGGATAGGAGAGGTAGCCTATCGTATCGCTTTACCGCCGTCGCTTGCGAATTTGCATGAGGTTTTTCATGTGTCTTAGTTGAGGAGGTACATTCATGATCCGTCGCATGTAGTCCAAGTAGATGATGTACAGGTGAGAGATAACCTGACTGTTGAAACATCACCTATGAGGATCGAGGATCGAGAGTTGAAGCAGTTGCGGGGTAAAGAGATCGCCTTGGTGAAGGTAGCTTGGGGAGGACCAGCAGGTGGCAATGTGACTTGGGAACTTGAGAGTCAGATGAAGGAGTCTTATCCTGAGTTGTTCGCTTGAGGTATGTTTTCGAGGACGAAAACTCTTTTAGTGGGGGAGAGTTGTAACACCCCGATGAAATTAAAATAATTGTTTAAATTAAGTTAATATTTTATTTATTAATTTAATTAAATAATTAGAAAATTATTGGATTATTAATATTATTATTGGGATAATATTATTGGGTTATTATTGGAAAATATATAAGTTGGAATTTAGAAAATCCCATTTTTGGTAAAAAGATTATTTTCACGTGAAGAGGAAAAAGAGGCAGAAAAGGGAAAAGGGCAAAAAGCCAGAGAACGAAGGTTGAAGGAAGGAAAAGCTTGGAGCTCAGAGATTGCCGGATTTACTCAGGTAAGGGGGGTTTATCACCGATTAATGGGTATTATGGGATAATATGTGATGGGTAGTGAGAAACCATTGATTTGCCTCTGATTGAATGATGTATGATGAATTTGTGAACTTTTGGGATGAACGAAATTGGGATTAAAATGGAAGAAATTCGTAGGAATTAGAGGTAGAAAGGTTAGCAATTTGTGAAATCGAAAGTGTATGATTCGTGTTAGATGAGATGAATGAATTGTATGAAAATTGGACTGTAGAGGGTTGGAATTGGATAGATCTCGTAGCAGAGAAAGCCATAGCAGATCTGGGAATTCTGGGTTCTGGTCATACGCGTATGGCACTAGGCAATACGCGTATGAGATGGCTGGTACGCGTATGGATGAGGCCTTACGCGTATGGGTGAGAAAGATGATGTTTTGAACGTGAAATTGTCTCTGTTGGTACGCATAGGAGAATGTGGTACGCGTAGCATACGCGTATGGGCTTGGGCAATACGCGTATGGACTTGGTCAGGAATGGGCAATACGCGTATGGGTATAGGCAATACGCGTATGGGCAGACTTGTGGTTTTCCTGAACTGTTGTTGTGCAGTTTTGGTTGTTTAGGCTGAGTGATGTAACTTAGCTGATGTATGACGTAGTAGGGATCATTTCCCGTTGTTTTGAGCAGTATAGGTATTAGTAGAGTGTGCTAATACTGTGTTTAATTATTTGATATGATATGATGTGTTGATACATGTGTTGATGATGTATGATGAAATGCATAATGCTGTGAATGTATATATTATGCATGTATTTGTGAATGGACTGTTGTATGGCTTAGAGTGTGAGCATGTGTCCATTGTGGATTGTTGTTGATGTTGCATTGCTAGATGATTAGCGTGCATAGCATAGCCTGTGGGGCTGTAGCTAATTCCCATAGTGAGGAATTAGTGAGTAAATCATTGTGGATTTGTTGTTGATGTTGGCATGCTAGGTGATTAGTGTGCATAGTCTAGCCTTTGGGGCTGTAGCTAATTCCCATAGTGAGGAATTAGTGAGTGAGTCACTAGGTCTCAAATGAGTGGGACTAGTGAGCTTAGTAGCTGTATCTGGAGGGATCGGTGAGCTTGAACTATATGTTCAAGAATAGTCGGTACCGCATGTGTGGAGTCTCATTGCATAAATTATGTATGGCGTATAATATGAATGGATGTATTCCAATATTATACGTGTGTTTGTGTTGGTGTTGAGTATTATGTTGAGTTGATGTGCTGTTACTGAATATATGTTTGGATTAGGGTGATGAAATGTGTTAAAATTACTTAGCATTACATAATGTTTTATAATGCTTATTATATTGATTGAGGAACTCACCCTTACAACTGTTTTTCAGGTAACGAGCAGTGATTGAGTAGGAGCTAGTACTTGGAGTCTAGAGTAGTTCTTTAGTGGGTCATGCTCTGATAGATGTAACATCGGGACGGGATGTTTGACTTGTTTTCATTGATGATTGTTGAATAAGCTTACATGTTTTGTATTGATGTTGGATTCTATTCCGCTGCGAATTATGCAAATGTTTTATTTGATTAAATAAATGAGCATGACAGGATATTTTGATGATTGTTATGAAATGATTGTGTGGCACCCTTCGGGGCATAATTACTCTGATTGATATTTTTATTATTTTAATTAAATATTTGGGGTATTAAGAAGGGTGTTACACCCAGAGCTTGGAATCTGAAGATTGATTCATTTTTCAAGAGGCAAGGCTTTCAGAAATGTGAGATGGAGTACGGTGTCTATGTTCAGCATACTTCTGAAGGAAATATGACTCTGGTATGTTTATATGTTGATGATATACTGCTGACTGGAAGTTCTGAACAGGAGATAGCCAAGTTCAAGAAAGTTCTGATGAATGAATTCGAAATGACTGATCTAGGCAAAATGACATACTTTCTAGGGATGGAATTCAGATACTCTGAGAAAGGTATTATTTTGCATCAGCTCAAGTATGAATTAGAACTTCTGAAGAGATTTGAATTGGAGAATTGTAAGATTGCTGTCACACCTTCTGATACAAATCAGAAACTGGATTCTGACTCTGATGGAAAGGATGTGGATGCTACAACCTTCAAACAGTTGGTTGGTTCTCTGAGGTATTTGTGCAATACCAGACCTGATATTTGCTATTCAGTTGGGATGGTTAGTAGGTTCATGAGTAAACCTAAGTGGTCCCATTACCAAGCTGCTGTCAGGATTCTGAGGTATATCAAGGGAACTCTGAAGTATGGAGTATTATTTCCTTCTGAAAGAAAGGATGAGTCAGAACTTCTGAGTTATTCAGATTCTGATTGGTGTGGAGACAGAGTTGACAGAAGAAGTACGTCTGGGTACTTATTCAAATTTCTGGGAAGTCCCATTTCTTGGTGTTCCAAGAAGCAACCTGTTGTGGCATTGTCAACTTGTGAAGCTGAATACATTGCAGGTGCTGTTACTGCATGCCAAGCTGTGTGGATTCTGAATCTATTGCAGGATCTGAAGATTAAAGTAAACAAACCTCTGAAGCTGATGATTGACAACAAGTCTGCAATCAATCTTGCCAGAAACCCAGTGTTGCATGGGAGAAGCAAGCACATTGAGACCAAGTATCATTTTCTGAGACATCAAGTTCAGAGGGGAGTGTTAGAAGTTGTACACTGCAACACTCAGAAACAGTTGGCAGATGTTCTGACGAAAGCTATCAAGACTGATCAATTCCTCAGATTAAGGGATGGAATTGGTGTTACAAGTTTTGATGGAATATGAATTAAGGGATGGTATTAGAAGTAATTCATCTTTATTAGTTTTACTATTTTCTTAGCCCCTAAGTTTGTTAGAGGGTATTTTAGTATTTTATTATATTCTAGTAACCCTAGTTTTAGCTTATAAATAGGGTGACAATCATTGTAACTTTTAATCATGTTTTGTAGCCGTCATTCTCTTAATAGAATATTCATCTTTTATTATACCTTTGCACCAACAAAATAGTGGTGACTTACGTAGTTTGTTTTAAGATGACTTAAGTAGCTTAGATAGTTTAAGTTCAATATAAAAATTATAGTTTAAATTTATTTGTGTCACATAAATCCCAATTGAGAAAAAAAGATGAGACAAATATATATGTTCTGGCCAATGATTCTTGTCTTTTATTATATTGCTTTCAAAATAGTTAGATTATCTATATATATATATATATATATATATATATATATATATATATATATATATATATATATATATATATATATATATATATATATATATATATATATATATATATATATATATATATATATATATATATATATATATATATATATATATATATATATATATATATATATATATATATATGCAAAGTATTGATATAAAGTTTTGATAATTAGAATTGATAAATAGTGGTGTCTTACGTAGCTTATTTTAAGATGCCGCTTAATTAATTTAGTTATTTTTATTTTAACATAAATATTACAGTTTAAATTTATTTGTGTCACATAAGTCTTAATCGAGAAAAAAAGATGAGACAAGTATATATGTTATGGCCAATTATTCTGACTTTTATTATATTACTTTCAACATAGTTATATTATATATATATATATATATATATATATATATATATATATATATATATATATATATATATATATATATTATATATATATATATATATATATATATATATATATATATATATATATATATATATATATATATATATATATATTATATATATATATATATATATATGCTAAGCATTGATATAAAGTATTAATTAATTAGAATGGATCAATTATGGTGGCCTACGGAGCTTGTTTTGAAGTCTCCATCCCTGACAGAACCTATCGGAGAAGAAGAAGATATGGGGAGGAGAAATCAATACACCATGTAAAAACAAGAGCAAAACCAAAAGACAACTCAGTGCACGAGAGTCTGTAACACCAAAGGTGGTTACGAACCAAAAACAGTTGAAAAAGAGAACCTAAGGAAGGGATTCAACACACATGGTGGATAGATAAGATGAGATTTGGGGTCAAGTTAAGGAGAATATTAGTACCACATAGGAGGAAAGGAAGTTAAAATGTTCCAATCTAATTGAAACGTCCATAGACTACTTGAATTGGAAAAAACTATAATCCTTCAAGATTTAATACCACTGTGTTTTTTATGGTTGAATTTAAATTTAAATTATTTGGTTATAGTATTTTCAATTATAAGTCTTAAAAACAAGTATGTAGTTTATTTATGAAAAACAATAGCACACTAAAAAGTTTTATTTTAATTTTATTCAAATTCTTTTTTAATAAAGATAACTTATTAAATAAAAAAGGAAAAACAAAAAGGATGGAAGACATAAAACTTAGGGCCTGTTTGAAACACTTTTCAATTTTAGTTCTTAAAATTTGTTTTTCAAATCTATTTTAAAAAACTATTTTTAAGAAAAAAATTAACAAAAAATTTGTTTGATAAACTAATTTTTAAAAACTGTTTTAAAAATATGAAAATGAAAAAACTTGTTTGATAATCTAATCTTTTAATAGTATTTTAATAAAAATTATAATTTTTTATGTTTTTTCTTCAAATTTTATAATACTAAAAACTAAAAAGTAAGAAGCAAAACACAACTAAACTGTTTCACTTTTTTGCTTTTAAAAACTGAAAAATAGAAAAGAGTTTTTAAAATCATTTTTGCAAAACATTATATTCAAACAAGTTTTTAAATTTTAAGTTTTCAAAAACTATAAAAGAGTTTTTAAGATGCATTTCAAACAGGCCCTTAATCTATCAAAAAGAGAAAAATTGATTGTTGGAAACGTCTAACATATCTCTCAAAAAGCTTTCAAAAATACAAATAAGAAGTGAATTTCATCAAATGTCATAATCTAACGGTAAAGCCTGTGTTGGTTAATTTATTTGCACATACATTTCCATCTCTGAAAATGTGTGACATTTTGAATATAAAGGAGTGTATAGTGTGTAATGTATTCTTTCATTCAATTAAAAGATGTCAAGGAACAATATTTGCATTAGAAAATTCATGAATGTCCAATATTTAGTATGTTTCAAGCGAAAGATTTCTACAATTTGTCTTGTTAACATATTCAATAACAAGCATGATTCCATGCATTTTAGCTTCAAGGGTGGTACGAACAACAATCTTAAATGAGAAAGCTCCCAAGAATATTCCTAAATTATCCCTAAATAGGCCACCACAAATTGACAGTCTTGAATTTCCTCTTGAAGCTTCATATGTGTTGCACTTAATTCATTATAACTAGGAAAACACCAATTATCTTGTATGATTCTAGGGGTGGGAGGAGGTCGATATTTGATTTAAAATTATTTAATAATCGTAAACTCATGAGTTGAAGAGCACATGTGCCCCTTGAAATAAGTATATGTCATATAGATCAATCGTTTAACATGAAAATATCTCTATCAAAGTCAACTTTACCATTTTGAAATCTGATATCATTTCTTGTGTGCCAAGTTTTTGAAATAATTATTATGATGAGAGTTGTGAACAAATTTTGAATTTGATAGCTCCAACTTCTACAAGAAAGTTTAAATAAGATTTCGTAACTAGTTATATCAATGTTCATGTTAACCAATCGCTCCATCCAATGCCATATAAAAGTAAATTGTACATGCATTTAAGAAATAAGTGGGTTGCAGTTTTCACGTCATGATTATAGAGACAGCACCTCGAAACCATATGAATTTCCCTTCGAATCAGGTTGTCTTCTATTACAATAACATTATGATTTAGTTTCCAAGTCACTAATGACATAGGAGGTGGTATGTAGGGATTTCAAATGAATTTTATCCAAGAAGGCTCAATGTGATACCCGCTGATACATTGTAGGCATCTTTAATAGATAAATCAGTATTTTCAGATTTTGTCCAAATAATTTTGTAAGAAGTAGTATTATCGAATGCAAGAATAGTTTGTTAAGAAGATTTATTGGTCATTTATAAATCATAAGACTATACAAAAACATGTCTTATTTGACTGACTAGACCAATTGAAATTTATCCATCATAGAAAGAAGGTGACACTTCTAAGTAGCTAGCTTAGCCATATTATATATGTTATGATATAAAGATGATGAGTTCTATGTTTGCCTTGGAATATAGGAACTTCAAGATAATTAAATGATGCATGTCCCGTAGTGAATCCAATCATATTTGCAATGCACATCGGCCTAGATCCTAAAGTACCTCCATAATTAGCTTACATTTAGTTGAACCAGTGTGTTGACCATAATTCTAACCATATTCTTGAAGGATATTATTAATGACTAGAGATTTTTTTCTTTGTAGCTTTACAAAATATCACAAGGCCATCTAGAAAAAAAGTGTGGCTAATGTAAGACCCCAATTTTGACCCTAAGATCCCTCATGGCATCATAACATTGCATTTGCATCTTGCCTCAAGGATCATAGCATCTTGGCTCCTAACCTTTGGGTGGGAACACTTGTGAGTTGGTTTGAGATCACCAAGCATGCTTTAATTGTATATTATTGCTTTCCTTACTTTGATTACTAACCAAAAACACAAAAATATGTCACTAACATCTTTTGACTTGTAGCTCAAGCAAGCATGTGACCCAAAGCTCCTAGGAGACCCTATGCTCATTGATATGACCAAGTGAAGATGAAAGCAAGCATGGAAATGGTTCACAAGGCCCTCATCCATCATATATGCCTCCCAAGTATCTCAATTCATCATTTTGATCAAAGCAAACCAAAGGGCTTGAGGATTGTTTCCCAAGGAAACCCTAATTCATCTGTGCATCAACTATGCCTTGCTCATGAAGCAACCTCAACCCATGATCAAATACAATCAAGGTAAGTTCTTTCATTCATCATTTAATGCATATTTGAGATTATTTGAGTTTCCTCAATCATCAATTCATCAAGATTTGAAGTTTGGACTTGAGAAGTTGATCAGTCAATTCATCTAACTATTTAGAAATCCACTTAGACCTAACTTTTGATGTGTTTGTCAAATTGATATTACCCCAAGATAAATAATGTTCTTAAGAACCATATGAACAACTTTCATGTTCATCAAAAATTGATTTGAAGCTTGGAAGATCATCATCCATTTCAAAACATTATAGGTCATTTTGACTGAAACCCTAATTTTGGGTCAACTTCCCAAGAACATAACTCATTCATTTTTCATGATTTTGAGGTGGGATAAAATGCATTGGAAATTTTAAGATGTCTAATTAATTTTTTATTTTGATCAAATTTTCATAATACTAAAAGAAATACACGTGATAATGAAAAACATTACAGGTCACTTTGGACCAAAAGCATTGAAATATGAAAAAGTCCAACTTCAAGTGCCCATAACTTTCTCATCAAAAATCCAAATGATGCAAAATTTAAGTCCAAATTAATTGTCTTGAAAAATATCTACAACTTTGATTTTGAAGGTGTTGTCATTTGGAGCTTGAATCATTGAAACATAAGGGCTTGAAGTTTGCCCATTTTGGAAATTTTCACATACACATGTTTTGCACCTTGCACTTTATGATCAATTTTCATCAATTTCCCAATTTCAAATGAAGTTTTGTTCAACATAACAATTTATCCTCATGTCAAGAGCTTTCTAACCATTACCCATAAGGCCATGTTCTATTTTTGGAGAAGGCATTTTCGAAGAGGAGAACATTTTGGTGCATTTTTAGAAACTTGATTCAAACTTTATGCATGAGCCAAATACATCTCATTTGCACGTCCAAAACCTATTTGTTGATGTTAAGCTTGCTATTCCAATTAGATTTGGGCCCTCCATGCGCTTGTACAGGCCCATGCATGGAGGCCCTTATCATTCATGCACACACTTTGCTCATGCTTGCAGCTTCCATTTGCTATAAATAAGTGTGCTAGGCTTCATAATTTGATAACCTGAAGGCGCCTGTTATGCTGCACAACTCCCTCCATAGCCATACCTAAAGGAATTCTCACTTTCTTTTCAAAAATTCAGATCTGAATTTCAACTTCATTGGTTGATTTTCAGACTCATAATTCCTTGACCTTGCTTCATCTTCATCACTAGATCATACTGCAAGCATTAGCTAAGGAGATTTGTGCTTTCTAGATCCACATTTCAGAGGTGGATATCCAAACTTTTCTTCTTCGAAACACCTTGATTATTGTCTGTTTCTTGCCTTTTTTGGCTTGGCTAAAGTCCTCTCATTAGAGGCAATTGAACTGTACCTTTAATTTTGAAATTCCATTAAGTTCAAGATGAACACCATCATTTTCAACCTCTGATTTCTCTCTCCATGGAGGTCTAGAGTGAAAATAGATGGCACAGGGGTGATGTACATCACCCCAGCTTTCCATTGATGTATAGATCGCCCCATTTGGTTAGGTCTTGTTCTTTGCAACTCTCGCCGGAATCTCTGGTCTCGCCGGAGAAGACGATGGTGTACACCACCGTCCGTTTGCCAGATCAAACCACAGCCGTGCGATGCATTCTCCAGATTTAATCTCATCCTTCCATCTTTATGACTTTTTTAATGGCTTGGTGTTTCTCATTGACCAGCGTGTTTGGTGGATGCGCGCATATGAGTCGTCTGATGCGCCAGCTCAATTAATGAGCTTGGATCCAACACATCATGTTTTTTCTCATTTTTTATTTCTGATTTAATTTCCATTTTATTTCTTTTATTTCTTTTCATTTCAAAAAATCATATCTCATTCATTTTAATTCCAAAAAATGTGAGACCAATTGCATTATTTCTCTTTTAATTTCTAGTTTCTAAAAATGATTTTTAATATTTTTTATTTTATCGTTTGATATTTTTTATGAATTTTCTCTTTTCTGGTTGTTTTTAATTCATTTTAAATAGTTTTCAATATCCAAAAAATACAAAAATATTTTCTTAACCTCTTTGAATGATGATGGATCTATGAAAAATATTCTCATAAATTTCTTAATTGATTTGAGATTTATTTGAGATTTTAATTCAATTAGGTTATTTTTATGCCTTTTTAATTGATTAAAAATAGTTTTTGGTTTCTAAAAATGCTGAATTTTTTTGTCAAACTTTGTTTGACCTTGTTGAACTTAGGATGATCCAGTTGGACTTTTCAAAGTTGATTTGAAATGGATTTGAAGTTTGACCTTTAATTGTTCATTTTAATTCAAGTATTATTTTAATTTCCAAAAAATACCAAAAATATTTTATTTGTTTCTTGACTTCTAAGTTTCATTATGCTTCTGTTTACTAATGTTTGGCCTTGATTCCATCTATCTTTGGTCAATGTGTGTTGATTACTTCATTTGAATTTCCATTAATGTTCCTTCTTATTCATCTCCTTCTTCATCTTTTTCTTTTTTGATCAATGAGTTAAAGATTGGTGGTTAGCCTTGATGAATGGGAGGTTTAACCTTCCTTGATTCAAATCTAATTCATCTTGATTATAGATCAAGTGAAAGACTTTGCATTAAGGATAGGTTGCTTCCTAATCAAGCAAAGAACCTAAATCAATACAAGATCATTTCTCATCTTCTTTTGGCAAGGCAAGTTGTAGGAGCTTGATTCACTAATCAAGATCTCTAACTTGTGTTGTTGCCTATATTTTTATTGACTGGCCTCAGATAGGTGCGACTACTACATTAGTCCACTTACGATTGCTTAACATAGCGCTAAATTGCCTTATGGCACACTAACACTAACAATTGACCATTAACATTTAATTCTTGCACTTTACATTTATGCAATTTAATATTCTTGTACATATTATTCATTTGCTTTTGCCTCTTGCTAACTTGAGCACATGTTTATGTTAATGCAATTTGCCTTTTGCTCACTTGAGCACATGTTTATGTTAATGCAATTTGCCTTTTGCTCACTTGAGCACATAATTGTGTATATACTATTGTGCTTGTGTTTTATTTTGATTGTTGTGAACCAAATGCAAATGGACAAAAGGACTTAGACTTTAGGACATTCCCTATGCAAAATGGAGTCAAAGAGCAACTAGGCCTCATGCCTTTAGAATGCTTAATGTTGAAGACTTTGAAAGGACCTAATCTCTAAACTCAATCTTGTCCACTCATTGTTTGCATTATAGAACTTTTTGATGTGTGTGTTCTTGTGTTAGGGATTCCAACTTGAGCCTAATTGAAGAACCATTGTCATGAACATCCAAAGGGAGAGATACAAAAGCCATTGGAAGATTCCTAGGAGCTTGTGTGATTGTGTGCTTGATTGCTTGAGTAATTGCTTATTTGCTTGCTTATTCCAAAGGATGGGAGCTACTTGGATCATAACTATGATCTCAAGAAGGGAACTCCATTTGTGGTTTTATTTCTCTTCCTTCATCTTTGTATAATTAGGACTTAGCCATTCTTCTTCTTCCCTCCTCTCTAACCCAAGCCAAAACTTTTGTGCAAACATTAACATTTGTTTTCAACATTAGAAACCTAAGCATTATGCTTTTGATTTTCCAAACTTCTTTTTATAACACTTATTTTGAATTGAATTCTTAAGTCAACTTTGACCATATTTTGTAAATACTTTTCATTGGTAAATACAACTCACTCAATTGTTTTTGTGGTTTCAATGGCCATTTCTTGCCAAAGTTTTTATAAACCATTAGCTATTAGGTTTGAGTTATCCTTGAGGTTGATATAATGCTCACCTATATCCTTAGTGATGGACAATGAGTCTTCCATGCTTATTATAGGGTTAATCCCTCACTAGCATGTTGAAGCTATCCTCACATGGTGGATTTGTGGTTTTAGGTTGAGTTTTCTCCCTTGGATAACAAAAGACCTTAAGGTTTTTGGACCAATCAATCTACCAACTTCTTTTGAGATTTTTACCCCGAACTACGAGGTTTTGATCCTAATCTTTTTTAAGATGGTACGTAGGCAGTGAGTTTATCCATTCAAACACAAAATTGTAAATAAATTTGTATATTCTTCTCTCATCTCCCCAATCATGTTTGCACAAATAATTTTTCCGCAAATACCAACCTACCTTACAACAAATTGTGAAAAGGGATCCCTAGGAGTACCTAGGATGTTTTGGGTGCTTAAAAGCTTCCCATTGCATAACCAACCCCCTTACCCCGATCTCTGACATTTTTATTAGTTTTTTATTCGATAAAACTTCTCAGTTTTTGTTCGCTTTCTAACCTTTCCTTTGGATAAATAGAAGTGCGGTGGCGACTCGACTTGTATGGTTTACTTTTGATTTAGTCAATAAATCTAAAGGTAACGAATACCCCGCTTCAGAAAAGTGGCGACTCTGCTGGGGATGGTTTGCCTAGTGTGTTTTGCCTACTTTTCACATTTGTTGTATTGTATTGTGTATATTATTTTTTGTGACATATTTTTGTGCAATTTGGGATTACTGTATTGTATGTAATGATTGAATTGCTTGATATATTGATTCCTTGTATGCTTGATGATCTTTATGAGATGAGTTCTATACCCGAACTCGAGTGCACTTAGGATAGGAGAATGGCATAGTCTTGTCAACTTGTGTGGAGTTATTCCTTAGCAAGTTGACTTGTAAGCCCATTCACTTGGTGGAGGTCATGTTGGGATCAATAATGTCACACGAGTAGTCGTGGTTAGGCATTACTCTTTCCAATATAGACCTTAGAAGCCAAGGACCTTAGTTTACCAAGCCCATCTTGGCCTATTTTTAGGATGTAGTGCGAAGGTCGTTCAAGTGTAAGATTTGATACGATTGTTACGCGATACTACACTCATAAGAGTCTCTCTTGAGAATATTTTTGGAATACGAGTAGTCGTTTACCCGATAATATCCGAAAGATGGGATGATGACTATGGGAACCTCTTGTAGAACATGATTGGCATGTTTAAACCATAGTACACTCCCTTTGGGTGGTTCTTAACAAAGACTCCATGCTCGTGACTTGCAACAAACCCTTGATTCATGGTCGATCCTTTCTTATATATCCTTAATATCAATGGAACTTGGGTGTTGATAAGGTGTAAACCATAATCCACCAAAATGGATGATTGATATTAAGGGTGACTTGATCTATCCCATGACCTTTACGTGGTGTGCTTTGTTTGATCCTTGAGTGTGATTGTTGCATCCATGCATTCATGCATCCACATACATCCATATCATCAACAATGAGAAAATTTTCAAGGAACTTAAGAGGTCTATTTGCAAATTTTCAGACATGGACAAACAAAGAAGGAATACAAATAAGTACAGTTTCAGACAACCCGACTTGAAAGAGCTAAGGAATTTGACATCCTATGTATTAGATCCCTTGGAGTTTAAGGCTCGTCATGGGAAGCTTCTATCTATTCTGGCTACTCAGGTGGACGAAGGTCTGATGAGTGTATTGGTGCAGTTCTATGATCATGTGTACCGTTGCTTCACATTTCCGGATTTCCAGCTTTTTCCTACGCTTGAGGAGTATGCCTATCTTGTGGGTATACCTATCCTAGATCAGTTGCCGTTCAGTGGCTTAGAGAGGGTTCCTACTTCTCAAGAGATTGCTGATCTGTTGCATATAGATGAATCTCTGGTTGGTGCTCATATGACTACCAAAGGTGGAATTCAAGGTCTCCCTTCTGAGTTCCTCATTGCTCAAGCTACTTTGTATGGGAAGGCCATGAGTGAGGGCGCCTTTGAGGCCATATTTGTACTTCTCATCTATGGGCTAGTGTTATTCCCCAACATCGACAAGTTTGTGGATGTGAATGCTATTAGGATTTTCTCTACTATTAATCCCGTTCCAACTCTGTTGGGTGACACTTATTTCTCTTTTCATATGAGGAATGCAAAGGATGGTGGTACCATTGTATGCTGTTTTCCTCTGTTGTACAAGTGGTTTATTTCGCACTTGCCACAGACGGTCGCCTTCAAGGATAACAAAGGATGTCTACGGTGGTCCACGAGACTTATGTCTCTCACTAATGATGATATCTTTTGGTACAACCGTGTATATAATGGTGTGCATATTATCGACTCTTGTGGTGAATTTCCAATGTGCCTCTTCTTGGTACATGTGGTGGGATTAACTACAACCCTATTTTGGCACGTCGTCAGCTTAGGTTCCCCTTAAAGGATAAACCCAATAACATTCTGTTAGAAGATGTATTCTTTCAAGAGGGTAAAGATCCCCAAGGCCTGAAGAGCAGGATGGTCCGCGCTTGGCACAAGATCCATAGGAAGGGAAGGAAAGAGCTTGGTCTGAAGAACTGTATCGCTTTGGAACCCTATACCTCGTGGGTGAGGAGGAGAGCTTCCAAGTATCTTATGCCCTACGAGTATCCGAGACCTACACCTTTGGTTATGGATGGGCCATCAACCCTCCCTGACCAAGGAGTAGAGGAGTTGAGAGACGAAGACCGTTCGCGTGCTTGGATCCATGAACGAGAAGAGCTACTTCAGCAGCTCAGAGATAAGGGTGCTTTGATAGAGTTTCTTGAGCATCAAGTTATTGATGAGCCTGATGATGTGGTGACTTTTCTTCTTCCTCAGTCTTCTAAGTTCTGGAAGAGGAAGTACGATCGACTCGCCAAAGAGAAGGCAAATATGGAGGCAGCCTACGAGAGAGAGATGAAGAGGCTTCATGCAGCGTATCTTCCGGTATCCAGAGCTTTAGACGATTGTTTCTAGGGTTCTATTAGGATGTTCATTTTCCTTCTCTCTTGTATTGTATTTGGTTACCAAGACTGTACTTCTTTGGTGTAAATTTTTTCCAGATATTATTGATATGAGATTTCCATATGTGTCTAAATAATTAATATTTTCAAATATTTGCAAATAGGACTCTAAAAGTTCCTCTGATGAATAAAATAAATCATATGCACAAGCATTGCATGCATCATGTGCATAAGCAGGTTTTGCTCCAGGCTTCTTGTTCAATGGTCTAACTCTGTGTTCTTTATTTATTTTGAAGACAAGTTGACTCACCGGTACTACACCAGAGCCAACACTTCAAGACTGATGGATCACTTAGATCAAGAGAACAGAGAACTGAAGGAGGAAGTGGCCAGATTGATTGCCTTGATGGAGTCTTTCATGGCCGCCCAAAGCCAGTCATCTCCAACGCCTTTAACTCCTCACCAGAGGACAGTCATCTCTGAGATTGCCTCTTCAATGGTGCCTGCTGCTAGTTCCCATTTTGCGCCAACTGTTATGCCAGCCGGGTTTCCTTGGGGGATGCCCGCAAACTTTGTTCCTGACGGTGTCGCCCCAACGTTTGCTTCTCTGCCGGCATCTAGCCCGGTCCTCGCCGTTCCACCTCCGGTCGTGCATACTATGCCATGAGTAGACGACACCATCTACCACTCTGAGTCGTCTGAGGGCCCAGACGTGTATGAAAAGATGGATGAAATGAACGATCAGTTTGTTGAGCTCCACAAGGAACTCAAAACTCTTAGAGGAAAGGACCTCTTTGGCAAGTCTGCTGCTGAACTCTGCCTGGTTCCTAACGTCAAAATCCCTGTAAAATTCAAAGTACCTGACTTTGAAAAGTACAAGGGAAACACTTGCCCCCTCGGCCTTGGTTATGTATGCGAGGAAAATGTCGACTCAGACCGACAATGATCAGCTCCTCATTCATTATTTCCAGGACAGCCTGTCCGGTGCCGCCCTGAGATGGTACATGGGTTTGGACAGCGCGGACATCCGATCCTTCAATGACCTTGGCGAAGCTTTCGTCAAGCAGTACAAATATAACATGGATATGGCTCCCGATAGGGATCAATTGAGAGTCATGTCCTAGAAGGACAAGAAGACTTTCAAGGAGTACACCTAGAGGTGGCGAGAACTAGCTGCACAAATTGTGCCTCCGCTGGAAGAAAAAGAAATGACCAAGATCTTCCTGAAGACCTTGAGCTTATTTTATTATGAGCGGATGATTGCCAGTGCTCCTTCTGACTTCACCGAGATGGTGAATATGGGGATGCGTCTGGAGGAAGGAGTCATGGAAGGGCGTCTGACTAGAGAAGAAGGCTCTTCTGCCAAACGATATGGAGCGTTTGGAAAGAAGAAAGATGGTGAGGCACATGTTGTGACCTCCCATGTCAAACCCAAAAGACCCTCTGTGAGGAGGAAGACCGTGCGTCCCGCCGGTAATCAACATCAGGTGGCTCACATAGCACCTGTTTTCAGAGAAAACCAGCACTATCAGCATAATAATAACCAGCAACAGCAACACCAACAATATCAACAACAACAGCACCGTCCTCAACAACAGGCCTACCAGCCTCGAAACAATAATCAGACCAGTGCAAGCTATGAGAGGAAAAGGGTCACTTTTGATCCTATTCCCATGACCTATGCAGAGCTATATCCCTTTTTGATAGAGAGAAAACTGATCACTCCATGTGACCCACCGACTATACCTACCAACCCTCAGTGGTGGTATAAGCCCGAGCTACATTGTGTGTATCATTCTAGTGCCCCCGGACATGACGTGGAAAATTGCTACCCGCTGAAGACCAAGGTTCAAGACCTTGTGAGGAGCGGTATCTTATGTTTCGAGGACGTAGGTCCCAACATCAAGAAGAACCCATTGCCCGAGCATGGGGAATCTGCTGTCAACATGGTCCAGGGCTGCCCTGGTAAATACAAAGTCCGATATGTCAGCCATATCCGACAATCCTTGGTCGAGATGCACAGAATGTTATGTGAATATAGTCATTATGAGCATGACCATGACAGATGCCGAGTCTGCACTGTCAAATAGAGGGGGTGTCGTCAAGTTCGGAAAGACATCCAAGAAATGCTGGATGAATGTGTAATTGAAATACTTCAGAATCGCGATGGGGATGATGAAGTTAATGTGATATCACCAGTATTCCGGATCCCAGAGCCTGTTGTCATCCGATATGATGGCAACAAACAGAAGGCTTCTCCCTCTCTCATAATTAAACCAGTTGGCCCCGTGCCATATTCTTCTGATAAGGCTGTCCCCTATCGTTACAATGTTGTGGCATTGGAAGATGAGAAGGAGGTGCCCCTGCCCTCTACCTCTGTTGTCAATATCGCTGATGTCAGCGACCTTACCCGTAGTGGTCGCGTTTTCTCGGCTCTGCCGAAACCCCAGGCTGACATCAGAAGGGCAGATATTGCTGATTGTGCGGTTTGTCCGGTTGGAAATGCTGTTGTTGCTCCAAATCCGGCACTTGTTGCTAATAAACCTGCCACCACTGTAAGAACTCATGTCCCTGCTGGCCAAAATGGCACAATGAAAGAGGATTGTGATGAGATGCTGAGGTTCATCAAGAGGAGTGAATACAACGTTGTAGATCAGCTTCTACAAACGCCATCAAAGATCTCTGTGCTATCTTTGCTAATGAACTCAGAACCACACCGTGAAGCTCTGCAGAAGGTATTGGATGTGGCGTATGTAGACCATGACGTCACAATAGAACAATTCGATAGTATTGTTGCGAACATTACCGCTTGTAACAATCTGAGTTTCTGTGATGCTGATCTCCCTGAGGAGGGAAGAGACCACAATTTGGCACTTCACATATCTATGAGTTGCAAGGATGATGCCATGTCTAATGTGGTGGTAGACACTGGATCATCACTGAATGTTGCCAAAATCCACTCTGGCTAGATTGTCATACCAGGGGCCTCCCATGAGGCAAAGCGGGGTGGTGGTAAAAGCTTTTGATGGATCCCGCAAAACGGTGATTGGTGAGGTTGAACTCCCAGTCAAGATTGGACCAAGTGATTTCCAGATCACTTTTCAAGTCATGGATATCCACCCATCATATAGTTATCTGTTGGGAAGACCATGGATTCACGACGCAGGCGCCGTGACATCCACCCTACACTAGAAATTGAAATTTGTCAAGAACAAAAAGCTGGTGGTGGTAGGGGGAGAGAAGGCTCTCCTGGTTAGCCATCTGTCTTCCTTTTCTTATATAGACGCTGAGGATGAAGTTGGGACGCCGTTCCAAGCTTTATCTATTGCTGAGCCTTCTAAGAAAGGAATTTCTTCATTTGCGTCCTACAATGATGCTAAGTTGGCCATTGAGCATGGCACAACTACTGGTTTAGGACAAATGATTAAGATAGCAGACAATAAATCCCGAGCTGGCATAGGGTATTCTTCAGGCACCTTCAACAAGCGTGGGCTGTTTCAGAGTGGTGGGTTCATCCACACCGTCCAAGACGAGGAAACTGCTGCTATTGTGGAAGAGGATGCAGAGGAGGATTCTGGCAACTTTGTCATCCCTGGAGGGGTCTGCAATAATTGGGTCGCTGTTGATGTTCCAACAGTTATCCATAAGTCCATATAATGTGTCCACTCTTGTTTGAAAACCCTTCTCCCATTTCCAAAAGGAGGAGTGATGACATTGTTGGCTCATAAATTCAATGATATTCATTCAATAAATTCATGTTAAATGTTTGTTTTTTTCAAATTATTTTCACTTTTTGCTTTTTTGCATGAAATTGGTGATCACATAAAACCTTAAAAATAGAATAAAATCAATCTTTTCATCTGCATAATGATTTGCCTTGTTTAAATTCTAAAATCTCTTTTATATCTAAAATCATTATGCAGGTTGATCAAACCCTTTGAACATAATGATCCAACACCATCTCCCAACTTTGAGTTCCCTATATTTGAGGCAGAAGAAGACGATGTTGAAGAGATTCCTGATGAGATTACCCGTCTACTTGAGCACGAAGAAAAGATCATTCAGCCACACCTTGAGAATCTGGAAACAGTCAACTTGGGGTCTGAAGATTGTGTTCATGAGGTGAAGATTGGGGAACTCCTGGAAGAATCTGTAAAGAAGGGGTTGATTGAGTTGTTACGAGAATACATCGACGTCTTTGCCTGGTCATATGAAGACATGCCTGGTCTAGATACTGATATCGTGCAACATTTCCTACCTTTAAAGCCTGAGTGTGTGCCTGTAAAGCAGAAACTCAGAAGAACTCATCCTGATATGGCAATGAAGATTAAAGAAGAAGTTCAGAAGTAAATTGATACGGGGTTTCTGGTGACTTCTACATATCCTCAATGGGTGGCCAATATTGTGCCTGTGCCTAAGAAAGATGGAAAAGTCCGAATGTGTGTGGACTATCGAGACTTGAATAAAGCTAGTCCGAAAGATGATTTTCCTCTACCACATATTGACATGTTGGTAGATAATACAGCTAAATTCAATGTCTTCTCATTTATGGACGGATTTTCCAGATATAATCAAATTAAAATGGCACCCGAGGATATGGAGAAGACAACATTCATCACATCTTGGGGAACATTCTGTTATCGAGTGATGTCCTTCGGTTTGAAGAACGCCGGAGCCACGTATCAAAGATCTATGACTACCTTGTTTCACGATATGATGCACAAGGAGATCGAAGTATACGTTGATGATATGATTGCGAAGTCAAGAACGGAAGATGAACATGTAGATCACTTGTTGAAGCTTTTTCAGCGTTTGAGGAAGTATAAGCTTCGTCTAAATCCCAACAAGTGTACATTTGGAGTCCGTTCTGGCAAGTTATTGGGCTTTATTGTCAGTGAGAAAGGTATTGAAGTTGATCCTGCCAAGGTCAAAGCAATACAAGAGATGCCTGCGCCCAAAACTGAGAAGCAAGTCCGAGGTTTTCTTGGCCGCTTGAATTATATCTCCAGATTTATATCCCACATGACTACCACATGTGCGTCAATATTCAAGCTTCTCCGGAAAGATCAGCATCATGATTGGACCGAGGATTGCCAGAAGGCCTTTGACAGTATTAAGGAGTATCTGTCTGAGCCGCCGATTCTGTCTCTGCCTGTGGAAGGGAGACCCTTGATTATGTATCTGACAGTTCTTGAAGACTCTATGGGTTGTGGCCTTGGTCAGCAAGACGAATCAGGGAAGAAAGAGTATGCTTTTTACTACCTGAGTAAGAAGTTCACCGATTGTGAGTCCCGATACTCAATGCTTGAGAAAACATCCTATGCTCTGGCTTGGGCTGCTAAGCGCTTACGCCAGTATATGTTGAATTATACTACTTGGTTGATATCCAAAATGGATCCAATCAAGTATATCTTTGAGAAGCCTGCTTTAACTGGGAGGATTGCCCGTTGGCAGATGTTGTTGTCTAAGTATGATATTGAGTATCGAGCTCAGAAGGCTATTAAAGGTAGTATCTTGGCTGACCACTTGGCACATCAACCAATTGAGGATTATCAGTCAGTTCAATACGACTTCCCTGACGAGGAGATTCTGTATTTGAAAATGAAAGATTGCGATGAGCCTACGCTTGATGAAGGGCCAGAGCCTGGTTCCCGATGGAGCATGTTGTTTGATGGCGTTGTAAATCAATATGGAAATGGTATTGGGGCAGTGATTATTACCCATCAAGGCACACATTTTCCTTTTACAGCAAGACTAACTTTCAAATGCACGAATAATATGGTGGAGTATGAGGCCTGTATTTTGGGATTGGAAGAGTGTATTGATCTTAGGATTAAGCATCTTGATGTTTATGGTGATTCGGCCCTTGTGGTTAATCAAATTAAGGGTGAATGGGAGACGAATCAACCTGGCCTCATCCCATATAGAGATTATGCGAGAAGGATTTCAACTTTCTTTACTGAAGTTGACTTCCATCATATTCCTCGAGATGAGAATCGGATGGCAGATGCGCTTGCTACACTTGCTTCAATGATTGTGCTGAGACTCTGGAATGAGGTTCCCAATATCACTATGATGCTCTTGGATAGACCAACTCATGTATTTGCAGTAGAAGAAGTGAAGGATGATAAGCCATGGTATTATGATATCAAGTGTTTTCTTCAGAGTCAGATTTACCCGCCTGGGGCATCTGTGAAGGATAGAAAGACCTTGAGGAGATTATCTGGCAGTTTCTACCTCAATGACGATGTGCTTTATAGGAGGAATTTTGACATGGTTCTTCTCAGATGCGTGGATAGACACGAAGCAGACCTGTTAATGACTAAAGTCCATGAGGGTTCATTTGGTACTCATTTCAATGGACATGCCATGGCAAGGAAGATGTTTAGAGCAGGCTACTATTGGTTGACCATGGAGTTTGATTGCTGCAAATATGTGAAGAAATGCCATAAGTGTCAGATTTATGCGGATAAAATTCATATTCCCTCAACATTTATGAATGTGATTTCATCACCATGGCCCTTCTCCATGATGGAAATTGACATGATAGGCATGATAGAACCGAAAGCGTCCAACGTTCACAGATTTATTCTCGTAGCTATTGATTACTTCACCAAGTGGGTTGAAGCAGCATCGTATGCAAACGTGACCAGGCAGATGATTGTGAAGTTTATCAAGAATCAACTCATATACCGTTATGGGGTTTCAGACAAGATCATTACTGTCATACGGTGAACTGGACTTTTTGTGTTTTTTATCGCAATGTCGCGGTTAGCAAGAGTCGCCACCGACTTTTCTTTTATCCAATAAGGAAAGGTGGAAAAGAACAGGAAAGACCTTAATTTAGATTTTGGGTTCGGGAGGTACATTATACAAAGGGAAGGTGTTAGCACCCTTTGTATCCATGGTTATCCATGGGCTCTTAATTGCTCGATCACTTATATTATTTTTGAAAAAAAAAAAAAAGTGTTTGTGAATTGTTTAGAAAAATTGTTTTGAAAAGAGAATTTAACTTTGTAATGATTCTTGTATGAATGTATACAAAGTGATTATCTCGTTTAGTTTTGAAAATTGTTTAGAAAAATATAACTCGGTAATGATTCTAGTATGAATGTATACCAAGTGGTGATTTTCTGAAGGTATTTTGAAAGGTGTGAGGTGTGAAAAAAATGTTTTAGGTTGTGAGCCAGCAATTAAGAGTTATACCGACCCAAGGTCTTTATGAGTATTTCCTATCCTTATGAGGGTAAAACTGTCCTTATTATTGAGAAATAAGTAGTTTTATCCTTTGGATGTAAAAGGGTCATCGTAGGGTCATCGATTGGTCATTGAAGGCAACAGTTACGAGGATACCTTAGCATTCGAAGGGACTATCATCTTTTAACCGTAGGAAACATCGGAGGGTCATCGAGGGACAAAGTTGTATATTCGAAGGCAACATCCGAGGGACTATAATTTATTTTATGATGATTTAACCGAAGGGTCTTTGCTAAGGGTATCCCCACGTTCGCGGGACATGACCGTAATATCGTAATCGTAAGGCAACAAAGAGAGGTCCAAGATCACTTATTCAAAGGCAAAGTTTTACAATTAATTATATAATTAGGATGAAACTCCACATTAAAATTATTAAAAATAATATATTAAAAAATTAATACATTAGAAATTAATACATTAGAAATTAATACATTAAAAAATTAATTTAGGGTGAAACTCCACAAGGGTATCCCACAAATAAAGTGGAATACCTAGCCAATAACCTTTTCCTGGGATATGTGAACCTTTACGAAACTCAAAAAAAAGAAACATGTCAGAACACCAAATCAGGGTGCAATCGAAGATTACACCGGAGAAATATCACAACAATAAATAGGATAGGATGAATAATGCATGGCTATGATAAAAACATAAAAAAAAAAACAGAATAGGCCACGGATTTTGAATTTGAAAACAGCCCCACGTTAGGAACTTTGAATTTTATGGCATTTTATCACAGGAATAACATGGTCAAACATTCAGGGTATTCAGGCATATTTAAATTCCCATACGAAAGCAAATTATATATCAACATTTAATCATGATGCATTATATATGTAGATATGGCCAATTGAAAGTATAAACAATAGAGATACGCAAACCTGTTTGCCAATTCAAGGTTGAAGGGATTGACCACTTGTAGTATCGGAATAAGTTAGGCAGCGGGAATTGGACGGCGATGGCTTCGGTGCAGATGGGCTGCCTTCAGGGTTTCTTTACTCTGAATTCTCCGGGTAGGCAGGGTTCCTATGCCAAAGTTTCTATCCGTCCTTCTCTGTTCTCTCTCTTTCTTTTTCCTCAAGGTTTTGTTCCAAGGAAACCTCAGAGTGTTTTGCTTCTCTTCCTTCTTTCTCCAGTAAATCTCCCAGTGTAAACTCCAAGTCTCACTCCCCTACTGAAACTTCAGTATTTATAGACTAATTTCGTGGGTAATGGGCTTGGAATGAGGGAGACCCAAGTCCAAAATAATTTGTTATATTTTATTTATTTTAATTATTTAATTAATTAATTAATTAAATTTTTTTTCTTTTTTTTTTTTTTTTTTTTTTTTTTTCGTTTTTTTTTTCGTTTTTTTTTTCGTTTTTTTTTTTTTTTTTTTAGGAAAAATGATGGGTAATTTTTGGGGTATGACAGCTGCCCCTGTTCAATATTCTTGAACCGAGAGAGTTAGGATGGCGTGTATGCCATTCGTGGTCTGGAGGTGGAAGATTATTGAACACTAGAATGCCCCAAAAATTTGCACTTGAGAATCGACAGTTGGTCTTGATGGAGATGGGCTTAAAGATGCCATCCGGGAGGTTTGATGACGAAAGCTTCAGATCGCGCCGTATATTAGGCTAATTTGAAGACATGGGTGCCACACTGGGTCGTACGTTAGACCGTATAATGAGTCATCCATTAGGCTGCCGACTTCGCTGGGGAGTCGGAGTGTGTCATATGCTGTTGGGGATAAAGGATCAGAATGGACCATACGCTAGATCGTATCTGAGTTGCAGAATGAGCCGTACGTTAGGCTGAATCTGATGACGAAAGGGGTAGTCGTACGTTAGACTACACTTCAGAAATGTACCGTATGTTAGGTAGGATCTGATGATGAAAGGGGTAGTCGTACGTTAGACTACACTTCAGAAATGTACCGTATGTTAGGTAGCATCTGAGGGGATGGACATCCGAACGGGTCGTACGTTAGACCGTCGTAGAATGAGTCGTCTGTTAGGCCGCATCTGATGATGAAAGCGGTAGTCGTACGCCAGACTACACTTCAGAAATGTACCGTACGTTAGGTAGCATCTGAGGGTTGTAAGATCCAAACGGGTCGTACGTTAGACCGCGTTGGGGTTGTTGAAGTTCAGAATGGATCGTACGTTAGATCGTATCCGAGTTGTAGAATGAGCCGTCCGTTAGGCTGCATCTGAAAAAGAAAGTAGTCGTACGCTAGACTACACCCCTGAATGTACCGTACGCTAGGCAGCATCTGAGGATTTGAAGGTCCAAATGGGTCGTACGTTAGACCGCATTGGAGTTGCTGAAGAAGTCATATGTTGGGCTGAATCAGAATGAACCGTACGTTAGGCTGTATCTGATAACCTGTATATGTTGTACTTGCAATAAATGTCTGGGATGGGCTTAAAGATGCCATCGTTAGGAGGATATCGAAGTGTTGTCAGAATGAATGTTCCCATGAACTGTATTTGAAATATGTATCTGAATCTTGAATGTGATTGATAAAGGTGTCTGTCTGAATGAACCTTCTACTTTGACTATATCAGGAGGATAATTAACCTGCAAAGAAAAAGTTAGCTTCATGCTATGTCATGATGCATGAGATGTTTCGTGTTATGCTAAAATAAATGTGAATGTTGTATGCATGCGTATGCTGTGAAAGGATGTAATGAATGAGTTATGCGTATGAGAAGTTCTGCTTGGGGACTCTACTGGGGAAAATAAATCCCCATCTACTGATTTGAGACATTTGTGTCGATGACCCTTTCTCGGCTGGGGATGCTTGATTTCTGTCTGATGGTGGAAATATTCAACAGAGCCTGGCTGGGGATGGATGAGATGATCAATCTGTCTGGTGACGCCGACCTCTGTTGGGGAGTAACTGGCTGTGCCGGGGAATACTGCTAATTTCTTCTGAGGAATAACAGACTTGCTGGGGGAATAGAATTGGTAGCGGATTCATTGGAAGCATGGTTAGACCTTCTCCTCGATCCTGAAGTCGGGTAGTAATTGCTATTGCTATTCTACGCATATATTTTGGTAAACATTTATCATATTCAAATGCACATATTAATTCAAATTAAATCAATGGACATTTACGCAACCAAAACAGAAAAGTAAAAACAAAAGCATCTTTTTTTTGAAAGAGGGTTGTATTGATTTTGAAAGGAGGCCTATAAACAGGCAATTTGTGTACAAGGAGACAGAAATCCTAGTAAGAGGAAATTGTCGAAAACAAAGAGAAAGCTATGTGGAAGAAGTCCTATTGATTTTAAGCCTACTACTGTCATTATGTCTTCGAGCATCTCATCCCTTGCTGTCGGATAGAAGTGATTGGCTTGGTCAGTCCCTCGAACTTGGATGAAAGTTGACTGAGAACGGGACATAGTCATACGCTTTAATCCCTAATTTTTGCCTGGACCGCCTTTTCAGGTTTTCAGTCCACCAGGATACCCTTTTTTGCCCAAGCCGCCTTTTCAGGTTTTCGACTTGCCGGGTGTACATTTTTTTTATATATCCCTAATTTTTGCCCGAACCCTTTTGGTTCGCCGGGATGCCCTTACTTTTGCCTAGATACGTCGATCTAGCGGGTCTCTTTTATGCGTAGTATTTTTTAACTATGTCCGCGTTCAGGGGATGTGGGAAGTCTTCACCATCCATTGTAGCGAGTATCATGGCTCCACCTGAGAATACCTTCTTAACTACAAATGGCCCTTCGTATGTGGGAGTCCATTTGCCTCTGGGGTCAGTTTGTGGTAGGATGATGCGTTTGATTACCAAGTCGCCAATTTGATACACTTGTCTCTTGACCTTTTTGTTGAATGCCCTGGTCATGCGCTTCTGATATATCTGCCCGTGACATACAGCCGCAAGTCTCTTCTCATCCATCAAATTTATCTGATCGAGTCGAGTCTGAATCCATTCGTCCTCGTCTAAGCCCGCCTCTTTCATGATCCTTAGAGAGGGAATCTGAACTTCCACTGGTAAAACGGCTTCCATTCCGTAGACTAAAGAGAAAGGAGTTGCCCCTGTCGAAGTTCGCACGGAAGTACGATAACCATGAAGAGCAAATGCTAACATCTCATGCCAGTCTTTGTATGTTACCGTCATCTTTTGTATGACCTTCTTGATATTGTTAGCAGTCCCCACGGCGCCGTTCATCTTTGGCCGGTACGGAGAAGAGTTATGGTGTTTTATTTTGAACTGCGTGCAGAGTTCAGTAATCATCTTGTTGTTCAAATTAGTACCATTGTCAGTGATAACTCTTTCAGGAGACAGCAGGTTTCTCAAATAGGTATTTGATAGAATCCATCTTAGAAGTCAATAAGGTGGTATGATTCAACATATACTGTCTTAGTCGGCGAGCAGCCCAGGCCAAAGCACAGCAAGCTTTCTCGGGCTGTGAGTATCTTGTTTCACAGTCGGTACCTTTTGCTAAGGCAGTATATGGCATGCTCTTTTCGACCAGACTCGTCATGTTGCCCCAACACACCTCATTGAATTTTCTAACACGGTCAAATACGTAATTAAAGGTCTTCCTTCAACTGGTGGCATCGGAACTGGAGGTTCTTGGCGATATTTCCTGATTTTGTCATAAGCTTCTTGGAATTCATCATTCCATACCATCTCTTGATTTTGTCTCAGTAATTTGAAGATGGGTTTGCAGGTAGCAGTCAAGTGTGGAATGAATCGGGCAATGTAATTCGAGTGCCCCAAGAAACCTCTGACTTCTTTCTTGTTTATTTCAGTACCCAGATTTACAATTTCAATTGATTCCTCATGCGGCTGTATAGTCTTTTCTTCTTGCAGTAGTCGGGCAAGTTCTCCAGGGACTTCACAATCTTCCTCGCTTCCATCCTCGGCTTGGTAGATCGGATTTTCAAAGTCATAATGAACAGTAGCAGAGTCATTACCAACAGGATCCAGAGTGGATATGGATCGACAAATTGTTACGTGAGTGTGTGCAAGAAACATAGCTTGTTTGAAAAATGACAGGAAAGATAAAGAGCGCAATATTTGAATGCAAAAAGTCCATTGATCTATTGAATATGAATATGCTTATGAAAATGACAAACCCCTAACAAATTAGCCATTGTGCCTCGGGCATAGACACAATGCTTTAAGAAGTTTGATTGTAAAAGAAAATTAAAATTTGCAATTCTAGAATAAACAATAACAATTACTCCTGACTAAAGGAAATCGGGATAATGTCTTCAGTCTTCCAATTGTTGAGTCCGTCACCAATTGTTGGGAAAATCCAGCTATCCAAGTCGCAATCACTATCAGCATCTTCCATAGCATTAATCTGATTTTTGACTATCTTTCCAGAGTTAAACCCCAGGCCAGCTTTATCAGACTTGTACGGTACATTGATCAGTTGACCCCAACCAGCACGATCACCATTTTCAACCGCGGCTTGAGCATCTTTCAGAGAGATCATGACAGGGGGAGCACGAACAACCTTGGGCACAAGGGGAGTTGGCTTAAGGACAGGACTGGGTGGAGGAACCACTTCAAATGACTGAGAAGGAGTCTCAAAGAATTCACCATCCATCTCGACGTATTTGAAGGCTTGCACACTACTGACAATATACTCTTCTTCTCCACATACAGTGACAACCATGCCTGCTATTGGATACTTCAGCTTTTGATGAAGCGACGAAGCTACCGCACCTGCCCCATGGATCCAAGGGCGCCCCAACAAGCAGGAGTAGGCGGGACGAATGTCCATCATGTGAAAGGTAGTGTTGAAGACTTGAGGTCCTATCTTGATAGGGAGAACCACTTCACCATAGACAACACTCTTCGCACCATCGTAAGCACGCACCACAACATCACTAGGTTTCAGTTCAATGCCTTTGTAGTCAAAATTATCGAGTACAGCTTTCGGGAGCACATTCAAGGAAGAGCCGTTGTCGATCAACACGTGAGCCAGGGTGGTCCCCTCACACTCGATGGAGATATGCAGAGCTTTATTGTGATTCTTTCCTGCTGGCGTCAGGTCAGCATCGGAAAAGCCTAGGCCATTGTCAACAGTCAAATTAGCAACATAATGTTCGAATTGATCGACGGATGTTTCTTGAGGCACATGAGCGGTCTTCAAGAATTTCATCAATGCATTGGCATGGGATTCAGAGGATAATAACAAGGACAACATTGAGATTTTAGACGGAGTATGCCCCAATTGTTCCACTACATCAAAATCGCTCTTACGGATGATTTTCAGCATCTCTTCCATTTCCTGTTTGGCAACATCTTCAGAAGTAACTTCGACCGATGTCTCTGACTGAGGAGGATTGACTGGTCTTTTTCCTCGAATTTCGGGAGCGGGAGGTGAGATTTCTGGGGAGTAGATCCTTCCACTTCGAGTAACTTTACTAGTCCCCACAATATCATTAGGATTAGCAGAACTACCAACTTGCTTTATGCCATGGATGTAAACGTCGCCTCCATAGTTCCACGGAATAGCTTTGCTGGAGGAATATGGCACGGGGCCAGGTGCGGTAATAATCAGGGGAGCCACTTTGGGCTCAGCGGTAATCTTCACAGGCACTCTAGTAGCGGTAATCTTCACTAGGGCTTTGGACCTAGCAATCACAGATACCTCTTCAATAGAGTTGTCCACCTTAGGAACCCTTTCAAATAGAATTGTACGATCATCCATCAGCCGTTGAATGTCGTTCTTCAACTTCAAACAATCATTGGGTCGGAGTACACAGAGATCGCAATCTTCAGCACAACCTGGAAATAAACCAGCTTGCAATAAATTCTTCTTAACGATCAGGAGAGGAGATGCTAAATCAGCAACGTCAGTAACGTGAGAATTGTCGTCCACAACATTAACATTCTGGTCATGATTAGGCATAGGTGCTGTGATGACATTGGGGGTCGCCGGAGGATCAAATTCAATTTCTCTAGCGTCGATCATATCCTGAATCTTGTTCTTCAACAACCAGCAATCATTCGTATCATGCCCGGGGCTATCGGAGTGATAGGCACACCTGGCGTTGGGATTATAACGAGGAGAAGTAGTGTTGGGATTTGCAGGAGGGCCTCTGAGGGTAATCAAATTGGCCTTTAACATACTCTGCAGTGCTTGGGTTAAAGTCATATTGATCTTGGTAAACTGTCTTCTCGACCTGTCTTGTCTGTGTTGGAAGTTCTGAGATGGCGGTGCGGCAATTGTAACTGTCCCAATAGTATGGTCACGATTCTTCTTGTTATGCTTCCTCTCACTGTACACAGCATTTGATTCATTCTTTCCCTGATAGGACTTTTTGGTGCTTGCAGAAGTAGCTGCCTGTATCTTTCCACTTCGAATGCCGCTTTCAACCCGTTCACCTGTCAAGATAAGTTCAGTGAAACCTGACGAGGAACTTCCCAGTAGATGGCTGTAGAATGGGCCAGTCAGTGTACCCATGAACATGTCCACTAACTCTCGATCAGTCATAGGGGGTTTGACTCTGCCAGCCAAATCTCTCCACTTTTGAGCATATTCTTTGAAACTTTCTTTAGAGCCCATAGTCATATTTTGTAGCTGTAGCCGAGTAGGCGCTAACTCAGAATTATACTGGTAGTGCTTGTAGAAAGCTGTTGCTAAATCAGTCCATGTGCGGATGTTAGAGCTCTCAAGCTGATAATACCACTCTAACTGTGTGCCAGACAGACTCTCTTGGAAGAAATGGATCCACAGTTTCTTATCAGTAGTGTGCGGCTGAATCTTTCTCACATAAGCCCTTAGATGCATCTGAGGACAAGAGGCACCATCATACTTAGTGAAAATGGGAACCTTGAATTTGCGGGGAATGACCACATCAGAGACCAGACCCAAGTTTTCGAAATCCAGACCGGGCACTTTCTGCCCCTCCATAGCTAGCATACGTTCTTCCAGCAACTTGTACTTATCATCCTTCGGAGAGTACTGTTCATGTTCATAATCTTCGTCGTCGTCCTCAGAATTGACGAGATTAGGATTCTCATCTTCCGAATCATTCTCGGTCTCTTCTTCTGAATCCTTCGGAATTCTAATCTTGACTCCTGTAACCTGTCCCTTAAGCCTTCTCCCCGGGTTGATGTAACCCACAGGTTTCTGGTCCTTCTTCTTCTCCATCAAAAGAGCTTTCAGTTCTTCCTGCCCCTTAGATAAGCTCAGCATCATTTCCTGGAATTGAGCATTCTGGGCCTGGAGATCTTTGACAGTTTGTTCGAGAGCCATTGTTCAATCTGTTTGAATCTGCTGGAATCTGTTTGATAGGAAAATCGTGAGAACACTGATCCTTTAGAATACCTGTTATGCGATGCAATGCAATGTATGAAATGTTTTCAAGGACTTTCGGGATTTAACTTTGCATAAACTACCAAAAAGAGCTTTTTTTTTTTTTTTTTTTTTAGCAGAGTTAAATCCCTAAATCCTTGAAATGCTTAGTACAATGCCATGATGTTGTCGCATCGCGCGAAAAACCGGCGGGAAAAGAAAGAAACAACAGAGCCGCCACCGTGCGTTATTTATCCCAAAAGAGGGAAAGGAAACGCTCGAAGTAAACCTAGGAAAGAACATGGTCTCGCGACCAAAGAGAATGGGTTCGGGAGTCGGTTATGCGAAGGGAAGGTGTTAGGCACCCTACGCATCCGTAGTACTCTACGGGATCCACGCACAATAGGAAGGAAAATGGTTGCTAAACACTGCTCAGACACACACACACTGGCTGAAAGGGACAAAAGAAACTGACAGAAACTGACTCGGCAGGATGTCGCATCCTGGGCCTACTTAGTCTATCAGGCATAGACATCAGAGTCGAAGTAGTTCGGACGGGGAAAGCGACACATGCTCGCTAGGATATCGCATCCTATGCATACGTATCTTCTCGGACGAGAGAAGAATCAGAGCATTCGTAGCTCGGCTGACACGCGCACAAACAAACACAGGCAAAGGCAAACGTGGAGCCCGACTGCCAATCACTGGACTTACATCAGCATCCGAACCGAAACACACACAAGAAGGCAAACATGGAGCCTGAATGCCAATTGCTGGACTTACATCAGCATCCGAACCAAACACACGCACACTGGAACCCAAATGCCACTCGATGGACTTACATCAGCTTCCAAGCACACAACAACACAACAAGTTAATAGGGAGTCGGGGACTCGAGCCTATAACTGTCAAACACACTCAAACACACAGACAACAAATTGCTAAGGAGCCAGGCACTCGAGCCTAGCAACTGTCAGACAACACACACAGAAAGAAAAAAGGGCGCCCGGAGAGATCAGCTCAATCTCCTGCCTACATACTTCATCTGGTATGAAGATCAGGGCGATGTAGTTCCCCTACGCAGGGATAAAGGATCTAGCCTAACCAGATAACAGAGGGAGACACAACACTAGGGAGACTACGACTCGAGCCTAGATGTTGTCATGCAAAATCAACCCTAAGTTATGGTTTCTAGCTAAATGGCACGCGGGCCAACCTATCCTAGACACGGCTTGCACAGGAAGCAAGGGTCTCAATTGCAACTAGGGCAAGAGAAAGGGGAGGTCTCAATCGCAACGAGGGCGAGAGAAAAGAAAGATCTCGATCACACAGGGGTGAGAGAAAAGAAGTTAGTGTTAGTGGTTAGTCAAACTCGGCAAGACATCACGTCTCGTGCCTACGTATCTCACCTGAACATGAGAATCAGAGTTGCCGTAGTTCGGCCGGCAGGGGAAAAGGACTCGATTGCAACTAGGGCAGGAGAAAGGAAAAGGCTCGATCGCAATGAGGGCGAGAGAAAGGAAAAGGCTCGATCGCAACGAGGGCGAGAGAAAGGAAAAGGCTCGATCGCAACGAGGGCGAGAGAAAGGATCGCAACGAGGGCGAAAGCAAACAAGGATTAGTTGTTAGTCAAACTCGGCAAGACATCGCGTCTCGTGCCTACGTATCTCATCTGAACATGAGAATCAGAGTTGCCGTAGTTCGGCCGGCAGGGAAAAAGGGCTCGATTGCAACGAGGGCAAGAGAAGGGGAAAGTCTCGATCGCAACGAGGGCGAGAGAAAGGAAAAGGCTCGATCGCAACGAGGGCGAGAGAAAGGATCGCAACGAGGGCGAAGGCAAGCAAGGATTAGCTGTTAGTCGTTAGTCAAACTCGGCAAGACATCGCGTCTCGTGCCTACGTATCTCATCTGAACATGAGAATCAGAGTTGCCGTAGTTCGGCCACGGAGGGACAAAGGATCTCGATTGCAACTAGGGCAAGAGAAAGGGAAAGGCTCGATCGCAACGAGGGCGAGAGAAAGGATCGCAACGAGGGCGAGAGAAAGGATCGCAACGAGGGCGAGAGAAAGGAAAAGGCTCGATCGCAACGAGGGCGAGAGAAAGGATCGCAACGAGGGCGAAAGCAAACAAGGAATAGCTGTTAGTTGTTAGTCAAACTCGGCAAGACATCGCGTCTCGTGCCTACGTATCTCACCTGAACGTGAGAATCAGAGTTGCCGTAGTTCGGCCAAACAACTCTAAGCATGGCTCACACAGGGAGTAAGCCACACAGACCTGACTTGCACAGGAAGCAAGTCAAGCACAACCTACCTTGCACAAGGGCAAGTCTAAGCTAAACCTAAAGAGGCAAAGCAAATAGGCAATCACAGATAGCACACACTATATACATACAAGAGGCTCAAGCAAAAGGTTAGGCACTAGGGCCAACTGGAATAGGGTAAGTGTTGCTCTTAACCTTGCCATTGAGAGGCTAAGGTGAAGCAGATGAATAGGAGATGAGGGGTGTGCCTCATTGCTTCTATCCCTAATCAGGGAGAGCATCAAATAGACAAATGAGCATGGGTCCAGAAAGTGGGAACCCTTCTATACTCGAAGACTCTGACACTGTACACTTTGTACAAGATCTTGGGTTTGTATCCCAATGCGTCAACACACAGCAGTGTGAGCAGAGGGATGACACAACAAGAGTAGTGGGGGATAGATTGCATATCCCTACCTTCCACCAATTGCCTTACTTGAAGGACTTTTCCTGCTTGGGACAATTTTAAACAAACACAGGCATTGCCTCTTAAGGAGGACTTCAGACAGATTGCCCGGTCAAGTAACAGGCCGGGTCTCCAGACTACATGAAGTAAAAGAGATTATACCTCAAAGCAAATGCTAAAAAGCAAAGCAAAGCAAGTTCAAAGAACTTAAGCAACTAAAGTACCTGAAAAAGTCAAACTCATTAGTAAACAAGTCAACAATCAAAATCAAAAGAAAATGAACCAATAGTCAACCACAGAGGGACCAATTGTGCAAGGCACAAAGACTCAAGTATGTGAGTCACACCTACAAAACAAAGGTTAGCACAATATAAAATTCAACTCAAACAAATTTGAATGGTCTTTGAGGCATTGGTGCTTAACCTGAAACAACAGCTCAATTGTAAGCTTACAAGACCACTAGGACTAGCCTAGGGTCAAAGAGGAAATAAAAAGTCAAAACAGCAAAGTAAAGTCAACCCAGAGTCAAAGTCAAACATTCAAGAAGCATTCTCAATTGGATTCATAATTATATCATGCATCATGGTCATTTCATATACAAAAGGATGCAAAGCATGGCAAGAGAAGCATACAAAAGTCAACAGCAAAGACTTCATTCAAAAGTCAACTCAAACAATCCCAAAAATTATGAAATAAATCACACTCAATCCTAACATCTAACATGGTATACATGTCAAATTTCAATGCATTTGGATGAGAGGAAGGCAGTCAAATAAAATCATGAAGTCAAACCAATTTTAAGTAAGCACAATGAAAGTCAACAAGCATGGGTCAACTTCAAAAAAATCATATCAAATTGAAAACAGAAGAGAAATGAATGAGATTAACACTAATGCAAAGCTTGAGGTGTCTAGTTATCACATATGAAATTTCATGGTCATACAATATGTTATGAAAATTTCCCAAAAGATTTGGCAATGTATAGCACAAAAAGTCAACAAATGACCAAGCATGGAAGAAAATTCTCACATAAATTGGAAACAGGGCAATTAATTCCAGGAAAATTCATACATCAACTAGACATATCAAGGATCAATCATGCAGAATTTGGGGTCATTTGGAGGCCAGGAGACATGTGAACAAAATTAGGGAAAATGCATGTTCATGGTGCAGCAACAAATGTGACACATAACTTCAAAAAATCATATCCAGCAAACCACAAATGGGAAATCCACAAACTTTATATCAAAATGAAGGTGAACATGTCTAGTTTCCTCACAAAAAATTTCAAGCTCACTGGATGCAACATGAGTATTTCACAATTGAAATGGCCAAGGGTATCAATATTGCATACATGTTGGGACAATAATTACCATAAAAAATCCAGCCAATGGAAAAATCATTAAAAATCATCATAAAACAAAGGACACATTCATGATCATGAGGAAAAAATTTCACAATTTTTAGATGAAATGTGAAAGAGAAATTAATTGTGGAAGTTGGATGAATAATGGATGCAACATGGACAAAATAGCATGGCAACAAAGTCAACATGTGGTCAACCGATGGCACAAAAGTAATTCTGTGTCTCATTAATCCAAACGACACAGTTTTGGGCGCGCTGAGGAAATGTTCCTATTGGCTGTTGCCAATGGAACAGTACGCGTGCAGGAACAGCTAACAACAACAGCCAATCCAACTTCATATTTTTCTGGGAATTTCGTGCAACATTAGGGTTTGTCCAACAGCAATATGCATTCAACATTCATGCATCAATCAATTAAAATGAAAACCAATCAATAACTCATAAACAGCATGGCACGGCAAGCAGCATGAACAACACCAAAACAATCATGGGGATGCTCGGGCAGAATTCTAGGGCTTCATACACAGCAGTAAGACATTCATCATCATCATGTTCCATCACCAATCATGAACAACCGAAAATAAACATCATCAATAATCCAACAGGGCCATGACACTATCCTCATACAACATTGAGAACAACAGAACAAACATAATCATGAGGGTTTCTGGGCAGAGTAGAGTTCAATACAACAGTGCATATGTTCATCACCAACATTCATCAGTCAATCATCAACATGAACAACAACATTAACAAATGGTCGTGGCCATGGAACATCATCAACTAACAGCAAAACAAACAACCATGGGAGTTTTTTTCTAAACAGAATTCTAGGGTTTAAAGAACAGCAGCCAACACTCATCATCACTAATTCGAATTTTCAAAGAAATTTCCAGAAATTAAAAACGCATACATAAAAATGCTCAGCATGGCAAGGTGAATGAGAAACCAACATCAATTTTCAACAAAACATGCTGTGTATTAGGAATCGAGCAAAGCATCATGTGAGCATCATTTTTCATTTCCAGGTTTCTAACAATATACTCAACTATTTTACATGAGACCAAGTTTAAAACAACCAGCAAACCAAAACCTATCTAACACATGGCATAGATTGGAGAATGGGGGTAGTTGAAAACTTACTTATTTTTGAAGCAAGTTGAGATGTAGTGATGTATTGGTGGTACCAGCTTGAAACAGAAGTAGATTAAGGTCAATGCTGAAGGATTCTTGAAGGTCTTTTGCTCAAACTAGCTTGAAACCAACTGATTCTAACTTTGCCATTGAAAGGGGTTGAAGTAGCAGCAGGGAGATGAAGCTTTACAGATGTGAAATAGTGATTCAAATAGACCCAAAATGTTGTTCAGTTGATGAAACAACCAAGCCAGCTCGTGATTCTTTGAAGGATTGGCCAGGAAATTTCGAATGCTCAAATGCAAGAATGAAGAGGAGAGTGTTTTTTCTGTCGTGTGGCTGCAGTCTAGGGTTCAAAATGAACAGAATAATGCCTTTATATCATCTGTTTATCATTCACTAATCAAATGGTAAGTTGGTTTAGTGCTAATGAAGTAATTTGCAAAGTTGCTAATGTTTGGTCAAGTGTAATTGGAGGTACAAGTGCTGCACGTTTTTGGGCTTGCTACAGGCTACAAAATGACTTACCAATTGCTGTTTGTGGTCTGCCTTTGCATGCTGTACTTGTTTTACTTTTATCAAACCATTTTGCTAAAATTGTCAAGATTGCACTTTGGTCCAAAATGAGGTATGGTAATGGTATGAACATGAAATGATGCTTGGAACATGTCACAAATATGGTATAAAGTGGATCCCAATCGGTCAATTGTGCAAAAAGTCCCTAAATCAAAAAGTCAACCTTGGGTCAAACTTTGATTTTTAATGAAAAAGGTCAAAAAATGCCATTTTGATTGGCAAGGTTTTAGGTCATGAAGTTTATATTTTTGGAAAGAGGATGAAAAATGTGATTTGTAGGAAAAAACCCCACCAAATTTGGCCTTATGGTTTGAGAGATATGCCCCTTTGAAGTTCAAGATTTGATGAAAATGAATTGATCATATCTCGACAACCATACATGGGATTTGAGAGTTCTTGGACTTTTTGAAAATGGGAGAACAAGATCTTCAACTTTCATGTTGGGCAAAAATCCATTTGGAGCTTGTATCATGATGCAAGTTGAGGATCAAGAAGTTTCTATTTTTGGCAGTTGAAATTACAGGTCCACTTGCTATTTCTGGAAATTTTCTGATTCTACATGATTTTCTTCCATGATGAGGTTTGACATGATAGATGAGACCTATTAGGACATGAATAAGCTCCTTCAAACCATTTCCATCCATCAAATCCAAAGAATCAACCACAGTTGACCAACTTTGACTTTCTAGGGTTTTGGACTTGACTGTGCACTTCTGATGAATTCCAAACCCTAGTTCCTTGAAATCTTGACTTCAAATGATGTCCCAAGACATATGAACTCTTGATGATTGATCATGGTGCCCAAATTCCACAAGAATGGCCACCATCCACTGCTTTGACTGACTGTCGACTGTTTAGGGTTTTGACCTGGTTGTGCATTGACTGCTGACCTCTGAGCCTTCAACCCTTGACTTAAACATTTCAAATAGACCTCCAGGTCATGTGAACTTGATGGACAAACCCTAGGGCTTTTGCTCTGTGAGAAACAACTTTGCTTGATTGATGGACTGACCTCCTGATCAGTTTGACCTAATTCTGGCTTGCTTGCTCTTGAGGCAACTGGGGACAATGCAAATGCTATGCAATGGATCATGATATGCTATGACTTAATATGAAAATGTATGTACAATGATAGGTGCAAATTTGAGGTGCTACAGATGTTATGATGTTATGTTGTTATGATGTCATGTTGTTAGATAAATAACAAGCACAAGCAAGTCACACAACAATCATTCCTAGGTTTTAAGGCTTGCGTGAGTTCCATAGGTAAATACCCTCCCCACTGAAGTTTGGTTGGTTCAACCTGTCTTAGAATAGTAACCGGGTTCTAGAAGGATCTCAAATCATTGACCTTTCCTTAAGTCCACTTCAGTGCAACACCAAGTGGTTGACCGAAGCTTCCCTAAAGTCCAATCTCAAAGAGTGTAGTATCGAGTCTCAACCAACTCCAGTCGGAACCGAAGCCAGTTATCTCACTACTTTCTAATGGCCAGGATGAGTCAATTAGGGTTCTAAAGGTCTGGTTAATGCTTTTATGACACCACGCGAATGCCAAATATTTCCTCAACTAACATGAGGAACATCAGGACATCCAAAGTGCCACATTAACCGTAGCCATCATTTTGACCATTCCAGTATACGCCGGACAGTCGCGATGATCTCTTGCTACTTACCTAAGGTACACTAGATCCGGGTGTAGGATCTTTCACTCAAGCATAACATACCCAAGCAACCCCTTAAAAATAAATCAGACAAATTGAATAAGTGATCTTGTTTTTAAGGTAACCTCTCTTTTTAAGGGTCCCCAGCAGAGTCGCCAGTTCTGTCATACGGTGAACTGGACTTTTTGTGTTTTTTATCGCAATGTCGCGGTTAGCAAGAGTCGCCACCGACTTTTCTTTTATCCAATAAGGAAAGGTGGAAAAGAACAGGAAAGACCTTAATTTAGATTTTGGGTTCGGGAGGTACATTATACAAAGGGAAGGTGTTAGCACCCTTTGTATCCATGGTTATCCATGGGCTCTTAATTGCTCGATCACTTATATTATTTTTGAAAAAAAAAAAAAGTGTTTGTGAATTGTTTAGAAAAATTGTTTTGAAAAGAGAATTTAACTTTGTAATGATTCTTGTATGAATGTATACAAAGTGATTATCTCGTTTAGTTTTGAAAATTGTTTAGAAAAATATAACTCGGTAATGATTCTAGTATGAATGTATACCAAGTGGTGTTTTTCTGAAGGTATTTTGAAAGGTGTGAGGTGTGAAAAAAATGTTTTAGGTTGTGAGCCAGCAATTAAGAGTTATACCGACCCAAGGTCTTTATGAGTATTTCCTATCCTTATGAGGGTAAAACTGTCCTTATTATTGAGAAATAAGTAGTTTTATCCTTTGGATGTAAAAGGGTCATCGTAGGGTCATCGATTGGTCATTGAAGGCAACAGTTACGAGGATACCTTAGCATTCGAAGGGACTATCATCTTTTAACCGTAGGCAACATCGGAGGGTCATCGAGGGACAAAGTTGTATATTCGAAGGCAACATCCGAGGGACTATAATTTATTTTATGATGATTTAACCGAAGGGTCTTTGCTAAGGGTATCCCCACGTTCGCGGGACATGACCGTAATATCGTAATCGTAAGGCAACAAAGAGAGGTCCAAGATCACTTATTCAAAGGCAAAGTTTTACAATTAATTATATAATTAGGATGAAACTCCACATTAAAATTATTAAAAATAATATATTAAAAAATTAATACATTAGAAATTAATACATTAAAAAATTAATTTAGGGTGAAACTCCACAAGGGTATCCCACAAATAAAGTGGAATACCTAGCCAATAACCTTTTCCTGGGATATGTGAACCTTTACGAAACTCAAAAAAAAGAAACATGTCAGAACACCAAATCAGGGTGCAATCGAAGATTACACCGGAGAAATATCACAACAATAAATAGGATAGGATGAATAATGCATGGCTATGATAAAAACATAAAAAAAAAACAGAATAGGCCACGGATTTTGAATTTGAAAACAGCCCCACGTTAGGAACTTTGAATTTTATGGCATTTTATCACAGGAATAACATGGTCAAACATTCAGGGTATTCAGGCATATTTAAATTCCCATACGAAAGCAAATTATATATCAACATTTAATCATGATGCATTATATATGTAGATATGGCCAATTGAAAGTATAAACAATAGAGATACGCAAACCTGTTTGCCAATTCAAGGTTGAAGGGATTGACCACTTGTAGTATCGGAATAAGTTAGGCAGCGGGAATTGGACGGCGATGGCTTCGGTGCAGATGGGCTGCCTTCAGGGTTTCTTTACTCTGAATTCTCCGGGTAGGCAGGGTTCCTATGCCAAAGTTTCTATCCGTCCTTCTCTGTTCTCTCTCTTTCTTTTTCCTCAAGGTTTTGTTCCAAGGAAACCTCAGAGTGTTTTGCTTCTCTTCCTTCTTTCTCCAGTAAATCTCCCAGTGTAAACTCCAAGTCTCACTCCCCTACTGAAACTTCAGTATTTATAGACTAATTTCGTGGGTAATGGGCTTGGAATGAGGGAGACCCAAGTCCAAAATAACTTGTTATATTTTATTTATTTATTTATTTTAATTATTTAATTAATTAATTAATTAATTATTTTTTTTTCTTTTTTTTTTCTTTTTTTTTTTTCGTTTTTTTTTTTCGTTTTTCTTTTTGTTTTTTTTTTTCTTTTTGTTTTTTTTTTTTTTATGAAAAATGATGGGTAATTTTTGGGGTATGACAATTACTGATAATGGATCCAACTTGAACAACAAGATGATGAAAGAGTTGTGTAGAGAGTTCAAGATTGCGCATCATAATTCTTCTCCTTATAGACCCAAGATGAATGGGGTTGTTGAAGCCGCTAATAAGAACATCAAGAAGATTATCAAGAAGATGGTTGTTACATACAAAGATTGGCATGAGATACTGCCATTTGCTTTGCATGGATATCGTACATCTATTCGCACTTCAACAGGGGCAACCCCTTTCTCCCTTGTATATTGTTGGTACACGGATAGAGTATCGGGATTTGTTATCGTCTCCACAGGGATTATGTGATATTGCCACCGTTCGACAGTTGTTAAGTTCTTAACTTATAGTAACAAGGGGGTTTTAGTTTTCGGTTACGGTAGCTTGCATAAAAAGTAAGAAATTACGGTAAAAGTTTTGGTTTTACGATTTGATAAAGATTGTCAAAGTTAGGGTTCGACGATCATTTTGCATGCATATGTTCGATCAAACAAAACTCATAAACTCCATTAGATGATAAACACATTCACAAAATCCTCCCAATGTGTTTATTTCTAACACACATTGTGGTTTTTCCCATTTTGATCCATTGTTGATTTCTCACACAATCTATCAAAATGACAACTTTTAGGTTCAACTTTTTAGTGAACAAACTCATTCAATATTATCTCTAGCTAAAGAACAAGGATGGATGAAAACCTAGGTCAAGCGTTGGAAAACACCTTTCAATCATAAACCAACACAAAAAGTTATCAATAAAACAAGGTTTTCACCATACATTCATCATCAAAGAGTTTACAAATGAAGATCATCCCATATACATACAAAGCTTATGATCATCTACATCTAACCTTGACAAAATGAGAGGCTTAGCTACTCATTTTCATGGTAGCTTGAACAATAAGTTTCGATCGAAGGTTGATCAACATCTGAGTCGAAGAATCGAGATTGGATGGGAATCCACCTTCTTTTTCTAAAATATTGTCAAGAGAAGAAGAAAAATGAGAAAATGTGATTTCTAGGGCACAAAAATCACCTCTAAGCCAAAAACAAGTAAAAAGATGATCCCAAGAAAAATGAAGATAAAAAGATGTTGTTCCAAAAAGTAACCCCTGCTACTTATAGTAATGGTTACTGAGCTGTCATGCCCGCTAGGCGAGCAGAATGGTTCGCCTAGCGAGCCCCAAAATAAGCCACCAAAATAGCCTGCGTCCAGAGGAGTCATCCCAGAAAAGTTTGCATATGTTCGCTAGGCGAAGCCCTCGCTTCTCTCATTCGCTCCAGCGAGTCTTGATGTTTTTGCTATTAGAATTGCTCGCTGTCTACTCGCTGGATGCTCGCCTAGCGAATACTTAGCTACTTCCCTCGCCCCAGCGAGTTTTGATGGTTTTGCTACTGGAATTGTTCGCTGCTTGCTCGCTGGATGCTCACCTAGAGAATACTTGATCTTTTTGGTTCTGTCCAAGTCTGGGAGTGTTCGCTGGAATCTCGCTGAGTGCTCGCCTAGCGAGCACTTCGCTACCTCACTCGCCTAGCGAGCTTGCTAATGTTTGCTTTCTTTCTAGGTTCCTTTGCCATCTTTCTTATGCCTTAGTTTTCTACTCTTTCATGCCTAATTCCTGCACAATAACACACAAATTAAAGGTACCAAGATCATTTCCATAGTATTGCAAATCAACAAAAGCAAGGGCGGTTTCGAACACTTTTTCGACAAAAAGGAGTGAAAGATGCCCACATTTGATAGCTCAAATAAGCAAACTTGGGCATCTAACAACTCTCCTCAACTAGATTCTTGCTTGCCCTCAAGCAAAGTATGCCTCTTGAAGGACAAGAGGATTTGCTTAAAGAAAAATATTTCTCCGAAATCGGATAAAATGGCTCAAACACAAGAGAATCAACCAGACACAAGTTCCCAATGGTTAGAATAACACAATACATAAGAACTAAAGCCTTATAGCAATGCAAAACATGTATCAATCCACAACAATGTTATCCTGAATGAATCACCCTATCTCTCCTCTTCGAATAAGGATTGAAGAAATTCCGCGTTTGCAACCGCGGGGACAATTTCACTCTCCAACAAACAATGCAAAAGTCAATTCAATTCATACAATGTCTAACAATTATAAATGAAAATGCGGAAGCACGAAGATCACTAAGGTCTTTTCCGGTTGTAGCTTGGTCAGGTTTACAAACAAGGGTCATATCTAAGGCCATTGAAAACGAACTTGTCGACGCAAAAGAGACATTCACTGTACAAGCTATTCACACATCTCAACTTCGTTCCACTTGTTTCTCATTTGAAACCTTCACAACTCTTATTTCACAACTCAATTTTGTTTTTCACTATTTTTCTTTCAAGCAAGCATTCATTTTCATTTTCTCTATTTTTTTTTTCACATCGTATTCACAAAACAGATGTTTCTCTTTTCTAATTTTTTTCTTTTCAATGCTTGCTCGGTTATTCAAGAGTTGTGGCACCTACCGATTCTCATTTTCGTTCTCCCCAACTTATCTTTTACTCACCCCAAGTGAATGCTCTTGACTTTTTACGGCAAAAGAACAATTATAAAAAATTTCAGGGTTTCAAGAAAAAAGATTTTGACATCTCGCCTTATTTCAAGCTGAGATTCAACTGTTTAAGCTCAAAGGGGTTCACGAATACTCTCTGCTCACGGGTAAGTTGTATTTGGAACTGGTTGTGCTCGAAAGAAAACAAGCGCCTTGATCATTTCTAATTGCTTCCACAAATTCACAATAATAAAAGACAAAGCATGAATCAAATGAATCAACACAGTTTATTAGAATCCAGCATTTTAGTGTACAATGGAGGTTTCCTCACAATTTGTGGTTCTAAGCCCTAGGTGAATCATTCATTCAATTATGTTGCAAAAAGAACAATATTCAATTACGAAAAGAGTAAAGTTCTTAATGCATTCTAAAATTCTAACCGGAGGTACCCATGTACCTTAGCCTTATTCGCTTGTTTATTTTTATCATCGTCATCCAAGCTCGGATGCACCTTCATTGGATACTTCTTTGAGGAGCAACCAATCTAGAAGGTTTGACCCTCAACAACCAAAAATTTATTAAACAAAAGAAATTCAAACCAAACACAATAATTTAAAACATAAACAACAATCATCACTTCAAAATGTTAAAATGTGCGTGGGGGACAAAACACCCCAAAAAGTACATAACCAAAATACTAAATATCTGAAAATACAAGAAAATAAAACATAACATGAAAAATAAAACTTAGTCCTCATAGGACTCAGAACTCTCTTCACTACCGGCCTCAGAACCGGAACCATCATCATCATCACCATCATTATCATCATCAGCGCCACCAGAAGCATCAGCACCAAAAGCACCAGCACCCGCCCCCTCTCCGAAAACAGGCATGTCCTCAGGCCAGCTAGCATGTTGCAGGAACTGCTCACGCGTCATCATAGGATGCTCTCCAGAAGGGTCACGTACATGCAACTGTAATAACTGCATAGAGTCATGAATATCAATCATGGCACGCTGAGTTGCCGCCATCCAATCCCAATTGTAATTGCAAACAGCTTGCTGGAAAGGATCAAACCCCTGAGCAAAAACACCAGGACCATCAGAAGCCCCGGTATCATCAGCAGTTGTACTACCTCGGAAGTTCTTCGGCTTACAGTACTTGGCCACATATCGATCGTCGATTGCGGACGGAATCCTTACCTGACTGCGGGAGGGTAGCTTCACCCTCGACTGTTGGCACAAAGCCATGATGAGACAAGGGAAAGCAAGGGGGAAGTTAACTCGTGCCCCCGACTTCAGCCCGCTCTCAACCACAGACTTCATCTCAATCGCAATGATTTGCGCCACATCGATCTGTACATTGGTAAGAATACAGTGGACCAAGTGTGCCACTGGGATCGGCACGGTCGACGTGTGTTGCTTGGGCTTAATGTTAGTCAGAACCAACATCAAGATCAACTGAGTCAAGGGAATCATATCCTCCCGATGGTACCTCACAGGAACCCCAGATGGGTTCACCTCAACCGACTTTTCCCTCAAACAACAGGGCTGCAAAAATAGAATCAGTGTCCCTGTGGAGCCTCAGATCTTTGTGGTATGCATCCCTCTCATTAACTCCCAGATGGAGCGGTTCACCAAGCACTCGGTTAATAGCATCCCTATCAAAAGCACCCTGACGTCCTGACACTCTTGTAGTCCAAGTGAAAGGCTCGTCGTCATTCGGCAGCGCGTTCGCATAGAACTCGCGCACTATTTCAATATCATAGCTTTCGAGTGGAGAGATCAACCTGTCCCATTTCTTGCTATGTATCAACCCTGCAAATGTCTGATACTCGCCTTCGGGGTTGATCAAAAACCTTTTCTCAGGTAAGATCTTCCTTTTCTCCAACGTCACATAACGTGCGGCTTGCTTCGGCCCAACGAATTTGTCGGTGTCAAATTGAATTGGCATAGTTCGGGAAGTGCTCCCGACCTTTCTCTTTTTTGAAGCACTTGACCTGGATGCCATCTATAAAATCATAGAAAAGAAACAGCACACAACCACAAAACAGATTAGAGATCAAAACAGAAAAACCAAATACTGTCATGGTCGCTACTGCTTCGCTTAGCGAGGACCCAGCGAAGATTCGCTACTGGTTCGCTTAGCGAAGTGACAGCGAATGTTACGGGATTCTGAGTTCTCCATTGTTAACAATCCAATTTCAGAAAACCCAAAGTAAAATGATACCCATTCTCCCAAATTTCAGAAACAAAGTAATTTAACATGCTAGGAATCGTTCTAAACATACATGCAAACCTAAAAACCCAATCTCCCAAATTCAACCCTAATGACTCATTATTCAGAATTTACAACATTGGAAGCACAAAGGAATAGAGACAGAACAAACCTGATTGAAGAGGTTGATTGATTTTGAAATGCAACAGTTAGGGTTTGAAATGCAACAGTTAGAGATTGTGTGCGATGGAAGTGAAAAGTGTGAAAGTGAGAGTGAGTTCGACCTTATATTCAAACTTAAAACAAAATAAAGAGTTTTGGTCCCAAATGAGTGGCCTTGTGAAATAGAATAAAGTTCTGTCATGCAACGTTCGCTACTGTCATCGCCTAGCGAGCAGCTAGTGAATCAGCTCGCTACTGTCTTCGCCTAGCGAGCAGCTAGCGAACATGACAGTATCTGTTTTTTCAAAACAGCACTGCACAACACAATTCAGCAAGGTTCCACCAATTTGAACACCAATACCACACAACACAAAGTTGTAAATACTTACAATGTTGGGGTGCCTCCCAACAAGCGCTTGTTTAACGTCGGATAAGCTTGACGGTTCGAGATGCTCACAGAGGAGCATCTAAGCATATTGCACAGCTCTCGCGATCCACAAGACCGCCAAGATAAATCTTCAAACGTTGGCCGTTAACCGTCCAACTCTCTTTCTTCTCCAAGTCCTCAATGACAACAGCTCCATACTCTTTGACTTCTTTGACATGAAATGGCCCGGACCATTTAGATTTCAATTTTCCGGGGAATAGCTTCAACCTAGAATTGAACAAAAGGACCGACTGTCCGGGCACAAATTCCTTCTTCCTAAGCTTTTTGTCATGATACTTTTTCACCTTTTCTTTATACAACCAACTCGAGTGATATGCGGCATTGCGCATTTCTTCCAACTCAAGCAATTGCACTTTTCTTTTTTCACCGGCCAAATCCTTATCAAAGTTCAATAGTTTCAGAGCCCACAAAGCTTTGTGCTCCAATTCGACCGGCAAATGGCAAGTCTTACCAAATACCAATTGAAAAGGATTTAGCCCAATTGGAGCTTTAAAAGCGGTACGGTATGCCCATAAAGCTTCATCCAATTTTTGCGACCACTCTTTTTTAGAATTCGACACAGTTTTTTCAAGAATTCTCTTAATCTCACGATTAGAGACTTCGGCTTGACCGTTTTCTTGTGGGTGATACGGAGTCGCTACTCTATGTGATACACCGTAATGTTTCAAAACTCTTTCTAACGGTGCATTACAAAAGTGCGACCCTCCGTCACTAATCAACACACGGGGGGTTCCAAAACGGGAAAATATGTTTTTCTTCAAAAAATTTATTACCGTTTTAGCATCCGCCCGAGGTGAGGCAATCGCCTCAACCCACTTAGAAACGTAGTCAACCGCCACAAGCATATATTCATTACCATATGAGGGTGGGAATGATCCAACAAAGTCGATACCCCAACAATCGAATACTTCAACCTCTTGGATGTTTTGGAGAGGCATCTCGTCTCTCTTACCAATCCCACCACTTCTTTGGCAACTATCACAACTTTGCGCATGGGCATTTGCGTCTTTGAAAATAGTAGGCCAATAAAATCCTGACTGAAGGACTTTAGTGGCCGTTCTTACCCCATTGTAGTGTCCGCCGTAAGGCGAGTTGTGATAATGCCAAAGAATGCTTTGCGCTTCATCGCCAGTAACACACCTCCTCAAAAGGTTATCACCACCCAATTTAAACAAGTATGGGTCATCCCATACGTAGTACTTAGCATCCGAGAGAAATTTCCTTTTTTGGTTTGAAGTTAGGTCGGGAGGCACCAAACCACTAGCCTTATGGTTCGCAAAGTCCGCAAACCACGACCTAACTTGAACTTTGAAAAGTTTTTCATCAGGAAACTCTTCCCGGATTTCCTTCTCGGAAGCGGTAACCTCCACATTAACTAAGCGAGATAAATGATCTGCCACCAAATTTTCCGATCCTTTCTTGTCTTTGATTTCAACATCAAATTCTTGCAACAAGAGGATCCAACGGATGAGCCTTTGCTTCGAGTCCGGTTTGGTGAGCAAATATTTAATCGCCGAGTGGTCGGTATACACTATGACCTTGAAACCAATAAGATAAGACCTAAACTTTTCAAGCGCATACACTATCGCAAGTAATTCTTTTTCAGTGGTGGCATAGTTAACTTGAGCCTCATTAAGAACTTTACTTGCGTAGTGTATCGCATGAAATTTTTTCTCTTTTCTTTGGCCTAATACCGCTCCGATTGCATAGTCGCTCGCATCACACATGAGCTCAAAATTTAAATTCCAATTTGGAGCGACTATAATTGGAGCGGTAACCAATTTTTCCTTTAAAATTTCAAAAGTTTGTAAACACTCATCAGTTAAAAGAAATACCTGATCCTTAGCTAGCAAGTTACTCAAAGGCTTAGCTACCTTTGAGAAGTCTTTGATAAAGCGCCGATAGAAACCGGCGTTCCCCAGAAAGCTTTGGACTCCCTTCAAATTCGCCGGAGGAGGCAACTTTTTAATCACTTCAACTTTAGCACGATCAACTTCAAGCCCTCTTGAAGAGACTTTATGGCCAAGCACTATCCCCTCGGTCACCATGAAGTGGCAATTCTCCCAATTAAGAACAAGATTTGTCTTCACACATCTTTCAAGAACCGTTTCCAAGTTGTCCAAGCATAGACCAAAGGAACCACCAAATACGGAGAAGTCGTCCATAAAGAATTCCATTGTTTTCTCGATAAGGTCGGCAAAAATAGCTTGCACACATTGTCGCATCCGCGAAAAACAACCGGCGGGCTGAAACAAAACAACACAGAGCCGCCACCGTGCGTTATTTATCCCAAAAGAGGGAAAGGAAACGCTCAGAGTAAACCTGGAAAAAGCATGGTCTCGCGACCAAAGAGAATGGGATCGGGAGTCGGTTACGCAAGGGGAAGGTATTAGCACCCCTCACGTTCGTCGTACTCGACGGGATCCACGCTCAAAAGATAGAAAAAGGTTGCTAAAACAAACATCACACACACACACTGAAGACAACACAGGTGGAGGAAGAGAGGAGAGGGCTCGCTAGGATATCGCATCCTATGCCTACGTATCTCGTCTGGAACGAGAATCAGAGCTGCCGTAGTTCGGCTCACGCACGCCGAAACAAAACACACGCACAAAGAGGCAAACATGGAACCCGAACGCCAATCGCTGGACTTACATCGGCTTCCGAACCAAACAAACACAATCAGGATACGGACAGCCAATCGCTGGTCTTACATCCATATCCCGACGCACAAGAAGAAACAAGCAACAAGTTACTAAGGAGTCAAGCACTCGAGCCTAGCAACTGTCAAGCAAACACACACAAAAAAGAAAAAAAGTGCCCGGAGAGACCTCGCGCGGTCTCCTGCCTACGTACCTCATCTGGTATGAGGATCAGGGCGACGTAGTTCCCCTGAACGGGAAAGAAGTTCTAACCAGATACAAAGGGAGACACACTACTAGGGAGCTGGACTCGAGCCTAGATGTTATCATGCATCATTGCCCTATGTTATGGTTTCTATCTACTTGCACAACAGCAAGCTAATCCTAACCAGGAAAAAGCAAAGCATGCAAGCATAAATAAAGCAAATCAAACATTCACAGTTAGCACACACTATATACAGACAGACGTGGGCTCAATCAAGGGTTAAGTTGCAAAAGCAACACAACTGTGTCAGGGTGGTGTTAGCTCTTAACCCTGACATTGAGAGTCAGGGTGAAGCCAGATGAAAGGTGAGTGAGGGGTGTGCCTCACAGCTCTTATCCCTGGCCAGGGAGAGCTTCAGACAAAGGAGTGTGGGTTCAGAAAGTGGGAACCCTTCTACACTCATGACTCTGACTCGACTGTACAAATGTACAAGATCTTGGGTTAATGTCCCAATGCATCAACACAATGGTGTGAGCAGAGGGACGACTCAACAGAATAGCAGGAGGTGGACTACACACCTCTTGTGTCTGCCAATTGCCTTAATCAAGGTCTTTTCCTACTTGGGGACAAAGTTAAACAATCACAAACATCGCCTCTTAAGGAGGACTTCAGACAGTTGCCTGGCTAAATAACAAGCCAGGTCTTCCAGACTACATGGAGACAAGAGAGTCTACCTCAATTGGTTTATACAACCAAGCAGCAGCACAGCAAGTTCTCAAAAAACTATTAGCAACTAATGTACCTGAAATCAATCAAATACAGTCAGTATACCAATCACAAAGTTAAAACAAACAGCATAAGAATCAACAGACAATGCAATCAATCATCTGTGCAAAGCACAAGTCCAAAGCAAGTGAGCTAGGCATCCTACAAAACAAACAAGTTAGTTCACAACAAGCAACCAAACTCAATCAACTTGCATTAATCTCCTTAAAGCATTTGCTTCTTAACCTGAAAAGCACATTCAAACATGAGAAACAAGACCCCTAGGACAAGCCTAGGGTCAAAAGGAGATGAAAAATTCAAAACAGCAAGTGAAAATTAATCAAAACCAAGATTTATCAAGCAAAAATAGAATCCAATTGGTCTCACACCAAAACTATGCACCAAATCCATTTCATATACAAAACATGCCAAACTATGCACTTTGGAAACACATTGGAGCAAACAGAATGATCACAATCAAATCAATATCAAAACATCTCAATAAATTCCACAAAAATTCAAGCCTAAACAGAACACATTGAATGAGTAGCATATCAAATTTCATGCTATTTGGACCAGAGGAAGTATGGCAATGAAATTCAAAAAGTCCAGCCAAGTTCAAGCAAGCCAACACAAGGCATCAAAACAAGCATCCACTTCCACCAATCATAAAACAGTGACAAAACATGATAAATGAATGGGATCAAAGCCAAAATGTTCTATAAAATTTCTACAATGCTCATACCAAATTTCACACTCATCCAATTAATGACCAGAATTTCACAAAGCAAATACAAACATGTATCACAAAAAATCAACAAATGACCAAACAGAGGGAAAAATTCCAATCAAATAGGAAATGTGACCATAAATTCCAGAAAAATTCCCATGTATTCTCAACATCCATATTCTCAATCATGCAAAACTTCAACTCAATCCATCATCCACAAGCCTGGAAAATAAAATCATGAAATTGCACTAAGCATGGTGTGACACACATTGTCACACCTCTACTCAAAAAATCATATCTCATCAACCAGGGACTCAAAAATTGCAAACCATACATCAAAATCATCAGAAAAGAGTCAAGAATAGGCATGTAAAATTTCATGAATTTCTATGGAAGCATCAAGATTTTATGATCAAAATGGAATGGCATACACAAATTGGACACATTCAAACACTCTCTAGGCATTTTTAAAATTCACACGTGCACAAAAATATTAAAAATCATCATAAAAAACTACACATCACAAGGAGAATGGTGAAAAAAGTCTCATCAGATTTGGATTAAAAATGAATTACTTATGAATTTTCTAAAGTCATGGATCAAAATGAAATGAAATGGAGAAAAGAAATGAAATAAAAATGAAATTATTGTGAATAATGGCAATTTCGTAATTCTCCTGCAACGAAGCTAAACGCGGCGTTTTCATTAAACGCGGTGGCGCCATCTGATTGGCCTATGGAAGCGGGAAACAAGAAATTCAAAACAAAAGCCAGGCGCATGGATCAAACAGCATTGGAAACGCGTTCTTCATCATTCATCAACAACAACAATTCCAGAAAATCATCAAGAACATTTCTCAACCAAATTCATCGTGCCATATACCAAAATGACCGGTGTTCAACATACATCACGAATATGGCAAGCATTTAACCTAACTCTAAACATGCTTCACGGATCGAACGAAATTAGGTTTCACATCCAAACTTCAACTTAAGATATCTCACTCGATTCTCAATGATTTTCAATTCTACAAGCTGCATGCTACTCTATGAACTTAGATCTACACAAATCATATCATAATTCAAGCAATGATTGAGATCGAGTTCTAACCTTGTGGCGATGGCAGCTGTTGAAATCGTGAGTTTCCAAGCCTCTAATGCCAAAACAGATGATGATTAATGCTGTGGAAGTTGAATGAAATGAGTAGCTTAGCTCAATTGTGCACCAGTTTGAAGAATCAGCAAAATGCCATGGATGAGTGAGCTTTCAACAGTCCCAATTTCTCAATCTTTGGCCACGATTTTGTTGAAACAGATGTACACAAACACTTGTAGATTATGGATCCAACAAGAATGAGCACAATTGATGATGAATTCAATGAGAAATGATGAAAAAAATGTGAAAAGATTTTGAGAAAAGTGAGAGGTTTTTGGAGAAAAGTTTGTTAGATCTGAAATTGTGAAATGTTATTATGCTTTTCTGTTACAATTATCATTTTATACCATGCCTTAATCCACTTGTTAATCACAATTAGCAAAATGGAAGTGATTAGTGAAATGTAGTTTTCATGTGAAATGACCAATATGTCCTTTTGCAAAAATCAGCCAATGCAACAGTAAAAACCAATTCAAACAAGTCACATTGATCATTTGAAATGCATTGAAATTGGTTTGGTATGCAAAATCCATGTATTTCACAAAATCACCTTTTTCCCACCAATTTTCAAATAGTTCACTTGAAAAATGACATTTTTCCATGATGATTTTTGATGAAATATGATGATGCATCATGAAAGTACATGTAAAATATGGTTTGCTCAAAGAAAGATCACCCAATTTGGCCATTCCATGTGAAAGTTATGCCACTTTGAAATTCAACATATTTGGAAAATGATTTGATCACAACTTGCCAACCACACATGAGAAATTCATGTTCTTGGACTTTTTGGAAAGGTGAGAGCAAGATCTACAACTTTCATGTTGGACAAAATTTCATTTGAAGCATTTTTGGACACGTAATTTTGAGGTGAAAAACTTTCCATTTTTGGCAGTTTTCAATTACAAGTTACTTTCTATTTTTGGAAAGTTTCCATCTGATTTGATTTTCTTCATTCTTGATGTTTGAAATGCCAAATGAAACTTGTTTAGACATGAATGAAGTGTCTCTAACCCTCTCCCTCCTCCAAATCCATCAATTCAAGCACAGTTGACCACAGTTGACTTTTCTGACTGGTAGATGAATCTGGCTATGCACTGATCAAGTTGAGCCTCAAACTCCTGATGAAATGGCTCAATGATGAAACCCTAGCTTCCATAAGCTCAATATAATCATGTGATGATCCCCATATCCATTGTAGACCCCATCTCCTTGCCAAGCTCTGATTGGCCTAATACAACTGATTAGGGTTGACTAGAGGTCAAAACCCTAATCTCAAGGTATCTGATCAATCTCTTGGATGATATCAAGACCATGATGATGATGATGTATCATTGCAACCAAGATGAAGCTCAACCCCCTTGAGAATCAAGAAACCCTAATTTGAATCACACACCCTCAGATGGCTAGTGATCAATTCAATCAATGAAACCCTCAGGCTTGCATCTTAACCTCTCTATCTTCTGATCAAGACTTAGGAAGATGACTTGCTTGTTGCTACCACATGATATGCAAATATGCAAATGCCTAATGACCTAAAAAATTAAATGCAATATGTTAAGCTAGTCCCAAGAGAGGAGGGCAAATTTTGAGGTGTTACAGCTGCCCCTATTCAATCCACTGTGAACCTGTCGATATGAATAGCCTCGGCTTTCAGATGATCAGGATGAAGAGTGATTGAATACCAAGAACAGACGAACAATTTGCACTTCGATGGGATATAATTAACAATGCCTGTCAGAATCGGCAAAGAAACAATCTTGAAGGAAAATCCATCTGGTACGGAGAAAGTCGGCCTGATCACCGAAACAGAAACGTCGACCTGGATACCAAAATAAATGGTAACACAGGGATAACCATGGCCTGAACACCACATCCGCTGGGGATTATCATTTCTCTTCTTTTTTTTTGCTTTTCTTGAACCCCGAAATTTTCCTCTTTCGCGCAAGTGATCCCGGATCATTGCATTTGAACCCCGACATCTTGTTTGCCAACATAATGAACCCCGTTCTCCATTCGAACCCCAGTCGCCTGACGATAACTTGTGATCGCCATTGTGAACCCCATTCTCCAGAAAATGCCTCAACATCTCCCTTTCTCCGTTTGAACCCCGTTTTCCATAAAATGCCTCAACATCTCCCTTTCTCCGTTTGAACCCCGTTTTCCAGAAAATGCCTCAACATTTCCTTTTCTCCGTTTGAACCCCGCTCTCCAATTTCTTGTGATAATTCCGCTGGCAACGTCGGAAATAACACCAAACACCACTCTGAGGGCGACATATCAGAGGGTATACCTTCACAAAAGGAAGGTAACATGTGTATCTCTTCCTCAGAAGACACCTATAACGACCTCCATTGACCTCAGCCAAAGTCTAAGGTGACACATGAACAGAAGATAATCCTGCGGACCTCATCCCAGATATAATCTTCAACTCCAATCTCCATTTGAACCCCGCTCTCCAGAAAATGCCTCAACATTTCCTTTTCTCCGTTTGAACCCCGTTTGTCGCGCTGATCGCGTAGCGTCCTTTGATTTTATTTCCATCTCCGTCCGACGGAAAAGTTTTCTCCAGTATCGCACTACTGGGGAACATTGCTGATCTGACCTCATGATGCTAAACTCCTCAGAGTAACATCTTCCAACTTCCGTCTCGCACGACATAAATCTCCTCCAGTATCGCACTACTGGGGACTATTGTTGATAAAAAACGGTGCCAAACTCCTCGGAGCAACACCTTCACCCTCAGGCAACCACTTCTCAAACGGTAACCACGGCTTGAGTCGCGCTGATCGCGTAACATTCCCATCTCTGTCCGACGGAAAAGTTTCCTCCAGTATCGCACTACTGGGGAATCACCTTTGATTTGAAATCATGATGCTGAACTCCTCGGAGTAACACCTTCCAACTCTCAGGCAACCACTTCTCAAACGGTAACCACGGCTTGAGACTAGCTCATGCTTGCAATATGATGCATGATTGATTTTTCTGCGTAATGCTCCATACTTATGGAAATGCTACGCGATTCTTTATGCAATATGCTATGCTATTTACATGGTGCATGTATAAAAAGCATCCCCCTCAAGGGACTCTTCTGAGGAGCTCGAGACACTCTGCTGAGGAACTCGCCACCACTCCAATTTCCGCCCTGCTGGGGAATATCGCTGCTGCTGGGAAATAGGCAACCCTTGCTGGGGAAAAACCTCCTTTGCACCCGATCCGCTTGGGGAATTGTCGGGGAAAGATCACCAACACACTCTGTGGGGATACACCAGTCTCTGACTTGCTGGGGATATAAATCCCGACTCTGTTTGAGACACCACCGCACACAGATACTTCCGCTGGGAAATAACAACCTTCAGGCCTGACGACTGGGGAAGCATCGATCTGAAACCTGCTGGGGATAACCATCCTGACCCTGCTAGGGAAGCCACAGACCTTGAATCTGCTGGGGAATTAGTCATTCCGACTCTGCTTGGGAAGTTGAATGAAATTTTGGTACTGAACACCCGTCGACTCGTCGAATCATGTCATTCATCATCCACATCTACTGTCAGCTTTCCAATTTTGAGGACTCCCAGACTCATCTGGACCTTTTCTGCTCCATCATCTTGTATTCCAAACCGTTCCGCGCTCGACGGAGAGCGAACTCCTGGGACTTATACAGGTTTTTCAATTTTCAGACTTTGAAGAGTCTTCTTGATTAATTTCCAAGGATCGTCGTACGTCCATCGCCGTCATTTCACCGCTCTCTTATTCATTCGTCCCTGATCGGACTCCATGGGGATTTGTTTTGTCAAAAGCTTCCACATCACAACCTGCAAGTGAGTGAAAATACCTAACAGTACCTGCAAAACAGATCGTTAGATAAAACCGTGCCCCAGGTGTGTCAAGATTTCAACACTTGGGTCACTCAACCTTCCGAATAAGATTTCAAGCTTTCAATCTTATAAACATGCATTGGAAGGGACCTGTTTGTCTTAAAATGCAAGATTCTTTATCAAAAATAATCGGATGTTTTTGCAATCAAAGCGGTAATGAAAAACAAAAACAAAATTATTTGACTGAATATGCATTTTATTGATTTGAAAAAGTGTGGCTCAAATTGAGCAATACAAAGGAAGCAATTCCTGAAAAGAGGTAATTGCGCACAAAAGGAAAAATCTATCCTAATGGCAATGTGAAACCGCGATCTCATCGAGTTCCAACTCGGTTACACCCCATATGTCCTCAGACTCTCCGTGCTTTCTGCCTTCTGAACAAGACGCTTCCGACTGATCCCTACCGGGTATTATCCATGATGCCTTAACCAAAGCACTAACGATCATGCCAGACGCAGTTGTTCGTTTCAATCCCTCTTTTGCCTGGACCGCCCTTTCGGGTTTTCAGTCCACCGGGATACCCATTTTTGCCCAAGTCGCCTTTTCAGGTTTTCGACTTGCCGGGTGTACAATTTTTCATTTTTATCCCTAATTTTTGCCCGAACCTTTTCTTTCTGTTTTTTCTTTTGGTTCGCCAGGATGCCCATTTTTGCCTGGACTATTTTATTCTTTTTGTCCAGCGGGTCTCTTTATACGAAGTATTTTTTAACTGCGTCCGCATTCACAGGGGATGGAAAATCCTCGCCATCCATGGTCGTTAACAACAAGGCTCCGCCAGAGAAAACCTTCTTGACCACGAATGGACCTTCATAATTGGGTGTCCACTTGCCCCTTCGATCGTTTTGAGGAGGAAGGATCCTTTTCAGCACCATATCACCTACGTGATATACCCGAGGTCGTACTTTTCGGTCAAAAGCACGTTTCATCCGCTGCTGGTACAACAGCCCATGACAAATGGCTGCCAACCTCTTCTCTTCAATCAGGCTCAACTCTTCATACCGGGTCCTCACCCATTCCGCCTCTTGCAATTTCACGTCCATCAGGACTCTCAAAGAGGGAATTTGAACCTCAACTGGTAGCACAGCTTCCATTCCATATACCAATGAGAAAGGAGTTGCCCCAGTAGATGTACGCACCGACGTTCGATACCCATGCAATGCAAACGGCAACATCTCATGCCAGTCCTTATAGGTCACCACCATCTTTTGCACAATCTTCTTAATATTCTTATTGGCTGCCTCAACCGCCCCATTCATCTTCGGACGATAGGGAGAAGAATTGTGATGTTCAATCTTGAATTCCCGGCACAGTTCTGCCATCATCTTGTTGTTCAAATTAGAACCATTATCAGTAATGATCCTCTCGGGAACCCCATACTGCAAATGATGTCTCTCTTGAGAAATCTGGCAACGACCTGCTTCGTCACATTCGTATAAGAGGCTGCTTCTACCCACTTGGTGAAGTAATCAATAGCCACTAATATGAATTTGTGCCCATTCGAAGCCGTAGGCTCTATCTTTCCGATCATATCAATGCCCCACATAGCAAACGGCCATGGAGACGACATTAAGCTCAACGGATTTGGAGGCACGTGCACCTTATCAGCATAAATCTGGCATTTATGACACTTCCGCACGAAATTGAAACATTGGGCCTCCATTGTCATCCAATAATAGCCTGCCCTCAGCAGCTTCTTTACCATCGCATTCCCACTGGCATGGGTACCGAACGATCCTTCGTGAACCTCTTTCATCAATTGGCTTGCTTCTTTATCATCAACACATCTGAGCAAGACCCAATCGAAATTCCTCTTGTACAGAACCCCATCCTTATTCAAGTAGAACACCATGGCCAACCTCCGCAGAGTCTTTCGGTCTTTTTTAGATGCTCCCTCAGGATACTCTTGAGTCTCTAGATAGCGCTTGATATCGTAATACCACGGCTTCTCATCATCAGGCGCTGTATCAACAGCAAACACATAAGCCGGTCTATCCAGACGACCTACTTCAACACTGGGGAACTGATTCCACCTCTGTACTTTAATCAAGGCGGCCAGAGTAGCCAAAGCATCTGCCAAAGGATTCTCCTCTCTGGGCACATGATGCAACTTCACCTTGGTGAAAAACGTCAACAATCTCCTCGTATAATCCTGGTATGGAACTAAATGAGATTGATGCGTATACCATTTTCCGTTAACCTGATTAACCACCAGAGCTGAATCTCCATATATGACAAGGTTCTTGATCCTTAAATCAATCGCCTCTTCAATCCCCAATATGCAAGCTTCATATTCAGCCACGTTGTTGGTGCACTCAAATGTTAGCCGGGCAGCAAAAGGAATGTGGGATCCTTTCGGCGTAACCAAAACAGCACCAACACCGCTACCATTCACGTTAACGGCCCCATCAAACATCAGAATCCATTCGGATTCAGGGTCAGGCCCCTCCTCCGGGATTGGTTCCTCACAATCTTTCGATTTGAGAAACATGATGTCCTCATCAGGGAATTCAAACTTCATCGGTTGATAATCATCAATGGGTTGCTGAGCGAGGTAATCAGACAATACACTCCCCTTGATCGCCTTCTGAGAGGTATACTGTATATCATATTCTGTCAAAATCATTTGCCACCTCGCAACCCGTCCGGTCAATGCTGGCTTCTCAAAAATGTACTTGATTGGATCCATCTTGGAAATCAATAAAGTGGTATGGACCAGCATGTACTGCCTCAGTCGGCGAGCAGCCCAGACCAAAGCACAGCAAGTTTTCTCGAGTAGTGAATATCTTGTTTCACAGTCGGTAAACTTTTTGCTAAGGTAGTATATGGCATGCTCTTTTCGACCAGACTCGTCATGCTGCCCCAATACACACCCCATAGACCCCTCAAGGACCGTCAAGTACAGAATTAACGGTCTTCCCTCCACAGGAGGCATCAGAATCGGAGGCTCCTGCAAATACTCTTTTATTTTTTCAAATGCCGCTTGGCAATCATTATTCCACCTGACCGTTTGATCTTTTCTTAACAACTTGAATATTGGTTCACACGTGGCTGTTAGGTGAGATATGAACCGTGAAATGTAGTTCAATCTACCCAAGAAACCACAAACCTCCTTCTCTGTTCTCGGTTCAGGCATTTCTCTTATTGCTTTTACTTTAGCAGGATCAACCTCGATTCCTTTCTCGCTTACAATGAACCCCAGCAATTTACCGGACCGCACTCCGAAAGTGCACTTGTTCGGATTCAACCTCAGTCTGAACTGTCTCAGTCGGTCGAACAACTTGGCCAGATCTACCAAATGCCCCTCTTCTGTTTGGGACTTTGCTATCATGTCATCAACATAGCATTCAATTTCATGATGAATCATATCATGAAACAAAGTCACCATGGCCCTCTGATAAGTAGCACCGGCGTTCTTGAGACCGAATGGCATCACCTTGTAACAAAAAGTGCCCCATGGTGTGATGAACGTTGTTTTCTCCATATCATCTGGCGACATTTTGATTTGATTATAGCCAGAAAAGCCATCCATGAAGGAAAACACCGAGAATTGAGCTGTATTGTCTACCAACACATCAATGTGAGGTAGTGGGAAATCATCTTTCGGACTAGCTCTGTTCAGATCTCGGTAGTCCACACACATTCTTACCTTCCCATCTTTCTTCGGGACTGGCACGATGTTTGCGACCCAAGGCGGATAATTAGTGACAGCAAGGAAACCAGCATCCCATTGCTTCTGCACTTCCTCTTTAATTTTCATTGCTATGTCAGGTCGGGTTCTGCGCAACTTCTGCTTCACTGGAGGACAATCTGCTCTCAACGGTAGCTTATGCACAACGATATCGGTATCCAACCCTGGCATATCTTGATAAGACCAGGCAAAGATGTCGACATACTCTTTCAACAATGCTACCATTCTGCTCTTGACACTTTCCTCCAAAGCAGCCCCGATTTTCACTTCTTTCTTGACCTCGTCGGTACCCAGATTCACCGTTTCAATCTGCTCTTCATGCGGCTGAATCACCTTCTCCTCTTGTTTCAACAACCTGGCTAACTCCCCTGGCAGTTCACAATCTTCTTCGCCTTCTTCTTCGGCTTGATAGATCGGATTGTCGAAGTCATATGAGGGTGTAACAGGATTGTTATCAATGAGATCCGGAGAATGATCGTATCTGCATGAATGTGGATTCATGCATTGCTTTAGAACCGGAACGAGACAAATTGAAAAAGAAAAAATGAAAACATTGCCATTTTTATTTTGTTTTTATTTTTAAACTGCAAAAATAAATGAAAAACAGGGAACACCGCTTTTAACTGAAAAACATCCTTTTATTGATGATGCAAAATTTGCAAATTTTAAACATGAGGTGGCCCTTACAATGAACCATTACGTGTCGGACAACACGTATGGCTTTCATGCACATAAAATCAAAAACAGGAAAAATATTACTCTTCGAGCAGAGTGACCGTGATGATCTTTTCAGCCTTCTAGTTCTGGATTCCCATCCCTGGTGCGCACGACTTTATCCATTGGTCAATTTCGCAGTCGCTATCAGTTTCATCACTCATCATGTAGATGTGATCCGGATCCAGCATTCCGGCACTAGTGAAGGTGACTGACGTACGGCGTCCTCTGCCTTGTCCTGAGCCTCTTCCAGGCTGATACCCCACTCCGAAGCGGTCTTTCTTTGCAGAGGTATCCATCATTCTGCCCCAACCAGGAGCCTCTCCATTCTTCACCACCTCGGCGGCCTGTTTGTACGAAGCAATGGACGGTTTCTCTTCTTCCTTTGCAAACAGAGCATTCTCCACCTTGACGGTTTCAAATGCTTGACTGGGCGTCTCCCATATCTCGCCGTCCATTTCAACATATTTAAATGAGGACAGGTGGCTGACAAAGATGTCCTCTTCTCCGCACACAGTGACAACCTGTCCTTCCCAAATATATTTCAGCTTTTGGTGCAAAGTCGAGGTCACTGCCCCAGCAGCATGGATCCATGGGCGACCCAACAGGCAACTGTATGCCGGCTGAATATCCATGACATAGAAAGTCGACTTGAACACCTCTGGGCCTATCTTCACAGGAAGCTCAACCTCTCCAAATACGGCCCGCTTCGACCCGTCAAACGCCCTTACTATCAGATCAGTGGGTGTCAGAATCAGCCCTTCACAATTCAGCTTAGCCAGGGCTTTCTTCGGCAACACATTCAATGAGGAGCCGGTATCAACCAGCACATGCGAAAGCACGACCCCTTTACATTCCATTGCGATGTGTAACGCCCGGTTATGATTTCTCCCATCTACAGTCAGATCCATGTCTGTAAAACCCAACCCATGGCTGGCATGCACATTAGACACAACCGTCTCCAACTGGTTAATGGTAATCTCCTGAGGAACATAGGCTTTCTTCAAGATCTTCATCAAAGCCTCCCTATGCCCCTCAGAGCTTAACAGCAACGACATAATCGATATTTTGGAGGGAGTCTGCTGCAAATGGTCAACAAGTTTGTACTCAGACTTCTTAATGATCCTTAAGAATTCTTCTGCATCATCATCAAGCTTTTCTTCCGACCCAACAGGCGCCGGTATCACCACTAGAGTATCATCACTAACCACGGCTTTCCCTTTCGCCCTGGCTAAAGCCTCGGCCTTTTCTTTTTTCTCTTTCTCTCCTTCTCCTCCCCTCAAGGCATCAGGAGCAAACAGTCTTCCACTGCGAGTGAAACCACTGGTACTGGCATTATCCACCTTTGAAACGGTGGTTTCACTAGCAGTCTGGTCTTCTACTTTCTCCCCATTATAGTATACCTCTCCACCATAATGCCATGGCACGGCATCATCTTTGTCATACGGAATTGGTCCCGGTACCGTGATGGTAACTGGAGCCGCCTCAGCAAGAGTAGACAAATCCACCGGATCAAAATAAATTGTTATGGTGGAGACCTCTTCTTTTCCCATATCAACCTTCTCAATCAGAATACTTCCATTGTCCATCAAACCTTGGACAACCTCTCTCAACAGCATACACCCCTCAGGGGTAACAGTGCACTCAGCACAATCAACACCACAGCCCGGGTAAACCCCATTCAACAATAACTGCCTCTTAACCTCAGCCAGAGGAGTCTTCAATTGATCAACCCTCAACAACCCGATTCGGCCCTCCTCAGAGATAGCATTCACCCCCCTTTGACCATGCGCGGGCATGGGATTAGCATTGACGTTGGGAGATGGTGCGAAGTTGATCGCCTTCGAATCCACCAGGTCTTGAACCACATGCTTAAAAGCTTTGCAGTTCTCTATGTTATGTCCGGGCGCACCTGAGTGAAATTCACATTTTGCATTCTCATCATAATTGGCTGGCCTTTGATCAGGTCTCAAAGGTGCCAGAGTTCTCAACTGTACTAACCCCAAGTCTTGCAGCTTCTTTAACAAGAAAGAGTAAGTCACAGGCGGCCTGTCAAACTGCCTATCATTCATTCTTCCCCGCACCTGATAACCAGCCCTCTGAGGCCTCTGCTGAAATGGTTGTCTTTGCTGTTGAGGTTGCTGCTGTTGCTGCTGTGCAGGCTGATACTGCAGCAGTGTGCTGGAAGTAACGATCCCTACTGGGTCCTCTCTGAGCATATACCGCACTGGTATCACCTTCTTTCTTCCTTTGGCCATTACTGAAGGGCTTCTTCGATCCTGAAGATGAAGCATTACCCTGAATCTTTCCAAGCTTCAGCCAGCTCTCGATCCTTTCACCAGCCACCACTATGTCTGAGAAATTGGTCACAGGACAACCCACCATTCTCTCGGCGTATGCCCCCTGCAGGGTCCCCATGAAGAGATCAGACATCTCTCTGTCCACCAGTGGAGGTTGCACTCTGGCCGCCAACTCCCTCCACCTTTGAGCGTATTCTTTAAACCCTTCGTTGTTCTTCTGAGACATACCCTGCAGCTGGGTACGACTCGGAGCCATATCAGCATTGAACTGATACTGTTTAAAGAATGCGTCCCCAAGATCTTGCCAATTCTTGATATCTGAGGACTTGAGCTTGGTGTACCACTCCAGTGAGCCTCCGGACAGACTGTCCTGGAAGAAATACATCCATAGCTTTTGGTCCATGGTGTATGCAGAGATCTTTCGGACAAACGCCTGCAGATGAGTCTCGGGACAGGAACTCCCATTGTACCTATCAAATGTGGGCGCTTTAAATTTCTGCGGGATCACAATCCCCTCCACCAACCCCATATTTGACATGTTGACCACCCCAGGAGTGGCATAGCTCTCCAAAGCTCGGATCTTCTCAGCCAGCAGCTGAATCTCTTTGTTCTGTGGTGGGGCACTGTATTGACCAAACGGTTCGTTGTGCATGGAGAATTGGTCAGCTTCCCGGTCTTCCTCTCTGTCGTCATCGACCCCGAAGAAAGGAGGGAATAAACTGTCTTTCAAATTCTGACCCGGTTGACCCCCAGCAGCACCAAAACCAGCATTGTTCACTATACCCACGGTCATTCTCTTTCCACCGTCTCTGGAACCACCCAGCCCCTGGTTGGAGACACCATCCAGGTTAACACCACTATTTGCCGCAGAAGCCCGCTCGAGCTTCTCAACTTTGTCAGCTAGAGCTTTCTGACCAACTGCAAAACCTTGCATGATGTTGATAAGCTCATTCATCTTGTCCTTCAGCTCAAGAATATCAGTGTTTGGGAGATCCATTAATCTGGGAGTATTGCGTCGCGTGAAGTATCTGTGGGGACGGGTTGAGTGCAAAGGTATAACTCTGCGAGCACGAGCAATGATTCCTGCAACAATCAAGCACGTTAGAACTGATACCTGCAAAATAAAACACAAGTTATTATGATCATGCATGAATGCAGTGTTTATCCACATGAGGAACACTTTATCTCTCGATCCTGGCTTCATCGAGACATATAACAATCCGGCAGCAATATTCTGACATTCAGCATTTGATTTCATCATACAGATCAGAGATATATGATTTAGCAAAAAACCCCCAACTATGTGTGTGTGCTGTGTGAGTGCATATGGTAAAGCAAATAAAGCTTGAAGATCGATTACTGAATGAACATAACCATCACATAACAAAATGCACAATAAGTGCCATAGTCATACATCACAGCTGATACAATTCTCCAGAATCAGGAAAGAAATACAAGCAAATGAATTCCGTCAACATGCCTGACGGTAATCCACACAAATGAGACAAATCTAGCCTGATGAAGGTCCCACCGAAGGCCCTATCTCATCAACCATCTTCGCGAACTCTGCGGTGAACCTGAGCTCGGTGTTCTCTTGCTGTAATCTCCCCACCTCCTTCTGGTGAATCTTCATTTGCCTGAAGTAATGATCTCTCTCAGCAATGTAATGATCCCTCTCGGCGATACAATGATCTCTCTCAGCGATGATCTTCAGGTTCTCTGATTCCTTAAGCTTCAGCTTTGCCTCCCACTCAGCAACAAGAACTCTGACTCTGTCATCCCTCTGATCCCTTACGAGAATTTGCCTTCTCTTCTGATCTTCAATGACCTTTGAAGCTCTAGCCAATCTCTCTTTGGTGATGTCGTGCTCCTTTGTTGAAGATGCCAAAGCCTGACTGACCTTCCCATAGTAGGCAGTATCCATCTCAAAGCGCTTTGCTTCCAAGGCATGTCGCTTGTCTTGATCTTCCATCTTCACTCTGATCTCCTGATTAGCCATCTGAACCCGAGCGACATTCATCTCCAATTCCGTTTTCTCCGCAAGCAACTGATCTCTCTCCCGCTTCATCTCCAGGAACTCTTCCATACTAACAGAAGAAGGAGACTCCTCGATCAACGGATACCAAGGATCCACCATAGGAAACGGTAGACAAGTAAGCTCCACTCTCTTACTGAGCCAGTCATCGAACGGAGGAAAAGACCTGTTATTGGCTCTACCCCAAGAAAACTTGCCTTTCCTTTGAATACTGCGCCATGCATCAGATACTTGTCTTAACTTGGCATGATTGCCCTCAATCGGGAAGTACAAAGTTTCCTGAACCTCACTCTTGAAAGGAGGAAGTTCCATAGCGAATCCCATTTGTCTCTTAAGAAGTGTCGGGTTATAATTAATGCAACCCTGAACTCCTATAAGCGGCACATTGGGAAAACCCCCACAACTGCAGATGAAATCTTGTCCAACCCCACTACTGTGAGTCCAAGCTATGTCTTTGGCCCTCAAACCCATCAGCTTGGTCGCCCAATTGACATTTTGGCCAAGAAGAACAAAAGCACCCCGGGTAGGCAGATATCCCATAAACCACTTGTATAGCAGCTGAGTGCAGCATCGAATCAATCCCCCACGCCTCTTCTCGTTCCGATTATGGACCGAGTAATAGACATCTCCGATCAAAGTAGGAATAGGATTCCTCTGAACAAACAATCGGATGGCATTAATGTCCACGAAGCCCTTCTGATTAGGAAACAGAATGATCCCATAAATGCCCGCAGCAATCAAAGCACAGACAGCTTCCCAGTTACCCAACTCAGCCTGCTCCTTAGCCTTAGCCTCTAGGAAACTCAGATGAAAACCAGGCAACTTCCCCTTCTCTTTCAGACTCCCCTTAACCATCTCCGGACCCAAATAAAGAGCACGGGAAATCCCTCCAATATCAGACTCTTCCTTAGTAGCATAGAAAGGAACCTGATTTCTGATCTGAATGCCCAAAATATCAGCATAATCCTCCATCAGAGGCCCCAATAAGTAATCTGGGAAAACAAAACACCTCAGACCAGGATCATAGAACTGGAGGAGAGTATGAATGGCGCTCCTATCTCTGTCAGTGAGTCTGAAAACCATCTTCAGAATACCACCATATGCCTCACGAAACATCCCCACATGGTCGGGTGTAATCAAAGCTATCATATCCTTCAACACACTGATCTCTGGGTCAAAGAAGCTATAGGCAACATCATCTTTCAAACTGGGCCTCCTCATGTCTGAGCAGAAAGTCTCTCAACCAGGATCTCGATCAAAAATGTCCCTGCATATGGATAAACATGAGTTAGATGCAGGCAAATGCAAAATGTAATGATGCTGATGAATGAATGCAATGCACTGCCATCCTCCAAGTCATCTGAACATCTGTTGCTCTGAATCACAGCCCTGATCTCTGAACTGATCACAACCATCTGAAGGAAAATGCAACCACGAATCCAACTCAAGGGTTCCGAAATAAACGGAAGATACATCACCATCATCATCAGACAATCTCTGAGCAGATCACCATAACCATCTGAATCGGCCCGGGGAATCCTGAAATAAACGGATCCCCACTGATAAATAACTCGGACAGCACTTCGGCGTCTCAGAAATAAATGGCCATAAATCCGACTTATAAATAGGACTCTGATCAACGGAACCAATAGTCACCATCAAAGTCACCATCTGAACATGCATCTGTAAGAATCACCCTCCCCTCACAGGTAAATTTTAATCAGGTCATCCTAAGGCAGATAATAGTCTCGACAATCGGGAAGAGATACTCAATGGGTTTGCCCTTTCGGGTGTGCCATTGTAGCTCTCCTGAGATCGCCTAAACCAAAGATCCGGGAAAGATCGGTCACCGAAGTAAATAGTCCAAAAGAGGTAACCCCACCAAAGTGGAAAACCCCACTGAGGAAGAGCACTCTCAGATGAACCTCGTCCGGCTTGTGGTATGTCACGTCGCAACAGCATGCCCAACCGGCATGTGAGGAACGTGAGACCACACTAATCCTAGGTGTATACTCGGGCCTGGGTTTTAGCCCCACTCGGAACACCCACCCCAAAACAAGGAACCACCTGTACAGAGGACAGCAACATGATAGTATGATGCATGCAAATATATACACAATCAGAATAATAAATGCAATAAATAAAGCGGCACAAGCAACCTAAACTATCCTAGAACGCTAGGAGAGACTCGCTTAGGGAAGATGGACCAGCACAGGTCAACATCTGATGTCCCCAGCAGAGTCGCCAGCTGTCGCATCCGCGAAAAACAACCGGTGGGCTGAAACAAAACAACACAGAGCCGCCACCGTGCGTTATTTATCCCAAAAGAGGGAAAGGAAACGCTCAGAGTAAACCTGGAAAAAGCATGGTCTCGCGACCAAAGAGAATGGGATCGGGAGTCGGTTACGCAAGGGGAAGCTGTAGCACCTCAAATTTGCACCTACCTTTGTACATACATTTCCATCATTAGATCATTAGCATAACATAGTCCATTGCATAACATTGCGTTGCCTTTTGCCCAAGTGCAAGTTCAGCTGACAAATTAGGTCAAACTGGTCAGGAGATCAGGTCAAACAAGCAAGCATGTGCCATTTCCATTGAGACAAGGCCCTAAGGTTGGTTTATCAAGTTCATATGGTCTAAGGATCATTTTGAAGTGATTTGGACAAAGATTGGATGATCAAAGCTCAACAGTCAAGCTGAATTTCCTCAAAAACCCTAGAAAGTCAACTATGGTCAAATGTGGTCAACTGTGCCTGATTTTATGGATTGGAAGGTGGGAGATGGTTTGAAAGGGTTCATTCATGTCCATACAAGTCTCATTTGACATCTCAAAGATCAAGATTGAAGAATTTGAGGTCAGACAAAAAGTTTCCTAAAATAGTAAGTTGACCTGTAATTGGAAATTGCCAAAAATAGAAAGTTTTTCTCCTCAAATTTACATCATCATACAAGTTTCAAATGAAATTTTGTCTAACATGAAATTTTAAGATCTTGCTCTCACCTTTCCAAAAAGTCCAAGAACACTCATTTCTCATTTATGGTTGGCAAGTTATGATCAAATCCTTTTCAAGAATTTTTGAACTTCAAAGTGGCATATCTTCCAAACCATTTGGCCAAATTGAGTGGGGTTTTTTGCTACAAGTCATATTTGATGTGCTCTATCCAAATCCTTCATCACAATTTACCAAAAATCATCCAAGCAAAATGGCCTTTTTCAAGTGGCATGAATTAAAAAGAGGTGAGGTGAAAAATGACTTTTCAAATTAATCATTTCCAATACATTATACCAATTACAATTGTTCAGAAATCACATTTGGAGGTTGTTTAAAGCCCATTTCGTGCATTAACATGCACCCCATGCAATTTGAGTGGTTTTTTAGCAAACGACCAAAACACTTTCATTAAGCCAAATTCACTTACCATTACACTAACCATGTTTAAGCAATGTTAATTAAAGTATATAGTGCACATTTTCAGTCTGAAAACCCTAGCCACAACACACAAACCAGATCAAAATTCGTTTTCCCTCAAGAACACTCATTTTTCTTCACTTGAAACTTTTTTCTAAAATGCAAAGAACCCGTGTTCTGGGCATTGGTTCCTCATTCACCAACATTTGTGAAGCCATTGCAAGCATCAAATCACAACTGTAAAGCCATTCCTAACACTGTTACATTGAAGCTTCATCCATGGCAGCTTTGTGTTTGAGCTAATCCGTGCCAGCTGAGCTTCAAGTCTTGCTTCTATTCATCAATACCAACCTCCATACGCATCTGTTTTAGCTCAACACAGCCAAACGACCTCTATTTCATCACTGTTCTTCAAGCAAGGTAAGATTTCGAACCACACCTTTGTCCAAATCGTGCTATGCATCTTATAGATCTTTTTGCCATGAATGTATTGAGCTTTGAATCAAGAGAAATGGTTGAGTATTAAGGAAGATACATGGATTCAAAGTTTGATTGTCAAATATGTTTGTGCATGGTTCATCTTGGTAAGCTCGAATTGATGAAAACTAGGGTTAGATTTGGATTGTATGTGGTTAGACGGTTTGAACGATATGCTCTTTTCCAAATTCTGAGAAAATTGTTCTTCGCGTGGATGAACAAGTTACTGTGTACTTAGAACCCTAATTTTCATGAACCCAGGTCGTGTTTGATCTGTGGAAATATTATTTTGCATGCATTTCGTGTTTTCATGGCCATGCACGAATCAGAGGACGCCACGCAGTCTATTGGAACGCTGCGTTCCACTTAAATGAACCCAATATTACAAAATTGCCACTGGCCGGTTTTATTAATTCATTTAATCCATTTCTTTTTCAATATTTATTTCATTTTGGCATGGCAACTTAGAAAAATCATAAGTCACTCATTTTTGATCCATTTTTCATGGGATTTTTTGTGAAATGCTCCTCATGACCTCTAGTTTTTTATGATGTTTTTTCCAGATTTTTTGCACGTGTGATTTTTTAAATGTGCTAGGATTTGCTCATGTTGTCCATTTTGTGTATGTCTTGCCAAATTGCTTGTGAAATGGTGATACTTTATCCAATGCTTCCCAATTTTTTTGTGCTTAAACTAGACATGTTCATGGTGATTTTGGTGTAGGGTTTGTAATTTTATCATTGCTGGTTGTGGAGATATGATTTTTTTGAATAGGGGTGTGACAATTTGTGTCACACCATGCATGTCCAACTTCATGATTTTAATTACCCTGCCTATTGAACTCAAAATGGTCTGGATTTTTGCATGAAGACACTTGTGCATGTTGAGAATGTGTGTGAATTTTCCTGAAATTTCTGAATGCATTTCCTATTTGTTTGATAATTTCTCCCCTGTTTGACCAATTGTTGACCATTTGTGAGACATGTTTGTATTTGATTTGTGAAATTCTGGTTATTAATTGGATGGATTTGAAATTTGACATATGCATTGTGGACATCTTGAAGTACATCATGGCTTTGGCCCCATTCATTTATCATGTGTTGGTTCTGTTTTATGATTAATTGAAGTTGGTGCATGTTTTGATGCTTTGAATGAGTATGCTTGAACTTGCTTTGCCTTTCTGAATTTAATTTCCCTACTTCCTTTGATCCAAATGAGCTGAAATTTGGTATGCCTATCATGTTGTGGATGATGTTCGATCATTATTTATTTGAGGAATTTTTGAAATGTTTGTGATTGGATTTGAGTTGAGTCTTTCTGTTGACTTCTTTGAGGTTCTATATGACATGTTTTGACCTAATTTGTTTGTGAAATGATAATGATGAATGATATGAATGTGAAACCACTTGGGTTTGTTTCTTGATTGATTTGTCTTGACTTTGGGCACTTATCCCTTGCTGTTTTAAACTTTTTATCTCCTTTTGACCCTAGGCTTGTCCTAGTGGTCTGGTTGCTCATGTTTAAGCTTGGTTTTTCAGGTTAAGCAACAAATGCTTCAAAGAGATCAATACAAGTTGAATGAGTTTGATTGTTTATCATGAACTAACTTGTTTGTTTTGTAGGTTGCTTAGCTCACTTGTTATGAGCTTGTGCTTTGCACATATGCTTGACTGTGTTGTCTGTTGGCTTATGCTGTTTGTTTTAACTTTGTGTCTGGTATACTAATTGTGTTTGACTGATTTCAGGTACATTAGTTGCTTTTAGTTCTTTGAGAACTTTGCTTTGCTTTGCTTGATAGCAATTTGCATTGAGGTATAACTTCCTTACTTCATGTAGTCTGGAAGACCTGGCCTGTTACTTGGCCAGGCGCCTGTCTGAAGTCCTCCTTAAGAGGCAATGTTTGTGTTTGTTTACTTTTGTCCTTGCATTTATTCAAAGACCTCCTAAGTGAAGAGGCATTGGCAGATATAAGGGATGTGCAATCCATCCCCTGCTATTCTGTGTGTCATCTGCTTTGCTCACACCACTGTGTTGATGCATTGCAGATACTAACCCAAGATCTTGTACAGTTGTACAGTTGAGTCAGTGTCAAATGTGTAGAAGGGTTCCCACTTTCTGAACCCACACATTCTTGTCTTAAGCTCTCCCAGGCCAGGGATAAGAGCTGTGAAGTCTCATCTTCACTCACCTTTCATCAGCTTCACCCTAACTCTCAATGTTAGGGTTAAGAGCTAACACTACCCAGTTACAGTGGTTTGTTTGTTGAGGTTGATATGACCCCTCGACTAAAACCTAACCTTGATTGAGCCCATTGCTTGCATATAGTGTGTGCTACTTGTGCTTGTGTGTTTGCTTTAGCTTGCTTCCTGTGCAAGATAGGTTTGCTTTAGCTTGCTTCCTGTGCAAGATAGGTTTGGTTTGGCTTGCTTCTTGTGCAAGTCATGTTTAGGATAGGCTTGCTCCCTGTGCAAGTTAGCTAGAAACCTTAACTTAGGGATGAATTTGCATGATAACATCTAGGCTCGAGTCGTAGTCTCCCTAGTTGTGTCTCCCTCTGTTATCTGGTTAAGCTAGTCCTGTATCCCTTCGTAGGGGAACTACGTCGCCCTGATCCTCATACCAGATGAGGTACGTAGGCAGGAGATGGGCAGATCTCTCCGGGCGCCTGTGTCTTGGTTTTGTCTTGTTGTGTGCTTGGAAGCTGATGTAAGTCCATCGAGTGGCATTCGGGTTCTAGTGTGGGTTTGTTGGTTCGGATGCTGATGTAAGTCCAGTGATTGGCATTCGGGCTCCATGTTTGCCTTCGCCTGTGTTTGTTTGTGTGCGTGTTAGCCGAGCTACGGATGCTCTGATTCTCCTTCGTCCAAGGAGATACGTATGCATAGGATGCGATATCCTAGCGAGCACGTGTCGTTTCCCCAGTCCGAACTACTTAGACTCTGATGTCTATGCTTGATAGACTAAGTAGGCCCAGGATGCGATATCCTGCCGAGTCAGTTTCAGTTTGTTTTCTTGTGTCTCTTTCGGCCAGTGTGTGTGTGTGAGCAGTGTTTTAGCAACCATTTTCTTTCCTATTGTGCGTGGATCCCGTCGAGTACGACGGATGCGTAGGGGTGCTAATACCTTCCCTTCGCATAACCGACTCCCGATCCCATTCTCTTTGGTCGCGAGACCATGCTTTTTCCCAGGTTTACTCTGAGTGTTTCCTTTCCCTCTTTTGGGATAAATAACGCACGGTGGCGGCTCTGTTGTTTCGTTTTCCCGCCGGTTTTTTCGCGTAATGCGACAGCTGGCGACTCTGCTGGGGATATGAGAGAAGTTGACCTGTGCTGGTCCATCTTCCCTAAGCGAGTCTCTCCTAGCTCTCTCTAGGTTAGGGTTTTGGTTGCTTTGTGCTGTTATTTATTGCATTCATTTGTATATATGTGCATTTACCGTTTGCATTTATTGTTTGCATTAATGTTTGCATTCGTTCATATTCATCTGCTGGTTGTGCTGTGTCTCTATGTTTGGGGTGGAATTACTCGAGGTAAAAGGCCCAATACCCAGGCTATAAGTGAAATCTAGGAAACCTAGGAATAGAGTGATTCAGGGGAAGCGGGTGGTATTGCGCCACTTAGCGGAACATTGATATCACGAGCAGTTCAGACCCTGGTGGGATATTATCGTTGCATACTTCGGGTGTGTACATGATGATATTCTGCGAAAGGTTATTTATGCTGCGTTTCTCTCGACTTTACCCTGGCCTAGACAACACCCGTGAGTGGGGAAGGGTTTGATCATTATTACAGGTACAGTTGCTGATTTGTTGATGACTTGTTGGTGACTCGTGGTACTGATGGTGACTATGAATTATGGACACTTATTTCTGGGACGCCAGAGTTCTGTCCGTGGTGTATCAGCGGGTTCCGTTTATTTCGGATCCCCGGGTTGAATTTGAGAGTACCGGTTCAGAGGATCTGATTGTCATCCGTTCAGTGGATGTTCCTATGAAGATAGTGATGTAATCTCCGGTTCCGTTTATTTTGGAACTCCCCGAGTTGGATTTATGGTGACTTGGTCCCACAGATGTGACTGGTTCATAGAAATATTGGGTCTTCAAATGACTTGGTGGCACAGTGGCCTGCATTCATGCATTTGCATCATATCATTTCGCATTCATCTGCATTCAACTCATGTCTGTCCGTACTCAGGGTCCATTATTTTTAATTGAGACTCAGGTTGAGAGACATCCAGATGTCAGAATGTTGTTGATAAAATTTTATCTGTCTCGATGAAACCGGAATCAAAGGATAGAATATTCCTAGTACGGATAGACATTGCATGTGTGAGTCATACTAACCTGTTTGCTGTTTTGTAGGCTTCAGTATTCAACCGGTGCGCATAGCTCGTCTGTTCAGATAACCTGCTGGGGGTCAACAAATCCAAGCTGATGGATCTTCCCAACGCCGACATCCTTGAGTTGAAAGAGATGATGAGGGACTTGTTCAGTGTTGTGCAAGGGCTTGCCTTGGGGCAGAAAGTCATGTCTGAGAGATTGGAAAAGATTGAGAAGTGGCTGATAGTGGAGAAAGTTCAGGGAAAGGCTCCGTCGCCCGAAGTAACAAATCCCTCTGACTCTATAGCAAAGAAACCCTCCGACAGTGGTCCATTCAAGAAAGAGGTTGAGCCAATTGGTGTGCCAGCAAAGAAAGAACGTAGTAAAGATCGTTATCACCCTTATGCTGCCACTGTAACCACTCCTGTCAGCAATCCACCTGCTCAACGGCAACAACTGCCACCTCAACAGAAGGCACCGAAAGCTGAAAGCCAAGTAAAGAAGAAGAAGGAGGATCGTCAGTTCGATGAGCCGCTTGTGACCTATACTCTTTTGTTCAAGAGATTGAGGGATTTGGGGTTAGTCCGGCCAAGGATATTGATTCCTATAGAACAGCAGCGGAGGCCTGCAAATTATGATGAGAGTGCCAAGTGCGAGTTTCACTCTGGGGCACCCGGACACAACATTGAGGGTTGTAGAGCTTTTAAGCATATCGTCCAAGATATGGTGGACTCCAAGACTATCAGCTTGGCACGGATAATGAATGAGGATGTCAACCCCGTATCCAGGCAGGGTCCCGTAAAGGTAAAGATGGTGAAAAAGAACCAAGAGAGGAATGGAAGTGGCTGAGGAGAATCAGTTAAAGGTTCCAATGTCTGTGGCCCCGAAACCTCTGACGCAGGATGGAGCTTTCCCTGTGGTGGATAATTGTTGTGTGGCCGTCACCACAGGGGGATTGATGAGAGACACGACCTAGAAGATGAAGGAAGTAGAAATGGACAGTGAAGAACTTGAAATACCCAATCAAGTAATCGAAATCGTCCAGGTGGAGAATGCCCTTGTTGCTGAGAAAGAGAAGAAGCTGTCCATTTCTTCTTATAAACAAGCTCTAGAAGTGGTGAAGAACAAAGAGGCCCAAGGCTGGGGAAGGATCATTGACATCGTGGTAAAAGCAGACATGTTTGGGGTCGATTATCAGCCGGATCAAGAGTCGTCTAGACCAAACAGAGGATGTCGCCCACCGTACGCCTTCATCAGTGCAGGAATGCTGGATTCTGATCATGCTTGTTCAGTGAGTGAAGAGATCGACCGTGACCGCGAGCTCGAGGCATGGATAAAGTCGTGCGTACTAGGCAACCGGAAGGTCTCCAAAAGCATCACTGTCGCTCATCCGGAAGTGTAGCATTTCTGGTTTTTAATTTTGTTTGCATGAAAGCCATACGTTTTGCCCGAAATGTAATGGTCCATTGTAAGGGCCATCTCATGTGTTTCATTGTGCAACATTTTGCATCAGTAATAAATAGATGTTTTTGTGATTAAAAGCGGTGTTCCCTGTTTTTCGCTTTTTGCAGTTTTAAAAACAAATAAATGGCAATGTTTTTCGTTCTATTTCCTTTTGATTTGTCTCGTTTCCAACCTCAAAAGTGATTATCATCCTGATCTCATCGATAACAATTTGGTTACACCTCTGTATGACTTCGACCATCCGATCTATCATGCCAAAGAAGAAGGCGAAAAAGATTGTGATCTGCTGGGATTAGCCAGGTTGTCGAAACAAGAGGAAAGGGTAATTCAACCGCACGAGGAGCGAGTCAAGATTGTCATCCCAAGTACCGCCGAGGTCAGAAGGGAAAGTGAAAGTTGAGGCCGCTTCGGAGGCAAGTCGAGAACAGAATGGTAGCCCTGTTAGAAGAGCAGGTGGATGCCTGGTTGTATCAAGATACACCAGGGTGGAATACCAATGATGTGGGGCACAAGCTACCCTTAAGAGAAGACTGTCCTCTGGTGAAGCGGAAACCGGTGCTGAAAGATGAGAATGTGTATGGACTGCTGAGACGTGAGCAGAGCTAGTTCGAGAAATGAATTCCCGATACGTCACAACGAGTATTGTTTGATTATAATGCTCAGTTTACCTTCATGGATGGCTTCTTGGCCAAGACCAGATTGAATTGCTGCCAGATGATATGGAGTAAACCATGTCCATCACACAAGGGGCACCTTCTTGCTATAAGGTGATGTCGTTCAGTATCGAGAAGGCCGGTGCCAAGTATCACAGGTCAAGGGTGACTTTGTTTCATGATAGGATTCATCGTGAAAGCAAATGCCATGTTGATGACATGATGACAAAGTCCCAAGCAGAAGAGGGGCATCCGGTGGACTTGATCCAGTTGTTTGACAGGTAGAGATAACTCATACTGTTGAGTTCGAATCAACGCACTTATGGAGTGCTGTCCGTTAAGCTACCGAGGCTTATTGTGAGCGGATAAGAGGAATCGAGGTCGATCCTGCAAAAAAAAATGCAAGAAACGCCTGAACCAAAAACAAACAAAAAAAGGGGGAAAGACATCAAATGGTCAGGTGGAATGATGGCTGCCAAGGGGTGTGGAAAGATAAAAAAATGAGTAGCAGGAACCTCCGATTCTGAGACATTCCGTGGAAGAAACAATTGTTAATCTGGTACTTGATAGCCCTCTAGGGGTTTATGAGGTGTGTATGGGTCAGCATGACGGGTCTTGTCGAAAAGAGCATGCAATTTACCTAAGCAAAAAGTTTATCGACTGTGAAACAATACACTCACTGCTCGAGAAAACTTGATGTACTTTGGCATAGGCTGCTCGCCGACTGAGACAGTATGCTGGTTCATACCACCTTGTTGATGTCCAAAATGGATCTGATCGAGTATGTGCTTGAGAAGTTAGCGTGAACCGGACGGGTTGCGAGAGGGCAAATGGCGTCGACTGAATACGATATTCAGTATACCTCCCAGAAAGCAATCAAGAGGAGGGTATTGTATGGTTATCTCGCCCAACAACCCATTGATGGTTCTCAACCAAGGAAGTTTGAAGTCCCTGATGAGGACATCTCGAGGTACTCAAATCGAAAGATTGAGAGTGACCGATCCCGGAGGAGGAGCCTGACCTTGAATCCGAACGGATTTTGATGTCTGATGGGGAGAGTTTAAAGTGAATGAGCTAGTGCTTCCCCGATAATATTTGAATGCACCAACGATGGTGGCTGAGTACGAATTTGGTATCCTGAGTGTCGTACTTCGGTACGTGCATCTACTGGGGCAGCGCCTTTCTCACTCGAGTATGGGATGAAGATTGTACTACCATTTGAGACCCAGGTTTCGTCATGGAGTCCCGTTGGGCGTAGACTTGAAAAAGGGTGAGTGGATTAGGACTCAGTATGACACGTTGAGCCTGACCGAGGAGAAGAGGCTGACAGTTACGTGTCCTGGGGCAGTTATACCCAGTAAATGAAGCGTGTTGTTAACCGAGAGGTGCGTCCTCGTGGGTAGCATGGAAGAGATGTGGTTTTGAAAAGGATCCTTCCTCCTCAACGATCGTGGGGCAAATGGACACCCAATTATGAAGGTCCATTCGTGGTCAAAAAGGTCTCCTCTGACAGAGCCTTGTTGTTGACGACCACAGATAATGAGGATTTGCCACACCCTGTGAATGCGGACGCAGTTAGAAAATACTTCGTGAAAGAGACCCACTGGACAAAAAGAATGAAAGAGTCCAGGCAAAAAAGGGCATCCCGGCGAACCAAAAAAAAAAAAAAAAAAGAAGAAAGGTTCGGGCAAAAGTTAGGGATAATAAAAAGGAAAAAACTGTACACCCGGCAAGTCGAAAACCCCACAAGGGCGACTTGGGCAAAAAAGGGTATCCCGGTGGATCGAAAACCCAAAAGGGCGGTCCAGGCAAAAGAGGGAATGAAACGAACAACTGCGTCTAGCATGATCGTTTGTGCTTTGGACATGACTCGGCTAATCTTCGACAAAGATCGATCGGAAGCGTCTTGTTCAGAAAACAGAAAGTGAGGAAAGTCGTGAAGACATATGAGGTGTGACCGAGTTGGAACCCGATGAGATCACGGTTTCACATTGCCATTAGGATAGATTTTTCCTTTTTGTATGCAATCACCTCTTTCCAAGGTTTGCTTCCTGTGTGTGTTGCTCAGTTCCGAGCCACCTTTTTGTTTCAGTCAATAGGTGTGTGTTCAGTCAAATAAATTTTGTTTTTGTGTCATTACCGTTTTGATTACGAAAACATCCGTTATTTTGATAAGAATATTTGCATTTTTGAAACATAGAGATCCCTTTCGATGCATGCTTATGAGATTGAAATCTAGAAATCTTATTCGAAAGTTTGAGTGACCTAAGTGTTGAAATATTGGAACGTCTGGGGCACACTTTTATCTGACGATCTCTTGTGCAGGTACTGTTAGATATCTTCATTCACTTGCCGGTGGTAATGTGAACCCTTTTGACAAGAGATCCCTGCAGAACCTGATCAGGGGCAAGGGATAGATGAACGGTGAAAAGACGGTGAAGGATTACGACGGCGATCCTGGAAGGATAATCAAGAAGACTCTTCAAAGTCTGATGATTGGAAAGTATGTGTGAATCTCAGGAGTTCGATCTCCGTGGAGTACGAAGGAGTTGGGAATACAAGATGATGGAGCAGAAAAGTCCAGATGAGTCTGGGAGATTATTAAAAGTGGAAAGTCGACATTGTGGGTGGATGTTGAATACCAGTGTTCGAACAAGTCGACCGGCATCCCATGTCAAACGAGTCGTATCTCTCCAGTGGGTTGAGAGTGTGATCTCCCCGACAGATCCGAGATCGGTGTCTCCTCAGCGAGCCTGAAGGTTGTCACGTCCCCCATGTCGCATCCGCGAAAAACAACCGGCGGGTTGAAACAAAAACAACACAGAGCCGCCACTGCGCGTTATTTATCCCAAGATAGGGAAAGGAAACGCTCAGAGAAACCTGGAAAAAGCATGGTCTCGCGACCAAAGAGAAAGGGTAAGGGAGTCGGTTACGCAAGGGGAAGGTATTAGCACCCCTCACGTCCGTCGTACTCGACGGGATCCACGCTCTAAGAAAAGAAAAGGTTGCTAAAACACCACACACACACACGCATCGAAGACAACACAGGTGGGGTTAAGAGGAAGAGAGCTCGATAGGACATCGCATCTTATGCCTACGTATCTCGTCTGGAACGAGAATCAGAGCTGCCGTAGTTCGGCTCACGCACGCCAAACAAGACACACACACCCACAGGCAAACCTGGAACCCGAATGCCAATCGCTGGACTTACATCGGCTTCCGAACCAAACAAACACAATCAGGATACGGACAGCCAATCGCTGGGCTTACATCCATATCCTGACACACAAGAAGATTAACAAGCAAACGCACACAAAAAGAAAAAAGTGCCCGGAGAGACCTCGCACGGTCTCCTGCCTACATACCTCGTCTGGAACGAGGATCAGGGCGATGTAGTTCCCCTGAAAGGGAAAGAAATTCTAGCCAGAAACCAAGGGGAGACACACTACCAAGGAGCTGTACTCGAGCCTAGTGTTATCATGCATCATTGCCCTATGTTATGGTTTCTATCTACTCGCACAACGACAAGCTAATCCTAACCAGGAAAAACAAGCATGCAAGCATCATTCAAAATAAAACAAACATTTCAAGCAAATATTCACAAAGCACACACTATATCCAGTCAGAAGTGGGGCTCAAACAAGGGTGGACTGCCGAGGCAAGTCATCTGTACAAGGGTAGAGTTAGCTCTTAACCTTGCCATTGAGAGACTAAGGTGAAGCTGATGAGAGGTGAGTGAAGATTAGACTTCACAGCTCTTATCCCTGGCCAGGGAGAGCTTCAGACAAAGGAGCGTGGGTCCAGAATAGAGGGGCCCTTCTACGCTCAAGACTCTGACTCGATTGTACAAAGTACAAGATCTTGGGTTTGTGTCCCAATGCATCTACACAGTGGTGTGAGCAGAGGGACGACTCAACAGAATAGCGGGGGATAGATTGCATATCCCTTGGGTTCCGCCAATTGCCTCATAGAGGTCTTCACCTGCTTGGCACAAAAGTAAACAATCACAAACATCGCCTCTTAAGGAGGACTTCAGACAGTTGCCTGGCTAAATAACAAGCCAGGTCTTCCAGACTACATGGAGACAAGAGAGTCTACCTCAACTGGTTTATACAACCAAGCAGCAACAAGCAAGTTCTCAAGGAACTGTAAGCGACTTAATGTACCTGAAATCAATCAAGTATCATCAGTACTCAAACAAACCAACAGTAAACAGCAAATGTTAATCTGTACAGTCAAACACAAATTAATGCACACAAGTGCAAGCCATGAGCCCAAGCTCAAGCATCAAACCCTACAACACAAAACAAGTTAGTTTACAACATCAAACAATCTCAATTTGCAACTTGCATTGTTCTCCTTAAGGCTTTTGCATTTCAACCTGAAAATCCAAACCAAACATGAGAAACTAGACCACTAGGCCAAGCCTAGGGTCCAAAGGAGATGAAAAATCCTAAACAGCAAGTGAAAATTATCCAAAATCACATCTAAACAAATCAAAAGCAAATGCAATTGGTCCCATGCTCATATCAATCACCATTATCATTTTATGCACAAAATAGCGTCCAACATGCAATTTGCAACTCCAAATGACCAAGAAGAACTATCTCAATCAAATCCATATCAAAACAATTCAATTAATTCCACAAAAATTCAAGTCTAAACAAAACATATCCAATGAATAGCACATCAAATTTCAGCTCAATTGGACAAAAGGAAGTAGAGCAATGAAAATCATAAAGTTCAGACAAGTTCAAACAAGCCAACACATGGTATCCAAACAAACATCAACTTCCAAAAATCACAAAACAGTGTCACAACAAGATAAATGAATGGGATCAAAACCATAATGACCTATAATGTGTCTACAATGCTCATACCAAATTTCACACTCATACAATCAATGATCAGAATTTCACAAAGAAAACGGTAACAGGTGTCACACAATGTCAACAAAATGACCAAACAGAGGGAAAAATTCCAATCAAATAGTAAAAGCCATCAATAAATCCAGAAAAAATCACATGTGATCTCAACATTCATATGTTCATTCATGCAAAATTTCAACTCAATTCAACATCCCTAAGAATTTTAAATAAAATCATGAAGTTGACCTAGCTTGGTGTGACACAAATTGTCACACCTCTAATCAAAAATTCATATCTCTTCAACCAAGTGTCCAAAAATCACAAACTCTACATGAAAATCACCATCAAAGTGTCCAGAACAAGCACAAAAAATTTCATTCATTTCTTTGAAAGTATTATCATTTCATGAAAGATATGGCAAAACATGTACAAATGTGACACATCAAACAATCCCTAAGCCAATTAATTTTCCACACATGCACAAAAATAATAAAAATCATGATTAAATTCTACACATCACAAGGAATATCATGCAAAAAATCTCACAAATTTTGGATAAAAAATGAGCTCTCTATGAATTTTTGAAGTTATGGCATCAAAATGTAAAATGAAAATGAAAAAAGAAATGAAATAAAATAAATAATTATGGATAATGGCATAAGCGTAAATATGCACAGATGGACCAAAACGAGGTCGTTTTCATTAATGCCATGGCGCTCACTGATTGGTTGAAATGTGGCGGTAAACAAGTTTGAAACGCCAGGCAAGGGAACTAAAGATCAAACACGTTATTTCACATGTTCTTGAGCAAGAATGTCCAGAAAATCTCCAGAAATGATGAACATCAAATCGTAACCAAAATCAACAAACTTATAGTCAAAAGAACCGTCTCTCAACAAGGATTATGAATATTTAAACGATTTAACCTAATTCTCAACATAACGACGGGATCGAGCAAAATAAGATTGGACATCAAACATTCAAATCACAATTTCTCACTCCACACTCAATCAATTCACAAACTATAAACATCATTGCATTCTACGTTCAAAGACCTACAAAAGGTATATAATAATTCATGCGATGATGAGATTCGAAAAAACACCTTGTGGAGGTTGCAGGTCTCGATTCGTGAGTTTCCAGGCGTAATTTTGTGAAACAGATGAGGATTGATGTACAGGAAGATGATTGGAGTGCAAGTCCTAGCTCAAAGATGCTTCATGTGCAAGATCCATCCATTTGCCATTGTTGTGCTCACTTGTGACAGTTCCAATTCTTGGAGTTTTAGGCAATGATTCAGCAAAACAGCTCCTCAATGAACCTTGTGGAAGATGAATCCACGAAGAATCAGCAAGAATGATGAAGATTTGGTGAAGATTGATGAAAAAAAGTGATGAAGATTTTTGAGAATTTTGAGAGGTTTTGGTGAAATTCAGTTACAGATCTTTGGAGAATGTGATTGTAATTAGCATTTTCTGTTATGCTTAACAATATATACCAATTCTAATCCACTTCCTAATCTCAATTACCAAAAATCAAGTGATTAGCATAATTGCATTTTCAATGAAAGTCCAAAAATGACCTTGCCAAATTATGCACTATGACAGCACATGACAGTTGGAGCAAATCACATTTTGCATTTGGAGTGTGTTGGCATTGGTTTCATGTCCAAATTCCAAGTATTGCTCAAATTCACTATCTCACACCAAAAATACACATAAATCCACTTGAAAATTGACTTTTTGCCTTGACCATTTTTGATGAATTTTGATCACACACCATGAAAGTACATGTGAAATGGGGTTTGCTCACAAAAAGATCACTCAAATTGGACATTCCATGTGAAAGTTATGCCACTTTGATTATAGGCATTTTTGGAAAATGAATGAACCATAACTTGCCAACCATACATGAGAATTTTAAGTTCTTGGACTTTTTGGAAAGGTGAGAGCAAGATCTACAACTTTCATGTTGAACAAAAATCCATTTGAAGCTTTTTTGGACATGTAATTTTGTGGTGAAAAACTTTCCATTTTTGGAAACTTCCATTACAAGTCACTTTCTATTTTTGGCAATTTTTTGTCTGACTTTATTTTTTTCATTCTTGAGCTTTGACATGTCAAATGAAACTTGTTTCAACATGAATGAAGTGTATCCAACTCTCTCCCACCTCCAAATCCATAAAATCAAGCACAGTTGACCCTAGTTGACTTTTTCAACTGATAGATGAATTTGGCAATGCACTGATCAAGCTGAGCCCCAATCCTCTGATGAAATGGCTCAAGGATGAAACCCTAGCCTCCATAAGCTCAATATAATCACATGATGATCCCCATATCCATTATAGACCCCATCTCCTTGCCATGCCCTGATTGGCCCAATGCAACTGATTAGGGTTGACCAGTGGTCAAAACCCTAATCTCAAGGTACCTGATCAATCTCTTGAACCTCTTGGATGATATCAAGACCATGATGATGATGATGTATCATTGCAACCAAGATGAATACCAATCTCCTTGAGAATCAAAACCCTAATTTGAATCACCACATCCTCAGATAGTTAATGATCCAGTCCAATGAAACCCTAGCTTGCACCTCAACCTCATCTTCTGATCAAGACTTATGAGGATGACTTGCACAATGTAACCACATGATATGCAAGATGCAATGCCTAATGACCTAAAATGATATGCAAATATATTAAGCTAGTCCCAAGAGAGGAGGGCAAATTTTGAGGTGTTACACCCCAGTGGGAGTGTCAGGGGCAGAATGTTTCTCAAGGTGGAGGACGTTTCCCCAGCCCAAACCAGTTTGAGAGCTGTCAGAGCTATGTTCCCCTGCAGAGATGTCTGTGGATAGTACCTTCTTTCCCCAGCAGATCTAAGGATTTCCTATCCCCAGCAGGCTTGTGTTGTAGATTCCCCCAGTGGGTGTATTCCCCGGCGAATATTTCCCCAGTTGAGGTTCCCCGCTGAGTGCCTGGCAGATGTTATCCCCAACGTGGTCGTGAGCGCTCATCCTCGACATATTTGTGGATGTTTCTCCCCCAGCACAGGGTCTGGTATGGTGGTTTCCCACACCAGAGTTTTGCTCTTCCTCAGCAGAGAGGTGTGTTATCCCCAGCAGGGTGGATTTCCCTAGCAGATCTCCTGAGTAGAGATTGGTGTTGTTTTTTCCTCAGCAAATTCCCCGAGTGGAGCGGGTTTTAAAGAAATATTTCTCCAACAGAGTTCATCCTACCAGTGGATTGGATGGGTTTCCGTAACAGATTGACATGTGCATTCCCAGCTGGGTTTATCCTACCTGTGGATTGGGTCGTCCCCAGTGGAGTAGCAGTTATTCCCCAAGGCAGAGTTTATTCTACATGAAGTTTGGTTGAGTCTTCCCCAGCGAAGTCGCTTTATCATTCCCCAGTAAGGTTGTCTTGTTACTCCTCAGCAAGTATTGTCCCCAAAGAGTTGCCTGATTTATCTTCCCCCCAGCGGGGTATTGATTGCTTCCCAAGCGGAGTCACCGAGTGGATTGGGTCCTGCGTAGGATATCCCCAGCAACGGTCGTGTTTCTCCAGCATGAGTGAGAAGTCGTTGCTTTCCCCGTAAAGCATTCCCGGATGAGGCTCTCCCCGTAGAGTATTCTTCAAGCAGAGTCTCCCCGCAGAGTGGGAGTATTTGATCAGTTTGGCTCCCCAGCCAGGGTTCATTTGCATTTGGCATATAGTAATCATTGCATCTTCAAAAAATGCGTAGCATTTCCATTTTATATGGAGCATTACGCCATAGAAAAATTCAAACATATGCATTCATGTGTTCAAAACCATCAGACCGTATCCCCGGCAGAGGCGGATTTTTGTTCAACCTGTATGGCACGTTTGCTACAGTTGCTCCTGATGGCGTTCAGGATTAATCCCCACAGAGGTTTATTTCCTCATCCGTTGGTGAAAGGAAAGTTTATTTCTCCCCAGTGAGACCCCCTGCAGGTGTCAAGCCTTGCCCTGTCATCTTGTGGATGTCAGTATCCCGTCAACACCCGCGTGTGTTGTTTCTTTGGTGTCGGTAAACACCATCTTTCGGTGATTTCCCAGTCATGCGTAAGTGTCTGGTCTTCTTTGGTGTCGGTAAACACCATCTTTCGGTGCTTTCCCAGTCATGCGTAAGTGTCTGGTCTTTTTTTGATGTCTGTAAACATCATCTTTCGATGTTCGTAACGTCGTCCTCCTTCCCTAGTGAAGCTTTTCTCCTCTCCGTTGGTGTCGATAAACGTCGAGTTTTTCCCATTCGTCCGTTGACGTCTGGTTGTATTTCTCTTCTTCCCATTCATCAGTAAATGTTTGGTCGATCTTTTTTGGTGTCTGTAAACATCATCTTTCGATGTCAGTAAACGTCGAGTCTTCCCATTCATCAGTAAATGTCTGGTCGATCTTTTTTGGTGTCAGTAAACATCATCTTTCGATGTCGGTAAACGTCGATTTTTTTCCCATTTCGTCCGTTGACGTATGGTTGTATCTCTTCCAGTCATTCATTAATGTCTGGTTACCTCTCCGTTGGTCTTGGTAAACGTTGAGTTTTTCCCATTTCGTCTGTTGACGTATGGTTGTATCTCTTCCAGTCATTCATTAATGTCTGGTTACCTCTCCGTTGGTCTTGGTAAACGTTGAGTTTTTCCCATTTCGTCCGTTGACGTATGGTTGTATCTCTTCCAGTCATTCATTAATGTCTGGATACCTCTCCGTTGGTCTCGGTAAACGTCGAGTTTTTCCTAGTTGTCCGTTGGCACCTAGTTGTGATTTCTATTCCCATTCATCGTCGTTGTGATGTCTGGATGTGGCCGTATCCTTTGAGAAGAAAAAACCAAAAAAAATACCCAGTAATAAATATCAGATCCCAGTGGACGTTTCCATTGGTGAATCCCAACAGTGTGCAAATTCTACGGTTCTTGGTATTCAATCCCTGTTTACCCTGAAAGTCTGACAGCCTTTGCTCTCATCCATTCGGGTTCCCAGTTGATTGAATAGGGGCAGCTGTAGCACCTCAAATTTTCACCTACCTTTGTACATACATTTCCATCATTAGATCATTAGCATAACATAGTCCATTGCATAACATTGCGTTGCCTTTTGCCCAAGTGCAAGTTCAGCTGACAAATTAGGTCAAACTGGTCAGGAGATCAGGTCAAACAAGCAAGCATGTGCCATTTCCATTGAGACAAGGCCCTAAGGTTGGTTTATCAAGTTCATATGGTCTAAGGATCATTTTGAAGTGATTTGGACAAAGATTGGATGATCAAAGCTCAACAGTCAAGCTGAATTTCCTCAGAAACCCTAGAAAGTCAACTATGGTCAAATGTGGTCAACTGTGCCTGATTTTATGGATTGGAAGGTGGGAGATGGTTTGAAAGGGTTCATTCATGTCCATACAAGTCTCATTTGACATCTCAAAGATCAAGATTGAAGAATTTGAGGTCAGACAAAAAGTTTCCTAAAATAGTAAGTTGACCTGTAATTGGAAATTGCCAAAAATAGAAAGTTTTTCTCCTCAAATTTACATCATCATACAAGCTTCAAATGAAATTTTTTGCAACATGAAAGTTGAAGATCTTGCTCTCACCTTTCCAAAAAGTCCAAGAACACTCATTTCTCATTTATGGTTGGCAAGTTATGATCAAATCCTTTTCAAGAATTTTTGAACTTCAAAGTGGCATATCTTCCAAACCATTTGGCCAAATTGAGTGGGGTTTTTTTGCTACAAGTCATATTTGATGTGCTCTATCCAAATCCTTCATCACAATTTACCAAAAATCATTCAAGCAAAATGGCCTTTTTCAAGTGGCATGAATTAAAAAGAGGTGAGGTGAAAAATGACTTTTCAAATTAATCATTTCCAATACATTATACCAATTATAATTGTTCAGAAATCACATTTGGAGGTTGTTTAAAGCCCATTTCGTGCATTAACATGCACCCCATGCAATTTGAGTGGTTTTTTAGCAAATGACCAAAACACTTTCATTAAGCCAAATTCACTTACCATTACACTAACCATGTTTAAGCAATGTTAATTAAAGTATATAGTGCACATTTTCAGTCTGAAAACCCTAGCCACAACACACAAACCAGATCAAAATTCGTTTTCCCTCAAGAACACTCATTTTTCTTCACTTGAAACTTTTTTCTAAATTGCAAAGAACCCGTGTTCTGGGCATTGGTTCCTCATTCACCAACATTTGTGAAGCCATTGCAAGCATCAAATCACAACTGTAAAGCCATTCCTAACACTGTTACATTGAAGCTTCATCCATGGCAGCTTTGTGTTTGAGCTAATCCGTGCCAGCTGAGCTTCAAGTCTTGCTTCTATTCATCAATACCAACCTCCATACGCATCTGTTTTAGCTCAACACAGCCAAACAACCTCTATTTCATCATTGTTCTTCAAGCAAGGTAAGATTTCGAACCACACCTTTGTCCAAATCGTGCTATGCATCTTATAGATCTTTTTGCCATGAATGTATTGAGCTTTGAATCAAGAGAAATGGTTGAGTATTAAGGAAGATACATGGATTCAAAGTTTGATTGTCAAATATGTTTGTGCATGGTTCATCTTGGTAAGCTCGAATTGATGAAAACTAGGGTTAGATTTGGATTGTATGTGGTTAGACGGTTTGAACGATATGCTCTTTTCCAAATTCTGAGAAAATTGTTCTTCGCGTGGATGAACAAGTTACTGTGTACTTAGAACCCTAATTTTCATGAACCCAGGTCGTGTTTGATCTGTGGAAATATTATTTTGCATGCATTTCGTGTTTTCATGGCCATGCACGAATCAGAGGACGCCACGCAGTCTATTGGAACGCTGCGTTCCACTTAAATGAACCCAATATTACAAAATTGCCACTGACCGGTTTTATTAATTCATTTAATCCATTTCTTTTTCAATATTTATTTCATTTTGGCATGGCAACTTAGAAAAATCATAAGTCACTCATTTTTGATCCATTTTTCATGGGATTTTTTGTGAAATGCTCCTCATGACCTCTAGTTTTTTATGATGTTTTTTCCAGATTTTTTGCACGTGTGATTTTTTAAATGTGCTAGGATTTGCTCATGTTGTCCATTTTGTGTATGTCTTGCCAAATTGCTTGTGAAATGGTGATACTTTATCCAATGCTTCCCAATTTTTTTGTGCTTAAACTAGACATGTTCATGGTGATTTTGGTGTAGGGTTTGTAATTTTATCATTGCTGGTTGTGGAGATATGATTTTTTTGAATAGGGGTGTGACAATTTGTGTCACACCATGCATGTCCAACTTCATGATTTTAATTACCCTGCCTATTGAACTCAAAATGGTCTGGATTTTTGCATGAAGACACTTGTGCATGTTGAGAATGTGTGTGAATTTTCCTGAAATTTCTGAATGCATTTCCTATTTGTTTGATAATTTCTCCCCTGTTTGACCAATTGTTGACCATTTGTGAGACATGTTTGTATTTGATTTGTGAAATTCTGGTTATTAATTGGATGGATTTGAAATTTGACATATGCATTGTGGACATCTTGAAGTACATCATGGCTTTGGCCCCATTCATTTATCATGTGTTGGTTCTGTTTTATGATTAATTGAAGTTGGTGCATGTTTTGATGCTTTGAATGAGTATGCTTGAACTTGCTTTGCCTTTCTGAATTTAATTTCCCTACTTCCTTTGATCCAAATGAGCTGAAATTTGGTATGCCTATCATGTTGTGGATGATGTTTGATCATTATTTATTTGAGGAATTTTTGAAATGTTTGTGATTGGATTTGAGTTGAGTCTTTCTGTTGACTTCTTTGAGGTTCTATATGACATGTTTTGACCTAATTTGTTTGTGAAATGATAATGATGAATGATATGAATGTGAAACCACTTGGGTTTGTTTCTTGATTGATTTGTCTTGACTTTGGGCACTTATCCCTTGCTGTTTTAAACTTTTTATCTCCTTTTGACCCTAGGCTTGTCGTAGTGGTCTGGTTGCTCATGTTTAAGCTTGGTTTTTCAGGTTAAGCAACAAATGCTTCAAAGAGATCAATACAAGTTGAATGAGTTTGATTGTTTATCATGAACTAACTTGTTTGTTTTGTAGGTTGCTTAGCTCACTTGTTATGAGCTTGTGCTTTGCACATATGCTTGACTGTGTTGTCTGTTGGCTTATGCTGTTTGTTTTAACTTTGTGTCTGGTATACTAATTGTGTTTGACTGATTTCAGGTACATTAGTTGCTTTTAGTTCTTTGAGAACTTTGCTTTGCTTTGCTTGATAGCAATTTGCATTGAGGTATAACTTCCTTACTTCATGTAGTCTGGAAGACCTGGCCTGTTACTTGGCCAGGCGCCTGTCTGAAGTCCTCCTTAAGAGGCAATGTTTGTGTTTGTTTACTTTTGTCCTTGCATTTATTCAAAGACCTCCTAAGTGAAGAGGCATTGGCAGATATAAGGGATGTGCAATCCATCCCCTGCTATTCTGTGTGTCATCTGCTTTGCTCACACCACTGTGTTGATGCATTGCAGATACTAACCCAAGATCTTGTACAGTTGTACAGTTGAGTCAGTGTCAAATGTGTAGAAGGGTTCCCACTTTCTGAACCCACACATTCTTGTCTTAAGCTCTCCCAGGCCAGGGATAAGAGCTGTGAAGTCTCATCTTCACTCACCTTTCACCAGCTTCACCCTAACTCTCAATGTTAGGGTTAAGAGCTAACACTACCCAGTTACAGTGGTTTGTTTGTTGAGGTTGATATGACCCCTCGACTAAAACCTAACCTTGATTGAGCCCATTGCTTGCATATAGTGTGTGCTACTTGTGCTTGTGTGTTTGCTTTAGCTTGCTTCCTGTGCAAGATAGGTTTGCTTTAGCTTGCTTCCTGTGCAAGATAGGTTTGGTTTGGCTTGCTTCTTGTGCAAGTCATGTTTAGGATAGGCTTGCTCCCTGTGCAAGTTAGCTAGAAACCTTAACTTAGGGATGAATTTGCATGATAACATCTAGGCTCGAGTCGTAGTCTCCCTAGTTGTGTCTCCCTCTGTTATCTGGTTAAGCTAGTCCTGTATCCCTTCGTAGGGGAACTACGTCGCCCTGATCCTCATACCAGATGAGGTACGTAGGCAGGAGATGAGCAGATCTCTCCGGGCGCCTGTGTCTTGGTTTTGTCTTGTTGTGTGCTTGGAAGCTGATGTAAGTCCATCGAGTGGCATTCGGGTTCTAGTGTGGGTTTGTTGGTTCGGATGCTGATGTAAGTCCAGTGATTGGCATTCGGGCTCCATGTTTGCCTTCACATGTGTTTGTTTGTGTGGGTGTTAGCCGAGCTACGGATGCTCTGATTCTCCTTCGTCCAAGGAGATACGTATGCATAGGATGCGATATCCTAGCGAGCATGTGTCGTTTCCCCAGTCCGAACTACTTAGACTCTGATGTCTATGCTTGATAGACTAAGTAGGCCCAGGATGCGATATCCTGCCGAGTCAGTTTCAGTTTGTTTTCTTGTGTCTCTTTCGGCCAGTGTGTGTGTGTGTGAGCAGTGTTTTAGCAACCATTTTCTTTCCTATTGTGCGTGGATCCCGTCGAGTACGACGGATGCGTAGGGGTGCTAATACCTTCCCTTCGCATAACCGACTCCCGATCCCATTCTCTTTGGTCGCGAGACCATGCTTTTTCCCAGGTTTACTCTGAGCGTTTCCTTTCCCTCTTTTGGGATAAATAACGCACGGTGACGGCTCTGTTGTTTCGTTTTCCCGCCGGTTTTTTCGCGTAATGCGACAGAAGGTATTAGCACCCCTCACGTCCGTCGTACTCGACGGGATCCATGCTCAAAAGATAGAAAAAGGTTGCTAAAACAAACATCACACACACACACTGAAGACAACACAGGTGGAGGAAGAGAGGAGAGGGCTCGCTAGGATATCGCATCCTATGCCTACGTATCTCGCCTGGAACGAGAATCAGAGCTGCCGTAGTTCGGCTCACGCACGCCGAAACAAAACACACGCACAAATAGGCAAACATGGAACCCGAACGCCAATCGCTGGACTTACATCGGCTTCCGAACCAAACAAACACAATCAGGATACGGACAGCCAATCGCTGGTCTTACATCCATATCCCGACACACAAGAAGAAACAAGCAACAAGTTACTAAGGAGTCAAGCACTCGAGCCTAGCAACTGTCAAGCAAACACACACAAAAAAGAAAAAAAGTGCCCGGAGAGACCTCGCGCGGTCTCCTGCCTACGTACCTCATCTGGTATGAGGATCAGGGCGACGTAGTTCCCCTGAACGGGAAAGAAGTTCTAACCAGATACAAAGGGAGACACACTACTAGGGAGCTGGACTCGAGCCTAGATGTTATCATGCATCATTGCCCTATGTTATGGTTTCTATCTACTTGCACAACAGCAAGCTAATCCTAACCAGGAAAAAGCAAAGCATGCAAGCATAAATAAAGCAAATCAAACATTCACAGTTAGCACACACTATATACAGACAGACGTGGGCTCAATCAAGGGTTAAGTTGCAAAAGCAACACAACTGTGTCAGGGTGGTGTTAGCTCTTAACCCTGACATTGAGAGTCAGGGTGAAGCCAGATGAAAGGTGAGTGAGGGGTGTGCCTCACAGCTCTTATCCCTGGCCAGGGAGAGCTTCAGACAAAGGAGTGTGGGTTCAGAAAGTGGGAACCCTTCTACACTCATGACTCTGACTCGACTGTACAAATGTACAAGATCTTGGGTTAATGTCCCAATGCATCAACACAATGGTGTGAGCAGAGGGACGACTCAACAGAATAGCAGGAGGTGGACTACACACCTCTTGTGTCTGCCAATTGCCTTAATCAAGGTCTTTTCCTACTTGGGGACAAAGTTAAACAATCACAAACATCGCCTCTTAAGGAGGACTTCAGACAGTTGCCTGGCTAAATAACAAGCCAGGTCTTCCAGACTACATGGAGACAAGAGAGTCTACCTCAATTGGTTTATACAACCAAGCAGCAGCACAGCAAGTTCTCAAAAAACTATTAGCAACTAATGTACCTGAAATCAATCAAATACAGTCAGTATACCAATCACAAAGTTAAAACAAACAGCATAAGAATCAACAGACAATGCAATCAATCATCTGTGCAAAGCACAAGTCCAAAGCAAGTGAGCTAGGCATCCTACAAAACAAACAAGTTAGTTCACAACAAGCAACCAAACTCAATCAACTTGCATTAATCTCCTTAAAGCATTTGCTTCTTAACCTGAAAAGCACATTCAAACATGAGAAACAAGACCCCTAGGACAAGCCTAGGGTCAAAAGGAGATGAAAAATTCAAAACAGCAAGTGAAAATTAATCAAAACCAAGATTTATCAAGCAAAAATAGAATCCAATTGGTCTCACACCAAAACTATGCACCAAATCCATTTCATATACAAAACATGCCAAACTATGCACTTTGGAAACACATTGGAGCAAACAGAATGATCATAATCAAATCAATATCAAAACATCTCAATAAATTCCACAAAAATTCAAGCCTAAACAGAACACATTGAATGAGTAGCATATCAAATTTCATGCTATTTGGACCAGAGGAAGTATGGCAATGAAATTCAAAAAGTCCAGCCAAGTTCAAGCAAGCCAACACAAGGCATCAAAACAAGCATCCACTTCCACCAATCATAAAACAGTGACAAAACATGATAAATGAATGGGATCAAAGCCAAAATGTTCTATAAAATTTCTACAATGCTCATACCAAATTTCACACTCATCCAATTAATGACCAGAATTTCACAAAGCAAATACAAACATGTATCACAAAAAATCAACAAATGACCAAACAGAGGGAAAAATTCCAATCAAATAGGAAATGTGACCATAAATTCCAGAAAAATTCCCATGTATTCTCAACATCCATATTCTCAATCATGCAAAACTTCAACTCAATCCATCATCCACAAGCCTGGCAAATAAAATCATGAAATTGCACTAAGCATGGTGTGACACACATTGTCACACCTCTACTCAAAAAATCATATCTCATCAACCAGGGACTCAAAAATTGCAAACCATACATCAAAATCATCAGAAAAGAGTCAAGAATAGGCATGTAAAATTTCATGAATTTCTATGGAAGCATCAAGATTTTATGATCAAAATGGAATGGCATACACAAATTGGACACATTCAAACACTCTCTAGGCATTTTTAAAATTCACACGTGCACAAAAATATTAAAAATCATCATAAAAAACTACACATCACAAGGAGAATGGTGAAAAAAGTCTCATCAGATTTGGATTAAAAATGAATTACTTATGAATTTTCTAAAGTCATGGATCAAAATGAAATGAAATGGAGAAAAGAAATGAAATAAAAATGAAATTATTGTGAATAATGGCAATTTCGTAATTCTCCTGCAACGAAGCTAAACGCGGCGTTTTCATTAAACGCGGTGGCGCCATCTGATTGGCCTATGGAAGCGGGAAGCAAGAAATTCAAAACAAAAGCCAGGCGCATGGATCAAACAGCATTGGAAACGCGTTCTTCATCATTCATCAACAACAACAATTCCAGAAAATCATCAAGAACATTTCTCAACCAAATTCATCGTGCCATATACCAAAATGACCGGTGTTCAACATACATCATGAATATGGCAAGCATTTGACCTAACTCTAAACATGCTTCACGGATTGAACGAAATTAGGTTTCACATCCAAACTTCAACTTAAGATATCTCACTCGATTCTCAATGATTTTCAATTCTACAAGCTGCATGCTACTCTATGAACTTAGATGTACACAAATCATATCATAATTCAAGCAATGATTGAGATCGAGTTCTAACCTTGTGGCGATGGCAGATGTTGAAATCGTGAGTTTCCAAGCCTCTAATGCCAAAACAGATGATGATTAATGCTGTGGAAGTTGAATGAAATGAGTAGCTTAGCTCAATTGTGCACCAGTTTGAAGAATCAGCAAAATGCCATGGATGAGTGAGCTTTCAACAGTCCCAATTTCTCAATCTTTGGCCACGATTTTGTTGAAACAGATGTACACAAACACTTGTAGATTATGGATCCAACAAGAATGAGCATAATTGATGATGAATTCAATGAGAAATGATGAAAAAAATGTGAAAAGATTTTGAGAAAAGTGAGAGGTTTTTGGAGAAAAGTTTGTTAGATCTGAAATTGTGAAATGTTATTATGCTTTTCTGTTACAATTATCATTTTATACCATGCCTTAATCCACTTGTTAATCACAATTAGCAAAATGGAAGTGATTAGTGAAATGTAGTTTTCATGTGAAATGACCAATATGTCCTTTTGCAAAAATCAGCCAATGCAACAGTAAAAACCAGTTCAAACAAGTCACATTGATCATTTGAAATGCATTGAAATTGGTTTGGTATGCAAAATCCATGTATTTCACAAAATCACCTTTTTTCCCACCAATTTTCAAATAGTTCACTTGAAAAATGACATTTTGCCATGATGATTTTTGATGAAATATGATGATGCATCATGAAAGTACATGTAAAATATGGTTTTCTCAAAGAAAGATCACCCAATTTGGCCATTCCATGTGAAAGTTATGCCACTTTGAAATTCAACATATTTGGAAAATGATTTGATCACAACTTGACAACCACACATGAGAAATTCATGTTCTTGGACTTTTTGGAAAGGTGAGAGCAAGATCTACAACTTTCATGTTGGACAAAATTTCATTTGAAGCATTTTTGGACACGTAATTTTGAGGTGAAAAACTTTCCATTTTTGGCAGTTTTCAATTACAAGTCACTTTCTATTTTTGGAAAGTTTCCATCTGATTTGATTTTCTTCATTCTTGATGTTTGAAATGCCAAATGAAACTTGTTTAGACATGAATGAAGTGTCTCTAACCCTCTCCTTCCTCCAAATCCATCAATTCAAGCACAGTTGACCACAGTTGACTTTTCTGACTGGTAGATGAATCTGGCTATGCACTGATCAAGTTGAGCCTCAAACTCCTGATGAAATGGCTCAATGATGAAACCCTAGCTTCCATAAGCTCAATATAATCATGTGATGATCCCCATATCCATTGTAGACCCCATCTCCTTGCCAAGCCCTGATTGGCCTAATACAACTGATTAGGGTTGACCAGAGGTCAAAACCCTAATCTCAAGGTATCTGATCAATCTCTTGGATGATATCAAGACCATGATGATGATGATGTATCATTGCAACCAAGATGAATCTCAACCCCCTTGAGAATCAAGAAACCCTAATTTGAATCACACACCCTCAGATGGCTAGTGATCAATTCAATCAATGAAACCCTCAGGTTTGCATCTTAACCTCTCTATCTTCTGATCAAGACTTAGGAAGATGACTTGCTTGTTGTTACCACATGATATGCAAATATGCAAATGCCTAATGACCTAAAAAATTAAATGCAATATGTTAAGCTAGTCCCAAGAGAGGAGGGCAAATTTTGAGGTGTTACACACATCTTTGGAAAGTCGTTGGTGCATTGCACAACCCAAAGGGCATTTTACAGTATGCGAAAATTCCAAAAGGACATGTGAAAGCCGTCTTTTCATGATCGGCCGGGTCAACCGCGATTTGGTTATACCCGGAATAGCCATCTAAGAAACAATAGTATTGTTGCCCAGAAAGTCTTTCTAGCATTTGATCCATGAACGGGAGTGGAAAGTGATCTTTTCGAGTTGCGGTATTCAACCGCCTATAATCAATGCACATACGCCACCCCGTTGCCACTTTTGTCGGGATCAACTCATCCTTTTCATTTCGAATCACGGTAATGCCACCTTTCTTCGGAACCACATGTACAGGACTAACCCATGGGCTATCCGAAATCGGGTAAATCATTCCCGCATCCAACAACTTAACAACCTCCTTTCTAACAACTTCCTTCATAGTAGTATTTAAGCGGCGTTGCGGTTGAGCTATCGGCTTAAAGTCCTCTTCCATTAAGATCTTGTGCATGCAATAGGAAGGACTAATTCCTTTGAGATCGGAAAGAGTCCAACCCATGGCTTCTTGATTCTTTTTCAAAACATTGATCAAACGGGCTTCTTCATTCTTTGACAAAAGGTTGCTTATGATAACCGGCCTTGCTTCGGTCTCGTCGAGGAATGCATACTTCAAATTAGAAGGTAACATTTTCAATTCAATCGGCAATTTTTCTTCATTAACCTCCTTCTTCAATACTTCCTCCTCAACTTCCCACGGATGTAACTCTTTTAGACTATCAAGTTCCCTTAGGCATTCATCAAGAGCTTGCTCTTCTTCAATTGTGAAAACTTCAAAGGAGTCATCAAGAGCTAACTCCATATGAGATATCTCATGAATATGTTTAGAAACAAAAGTTGCCTCTTCGATCACATCAATGCGAAAGCTATCACTACTATCCTTTGAATGCTTCATGGCTTCGAATAGATCAAAAGTAACTTCTTCATTTTGGACCCTTACTTTCATCAAACCGTCGTCAACGTCAATCATCATGCGTGCGGTTTTCATGAACGGTCGGCCAAGAATAAGCGGAGCATCATCATCCTCTTCCATATCAATCACGATGAAATCAACCGGGAAGAAGAATTTGTCAACTTTGACCAATACATCTTGGGCTAACCCATGAGGATGGGTAGTTGACTTATCGGTCAATTGCAAAGTCATCCGGATGGCCTTCATTTCAATGTTGCCAAGCCTCTTCACAATAGACAATGGTATTAGATTAATGCTTGACCCCAAATCAATTATCCCTTTTCCGACATAGACATCACCAATTGTAACCGAAAAAGTAACTCGTCCCGGATCAACCTCTTTTCTCGGAAGCATCCGTTGAATGATTGCACTACAACTAGCATCTAGGACAATTGTCTCCGGTTTCGTGTACCTCCGCTTTTTAGTAAGTATGTCTTTCATGAATTTCGCATACTTAGGCATTTGCTCCAATGCTTCGGCAAACGGAATGTTCACTTGAAGTTGTTTGAATATATCCATGAATCGGGCGTAATGCCGTTCATTCTCCCTCTTAGATAGAGCATGTGGATACGGAAGGTTTTGGATTGGAGTAGCGCCCACTACCTCCTTTCCTTTAGAAACTCTAGAATTCCTCTCTCTTTTCTCTTTTACTCCCTCCACCTTCACTTCATCACTCTTATTTTTTTCAACTTCCACACTTTCTTTATTTTCTACTTCACCATTTTTTTCATTCTTTTCAACTTCTTCCTCACTCCACTCCCCAACTTCACCATCAATGCTATCCTCTATTTTTTTCTCCTCATCTTTTTTCTTATCCTCTCTTTTTTCACTCTCATCTCTTTTTTTACTCTCACTAATCAACTCCCTTCCACTTCTCGTCGTTATCGCTTTACAATGCTCTTTTGGATTCGTTTGCGTGTTCGCCGAAAAAGATGGTACGGGTTGTTGTTCCGCTAGTTGTTTAGCAAGTTGACCGACTTGAGTTTCGAGATTTTTGATTGCCGCATCGTTGCTCTTTTGATTAGCCATCGACAATTGCATAAATTGTGTCAATGTCTCTTCTAACTTTGAAGTCACGACCGACGGTTGTTGAGGTTGGTAAGGATTTTGACGGCTAGAAGTACCACCCCCATAACCTTGGTTATGGTGATAGTTAGCCCTTGGTTGGAACCCTTGATTCCCTTGAAAGTGTTGTTGTTGATTTTGCGGGTGTTGATATGGTTGTTGTTGTTGTTGCCTCGGTTGGTGTTAGGGACCAATTAGTACTATTTTTTATATCATTTTATTGGTCCATTTTACCAAGTTTTGATGCAATTACACACTTTTGTTCTCACTATTTTGTATAAATGCAATTAGGTTTAATTTATTTTGTTTTGTTTTGAATAGTTATTTCACATTTTCATTAGTTTTGTAGAATTTTTGGATAAGAAGGCTTTGGAATGCAACACCGCATCTTGGAGGAAGCTTGCCAAACAAGGAAGCTGGAGAAGCAACAGTTCGTGCCGCGAACTGCCTTCGCGCCGCGAAGGCTGCGAATCCAGCAAGCTGACTGAGGGTCAAAAGTGTTGTCTTGCAGAAAAAGCTTTTTGCCATTTTGATGTCTGCCTGGGAATTGCTTTCCTGCTTTTGATGATAATGACCAATTAGGGAAATGTCAACCTTTTTTGTAAGGAAAAATACATTATTCTAGGGCATTGAGACATTACACTATTCACATTGATATTGAGAGATTTTTGTAAGAGAGAAAGAGAGTTTTTCTTCTTGAACTTTCTGCTTTGAACAATGATGATGAGGAGCTAAAGTCCCTTTTGTCAAGATTTGAGGTAGTAGCTATTCTCATATGTTTATGTATTCCATTTGATTTATATATATGATAAAGATTGTTGATGTATTGAATACTGTTTTTGCCCTAAGTTGAAAACCAGATTTGAGTAGTTGTCGAGAGAGATTATTTGAGTCTTGACATAAAACAGATTTTCAAGTAGTGAATAAGTTGTAGAGATAGATTTATTCATTACTCTTCTTTGGTATTAAGCATTAAAGATTGCTATATTGATAGTTAGGTGGAGAGATCGTCTAAGGATCAATATAGTGATTATCACAATATCATTTAGACATAAATGACTTTGAGAGGATACTTGAACATCATCAATAATCTTGAATCTATTTATTTATCATAAGGAATCATAAGCATTTGAAATAGTGAACTCCAATCTTGCCAAGCTTTTATATTTGATTAAAACCATTTTTACTGTTTTAGTGATATTTACTCACAAGATAAATTTCCAACCAAAACAACCTTGTTACCTTCTAAACTTACAACATTTGGATTATAGAACGGCGGTAATATCAACCAATCTCTGTGGATACGATATAAAAACATTTGCCGAAGATATACTTTTCAACAAATTGGCGCCGTTGCCTTTGATTGGTGTCGATATTACAAGCATTGCAATAATTCTTTGTTTTAAGTTGTGTTACATTTATTACTATCCCTCTTTTGTTTCACTTGGTTTGTTAGTTTTGTAGATTCTAGTGTATGCGAGGAAAAGTAACCGAGGAGCCACTTCAATTCGATCCTGAAATTGAAAGAACACTTCGGAAGCTCAATAGCAAAACTCGAAGAAGAAGGAAACTAGCCGAAGAGAGGAACCGGAGAGAAGAAGCATCTACTTCCGCACTTGTTCCGATCGAAGAAGTGGTTGTAGAAGCTTGCAAAGGAAACATGGCGGATGATAATCGTACCGAGATATCCGCGAATAGTCCAAGAAGAAATGCTCAATTTGCTTGTGGAGGAAGAAATACGGAGATGAAGACCGGAATCCTCCAACTTTTCTATGCAAATCCATTCACCGGAATGGATCATGAAGATCCGTACACCCATCTCATCAAATTTTATGAGATTGCGGGCTCTACGGGAATTGATGAAACGGGTGAAGAGGCACTATTCAAAAGGATGTTCCCACACTCCTTAGTGGGAAAGGCAAAAGAGTGGTACCTTGATCAAGCAGCAAGAGTGATGACGGATTGGAATTTGTTAGAAGAAAAGTTCTTAGAAAGATACTTCCCTCAATCCCGATTCATGGAAGCCAAAACGGCTATTGCGGTATTCACTCAAGGAGGAAACGAGTCTCTAAATGAAGCTTGGGAAAGATTCAAATCAATGTTGAGAAAATGCAAGGGACATGGTTTTGATGAGCTCACTCAAATCCACATTTTTCTAAATGGACTCCAATCAACTCACAAGACACTTCTGGACGCCACTGCGGGTGGCTCGCTTATGTCAAAAACCGCGGAAGAAGCTAAAGTCATTATTGAACGGATGGCCCTCAATGATCATCAATGTCAACATGATCGTAGCCCTTCACAACGTAAGCCGGGAGTTCTTGAGTTAAATACCAATGATGCCATCCTTGCTCAAAACAAGCTACTCTCCCAACAAGTGGAGCTTCTCACTCAACAAATGGCCAAGCTTCCACAGCAAATGAAAGAGATTCAAGGGTTTCAAGTTCAGCATCAAGTAGCATGTTGCGAATTATGTCAAGGGGATCACCCTACTGGTTTTTGTCCTCCACCCCAAGAAGAAGTGAGTTATGTGAACAATCAAAATCAGGGCTATCAAAGGCAACAACCTAACAATCAAGGCTACCAACCAAGAAACAATCAAGGCTATCAACCATCACGGTTCAACAATCAAAATTTTCAGCAGCAAAGTCCTTACCAACATCCAAATTCTCAAGGACAGCAGTCGCAAGGAGGAAATTCCAAGCTAGAAGACACTCTTCAACAATTCATGCAAGCTTCCATGGCAAATCAGAAGAGTAACGAAGCAGCAATTAAAAATCTGGAAAATCAAGTAGGCCAACTTGCGAAGCAACTGTCGGAACAAAACGTAGGATCTTCCTTCTCTGCTAACACTCAACCGAATCCTAAGGAGCATTGTAAAGAAATTGTCACGAGGAGCGGTAAAGAGTTGGTAAGTGAAAAAGGTGAAGAGATTATAGAAGAGAACAATACTGATGGGATGCTGGAAGAAAAAGACATGGCTGGTGGAAGGGAGAAGGTTACTGGAAATGCTCAGTTCGCGCCGCGAACTACCTTCGCGCCGCGAAAAGAGCAGGTTTTGCCAAATGAGCAGCAGGTTGATTTAGAGGGGAAAAAGGATGCTGAACCAAGAAAGAAAAAGAAATATGAGAAAGGGGTGAGCGTCATTCCAACTCAACATCTACCCTATCCACATGCTCCATCAAGGAAGGACAATGCTAGGCATTATGCACAGTTCATGGACATCTTCAAGCAACTCCAAATCAACATTCCATTTGCTGATGCATTAGAACAAATGCCACGGTATGCTAAATTCATGAAGGACATTCTTACAAAGAAAAGGAGACACGTGGAGGATGAGACCATATTGCTTGATGCACGGTGTAGCGCCATCATCCAAAAGACTCTCCCAAGGAAGGAGTCTGATCTGGGCCGGGTTGTTCTACCGGTAACCATTGGAAGCACATACGTTGGAAATGGTTTGATTGACTTGGGTTCTAGTATAAATTTAATCCCCCTCTCCATTGTTAAAAGATTGGGGAATGTTGAGATTAAATCGACGAGAATGACTCTACAACTAGCCGACAAGTCTACCACCTCACCATACGGAGTCGCTCAAGACATGCTTGTGAAAGTGGACAAATTTTTGTTTCCGGTGGACTTTGTAATAGTAGAGATGGATGAGGACCGTGATGTGCCCCTAATTCTTGGAAGACCTTTTATGAAAACAGCTCGGATGATGATTGACATAGATGATGGTCTAATGAAGGTGAAAGTGCAAGATGAAGAGGTGACCTTTAATCTTTTTGAAGCTATGAATCATCCAACCGACAAGCATGATTCTCTCCGAATCGATGCAACTGAAGAGGAAGTAGTGGAGGTCGCAAACCAAATTCATATTTCTAATCCTCTAGAAAGATCCCTTATCGGAGCATACAACGTGTTAACCGACAATGAGGAACGAGAGATCGAAGCAATGTTGCACGAGCTAGAATCTTGTGGTGAGATGGCCTATCAAGAAGAAATAAAGGAAGACTTGGATGCGAAGAAGAAAACGAATGAGCAAAAGCTAGAGTTGAAAGCGCTTCCGTCACACTTGAAGTATGTGTTTCTTGGAGACGAGTGTACTAAACCGGTGATTATAAGCAACACATTGTCCACACAAGAGGAAGACAAGTTGATTCAAGTATTGAAAAAGAACAAAGGTGCAATAGGGTGGGTGTTATCCGACTTGAAGGGTATTAGTCCAGCCTATTGCATGCATAAGATCATGATGGAGGAAAATTTCAAACCAGTTGCGCAACCTCAGAGGCGTCTGAATCCATCAATGAAAGAGGTAGTCCGGAAAGAAGTTGTCAAACTATTGGAAGCCGGAATGATTTATCCTATATCCGATAGTGCATGGGTGAGTCCGGTACAAGTGGTCCCCAAGAAAGGCGGAATGACGGTGATCAAAAATGATAAAAAATGAGTTGATTCCGACAAGAACAGTGACCGGGTGGAGGATGTGTATCGACTATAGAAGGTTGAACCAAGCTACAAGGAAAGATCATTTCCCACTACCCTTCATGGACCAAATGTTGGAGAGGTTAGCCGGTAAAAAATTTTACTGTTTCTTGGACGGATATTCGGGGTATAACCAAATTTCAGTAAATCCGGAAGATCATGAGAAGACAGCTTTTACGTGTCCTTTTGGCATCTTTGCTTACCGAAGAATGCCTTTTGGGTTGTGTAATGCACCGGCCACATTTCAACGGTGTATGCAAGCTATATTTTCGGACTTAATAGAAGAATGCATTGAGGTGTTCATGGATGATTTCTCTGTTTATGGATCATCTTTTGAATTGTGCTTAAAACACCTTGATGTAGTTTTGGGGAGATGCGTGGAGACCAACCTAGTGCTCAATTGGGAAAAATGCAATTTTATGGTCACCGAGGGTATAGTACTTGGTCACAAGATTTCTTCTGAAGGGCTAGAGGTGGACAAAGCCAAGGTGGAGGTTATTGAGAAGCTACCACCTCCAACTAACATTAAAGGGATAAGAAGCTTTCTAGGACATGCCGGTTTCTACCGGAGATTCATACAAGATTTTTCAAAGATCGCGAAGCCATTGAGCAATTTTCTCAACAAAGGTACGCCCTTTCTTTTTGATGAGTCATGTCTTAAAGCTTTATTAGATTTGAAAGAAAAGTTGGTCACCGCACCAATAATCGTAGCACCAAACTGGAACCTTGATTTTGAACTCATGTGTGATGCTAGCGATTACGCAGTTGGTGCGGTGTTAGGACAAAGAAGCGATAAAGTTTTCCATGCCATACACTATGCTAGTAAGGTGTTGAATGAAGCACAAGTTAATTACGCAACAACCGAAAAGGAATTACTAGCCATATTATATGCATTGGAAAAATTTAGAGCTTATTTGATTGGTTCAAAAGTTGTAATCTACACTGACCACTCGGCGATAAAATATCTGCTTACCAAGCCGGATTCAAAGCAAAGGCTTATTCGTTGGATCCTTTTATTACAAGAGTTTGATCTAGAAATTCGGGATAAAAAAGGTTCCGAAAACTTGGTGGCGGATCATTTGTCTCGGTTGGTCAATGTAGAAATTACAAACAAAGAAGAGGAGGTGAGAGAAGAATTTCCAGATGAAAAACTTTATGCGATTCAAGTGAGGCCTTGGTTTGCTGATTTTGCTAACTACAAAGCAACCGGTTTAACACCGGAAGACCTCACTTGCAATCAAAGAAGGAAATTCTTGGTAGATGCAAAATATTATGTTTGGGATGATCCTTATCTGTTTAAAGTAGGAGCTGACAATATTTTGAGAAGGTGTGTAACAATTGAGGAGTCAAGAGACATTCTTTGGCACTGTCAAAACTCTCCGTATGGAGGTCACTATAGTGGTTTGAGAACAGCCACTAAAGTACTCCAATCGGGTTTTTATTGGCCATCTTTATTCAAAGATGCGCATGAACATGCGAAGAATTGTGATGCATGTCAACGGAGTGGAGGAATAGGAAAACGGGATGAAATTCCTCTAACCAACATGCTGGAAGTGGAAGTTTTTGATTGTTGGGGTATTGATTTCGTTGGCCCGTTCCCCTCTTCTTTCTCGAATGAGTACATACTAGTAGCTGTTGACTATGTTTCGAAGTGGGTAGAAGCAATTGCCTCACCTAAGGCCGATGCCAAAACAGTGATTAAATTTTTAAAGAAAAACATATTTTCACGTTTTGGTGTGCCTAGGGTGTTGGTAAGTGATGGAGGCTCACACTTTTGCAATACACCTTTAGAAAAAGTTCTGCAACATTATGGTGTAAAGCACAAGGTGACCACTCCCTACCACCCACAAGCGAATGGTCAAACTGAGGTTTCAAACCGGGAAGTCAAACGGATTCTTGAAAAAACAGTCTCGAATTCAAGAAAAGATTGGTCCTTAAAACTGGATGAAGCTTTGTGGGCGTATCGCACTGCCTACAAAGCACCTATTGGGCTAACTCCGTTTCAAATGGTGTATGGGAAGACTTGTCATCTTCCAGTGGAAATGGAGCATAGAGCATTATGGGCTCTTAAGTTCTTGAATTTCGACTCCACTCTAGCTGGAGAAAGAAGAAAAGGTCAACTCCATGAATTGGAGGAATTGAGGAATGATGCATACCATTCGAATAAGCTGTACAAGGAAAAGGTAAAGGCATACCATGATGGAAAGGTCCGTCATAAGGAGTTTCATGTTGGACAGATGGTATTGCTTTTTAACTCGAGGTTGAAGTTATTTCCTGGTAAGTTGAAGTCGAAGTGGTCAGAACCATTTGTTGTCAAGGAAGTACGGAATTATGGAGCCATTGTGATAGAGGATCCAAAGTCACAAGAGAGCTGGATTGTCAATAGTCAAAGGCTAAAAGTCTATCAGAGTGGTGACGTAAACCGTGATGTGTGTGTTATTTCCTTATCTGGACCATGCTAATCGAGGTACCGTCGAGCTCTTAACGACGTTAAACAAAGTGCTTGTTGGGAGGCAACCCAATGTCGTAAGTTTGCATTTTATTTTTCTCTGCTGCATTGATTTTCATCTCTGTTTAAATTGTAGAATTTGGGGTTCTGTTTTTCGCAGTTCGCCCCGCGACCACAGTTCGCGCCGCGAACTGAATGAAGAGTCTCAGGTCGCGGCGCGAACATTGTTCGCCCAGCGAATAGCGCGTGACAGAGTCACTTAAAGTCTGTTAGGTCATTTTTCCATTTTCATTTCAAACCTTTTTCAAAACAACAACTTTGTCGCGCTTTCGTCTCCACTCTCAAAAACCCATCAAATACTAAACATCTTCATTTCACATATTCCTAATCTTCCATTGCTAGCAAGAACTAGTATATCAAAAGGTATGTATTTCTAAATTCCTCTTTTCCAATCCTTTTTGGGTTTTACATTCAGGGTTGGTTAGAAATCAAATTTTTTTGGAGATTACCTCTTGAAATCACTATGCATGTTTGCTTTAGATTAGGATTAGGGTAGATTTGAGAGCTTTGACTGATTGGGAGTAGTTTGCTTCCCAATTTTGGAACTCTAGAAAGCTCTGGGAGATTTCCTGGATTCGCAGAGTTCGCACCGCGAACTGGCCTTCACGCCGCGAACTGGGAATTCCAGAGCCATGTTTTTGTGTTGATTGTTTGCTAATCCTTTCCATGTTTGTTCTGTGGTTGCTCTGGTGTTGATTGCAGATGTCAAAAAGAACTAAAACCACAGCACCTCCTCAAGCCCGTTCAATCAGAAGGTTTATTAGTGATGAACATGAGGCACGATTCGAAAGCCTAATTAAGAGAACCATCTTGCCTGAGAGGTTTATCCGTCTAGCTCCAACTGGGACGTATCATAGTGTGGTTGCGGTTTTTGAACGACGAAGGTGGATGAAACTATGCGAACCAGAAGCAGCAATCAACTATGATATCGTTCGGGAATTTTATGCGAACGCTATGCATCGAGAGGAGGGGACAACTTTCGTCTACCGATCCAGGGTAAGGGGCAAGATCGTTTCCTTTGGAAGGGATGACATTAATTCATATCTGGGTAACCCCCTAACTCTTGGAGAGGGTGAGTGTGAGTACCGTACCATGGAGGCAGCTAACAGGTGGAATCTTGAAGCGGTCAATGCTACCCTATGCCTCAGCGGAAAATTCTTCGAACTAAATGATCAAGGACATCCGAAATTGTGGAAAAGAGAAAATTTTAATTTGGGTGCTAGGGCTTTTCTTGTGCTACTATTGACTAATATTCGGCCAAGAAGCCACACCACCACAATTCCTCTGGACGTAGGGTGTCTATTGTACTGCATTATGGTCGGGAAGTCTGTGGATGTCGCATCCATCATCGCAGGCGAGATGAGAAAGATGGTTTTAAGCGGAACCAATTTCGGTGGCAAAGCAGGTGTACTCGCATATCCAGGACTTATCATGGGACTGTGCCGTCAGGCAAATGTTCCCATCCTAGAGGAAGTACACTTCTCGATCACCAGTGTGATCAATGACTCATATCTGAACAGGTTTCTGCAAAACCAAAATGATAAGACTGATGCACCTGGAACTTCTTCATCCAGAGCCCGAGCCAGACCTCGACCTCAACCTCAACCTCACACTACCCCAGGCTTTGATCAAATGGCGTTTGCCAACTACTGTTGCGAGAGCTTTGAGGCCTCCAGGAGGTCTCAATCATTTCTCTTCGATGCCATGCAGCAGCAGTTCCAGAACACGTTTCTGGCGCCAGAGGCCCGCACTTTTCCTTCGCAAGCGGACTATGCAGCTTATGCTAATTGGCCTGAGGGCAGGCCAAATTTTATGGGGGGTGCAGGAGGTAGTGCAGACCCAAATGAGGAGATGGAGGATGTTCTTGGAAATGTAGGTGGTGACGAAGAGGAGGAGGATTGAGAATTTGGAGAATTGAGAGTTGTTGTATTTCTGAGTTTCTTTGTACTAACTCTGTTTTTGTTTTTGGGAATTTGTGATGTACTTTTGGGTGGCTCTAGTTCACCATAACTTTATTTTGGCACTTTATTTTTGTTAGTATTTTGACAATTGCATGAATGCTAGTTGAGATTTAAGTGTGTTTTAATCAAATTTTGGTTTACCAACATTTTTGTTTAATTGTTCTTATTCTTAAGTCAAGCTTTAAGCAACCGAGAAATGATCGCAAAGAAAGAAGCAAAGGACACTTCGAGTGGTGATGATAAGAATTAGTGTCGGCATTTCAAGGTACACTTTATCGCTTTCTAGACTTAACATGAGTAGTTTGATGGTGTGTGCAAATTCCATTTCATAAATTCATTGAAGTATATGTCAGTTTTGAATCAAAATAGGACTTAACCAATTGTGAGGAGGCTTTCCATTGTACACTAAAAAGCGGGAAACCGAGCATTATTTTAACTCATTCTTATCATGCTAAATCATGCATCAATCTATCTTTGTGTGAAAATTTTGAAAATGATAGAGGCATTGTTTGTGAGAAAAACCACTTGACCAAAGTTCAAATCAACTAACCTTGGGAGGAATAATCCTTAGTTAAACCCCTTTGAGCTTAATTTAGGATTCATTTGATTGATCATTGTAAAATCAATTGAAAATTATGGAATAAATGAATCCTAATTTCTTTAGTATCAGTTGAAACCTCAAACCAAGTTGTTTGCGAAATTTTGCCTTTTGCTTGTGTCTAAGTAGGGAGCATTATTGAATAAATTTGGTTTTGGAATCTAAAGTTGGGGAGAGTAAAATGAGAAGTGATTAGAAACTTGGAAAAGTGAGTTTCTTATGAAAGGGTGAAAATTTGAAAAGAAATTAGAAAAAGAAATCACTCTTGAAACCATAGAGCAAAAAAAAAAAAAAATATATATATATATATATATATATATATATATATATATATATATATATATATATATATATATATATATATATATATATATATATATATATATATATATATATATATATATATATATATATATATATATATATATATATATATATATATATATATAATTACTCATGGTTGTGTGGATGTGGAAAGAAAAAGAAAAAGAAAAAGATAGGGATCAAAGAAAGGAAAAGTGTGTAGAGTTGAATATTTGGAAATGCTCCCTTAGGATAGGCAATTTGGTTGAATTCTCTTAATCATATCCTTTCTTGTAACCTAAGCCACATTACAACCTTTGAAAGACCTCTTGATTCTCATTTTTCACATGATTTGGTACTTGTTGTGATAACCGTATGATTTGAGTTGTTGTTGATTTAATTGCTTGGATGAGTGAAAGTAACCCTTAATATTATTCATCATTATTATGATGTGTGTGTAAGTTTGATTCAATTTTGACATATATGGCTTTGAATTCCTTAGAATGATTTTTGCACTTTACCATTTCCCTTATTCATGTTTTGTCTAGAATTGAGATAGGTGAATTGAGAAAATGCCAAACGCTTTTGAACCATTTGAATGTCCTTGATAAATTCTTATTTAAATCTTTTGTGTCATGGCTTTGGTTGTAAGGGTGGAAACTTTTGTTTAGGGACAAACAAAATGCTAAGTTGGGGAGAGTTGTTAGGGACCAATTAGTACTATTTTTTATATCATTTTATTGGTCCCTTTTACCAAGTTTTGATGCAATTACACACTTTTGTTCTCACTATTTTGTATAAATGCAATTAGGTTTAATTTATTTTGTTTTGAATAGTTATTTCACATTTTCATTAGTTTTGTAGAATTTTTGGATAAGAAGGCTTTGGAATGCAACACCACATCTTGGAGGAAGCTTGCCAAACAAGGAAGCTGGAGAAGCAACAGTTCACGCCGCGAACTGCCTTCGCGCCGCGAAGGCTGCGAATCCAGCAAGCTGACTGAGGGTTAAAAGTGTTGTCTTGCAGAAAAAGCTTTTTGCCATTTTGATGTCTTCCTGGGAATTGCTTTCCTGCTTTTGATGATAATGACCAATTAGGGAAATGTCAACCTTTTTTGTAAGGAAAAATACATTATTCTAGGGCATTGAGACATTACACTATTCACATTGACATTGAGAGATTTTTGTAAGAGAGAAAGAGAGTTTTTCTTCTTGAACTTTCTGCTTTGAACAATGATGATGAGGAGCTAAAGTCCCTTTTGTCAAGATTGGAGGTAGTAGCTATTCTCATATGTTTATGTATTCCATTTGATTTATATATATGATAAAGATTGTTGATGTATTGAATACTGTTTTTGCCCTAAGTTGAAAACCAGATTTGAGTAGTTGTCGAGAGAGATTATTTGAGTCTTGACATAAAACAGATTTTCAAGTAGTGAATAAGTTGTAGAGATAGATTTATTCATTACTCTTCTTTGGTATTAAGCATTAAAGATTGCTATATTGATAGTTAGGTGGAGAGATCGTCTAAGGATCAATATAGTGATTATCACAATATTATTTAGACATAAATGACTTTGAGAGGATACTTGAACATCATCAATAATCTTGAATCTATTTATTTATCATAAGGAATCATAAGCATTTGAAATAGTGAACTCCAATCTTGCCAAGCTTTTATATTTGATTAAAACCATTTTTACTGTTTTAGTGATATTTACTCACAAGATAAATTTTCAACCAAAACAGCCTTGTTACCTTCTAAACTTACAACATTTGGATTATAGAACGGCGGTAATATCAACCAATCTCTGTGGATACGATATAAAAATATTTGCCGAAGATATACTTTTCAACAGTTGGTAGTCTCGTTGGTTTGCCATGTAATTCACCTCTTCGAACCCGGGAGGTGGACAAAACCCGGTGTCATGATCGCCCTTGCAAAGCTCACAACAAGCCATTTGTTTAGCTTTTGAAGGCTCTCTCAACTCTTTTATTTGTTGAGTTAAGAATTCAACTTGTTGTGAAATGAGTTTATTTTGGGCAAGAATAGCATCGTTTGTCCCAAGTTCAAGCACTCCCGGTTTCTTCAAAGTGTTGCCTCTACTTTGACTTTGGAGGTCATTTAGAGCCATACGGTTAATGATATCAGTAGTTTCGTTGGCACTTTTAGACAGCAAAGAACCACCCGAGGTAGCATCCAATAAAGTCTTGCAATTAGGTTGAAGGCCATTCTTGAAAATGTGGATTTGCGTCAATTCGTCAAAACCATGCCCTTTGCACTTCCGAAGCATGGATTTAAATCTTTCCCATGCCTCATTCAATGATTCGTTGGCTCCTTGCGAAAACACGGAGATAGCCGTTTTGGATTCCATGAACCGGTTGTGGGAGAAAAATCTTTCAATGAACTTCTCTTCCAACACGTTCCAATCCGTCATGACTGCAGGTGTTTGATCCAAGTACCAATCTTTGGCTTTGCCGAGCAAAGCATGAGGAAATAGTCTTTTGAACAATGGTAGCTCTTGAGCTTGATCAACTCCGGCTGCCAATGCTATCTCGTAAAATTTGGTGAGAAAAGCAAAGGGGTCTTCATGGTCCATTCCGGTGAATGGACTTCCGTATAGTAAGTTAAGAGTTCCCGTCTTCATCTCGGCTTGCCTTCCCTGGTGGTCGGCAAACTGAGTTGTATTCCTCGGATTGTTGACACATGGTGTGGAAACAGGCGGTGGTGGTGGTGGATCCATGATAGGTGTGAAAGGTGGTGGGTGTGTTGTAGAAGAACCTTCTCCTTGTTCTTGTCATTGTCTAGCTTGTTGCCTCCTTCATCTCGTTCTGCTATTCAGTCTCCTTGCGGTTCTTTCGATCTCGGGATCAAAAAGAAGTTGGTCCTCAGGAACCTGCCCTCGCATAAAACGAAAGCTGCACACTAAACCAAACAATATAAACAAGCACAAGTCAAAAATTCAGAAGTTACAAATTTAGCAACTATTGCGATGCTCGCAATATCAATTCACAATCCCTGGCAACGGCGCCATTTTGTTGGTACATGGATAGAGTATCGGGATTTGTTATCGTCTCCACAGGGATTATGTGATATTGTTGTCGTTCGATAGTTGTTAAGTTCTTAACTTATAGTAACAAGGGGGTTTTAGTTTTCGGTTACGGTAGCTTGCATAAAAAGTAAGAAATTACGGTAAAAGTTTTGGTTTTACGATTTGAGAAAGATTGTCAAAGTTAGGGTTCGACGATCACTTTGCATGCATATGTTCGATCAAACAAAACTTATAAACTCCATTAGATGATAAACACATTCACAAAATCCTCCCAATGTGTTTATTTCTAACACACATTGTGGTTTTTCCCATTTTGATCCATTGTTGATTTCCCACACAATCTATCAAAATGACAACTTGTAGGTTCAACTTTTTAGTGAACAAACTCATTCAATACTATCTCTAGCTAAAGAACAAGGATGGATGAAAACCTAGGTCAAGCGTTGGAAAACACCTTTCAATCATAAACCAACACAAAGTTATCAATAAACAAGGTTTTCACCATACATTCATCATCAAAGAGTTTACAAATGAAGATCATCCCATATACATACAAAGCTTATGATCATCTACATCTAACCTTGACAAAATGAGAGGCTTAGCTACTCATTTTCATGGTAGCTTGAACAACAAGTTTCGGTCGAAGGTTGATCAACATCCGAGTCGAAGAATCGAGATTGGATGGGAATCCACCTTCTTTTTGTAAAATATTGTCAAGAGAAGAAGAAAAATGAGAAAATATGGTTTCTAGGGCACAAAAATCACCTCTAAGCCAAAAACAAGTAAGAAGATGATCCCAAGAAAAATGAAGATAAAAATATGTTGTTCCAAAAAGTAGCCCCTGCTACTTATAGTAATGGTTACTGAGTTGTCATGCTCGCTAGGCGAGCAGAATGGTTCGTCTAGCGAGCCCCAAAATAAGCCACCAAAATAGCCTGCGTCCAGAGGAGTCATCCCAGAAAAGTTTGCATATGTTCGCTAGGCGAACAATCCTTCGCTAGGCGAAGCCCTCGCTTCTCTCATTCGCTCCAGCGAGTCTTGATGTTTTTGCTACTGGAATTGCTCGCTGCCTGCTCGCTGGATGCTCGCCTAGCGAATACTTAGCTACTTCCCTCGCCCCAGCGAGTTTTGATGGTTTTGCTACTGGAATTGTTTGCTGCTTGCTCGCTGGATGCTCGCCTAGCGAATACTTGATCTTTTTGGTTCTGTCCAAGTCTGGGAGTGTTCGCTGGAATCTCGCTGAGTGCTCGCCTAGCGATCACTTTGCTACCTCACTCGCCTAGCGAGCTTGCTAATGTTTGCTTTCTTTCTAGGTTTCTTTGCCATCTTTCTTGTGCCTTAGTTTTCTACTCTTTCATGCCTAATTCCTGCACAATAACACACAAATTAAAGGTACCAAGATCATTTCCATAGTATTGCAAATCAACAAAAGCAAGGGCGGTTTCGAACACTTTTTCGACAAAAAGGAGTGAAAGATGCCCACATTTGATAGCTCAAATAAGCAAACCTGGGCATCTAACATATATGGCATGGAGGTTGTGCTCCCAGTAAAGGTGGAAATCCCATCAATGAGAGTCTTGATGGAAGCCAAGTTGACTGAGGCTGAATGGGTTCAGAATCGTTACGACCAGTTGAACTTGATTGAAGTGAAGAGATTGACTGCCATGTGTCATGGTCAGTTATATCAGCAAAGGATGAAGAAGGCCTTTGATAAGAAGGTCAAGCCTCGTGTGTTCCGAGAAGGTGACCTTGTGCTCAATAAAGTCTTGTCTTCCGCGCCCGATTCCAGGGGCAAGTGGACTCCAAACTATGAAGGTCCATATGTTGTTAAGAGAGCCTTTTCATGCGGTGCTTTGATACTTACAACTATGTGTAGCGTGGTATTCGTTACCATTAGAAATATTGACTAAATCCAAGGTAAATCATACAAGTCGAGTCGCCGCCGCACTTCTATTTATCCAAAGGAATGGTTAGAAAGAGAACAAAAACCTAAAAGTTTTATCGAATCAAAAACTAATAAAAATGTCAGAGATCTGGGTAAGGGGGTTAGTTATGCAATGGGAAGGTATTAGGCACCCAAAGCATCCTAGGTACTCCCAGGGAGCCCTTTTCACATTTGTTGCAAAGCTTGTTGTTTTTTTTTTGAAAATTTATTTGTGCAAACATGATTGAAGGGATGAGAAAAGTGTGTATGTTTGTCTAATGTACTACTTACTAAAAGAAGGGTCAAAAGAAAATGACTTGCACGGACGTCGCATCCACTGCATACGTATCTCATCTGAATCTGAAAATCAGAGTCTTCGTAGCTCGGCTACCTAGGGGTTAAAGAGGAGTGTGCTCGCTAAGACATCGCGTCTTATGCCTACGTATCTCATCTGGGATGAAAATCAGAGCAAAACGTAGTTCGACCACCTATGGGGTAAGGGTTGTGTTTTAGGGTGAACGACGTTACTACGCAATCTACCGGATGCTCGACCTTTGAAGACTTACTCGCCTGTAGTAGAAGGAGTAAACGTGTTCTTAGGAGAAGAAAAATCAATGAGTTTGGGGTGTTTAGGGATGCTCATGCAAAAAGGCAGTCCTAGATGAAGGAACAACGCTACCTTAAATGACATGCCACGAGAGGCTATACGAAACCTAAGAAATCGGTAACATGCAAGAAAAGTAAAGGGATCGAGAGATTTATCGTACGGATAAAGATCCTAAGTAACAGCAATTAAAGAGATAAGAAACCCAAAGTCTCTCAAGCTAGCACCATCAAAGAAAGTGAGTCAGTACAGGTAATCGGAGTAAACCTCCAGGTGGTATCCCACAAATAAAGTGGAACACCAGGCAAGCCATCTCTGCAAGAGTCATATGAGCCCTCACAAAACAAAACTCAACAAACAGGTTAGAGAAACAAGATAGGGTAATCAAGAGTTGCCCCCAAATCAAAATGTAATCACATGAATCATGCCATTAAAATTCACAAAAAGCAACCAAGGGTAGGAGGCCTAAACCTCTTGTCAAACACATGCATCAAAAGGGTATCAAATTCACCCATAATACCTCATACATTCAGAGCATTCAAATTAAAAGCATAAAGTAATGGGAATAAGGCAAACCTGACTGGAGAGATCGAATGAAATTGAATTGCCCGGTTGGGTTTGCAAAGCAATCTGAGGGTTTATATGAGAGGGAATTGGTTCTTTGCCGATAAGTTCCCTTCAGTCTCTGGAGGTTGCTCTAAACTCTGTTAGCTCTTCTCTCACTATCTTTTTCCCTGCCAGGGTAATAGGAATAGAATGAAATTTTGTTTCACTAAAACTCTGAATTTATAACCTGGTTTTTGTGGACCTGTGGGCTCAAATGAGAGAGGCCCAAGTCCAACATTTTTCTGTTATATTTTTATTTATTTATTTATTTAGTTATTTTTTTTTCTTTTTTTTTAACACGTGGGCTTCGCCTAGCGAGCATGACAGCTCATGAACAAACTTTTGCTCCTTCAAGATTAACGTTTTGACTGACGAATAGACCCCATTTGAACCTGTTGGAAGTATCTCAAGCCATTCCCTTGTGTTGACTGATCATCTAAATAGAACCCACAAAGTGTCTTGGATGATACTCAAGCTTCAAACAAAAGATGTTAGTGACACATTTTTGTGCTTTTGGTTAGTAAACAAAAGTAAGAGAAACAATGATGTATAATTCAAGCATGCTTGGTGATCTCAAACCAATCACAAGGAGTCCCACCCAAAGGCAAAGGGAACCAAGATGCTAAAGATCCTTGCGGCAATGCAAATGCAATGTTATGATGCCATGAGGGATCTTAGGGTCAAAATTGGGGTCTTACAGATGCCCCTATTTAAGGTCATTCTAGCCGGAGAAGTGAAGGTTAAAATCTTCATCTCGACGGGGTAGAATGGGCTTAAATAATAACAAAAAGACGAACTTTGGTCCCTAAGAGACCTCATGATGCAAATGTAGGTATGAAAAATGGTAACACTCTGTGGATATATGTGTCCACAAAAGCAAAGAAAATCAGAAACCACTGATAATCCATATGAGTAATTCACTCCATGGGACCAAGACCCTGGGGACTCTCCTGGGGATAGAAAAGGGATAAAAATGCGCGAGCAGGTCACGACTCAAAGCGTGGGGAACAGAATTCCAAAGGGAAAAGATCCAATGGAAAGACTCGAGCTGACTCGAAGATGCATGTATTGGGGAATATGCCAATACAGCAAAAAACTATCCACAACGGATACTTCGGATAAAATCCGGATGAAAACAATCCACTAAGGGACTTCGCTGGGGATGTCCACAAGGACATTCCTAGGGAAGCAGCGGGACGAGGCATTATCGGTTACTGGGTAATAAGCTCAAGGAGACATGTGATCTGAACGCCGGGTATGAGGGTGAGAGATACAACATGCTCAGGAAGAGATGAATATCCAAGACCGGTATAAGGGTGAGAGATATCAATACTTCAAAACGTCTGAGGAAAACCTAAAAGGTATACTTCAACTCAAGGATTCTGACTCCACAGGGGACAAAAAGTCATAATAGGGAGCAGAGAGAAAGGAACACCAGGGATACCGGTTACTGGGCATATAATAGGTGACCAACCAAGGCGTGAATTGGGGAATATTCCCAAAACACTCATCATCCAAAAGAGGGCTAAAAGCAAACTCGATTACAGGATGGATATTCGACTCCACAAAGGGGATACGAATCTTACTCAACTGGGGAAGAACAAAAGGCTTCAGACCTGAGAGTGCATGAGATATACTATCTATTACCGTCAGAACATAGATAATATACTCGCATGGACGATTATCCACAACCGGTTACTGGGTTAATAAAGGATAAATCGACTGAAAAGAAAAGGCATCGGGATACCGAAACTAGGTATATAATGATGGCCAATTTAGGGGAGAAACAATCGTTACCAACAACAACAAGGTAGACGAGAGATGACCTGCTGGGGATAAATTGCGTAATCAGGGCAATTATCCAAGCAGATGAGGGGATATCATCACCGAATATTGGATGAAGATAACTGTCACCAATTAAAGATGAGCAAAAATAGTTACTCTGCAAAAAGGGAAGAAATAAGGTTTACAACTACCGGTATGAGGGTAGAGAAACACAGACTCCGCCGGGGATAATAATTAATAATTATTGAGCAATTATTCATTTACCACGGGGAAACAGGAAAAGAGTCTCAAGAGACCGATCTAGGATCAAACTAGATAGGCACACCAAATCAAGACTTGTCCCGGTGAGGATATAACTCAATGGGGAAAACCATCCCAGTATATGTGTTGGGAAGGAACAAAAACAATCAACATCCACGAGGATATAACCCGGTGGGGAATGTGGAAGAAAGGATAGACGCTTTCTGCTTATGGAGCTGACTCTATATGGAGAGATCAGACACACACATCTGCTCGGGGAAGTATATCACCAAATAGCAGGAGACAACAAACAACGATATATGGCAAAGAATGCAACATGAATATCTGAATAATATAATTATGCATGAATATGCGTGGTTTATGTATGATGTATGCTGACAGACAGACATATCTAACACAACCAGGTCCAGGAATCAACCACCCGATACTACATCTCAAGAGAGAAAGCCAAGTTCACCGGGGAGTATCCAATCTGCTGGGGATCAGAGATACCAGGAAACAAAGAACTCTGCAAGGGATGAATTATCAATCATTCCAGCTGGGGACGAGAGTTATCACAGACAAGGTCCACCACACCAACAACTCTACTGGGGAATTTATCCGAGGAGATAAAGGATTTATCGGGATCAACCACCAAATACCGCTCTTGCCCAAAGAGATCCAAGCTGCTGAGGAAGAAAGATTGCTACTCTGCTGAATGGAAGAGAGGTGACTCTCAACAAGCAATCCACTTGGTAGGATAAACCACAAAAGGTCCCAGAAGGAGGAGATACAGTCATGCCAGGAATATGGACAAAAATCTTACCCTGTTGGGGATCGTACCACCCTTAGGAGAGCACTAAGGATCTCCTAAGTATCCTTTCGTCATTGTGAATGTTCACTTTGTTTAAAAACAAATTATGAAAAATTTGATTGTTTAAAACAATGATATTTTCTTAATCAAAACATGCAAAACATTTGTTGAATAGAAACAGATAAGAGTGCCAATAATTGGATAAAAGGCTCAAATTTATTTGATAGAATGGTAGTCTGCGAATGGCAAGGCTCCATAGATCTTTACAAATTTGAAATTGGTGATATATATTGGAAAAGGGCTACATTGAACATAATGACCATTTCTCCACCAATTCTGAATCCGATGTATTTGAAGCTTTGGCTGATAATGAGCAAGGATCTCTGACGGACGACAGTTGTAGAACAAAGTCTTGTCAGAATGTAGTTACTTGCCAAATCCCTAATTTTTGCCTAGATTGCCCCAGGATGAGGTACTCACTCTAGCGGGATACCTATATTCATTTTTCATGTCTCTAACTTTTTCCTGGACCGCCCTTTCGGGTTTTCAATCCACCGAGACGCTCATTTTTGCCTAAGCCGCCCTTTCGGGTTTTCAACTTAGCGAGCTATTTTTTTTTATTTTTTTAGGCGAAGTATTTCTTGACTGCATCTGAATTCACAGGACGATTGAAATCCTCTCCATCCATAGTTGTAAGTATCAAAGCACCGCCTGAAAAGGCTCTCTTAACAACATATGGACCCTCATAGTTCGGAGTCCACTTGCCCCTGGAATCGGGCGCGAAAGACAAGACTTTATTGAGCACAAAGTCACCTTCTCGGAACGCACGAGGCTTGACCTTCTTATCAAAAGCTTTCTTCATTCTCTGCTGATATAACTGACCATGGCACATGGCAGTCAATCTCTTTTCTTCAATCAAATTCAGCTGGTCATAACGACTCTGAACCCATTCAGCATCAGTCAACTTGGCTTCCATCAAAACTCTCATTGATGGGATCTCCACCTCTACAGGGAGTACAACCTCCGATCTTGACTTAGCGATCATATCGTCAACGTACACCTCAATCTCCTTATGCATCACGTCATGGAACAAGGTAGTAATAGCTCGTTGATACGTGGCTCCGGCGTTCTTCAAACCGAAGGGCATCACTCGATAACAGAATGTTCCCCAAGGTATGATGAATGTTGTCTTCTCCATATCCTCGAGTGCCATTTTAATCTGATTATATCCGGAAAATCCGTCCATAAATGAGAAGACATTGAATTTAGCTGTATTATCTACCAACATATCAATATGTGGTAAAGGGGAATCATCTTTCGGACTAGCTTTATTCAAGTCTCTATAGTCCACACACATCCGGACTTTTCCATCTTTCTTAGGCACGGGCACAATATTGGCCATCCATTGAGGATATGTAGAAGTCACCAGAAACCCCGCATCAATTTGCTTATGAACTTCCTCTTTGATCTTCACTGCCATATCAGGATGAGTTCTTCTGAGCTTCTATTTTACAGGCATGCACTCAGGCTTTAGAGGTAGGAAATGTTGCACAATATCAGTATCTAGACCAGGCATGTCTTCATATGACCAGGCAAAGACGTCAACATATTCTCGTAGCAACTTAATCAACCCCTTCTTAACAGATTCTTCCAGAAGTGCCCCAATCTTTACCTCTCGCACACAATCTTCAGACCCCAAGTTGACTGTTTCCAGATTCTCAAGATGCGGCTGAATGATCTTCTCTTCATGCTCAAGTAGCCGGGTGATCTCATCAGGAATCTCTTCAACATCATCTTCCTCTGCCTCAAATACAGGGAATTCAAAATTAGGAGATGGTGTTGGGTCATTATGTTCAATGGGTTTAGAAATCAACCTGCATAATAATTTTGGATATGAAAAGATTTAGAATTCAAACAAGGCAAATCATTATGCAAATGAAAAAGATCGATTTTATTCTATTTTTTAGGGTTTTATGTGATCACCAATTTCATGCAAAAAGCGAAAAGGGAAAATAAATGGAAAAACAAACATTTAACATGAATTTATTGAATGAAAATATCATTGTATTTATGCGCCAACAATGTCATTACTTCTCCTTTTGGCATGGGAGAAGGGTTTTCAAACTCGGTGAACATTACTTCGACTTATGGATAACTGTTGGAATATCCACAGCGACCCAATTGTTGCAGACCCCACCAGGGATGATGAATTTGCCAGAATCCTTTGTATCTTCTTCTAAAACGGCGGAAGCCTCCTCATTTAGACCAGTGTGGATGAATCCTCCACTCCTGAATAACCCTTGCTTGTTGAAAGTACCAGAAGAAAAACCTATGCCAGCCCGGGACTCGTTGTCTTCTAACTCAATCATTTTTCCTAAACCAGTGGTTGCACCACGCTCAATGGCCAGCTTTGCATCTTTGTAGGAAGCAAATCAAGGAGTTCTCTTCTCAATAGGCTCAACAATAGATAAAGCTTGGAAAGGAGTTCCAATTTCAACCTCAGCATCTATATAACAGAAGGAAGACAAATGGCTAACCAGGAGAGCCCTTTCTCCCCCTACCACCATCAGTTTCTTGTTCTTCACAAATTTCAGCTTCTGGTGTAGGGTGGACGTCACGGCGCCTGCCTCGTGAATCCATGGTCTACCTAAGAGACAACTATACGATGGGTGAATATCCATAACCTGGAAGGTAATCTGGAAATCACTTGGTCCAATCTTGATTGGGAAATCAACTTCCCCAATCACAGTTCGCGGTTCTCTTGCTCTAAGTGATCCATTAAACTTGAAATATTGGCTCTAGTGTAGTACCGGTGAGTCAGCTTATCTTCAAAATAAATAAAGGACACAGAGTTAGACCACGGGGCAAGGGACCGGAAACAAAACCTGCTTATGCATATGATGCATGCAATGCTTGTGCATATGATTTGTTTTTTTTATTTCAAAGGAACTTTAGAGTTTTATTTGCAAATTCTGGAAATATTAAGCATTTTATCACATATGGAAATATCTCATCAAATAATATCAGGGAAAAGAAGTGCAGCATCGTCAATCATATACAAGAGAAAAGGAAAATAATCGTCTTATGGATCCCTAGAAACAATCATCTAAAGCTCGGGACACAGGAAGATAAGATGCGCGAAGCCTCTTCACCTCCCTCTCGTAGGCTGCCTCCATATCTGCCTTCTCTTTGGCGAGTCGATCATACTTCCTCTTCCAGAGCTTAGAAGACTGAGGAAGTAGAGAAGTCCATACATCATCAGGGTCATCAATAACCTGATGCTCAAGAAACTCAATCAACACATCCTTCTCCTTAATCTGCTGAAGCAACTCTTCACGTTCACGGATCCAGGCACGTGAACGGTCTTCGTCTCTCAACTCCTCTGCTCCTTGATTAGGAAGGGTTGAAGGCCCAGCCATAATCATAGGTGTAGGTCTCGGATACTCGTAAGGCATGAGATACTCAGACGCCCTCTTCCTAACCCAAACAGTGTAAGGCTCCAAAGCGATGTAATTCTTAGGACCTAACTCTTTCCTTCCTTTCCTATGAATCTTGCGCCAAGCGCGGACCATCCTAGCTTTCAAGCCTTGGGGATCTTTACCATCCTGAAAGAATACACCCTCTAACAGAATGTTATTGGGTTTATCCTTTAAGGGGAACCCAAGCTGCCGACTTGCCAAAACAGGATTGTAGTTAATCCCACCACATGTACCAAGAAGAGGTACATTGGAGAATTCGCCACAAGAGTCAATAATCTGCACACCATCATACACATGGTTATACCAAGAGATATCATCAATAGTGAGAGACATAAGTCTCGTGGACCACCGTAGACATTCCTTGTTCTCCTTGAAAGCGACTGTCTGAGGTAAGTGAAAAATAAACTACTTATACAACAGAGGCAAACAACACACAATGGCGCCACCACCCTTTGCATTCCTCATATGCAAAGAGAAGTAGGTATCGCCCAACAGAGTTGGAACGGGATAAAGAGTATAGAAGATCCTAATAGCGTTCACATCCACAAACTTGTCGATGTTGGGGAATAACACCAGCCCATAAATGAGAAGTACAAATATGGCCTCAAAGGCGTCCTCACTCATGGCCTTCCCATACATAGTAGCTTGAGCAATGAGGAACTCAGAAGGGAGACCTTGAATTCCACCTTTGGTAGTCATATGAGCACCAACCAGAGATTCATCTATGTGTAACATGTCAGCTATCTCTTGAGAAGTAGGAATACTCTCCAAGCCACTGAACGAAAACTGGTCTAGAATAGGTATACCCACAAGGTAAGCATACTCCTCAAGGGTAGGCAAAAGCTGGAAATCCGGAAACGTGAAGCAACAGTACAAGGGATCATAAAACTGCACCAATACACTCACCAATCCTTCATCCACCTGAGTAGTCAGAAGAGGAAGAAGCTTCCCAAAACGAGCCTTGGAACCCAAAGGATCTAATACATAGGATGTCAGATTCCTTAACTCTTTCAAATCTCGTTTCCTGAAGTTGTACTTCTTTGTATTCCTTCTTTGTCTTTCCATGTCTGAAAATTTTGCAAATCAACCCCTTAAGTTCCTTGAAAATTTTCTTATTTATTGATGATATGGATGCAAATGGGTGCATGAATGCATGAATGCAACAATCACACTCAAGGATCAAGCAAAGCACACCAAACAAAGGTCATGGGATGGATCATGTTATCCTTAATACACATCATCCATTTTGGTGGATTATGGTTTACACCTTATCAACACCCAAGTTCCATTGTTATTAAGGATTCATGAACGGATCAACCATGAATCAAGGGTTTGTTGTAAGTCACGAGCATGGAGTTAGGTTAAGAACCACCTAAAAGGGAGTGTACTAGGGTTTAAACCTGCCAAACATGTTCTACAAGAGGTTCCCATAGTCATCATCCCATCTTTCGGATATTATTGGAGAAACGACTACTCGTATTCCAAAAATATTCTCAAGAGAGACTCTTATGAGTGTAGTATCGCGTAACAATCATATCAAATCTTACACTTGAACGACTTTCGCACTACATCCTAAGAATAAGCCAAGATGGGCTTGGTAAACTAAGGTCCTTGGCTTCTAAGGTCTATATTGGAAAGAGTAATGTCTAACCACAACTTACTTGTGTGACATTATTGATCCCAACATAACCTCCACCAAGTGAATGGACTTGCAAGTCAACTTGCTAAGGAATAACTCCACACAAGTCGACAAGACTATGCCATTCTCCTATCCTAAGTGCACTCGAGTCCGGGTATAGAACTCATCTCACAAAGATCACCAAGCATACAAGGAATTAATATTCAAACAATTCAATCATTACATACAATACAGTAATCCCAAATTGCACAAAAATATGTCACAAAAAAATATACAATACAATACAACAAATATGAAAAGTAGGCAAAACCCACTAGGATGTTTCGATCCCCAGTAGAGTCGCCATTTTTCTGTAGCGGGGTATTCGTTACCATTAGAGATATTGACTAAATCCAAGGTAAATCATACAATTCGAGTCGCCACTGCACTTCTATTTATCCAAAGGAATGGTTAGAAAGCGAACAAAAACCTAAAAGTTTTATCGAATCAAAAACTAGTAAAAATGTCGAGATCTGGGTAAGGGGGTTGGTTATGCAATGGGAAGGTATTAGGCACCCAAAGCATCCTAGGTACTCCCAGGGAGCCCTTTTCACATTTGTTGCAAAGGTTGTTGTTTTTTTTTTGAAAATTTATTTGTGCAAACATGATTGAAGGGATGAGAAAAGCGTGTATGTTTATCTAATGTACTACTTACTAAAAGAAGGGTCAAAAGAAAATGACTTGCACGGACGTCGCATCCACTGCATACGTATCTCATATGAATCTGAGAATCAGAGTCTTCGTAGCTCGGCTACCTAGGGGTTAAAGAGGAGTGTGCTCGCTAAGACATCACGTCTTATGCCTACGTATCTCATCTGGGATGAAAATCAGAGCAAAACGTAGTTCGACCACCTATGGGGTAAGGGTTGTGTTTTGGGGTGAATGACGTTACTACACAATATACCGAATGCTCGACCTTTTGAGACTTACTCGCCTGTAGTAGAAGGAGTAAACGTGTTCTTAGGAGAAGAAAAATCAATGAGTTTGGGGTGTTTAGGGATGCTCATGCAAAAAGGCAGTCCTAGATGAAGGAACCGCGCTACCTTAAATGACATGCCACGAGAGGCTATACGAAACCTAAGAAATCGGTAACATGCGAGAAAAGTAAAGGGATCGAGAGATCTACCGTACGGATAAAGATCCGAAGTAACAACAATTAAAGAGATAAGAAACTCAGAGATCTCTCAAGCTAGCACCATCAAAGAAAGTGAGTCAGTACAGGTAATCGGAATAAACCTCCAGGTGGTATCCCACAAATAAAGTGGAACACCAGGCAAGCCATCTCTGCAAGAGTCATATGAGCCCTCATAAAACAAAACTCAACAAACAGGTTAGAGAAACAAGATAGGGTAATCAAGAGTTGCCCCCAAATCAAAATGTAATCACATGAATCATGCCATTAAAATTCACAAAAATCTCACAAAAAGCAACCAAGGGAATGAGGCCTAAACCTCTTGTCAAACACATGCATCAAAAGGGTATCAAATTCACCCATAATACCTCATACATTCAGAGCATTAAAATTAAAAGCATAAAGTAATGGGAATAAGGCAAACCTGACTGGAGAGATCGAATGAAATTGAATTGCCCGGTTGGGTTTGCAAAGCAATCTGAGGGTTTATATGAGAGGGAATTAGTTCTTTGCCGATGAGTTCCCTTCAGTCTCTGGAGGTTGCTCTGAACTCTGTTAGCTCTTCTCTCACTATCTTTTCTCTGCCAGGGTAATAGGAATAGAACGAAATTTTGTTTCACTGAAACTCTGAATTTATAACCTGGTTTTTGTGGACCTGTGGGATCAAATGAGAGAGGCCCAAGTCCAAAAAATTTCTGTTATATTTTATTTATTTATTTATTTATTTTCGTTTTTTTTATTTATTTTATTTTTTTTTAACACGTGGGCTTCGCCTAGCGAGCATGACAGCTCATGAACAAACTTTTGCTCCTTCAAGATTAACGTTTTGACTGACGAATAGACCCCATTTGAACCTGTTGGAAGTATCTCAAGCCATTCCCTTGTGTTGACTGATCATCTAAATAGAACCCACAAAGTGTCTTGGATGATACTCAAGCTTCAAACAAAAGATGTTAGTGACACATTTTTGTGCTTTTGGTTAGTAAACAAAAGTAAGAGAAACAATGATGTATAATTCAAGCATGCTTGGTGATCTCAAACCAATCACAAGGAGTCCCACCCAAAGGCAAAGGGAACCAAGATGCTAAAGATCCTTGCGGCAATGCAAATGCAATGTTATGATGCCATGAGGGATCTTAGGGTCAAAATTGGGGTCTTACACTATGGATGGGGAGGATTTCACTCGTCCTGTGAATTCGGATGCAGTCAAGAAATACTTCGCCTAAAAGAAAAACAGAATTGCTCGCTAAGTTGAAAACCCGAAAGGGTGGCTTAGGCAAAAATGAGTGTCTCGGTGGATTGAAAACCCGAAAGGGCGATCCAGGCAAAAGTTAGAGACATAAAAAATGAATATGTATCCCGCTAGATTGAGTACCTCGCCCTGGGGCAATCTAGGCAAAAATTAGGGATTTGGCATGCAACTGCATCCCGACAAGACTTTATCCTACAACTATCATCTTTCAAAGAATTTCACTTAGTCATCGTCAACTGAAGCTTCAAATACATCGGATTCAGAATTGGTGGAGAAAAGGTCATTATGTTCAATGTAGCCCTGTTCCAATATATATCACCAATTTCAAATTTGTAAAGATCCATGGAGTCTTACCATTTGTAGACTACCATTCCATCAAATAAATTTGAGCATTTATCCAATTCTTCACACTCGTATTTGTTTTTGTTCAAACAAATATTTTGCATGTTTTAATTGACAAATATCATTGTTTTGAATAAATAATTTTTTTTCATAAGTTGTTTTTAAACAAAGTGAACATTCGCAACGAAAAGGATAATTGGGACGTCTTCAGTGCTCTCCCAAGGATAGTATGACCTCCAAAAGGATAAGACATTTGTTCATATTCCCATCATACATGTATCCTCTTCATTATCTTTCAAGTTGTCTCCTCCGCAAGTGCAAAAGAAGGGTAAGCATCGCCAAATTCCCCAGAGAGTCTGGAACCTTGATCCCCATTTTGTTGGGAGGAGTATGTCTCTAACAACCCACAAAAAAGTTTGGAGTTTGGCCTTAATCTTCTAACTCCTTAGTAAGGCTGGATTTAGCATTTGTGTTATCAATTATATGGTTGTCATCCCTTGGTTGGATAGACCTAAAATTCCTTATAAATTGATAAATTGATATGCTATCTTTTCAAGGAAGTTGGTCTTCCCTCATTGGACTTCTCCCGCAGAGTGAGCAGGAAATCCCCAGCATGAGTGGAATTCTCAATAATTTGGTTTGTAGCTTATCCCCAGTGGACTCGCCTACATTAATCTCCAGCGGATGGGCTTTGTTCATCCTCAGCATCGGATTTTATTCCCTGCAGATATCAGTGTTTCCTGGTTTCTGTTGCCCCCCGTCAGATTGGGAGTCTCCCCGATGGGCCTGGTTTTCTCTTTCGAGATGTAGTACCAGATGTTTGTCCATTGATTCCTGGACTTGGTTATTTCTCGTGGATGATTGTTATTTTTATCCTTTCTTCTGTATTCCCCACCGAGTTATATTCTCGTGGATGATTGTTATTTTTGTTTCCTCCCAAAATATGTACTAGGGATGGAATTACTCCCCAGAGTTATATCCTCATTAGGTTGAGTCTTGTTTCGTTGTGTCTCTCTAGTTCGTTCCTAGTTTGACTCCTCTTGTTTTTTTCCCCGCACTTCCCCGTAGTTTGGATGAATAATTGCTCAATAACTAGTAATTGTCCATCTTTTCCCCGGCGGAACCTGTGGTTTTCTACCCAGTAACCGGTAGATGTAATCCCCTCTTTGTTGGTTATCTTTATCCAATATTCGGTATTGATATTCCTTCATTTTTTAGTATATCTCCCAGTAACCGGTGATATATCTCCCGGATCATTGATTTTGTCAATGTATCCCCACGATTCATCTCTCATTTACCCTTTTGTTGGTAATGATTGTTTCTCCCCTTGATTGGTCATCATTTTATACCCAGTAGCCGGTATCCCGATGTCCTTTCTTTTCGGTCGATTTATCCTTTATTAACCCAGTAATCGATTATGGATAATCTTCCATGCGAGTATGTTAACTACGTTATGACGGTAATAGATAATATATCTTATGCGCTCTTCAGTCGAAGTCTTTTTCTTCCCCAGTCGAGTAAGAGTCGTATTTCCTTATGGAATCGGATGCCCATCCTGTAATTGAGTTTGCTTTTTCAGCCCTCCTTTCGGATGATGAGTGTCTTGGAAATATTCCCCAATTCACGCCTGGTTGGTCAACTATTATATGCCCAGTAACCGGTATCCCTGGTGTTTCTTCCTTTCTGCTCCCTATTATGACTTTTGTCCCTTGTGGAGTCAGATTTTCCTGAGTTGAAAAGTACCTTTTCGGGTCTTCCTCAAATGTTTTGGATAATTGATATCTCTCACCCTTATACCGGTGATTTGATCATATGTCTCTTTGAGCTTATTACCCAGTAACCGGTAATACCTCATTTTGTTGTTTCCTCAGCTGAGTCCTCTTTGGACATTCCCCATCGGAGTCCCTTGGTGGATTTTCTCAGCCTGAGTCCGGATTTTTATCCGAAGTATCCTTTGTGGATAATTTCGCTGTATTGGCCTATTCCCCAATACATGCATCTTTGCGTCAGATCGAGTCTTTCCATTGATTTATTTTCATGGAATCCCTTCGTGTCTCCCAGCAAGTTTTAAGTCGTGACCTGCTCACGCATTTTACTCCCCTTTACTCCCCCCAGAGTCTATGTTCCATTTATGAGTGTATTACTCATATGGATTTTCAGTTTTTCCTGATTTCTTCTCCTTTGTGGACATATATCCCCACAGAGTATTACCTTTTGCATACATACATTTGCATTATGAGGTCTCTTAGGGACCAAAATTCGTCTCTTTGTTATTATTTAAGTCCTTTCTACCTTGTCGAGACGAAGATTTTAACCTTCACTTCTCCGGCTAGAATGACCTTAAATAGGGGCATCTGTAAGACCCCAATTTTGACCCTAAGATCCCTCATGGCATCATAACATTGCATTTGTATCTTGCCTCAAGGATCATAGCATCTTGGCTCCTAACCTTTGGGTGGGAACACTTGTGAGTTGGTTTGAGATCACCAAGCATGCTTGAATTTTATATTATTTCTTTCCTTACTTTGATTACTAACCAAAAGCATAAAAATATGTCACTAACATCTTTTGACTTGTAGCTCAAGCAAGCATGTTACCTAAAGCTCCTAGGAGACCCTATGCTCATTGATATGGCCAGGTGAAGATGAAAGCAAGCATGAAAATGGTTCACAAGGCCCTCATCCATCATATATGCCTCCCAAGCATCTCAATTCATCATTTTGATCAAAGCAAACCAAAGGGCTTGAGGATTGTTTCCCAAGGAAACCCTAATTCATTTGTGCATCAACTATGCCTTGCTCATGAAGCAACCTCAACCCATGATCAAATACAATTAAGGGAAGTTCTTTCATTCATCATTTCATGCATATTTGAGCTTATTTGAGTGTCCTCAATCATCAATTCATCAAGATTTGAAGTTTGGACTTGAGAAGTTGATCAGTCAATTCATCTGACTATTTTGAAATCCACTGAGACCTAACTTTTGATGTGTTTGTCAAATGGATATTACCCGAAGAGAAACAATGTTCTTAAGAACCATATGAACAACTTTCATTTTCATCAAAAATTGATTTTAAGCTTGGAAGATCATCATCCATTTCAAAACATTATAGGTCATTTTGACTGAAACCCTAATTTTGGGTCAACTTCCCAAGAACATAACTCATTAATTTTTCATGATTTTGAGGTGGGATCAAATGAATTAGAAAGTTTAAGATGTATAATTCATTTGTTATGTTGATAAAATTTTCATAATCCTAAAAGAAATACATGTGATAATGCAAAACATTACAAGTCACTTTGGACCAAAAGCATTGAAATATGAAAAAGTCCAACTTCAAGTGCCCATAACTTTCTCATCAAAAATCCAAATTATGCAAACTGTAAGTCCAAATTAATTGTCCTGAAAATATCTACAACTTTCATGTTTAAGGTTTTGTTATTTGGAGCTTTCATCATTGAAACATAAGGGCTTGAAGTTTGCCTATTTTGGAAATTTTCACATACACATGTTTTGCACCTTGCACTTTATGATCAATTTTCATAGATTTCCCAATTTCAAATGAAGTTTTTTTCAACATAACAATTGATCCTCATGTCAAGAGCTTTCCAACCATTACCCATAAGGCCGTGTTCTATTTTTGGAGAAGGCATTTTCGAAGAGAAGAACATTTTGGTGCATTTTTAGAAACTTGATTCAAACTTTATGAATGAGCCAAATACATCTCATCTGCACGTCCAAAACCTATTTGCTGATGTTAAGCTTGCTATTCCAATTAGATTTGGGCCCTCCATGCGCCTGTACAGGCCCATGCATGGAGGCCCTTATCATTCATGCACACACTTTGCTCATGCTTGCAGCTTCCATTTGCTATAAATAAGTGTGCCAGGCTTCATAATTTGATAACCTGAAGGCGCTTGTTATGCTACACAACTCCCTCCATAGCCATACCTAAAGGAATTCTCACTTTCTTTTCAAAAATTCAGATCTGAATTTCAACTTCATTGGTTGATTTTCAGACTCATAATTCCTTGACCTTGCTTCATCTTCATCACTAGATCATACTGCAAGCATTAGCTAAGGAGATTTGTGCTTTCTAGATCCACATTTTAGAGGTGGATATCCAAACTTTTCTTCTTCGAAACACCTTGATTATTGTTTGTTTCTTGCATTTTTTGGCTTGGCTGAAGTCCTCTCATCAGAGGCAATTGAACTGTATCTTCAATTTTGAAATTCCATTAAGTTCAAGATGAACACCATCATTTTCAACCTCTGATTTCTCTCTCCATGGAGGTCTAGAGTGAAAATAGATGGCACAGGGGTGATGTACATCACCCCAGCTTTCCATTGATGTATAGATCGCCTTATTTTGTTAGGTTTTGTTCTCTGCAACTCTCGCCGGAATCTCTGGTCTCGCCGGAGAAGACGGTGGTGTACACCACCGTTCGTTTGCCAGATCAAACCACAGCCGTGCGATGCATTCTCCAAATTTAATCTCATCCTTCCATCTTTATGACTATTTTAATGGCTTGGTGTTTCTCATTGACCAGCGTGTTTGGTGGATGCGCGCATATGAGTCGTCTGATGCGCCAGTTCAATTAATGAGCTTGGATCCAACACATCACGTTTTTTCTCATTTTTTATTTCTGATTTAATTTCCATTTTATTTCTTTTATTTCTTTTCATTTCAAAAAATCATATCTCATTCATTTTAATTCCAAAAAATATGAGACCAATTGCATTATTTCTCTTTTAACTTCTACTTTCTAAAAATGATTTTTAATATTTTTTATTTTATCATTTGATATTTTTTATGAATTTTCTCTTTTCTGGTTGTTTTTAATTCATTTTAAATAGTTTTCAATATCCAAAAAATACAAAAATATTTTCTTAACCTCTTTGAATGATGATGGATCTATGAAAAATATTCTCATCAATTTCTTAATTGATTTGAGATTTATTTGAGATTTTAATTCAATTAGGTTATTTTTATGCCTTTTTCATTTATTAAAAATAGTTTTCAAGTGAATGGATTTGCATTAAGGATAGGTTGTTTCCTAATCAAGCAAAGAACCTAAATCAATACAAGATCATTTCTCATCTTCTTTTGGTAAGGCAAGTTGTAGGAGCTTGATTCACTAATCAAGATCTCTAACTTGTGTTGTTGCCTATATTTTTATTGACCGACCTCAAATAGGTGTGACTACTACATTAGTCCACTTACGATTGCTTAACATAGCGCTAAATTGCCTTATGGCACACTAACACTAACAATTGACCATTAACATTTAATTATTGCACTTTACATTTATGCAATTTAATATTCTTATACATATTATTCATTTGCTTTTTTCTCTTGCTCACTTGAGCACATGTTTATGTTAATGCAATTTGCCTTTTGCTCACTTGAGCACATAATTGTGTATATACTATTGTGCTTGTGTTTTGTTTTGATTGTTGTGAGCCAAATGCAAATGGACAAAAGGACTTATACTTTAGGATATTCCCTATGTAAAATGGAGTCAAAGAGAAACTAGGCCTCATGCCTTTAGAGTGATATAAAAGTCAAAGAGCAACTAGGCCTCATGCCTTTAGAATGCTTAATGTTGAAGACTTTGAAAGGACCTAATCTCTAAACTCAATCTTGTCCACTCATTGTTTGCATTATAGAACTTTTTGATGTGTGTGTTCTTGTTCTAGGGATTCCAACTTGAGCCTAATTGAAGAACCATTGTCATGAACATCCAAAGGGAGAGATAAAAAAGCTATTGGAAGATTCCTAGGAGCTTGTGTGATTGTGTGCTTGATTGCTTGAGTAATTGCTTATTTGCTTGCTTATTCCAAAGGATGGGAGCTACTTGGATCATCACTATGATCTCAAGAAGGGAACTCCATTTGTGGTTTTATTTCTCTTCGTTCATATTTGTATGATTAGGACTTAGCCATTCTTCTTCTTCCCTCCACTCTAACCCAAGCCAAAACTTTTGTGCATTACATTAACATTTGTTTTCAACATTAGAAACCTAAGCATTATGCTTTTGATTTTCCAAACTTCTTTTTATAACACTTATTTTGAATTGAATTCTTAAGTCAACTTTGACCATATTTTGTAAATACTTTTCATTGGTAAATACAACTCACTCAATTGTTTTTGTGGTTTCAATGGCCATTTCTTGCCAAAGTTTTTATAAACCATTAGCTATTAGGTTTGAGTTATCCTTGAGGTTGATATAATGCTCACCTATATCCTTAGTGATGGACAATGAGTCTTCCATGCTTATTATAGGGTTAACCCCTCACTAGCATGTTGAAGATATCCTCACATGGTGGATTTGTGGTTTTAGGTTGAGTTTTCTCCCTTGGATAACAAAAGACCTTAAGGTTTTTGGACCAATCAATCTACCAACTTCTTTTGAGATTTTTACCCCGAACTACGAGGTTTTGATCCTAATCTTTTTTAAGATGGTACGTAGGCAGTGGGTTTATCCATTCAAACACAAAATTATAAATAAATGTGTATATTCTTCTCTCATCTCCCCAATCATATTTGCACAAATAATTTTTTCGCAAATACCAACCTACCTTACAACAAATTGTGAAAAGGGCTCCCTAGGAGTACCTAGGATGTTTTGGGTGCTTAAAACCTTCCCATTGCATAACCAACCCCCTTACCCCGATCTCTGGCATTTTTATTAGTTTTTGATTCGATAAAACTTCTCGGTTTTTGTTCGCTTTCTAACCTTTCCTTTGGATAAATAGAAGTGCGGTGGCGACTCGACTTATATGATTTACTTTTGATTTAGTCAATAAATCTAAAGGTAACGAAAACCCCGCTATAGCTAAGAATAGTTGTCTTACCAACTGATATGCATATCAACTTACCCTAATCCACCAACATAAACAATGCTCTACTAAGTGCCTCTTCGACAATACAGAAAAGCAAGAGAGACATATGATCTCCTTGCCTTATTCCTTTAGAAAAAGAAAAACTCCTGCAACTTTACCATTTATCGTGATTGATATAAAGTGTTAACTAATTAGATAGTTTGATTTCAACATAAATATTATACATTAAATTTATTTGTGTCATATAAGTCCCAATTGAGGAAAAAAGACAAGACATGTGTGTATGATGTGGCCAATATATATATTGTGATGGTTTGATAAAATGTTTGATAAATCGCAATTGAGGAAAAAAATGAGACAAGTATGTATGTTGTGGACTACGGTTCTTGTCTTATATTATATTATTTTCAAAATAGTTATATTATAGTTATATTATTATAAGGAATATATATATATATATATATATATATATATATATATATATATATATATATATATATATGCAAAACATTGATATAGAGTATTAACTAATTAGAATGGATCAATAGCGGTGGCTTATGTAGCTTGTTTTAAGATGACTTAAGTAGCTTAGTTGACTTAGATAGTTTGATTTCAACATAAATATTATAGTTTAAATTTATTTGTGTCACATAAGTCCCAATTGAGGAAAAAAGATGACAGAAGTATTATATTTTTGCCAATTGTCCTTTTCTTTTATTATATTGATTTCAACATAGTTACATTATATATAAAATTATATATAAAATATTAACTAATTAGAATGGATCAATATTAGAGGCTTACATAACTTATTTTAAGATAACTTAAGCAGCTTAGTTAACTTAGATAGTTTGATTTCAATATAAATATTATGGTTTAAATTTATTTGTGTCACAGAAGTCTCAATTGTGGGGAAAAATGAAACAAGTATGAATATTTTTTTAAAATAACCATATTTTTTAAATTAATTTCTCAAATAACGAATATTTCAAAAAAAAATACCGGAATAAACAGATGCGCCAGATCAACTGCGCGTCCATTTAAAAGGAAGAGCATGCGCCAACACCATTGATGCATGTTTTAAAAGCAATGCATGGAGGTGCCAACATTGCTAGCGCATGCATGTGCATCAGATGTGTGGCGCCTTGCCCTTTGACGTATGTATTCTGAACACCCATATTTTTTCACACAACTTTTATCCTACAACCACATTTTCTTTCATTCTACTTCAATCTCCTTCAAGTTTTTGATTTTTAACCATGTCTGAATACATTCACAAGAGAAATGCCGATTTAATCTTTTCCGTCGTAGCGTCTCCGATAAAGATTCAACTTTAGAATATAGATTCGTTTGAACGTCTTAATCGGACGTTGAACCGTTGGTTAGATGGAGAAATTAGAGACGGTGAAAGGATTAAAAGAATCCAATGGTTTGTGTCCACGTTCAACCAAAATGGAGAAGTGCGTCAATGAGTGGATATTAAGATTGGCAGAGACATTCACAGGATGATGCATAATATGTTCAAAATTGTTTTGATGGTTTGCATAATATATATATTTTGTTAAGATGAAACAAGTATGTATGTTGTGGTCAATTGTTCTAATCTTTTATTATATTGCTTTCAACATAGTTAAGACTTGATATAAAATGTTAACAACTTAGAATTGATCAATAGTGAAGGCTTGTGTAACTTGTTTTAAGATAGCTTAAGTAGCTTAATTAGCTTAGTTTGCTTGATTTCAATATAAATATTATAGTTTAAATTTATTTGTGTCACATAAGTCTCAATTGAAAAGAAAAAAAAAGACAGGTATGTATGTTGTGACCACTCGTTCTTGTCTTTTATTATATTATTTTCGAAATAGTTATATATATATATATATATATATATATATATATATATATATATATATATATATATATATATATATATATATATATATTCTAAGCATCGATATAAAGTGTTAACTAATTAGAATGGATGAATTGTGGTGGTTTACGTATCTTATTTTAAGATGACTTAAGTAACTTAGCTAGTTTAGATAGTTTAATTTTAATATAAGTATTATAGCTTATATTTATTTGTGCCATATAAGTCCCCATTGAGGAAAAAAGGTGAGACAAATATGTATGTTGTGGCAAATTGTTCTTATCTTTTATTATATTGCTTTCATAACATAGTTACATTAATATATATATATATATATATATATATATATATATATATATATATATATATATATATATATATATATATATATATAAAGCATTAATATAAAATGTTAACTAATTAGAATGGATCAATAGTGATGGTTTACGTAGTTTATTTTAAGATAGCTTAAGAACCTTAGTTAGCTTAGATAGTTTGATTACAATATAAATATATACTTTAAATTTATTTGTGTGACATAATTGCAAATGAGTAAAAAAGATTAAACAAGTATGTATGTAGTGGTCAATTGTTGTTCTCTTTTATTATATTGCTTTCAACATACTTACATTATTATATGGGATATATATATATATATATATATATATATATATATATATATATATATATATATATATATATATATATATATATATATATATATATATATATATATATATATATATATATATATATATATATATATATATATATATATATATATATATATATATATATATATATATATATATATATATATATATATATGTTAAGCATTGATATAAAATATTAACAAATTAGAATTGATCAATAGTGGTGGCTTACGTAACTTGTTTTTGTTGGAACAAGATCAAACTTGTTCAAGGTGAATCAATGGTGGAAGTTGTTATTTTGGTGGTAGAAAGGTTAATTGAGGAAGATGATGAAAATAGAGAAATAAGAAAAATTAAGATGAGAACATTGAATGGCATTTTCTGAAGGCATTAACAACAAATATTATAATTGAGGTCTATGTATAGTGTACAAAGCACTAAACAAACAGACTAAACAAAGCATCCAAAACTGCCTAATAAAACAAAACTGTTTTTCTGTTTTGGCTTCAGGAAATTGCTTTTTCTGCAGCAAACAAGAAGCCTTCCAAAATAGCTTCTCAAATAAGCTATTCTCCAAAAACACTTCAAAAGCCAATTACACTGCATTTGACTTATTCTGATCATCCAACACACCACCTTAAGTCAAATGTTCAATGTTCTTCATGCCCAACCTCTCCACGAGTCGCTTGAAAACATCATTCGTAACCGCTTTCGTCAACAAGTCCGGGACTTGTTCTTCACTTCTGCAGTAGCTCAAACGTAACTGTCCAGAACTCACTAAATATCTCAAGTAATGGAATCTCATCTCAATGTGCTTGCTTCTCCCATGTGCTATGGGATTCTTAGCAAGATTGATGGCTGAAACGTTGTCCATCAACAACAAAACAACTTCTCTCGTGTTGTTGTCCAGCTCACGTAGTAAGTTCACAAGCCACACAGCTTGGCATGCACACAATGACGCTACAATGTACTCCGCCTCGTAAGAAGAGAGAGCAACCACCGGCTCCTTTTTAGAACACCAAGAGATTGGTGCTCCGCCGAACATAAAGACATAACCAGCCGTAGACTTTCGATCATCTTTATCTCCCATCAATTGGAGTCGATGTATCTAAGTAAATTGCACCTTCTACTTGTGTCACTTGCCGGAAACAAAATTCCACAGCCAAGAGTACCTTTCACATAACGAAGGATCCTCTTAACCGCTGCTAAGTGTGATACCTTTGGCCTCTCCATGAACCTACTAGCAATACCGACACTAAATGCTAAATCTAGTCGCGTATTGCACAAATAACGCAATGGTCCAATCAATCTCCGGTATTGAGTCGGATCCACATCTTGCTCTTCCTCGCTTTTGGATAGTTGTGACTGTGCCTCGGCTGGAGTTATGGAAGCATTACAATGCTCCATATCACACCTCTTTAAGATCTCCAAAGCATACCTACTTTGATGCATGAGCAGCCCCAACTTTGTCTTTTGGAACTCTATGCCTAAGAAGTACTTCACATACCCAAGGTCACTCATTTCAAACTCCTTCATAAGCTCTTCTTTGAAGCTTGAAATGTACTTTTCATAACTTCCAGTAATCAACAAATCGTCCACATATAGACAAAGTATGATTACTCCTTCGCTTGCACCCGATTTCACATAAACACCATGCTCGGACACACACTTTTTGAAACCAATGTCGTTAAGAAAACCATCTATGTGTTTGTTCCAAGCTCTTGGAGCTTGTTTCAAACCATAGAGTGCCTTCCTCAACTTGTAGACCCTTGCCTCTTGATTTTGAATAACAAAACCAGGGGGTTGTCCAACATACACCTTCTCATCCAATGGACCATTAAAAAATGCCGATTTGACGTCCATTTGATATAACGACCAACTATTGTTATTTGCTATCGCAACAACTAACCGGATGGTTTCATGTCGAGCAACCGGAGCAAATACCTCATCAAAGTCTATGCCTTCCTTTTGCGAAAATCCCTTTGTAACTAATCGAGCCTTATGCTTGATTATCTCGCCTTTCGGATTCGCTTTCACTTTGAAGACCCACTTCACACCAATTGCCTTTTTACCTTTCGATAAGTCAACCAACATCCAAGTATTGTTTTTTTCAATCGATTCAAGCTCTTCCTTCATTGCATTCATCCACTTTGGATCGCTTAATGCCTCCTCCGTATCTACTGATTCGGATTCGGCCATTAAAGCCAAATGAATGAGATCACCATCGTTATTTATATCACTATCACGGAATACCTCACAATCTCGGAGTCTTTGAGGCATACCTCTCTGCCTCGCTGGTCGTCTACTCGATTCACCATTCTCTGTTGCGAATGGTTGCTATCCAGCATCATTAACAGGCTGAAAATTCAAATTTTCTCCCAGGAAATTGATTTTCCCATGTGGTAAATCGATTTCTGGGCCTTCATTTCAAATCTCAGCAGCTTCAGGAAGTTCAATTTCGGGCTGGAAATCGATTTCCCCTTTCTGGGAATCAATTTCCTGGACTGGTATAGCAGAAATTCTGTTGTCAAAAGTACGAATTTCATCCACGATCACGTCTCGACTAATCACGATCTTCTTGCTACTCATATCAAACAACTTGTAGCCTCAGGTAGGATGATAACCAACAAGCAACATTTTTTCACCCTTGTCATCTAACTTCTTTCGAAGTTGACCCGGAATATGTCGAAACGCTACCGAATCGAAAACACGCAAATGACTCAAACTCGGTTTGAATCCGGACCATACCTCTTCTAGAGTAACCTTTTCAAGCTTCTTTGTAGGACACTTATTCAGCAAATAGGCGGCAGTAGAAACGGCTTCACCCCAAAGCTCTTTTGGTAAATTCTTCGCTTTCAACATGTTACACACCATGTTCATAATCGTCCGATTTTTCCTCTCGGCAACACCATTTTGCTGAGGCGTATAAGATGGTACAACCTCACGCACTATACCCTCGTCATCACAATAACTCCTAAATTCACTCGAAGTAAATTCGCCTCCACCGTCGGTTTTGAGAATTTTGAGTTTGTGACCTCTTTGTCGCTCAACCATGGATTTGAACCGTTTGAACACTTCAAACACCTCATCCTTCCTCCGAATGAGATAAATCCATAGCTTCCTACTAAAATCATCAATAAACGTGACGAAGTATCGATTGCCTCCATACGAATTGACTTGCATTGGTCTGCATACATCGGAATACACCACCTCAAGGTGATGCTTGGTCCTATGACCCGCATCCTTGCTGAAATTACTCTTGTGTTGCTTCCCTTGCACACACTCGTCACATATTTCAGATGGAATATTAATTCGTGGCAGCCCCGACACCATACCGTGCCTATGTAACGCATCGAGGTCTCGAAAGTTGAGATGACCGAGACGGTAGTGCCATAACCATTCTTCACGACTTGCAGCAGTAGCTAAGCACCTATGCTCCATAACTTTCAACTCAATCTTGAAAGTTCTATTGGCAGCCATAGGAGCCTTAAGGATCAAAACACCGTTTTGGTCCAAAACACGCAAAACCTTGTTTTCCATGTGAATCGTGTAATTCCTTTCAAGCAATTGGCCAATACTTAAAAGATTACATTTGATTCCAGGAATATACAATACATCTTTGATCAAGGAATGACCACCATCCCTTCTCATGATCAAAACATCACCGACACCGTCGGCCGCTAAAGTCGTGTTATCTGTGAATCTCACTCTACTTCGCGTGGCTTGATTGATCTTCACGAACCAATCCTTTCTACCAGTCACATGAGTCGAACAACCAGAATCCAAGTACCACTCATCACTACCTTGAACTCCATCTCAAACCGTTACCAATGCATTTTTCTCCGAACGCATTTTCTGCACTTTTTCAGTACTGCAGTAGTTGCTGTCCAACAACTTTCTACTGTTGTCCATGCCATTATTCTCCTCCGTAATCACCACAAGAAGCGTATTTTCATCAACCGTTTCTTGCCTAGCTACCTTAGCCTCATCCGTATCATTTTCCTTGCGTTTTGAGCGGCATTCTCTCGAAAAATGCCCAAACCTTTGACAATTATAACACTTCATGGAACTTTTGTCGAGTGGTTACTAGGCGCTTTGATTACCCTCTTTGGAGCTTCCTTCACCCTTTAGCCCCTTTGAATTTTGTGGATCTTTTCCACCAAAATTCTGGAAATTCTTCTTACTTCTAGAAGACCATTTCCCTTTCAATCTCTTGTTCTTTTCATTTAAACGAGCTTGCAAAGCCACTTCCGCTTTCGCCTTATCGTTTCCTCTTTCATCCATCCTTTGTTCATGAGCTTCCAATGAGCTTTGAATCTCATCTTTGGTCATAGTCTTGAGGTCCTTCCATTCTTCAATCGCAACCACAATGTTATCGAATCTAGGTGTTAAAGAACACAACGCTTTCGATACAATATTCTGCTCCGAAATAGCTTCACCGCAAGACTTCATTTGATTCACCAAACGCATAACACGCGTCACATAATCGTTGATCGTTTCCTTTTCTTCCATTTGAAGTAACTCGAATTGACGTTTGTGAGTTTGTAACCTCACAACCTTCGCTTTGTCTGCCCCTGCATAAGCCTTCTCAAGAATCCCCCAAGCTTGCTTTGCCAAGTCACAATCGCCAACTTTCTCAAAGTTGTCACTATCGACACAAGAATGTATCAAGAAGAGAGCTTTGTAGTCTTTCTTCTTCTCTTCTTTGTGAGTAGCTTGCTGGGCTGCAGTAGCCTCTTCAACAAGAGGAGTAACACTGGTGGTAATCACATCAAGCACATCTTGATAACCGAACAAGACTTTCATTTGCTTGCACCATTTATCGTAGTTCTTCGAATCAAGAATTGGAAGGTTGGTGGATATTTTATCGTTTGAAACGGACATGATTGCAGTGGAATAGGATCATAACCAAAGCTCCTGATGCCAAATGTTGGAACAAGATCAAACTTGTTCAAGGTGAATCAATGGTGGAAGTTGTTATTTGGTGGTAGAAAGGTTAATTGAGGAAGATGATGAAAATAGAGAAATAAGAAAAATTGAGATGAGAATATTGAATGGCGTTATCTGAAGGCATTAACAACAAATATTACAATTGAGGTCTATTTATACTGTACAAACCACTAAACAAATAGACTAAACAAAGCATCCAAAACTGCCTAATAAAACAAAACTGTTTTTCTATTTTGGCTTCAGGAAATTGCTATTTCTGCAGCAAATAAGAAGCCTTCCAAAATAGCTTCTTAAATAAGCTATTCTCCAAAAACACTTCAAAAGCCAATTACACTGCATTTGACTTATTCTAATCATCCAAGAGTTTTAATATAGCTTAACTAGCTTAGTTAGCTTAGTTTGTTTAGTTTCAATATAAATATTATAGTTTAAATTTATTTGTGTCACATAAGTCCCAATTGAAGAAAAAAGAAGCGACATGTATGTATGTTATGGCCATTAGTTCTTATCTGTTATTATATTATTATATGGAATATATATAAATTCCACGATAAGCCATGATAACACAAACAACAAATTCAAACCAGCTCACAATTAAGTTTACTACAAAGCTAACATGAACTATCAAACAAACTAGTTCTTAATTTGCTGCAGCAATAACAGATTTTCATAGCATAACTAATATTGTTTCAATCCAAACTAACAGCTTTTCCCATAACAACTTCACAAACAATCCAAATGTACAACCACCCATCAATTTGAACTAACAACAAGCTGGTTTCAACGAACTCACCATAACTAATGTCACCTTGCATCATATTTTCCTCAGGACTGAAAGTTGAATTTGTAGCTTTTTTATACATAACAAGGACCATACTCCTTCATAAGGAATAAAAGCATAACCCTGCTAATATCAATAGGTAACATAACATATTAGTTAACTGATAAGGGAAATTCATAAAAATTCATGCTAACATCAACAACCAAAACAAAATTTGGTAACCAACATCAATTCAACAGAGTACCATAACTGAATTTAACGTGTTAACTGAACTAACCTGAACCAAATCGATTAACTATTTGCATCTGGATCTAACTTTCGCTTAAACATAATCATAACAATGCACTAAGCACATTAGAAATAACAAAATTTGAAGCTGAGAGGATCAGACTTCATTTCACTTTCACCCTGCTAACACCAACAAAAATACATCAACCAAGTTTAAGTGATAACTCAACTCAAACTAATTTCATAGAAAACCAACTAACTGAATTGAAACTGCTAACTAACTATTTCTAACAGATTGTTTAAACAACTAACTAACCCAAGCTTCAAAGATTTAACAATGTTTGTAATATGTTAAATCAAGGATCTTATATAAACACCTCGTTGCATTTTTTGAAGAGGACCCTTCATTCACTCTCAACTCTCAATTTCTTGCTCTCTCTCCTTGTGAATTCTTCGCTCTCTATGCATTCAGCAAAATCAAAAGAAAATTAGTTTTCAATCATTGATAGAGAAAGTCCAAAGCTCTCATCTTCACACAAGAATATGCACACAAGAAGCAACAATAGCATAAATATCGCGAGAAGGAGAAGAACCGAAGTTGCAAAAAAAAAAAGAAGAAGGAGAAGTTCGAGGAAGAAGAAGCACGGATATAGGGAAAGACCGTGATACCTATAGCTCTCCAGAGATCCGTCGCACCGTGAATCCACTTGGTAAGTCTTCCACCTTCAAACTGCTAGTGTTTTCAGTAGATCACCCGAGATCTATGTCTGAGCATCTTTGGGCGCTTGCAAGGAGAGAAATCAGAGAAGGAGACTCAATTCAATCCGGCGCGGCGTGTGAAGGTCGAATTGAGCCATTGGCAAACCAAAAGAGTCGTTCATGAGCGCGCCATTTTGAAGCTCTTTTCAAGTATGAACGAGGAGTTTAGATCAAGCCTATTCAAGTGAGCTCTTTTGTGTTGTAAGCCCCAAGCCTATTCAAGTGATAAAAAGATCCTTGATCACTTGATATGGCAAGTTCATTGCGTTCAAGCTATTATGGACACGCAAAATCTCCAGAGCTCAAGACTTCAAGGTTCAAATACAAACGCAAGATCAAGACTTCAAGTCAACATCAGATATGACAACGTTTCAAAACCGTCTCCACAAGGTATTCTCACTCTACCATTTCAGGAATGTTTTTCATTCGTTGCAAGTAATAGCAACACTTTAAAACCGTTGCCTTAGATGACTATAAAAAACGTCCCCTTTTGTTATAGTTTAGGAAACGTTTCGTGAAAGTGTGGCCAAAGAACAATAAAGAACGTCCCTTATTCTCTTAGACAACGCTCGCATAGAGGACGACTAAAAAACATCCCATATTCTCTTAACCAACGTTTTTGAGAGTTTTGGAAACATTTTTCAATTGGTGTTAAAGAGGAAAAATGTCGTAGTGACTTAAGTAGCTTAGTTAGTGTCGTACCCCAAAATTTGCCCTCCCCTTCTCATCTTTTCATTCAACCCTTAACTTGAGATTCATCTGCCCATATTCATTTTTCATTCATATGCATCCATTCATGCTAACACTCGTCAACCTATAGATTCAAAGCTCAGTTGGTTTACAACCATATGCATCCATTCATGCATTCCTCTGGGGAGCAAAACCCTAATCAAGGAAGACTTGATCCTAATGCACCTTATGGTTTGACTTGTCACTTTGTGCTTATTGGAAACCCTGATCCATTAGGGATAGTCTCTTGACTTACATGTCCACTTGCTTGGAATTTCATCTGGCTTAAGGCTTGATCAGACACCCACCCATTCATTCTTGCTCACATCAGTGTGTTGGTCTTTTGGTGCTTAATTTAATGTTTGATTCATTGTGATTCAATCCATTATAAGATATCATTGTGGTTCCATCTATGCATTTTATCAGGCTCATTCATATGGATTTGAACATGTATTATGGTTTCGGGTCTTTATTCATTCAATACCTCGATTTATACAAGAAAACCCTAGGTCCTAATCTGCAGTTGATTTTGGTCAACTGTTGACTTTTTGGTCAACAAGTTTACCAAAGTAAACCATGTTCCCTAAGGTATATTCAAACCTATTTCTATTGATCCATATCTTGATGCCATTTTGTCCATTTCGTTTCATTGTTTTAACAAGCCAATTATTATCATTGTTGTTACTAACCTTGTAATCCAAATAAACTTTCCATTCCATACAATTCAATTAACCTTTAATTATAATTTTGACCATTTCAACATTTTTGAAATCATTTCAACATAACCTTTCAAAATCATTCAATTTTAAACCTTTACTAATATTTAAGACGATTTCAAATCGTTTTTCAATTAACACTCATAATGATATTCAATTTTCTATAATCCAATAACTTTCCAAATCAATGAATATTCCATTTATATGCAATACATATTCATTCACAATAAAACTTGTAACACCCCGATTAAAATAAGAGAATTATTTAATTGAGTTAATATTATTTTATTAATTTAATTAAATAAAGTTGGATTATTGGAATATTTTATTATTATTATAAGATGTTATTTATTTTAATAATAATTAAATAAATAAATAAAGGGAATATGAAGAGTGGAAGGGTAAAAGTGGAAAGGGGATAAAAGAGTCCAAGTGAAACTTAGGTTGTTTTCACGTGTTGTGCTTCAGAGTCAGAGAAAAGGGAAAAAGCTGCAGAGAAAGAGAAGGAAGAGGAAAAGGCCAAAGATTGCTCGGAGCTTCCTTCAATCCAAAGAGGTAAGGGGTCTGAATCTTATTAAACGATAATATGCGAGCAATTTCATGTATATGTTGGATTGTTGATGGATTTTGAGGAGGTTAGGGGAATTGGGAAAGTTGGGGTTTTGATGGAAAATCACGTCGGATGAAACTGTGTTTAGACTGTAATTGAATATATGGTTAGGTTAGTTATGAATTTCCGAACATATAGCTTTTTACGGAAGTTGAATCGGAGGTCCGGAAGTCCTCCAACGGCGGAAAATGCGGAGAACTCTGCATTCTGCCTTGTGTTAGCGCAGGTACTGCTGTTTTGTCTGCGTTAACCGGTTAACCCAGGGCGTTAACCGGTTAACACTGTTATATTTTGTGAAATGTGTTGTTTTGCCTGCGTTAACCGGTTAACCCAGGGCGTTAACCGGTTAACGCTGTTGCGTTTTGCCAGAAGAGGTATTTTTCCTGCGTTAACCGGTTAACCTATAGCGTTAACCGGTTAACACTGTTGCAGTGTGTAAAAATTGTTAGATTTTATGTTGTGAACCCAATTGTGAGTGGCCTATTGTAGTTAATTATGATGAGTAATTTTGTTGAGTTGTATGTCGTGCTATTAATGATGATAATACCATGACTATATGATGTTGTTGTTGCTATGTTGATTATGAGGCATGTTTGGTGTGCATGCATTCATGAAAGGCCGATGCCTAGTGATGAACGGACTGAGTTCCAATGATGTTGTTGACTCCGGGCTTGTTGAGAGGCTTGGTTCCTTACGGGGAACTCGGATTCTATGGTGATGAATCTGGGAGTGGTGATCCTGTAGTTGGTCACCAAATGGGTATACCGAGTCGTGTTGAGTCATGCATGGGTGTGTGCATTGCATTTGATGTGTTGTTTTGTTGATGTTCATGAGTTGTTGATTATGATGATGATTATAAGCTGTGTTGGCATATGTGAAATATATAATTATGTTTATATTTCTGTCGCTATATTATTATTTAATAATGTAATTCTCACCCCTTCTGCATGTGTTTATGTTCATCTATGATGAGCAATGTGCAGATAAAGCGGAGTAGCTATTGTTGAGGTTTGAAGAATAAGCGTAGAGTTATTCTACAGAGTCGAGTCAAATGCTCTGGTCATGTGACACCGGGGATTATGGGATTCGATAGATAAATTATATTATTATTTACATTGTTATGATGACTATTATGTTGAAATGTTTTGTTGAGATGATGTTGAACAGTATTATGAACGGTTATATGGCGAACGTTAATCTTTTGTTGTTGTCCGCTGCGATGTTTTAACAAATTAAATAATATGTTTTATGTTGTGATGTGTGATGCGATAATTGTTATGTTGTAAGAAATGTAAACTCTTCTACATGCTGTACTCTGATAATTTATTTAAATATGTCGTTTGGGTAGAAGGGTGTTACAATAGTGGTATCAGAGCATGGTCAGTCCAGTCGAGTCGTAATGTGAGGTTTTCCCTGTTGGTCGATTAGTGTAAATGACACTGTCGATATGTAACGGTTGTGGTTGTGTTGTGCAGAGTATGGCTGGAGAGAATGACCGTGCGATTGCTGAAGCTTTGGCTGCTATGGCGCAGGCTATGCAGGCGCAGCAGAATCCGCCGGTCGACGAGTTTAGGAATTTGGGAAGGTTTCTGAAGAATAACCCTCCTACATTCAAAGGACGCTATGATCCAGATGGTGCTCAGATTTGGCTGAAGGAAATTGAGAAGATTTTCCGAGTGATGACGTGTACTGAAGCACAGAAGGTGCAGTTTGGTACGCATATGTTATCTGAAGAGGCTGAAAACTGGTGGGATAACACTCGCCAGAGAATTGCAGTACCAGGTGCTGAGATGACTTGGGAAAGGTTCAAGACGGCCTTTCTGGAGAAATATTTTCCTGCTGATGTGCGATGTAAGAAGGAGATGGAATTTCTGGAACTGAAGCAGGGTAACATGTCTGTTGCTGATTACGCTTCGAAGTTTGAGGAGCTGGTGCAGTATTGTCCTCATTATAATGATGCTGATGCTGAGGAATCCAAGTGTGTCAAGTTTGAGAATGGGTTGCGTCCAGAGATCAAACAAGGCATTGGTTACCAGGAGATTCGTAGGTTTCCTACACTGGTTAACAAGTGCAGGATATTTGATGAAGATAGCAAGGCTAGGACTGCTCACTACAAGAATCTTAGTGAGAAGAAGAATAAGGATCGTGGTAGTCCTTATACATCTCCGAATGGTAAAGGTAAGCAGAAAGTGGTAGATGAGAAGAAGCCAAGTGGGGGAGGATCTCCCATAGCTGGTAAATGTTTCAAGTGTGGCGAGCCAGGCCACCGTGCTGATAGCTGTACCAAGAAAGTGCTGAGATGTTTCCGATGCGGTCAGGCTGGACATAGAGTTACTGAATGTAAGGATGCTGGTCCGACATGTTTTAATTGTGGCGAGAAAGGCCATATCAGTTCGCAGTGCTCGAAACCGAAGAAGGCGGCTACTGCAGCTCATACTACTGGTAGGGTGTTTGCTCTGAGTGGGGCTGAAGCTCCTAAAGAAGATAATCTGATTAAAGGTACTTGCTTGATTAATAATGTTGAATTGCTTGCTATTGTTGACACTGGTGCTACTCATTCGTTCATTTCGTATGAGTGTGCGACCAGGATTGGTGTGATTATGTCGTCCCTAGGCGGAAGTATGGTGATAGATACTCCTGCTAATGGTTCTGTGAAGACTTCTGTTGTCTGTCGAGGTTGTCATTTGACGATCTTTGAGAGAGAGTTCGTGGTTGATTTGGTGTGCTTACCCTTGCACCAAATTGATATTATTCTGGGGATGAATTGGCTAGAATTCTATGGCGTGTCTATCAACTGCTATAGAAAGACGGTGCGGTTTTCTGAAGTTGGTGAGAATGTTGAGGCAGGATTTCTATCTGCTAGGCAGGTGGGGGAATTTGTGAAAGATGAAGCTCAGATATTCGCTTTATTTGCGTCTCTGCAATCGGATAAGAAAGTGGTGAGTGTAGATTTGCCTGTTGTCTGTGAATTTCAGGATGTGTTTCCGGAGGATGTAAGTGAATTACCTCCCGAACGTGAAGTCGAATTTGCCATTGACTTAGTACCAGGTACGAGTCCAGTGTCGATGTCTCCTTATAGAATGTCGGCAACTGAATTAGTTGAATTGAAGAAGCAACTTGAAGAATTGCTTGAGAAGAAGTTTGTGCGTCCAAGTGTTTCTCCTTGGGGTGCACCAGTATTGTTAGTGAAGAAGAAAGAAGGTACGATGAGGTTGTGTGTCGATTATCGGCAGTTGAATAAGGTGACTATCAAGAATCGGTATCCATTGCCGAGGATTGATGATTTGATGGACCAGTTGGTTGGAGCTCATGTTTTCAGTAAGATTGATTTGCGGTCGGGTTACCATCAGATCCGAGTGAAGTCAGATGATATTGCGAAGACTGCTTTCCGTACGAGGTATGGTCATTATGAATACACTGTGATGCCGTTCGGTGTGTCTAATGCTCCAGGTGTGTTTATGGAATATATGAATCGTATATTTCATCCGTACCTTGATAATTTTGTTGTGGTGTTCATAGATGATATATTGATATATTATAAGACGGAAGAAGAGCATGCAGGACATCTGAGAATTGTTTTGCAGGTGTTAAGAGAAAAGAAATTATATGCAAAGTTATCTAAATGTGAGTTCTGGTTGAAGGAAGTGAGTTTCCTTGGCCATGTGATTTCGAGTGGTGGAATTTCTGTTGATCCTGCTAAAGTTGATGCTGTATTACAGTGGGAGACTCCGAAGTCTGCTACTGAGATACGCAGTTTTCTGGGGTTAGCTGGTTATTATCGCAGATTTATTGAGGGCTTCTCTAAGTTGGCATTGCCGTTGACGCAGTTGACTAAGAAGGGTCAAGTGTATGTGTGGGATGCAGCTTGTGAAGCGAGTTTTGTTGAGTTGAAGAGGCGGTTGACCAGTGCTCCAGTGTTGATCTTGCCTAATCCTGGTGAGTCCTTCGTTGTTTATTGTGATGCTTCTTTGATGGGTCTTGGTGGTGTTTTGATGCAGAATGGTAAAGTTGTAGCTTATGCTTCTAGACAGTTGAAGGTTCATGAGAGGAATTATCCTACGCATGATCTAGAACTTGCAGCTGTTGTATTTGTGTTGAAAATGTGGAGGCATTATCTGTATGGTTCCAGATTCGAAGTGTTCAGTGATCACAAGAGTCTGAAGTATCTGTTTGATCAGAAAGAGTTAAATATGAGGCAGAGAAGGTGGTTAGAATTACTGAAGGATTTTGACTTTGAATTGAGTTATCATCCCGGTAAGGCTAATGTAGTTGCAGATGCGCTGAGTAGAAAGTCTCTACATATGTCCATGATGATGGTTCGGGAGCTTGAGTTAATTGAACAGTTCCGTGATATGAGTTTAGGTTGTGAAGTTTCCGCTGATAGTGTAAAGTTGGGTATGCTGAAGTTGACTAGTGGAATTCTGGAAGATATTCGGAATGGTCAGCAAGTTGATGTCGCTCTAGTTGATCATATTACTATGGTTAACCAAGGTAATGGTGGTAATTTTGAGATCGATGGGAATGGCATCCTGCGATTTAAAGGTAGAGTTTATGTTCCTGAGTTGTCTGAATTGAAAAAGAGTATTCTTGAAGAGGGCCATAGGAGTGGATTGAGTATCCATCCAGGTGCAACTAAAATGTATCAAGATTTGAAGAAATTGTTTTGGTGGGCTGGTATGAAAAGAGATGTTGCTAAGTTTGTGTATGCCTGTTTGACTTGTCAGAAGTCAAAGATTGAACATCAGAAACCGACAGGTATGATGCAACCTTTGAAGATTCCTGAATGGAAGTGGGATAGCATTTCCATGGATTTTGTGACGGGATTGCCGAGGACGGTGAAAGGTAATGATTCTATTTGGGTGATTGTGGATCGATTGACTAAGTCGGCGCATTTCTTGCCGATGAAGATTAATCACTCTTTAGAGAAGTTGGCAGAGTTGTATATTGAGGAGATAGTGAGGCTGCATGGTATTCCATCCAGTATTGTGTCTGATAGAGATCCCAGATTTACTTCTAGATTTTGGGAAAGTTTGCAGAAAGCGTTGGGGACCAAGTTGAGGTTGAGTTCAGCTTATCATCCTCAGACGGATGGTCAGACTGAAAGAACTATCCAATCCTTGGAGGATTTGTTGAGAGCTTGTGTGTTGGAGCAGAGTGGTTCTTGGGATAGTTATTTGCCGTTGGTGGAGTTTACTTATAATAATAGTTTTCATGCTAGTATCGGTATGGCTCCATATGAAGCATTGTATGGTAGGAGGTGTAGAACTCCATTGTGTTGGTATGAATCAGGTGAGAGTGTTGTACTCGGACCTGAGATTGTGCAGCAGACGACTGAAAGGATTAAGATGATTCAGGAGAAAATGAAGATTTCTCAGAGTCGTCAGAAGAGTTATCATGATAAGAGGAGAAAGGCACTTGAGTTTAAAGAGGGAGATCATGTGTTCTTGAGAGTTACTCCGACGACAGGTGTGGGCAGAGCTTTAAAGTCTAAAAAGCTTACTCCGAGGTTTGTGGGTCCGTATCAGATTTTGAAGAGGGTTGGGGAAGTGGCGTATCGGATGGCTTTACCGCCGTCGCTTTCTAATCTGCATGATGTGTTTCATGTATCTCAGTTGAGAAAATATATTGCGGATCCTTCGCATGTTGTTCAGTTGGATGATATCCAGGTGAGGGATAATTTGACCGTTGAGGTGTTGCCAATTCGGATAGATGACCGAGAAGAGAAGACCCTGAGAGGTAAGAAGATTGCTCTAGTGAAAGTTGTTTGGGGAGGTCCAGCTGGTGAGAGCTTGACTTGGGAGCGTGAAGATCAGATGAAGGAGTCGTATCCGGCTCTATTTGCTTGAGGTATGTTTTCGAGGACGAAAACTCTTTTAGTGGGGGAGAGTTGTAACACCCCGATTAAAATAAGAGAATTATTTAATTGAGTTAATATTATTTTATTAATTTAATTAAATAAAGTTGGATTATTGGAATATTTTATTATTATTATAAGATGTTATTTATTTTAATAATAATTAAATAAATAAATAAAGGGAATATGAAGAGTGGAAGGGTAAAAGTGGAAAGGGGATAAAAGAGTCCAAGTGAAACTTAGGTTGTTTTCACGTGTTGTGCTTCAGAGTCAGAGAAAAGGGAAAAAGCTGCAGAGAAAGAGAAGGAAGAGGAAAAGGCCAAAGATTGCTCGGAGCTTCCTTCAATCCAAAGAGGTAAGGGGTCTGAATCTTATTAAACGATAATATGCGAGCAATTTCATGTATATGTTGGATTGTTGATGGATTTTGAGGAGGTTAGGGGAATTGGGAAAGTTGGGGTTTTGATGGAAAATCACGTCGGATGAAACTGTGTTTAGACTGTAATTGAATATATGGTTAGGTTAGTTATGAATTTCCGAACATATAGCTTTTTACGGAAGTTGAATCGGAGGTCCGGAAGTCCTCCAACGGCGGAAAATGCGGAGAACTCTGCATTCTGCCTTGTGTTAGCGCAGGTACTGCTGTTTTGTCTGCGTTAACCGGTTAACCCAGGGCGTTAACCGGTTAACACTGTTATATTTTGTGAAATGTGTTGTTTTGCCTGCGTTAACCGGTTAACCCAGGGCGTTAACCGGTTAACGCTGTTGCGTTTTGCCAGAAGAGGTATTTTTCCTGCGTTAACCGGTTAACCTATAGCGTTAACCGGTTAACACTGTTGCAGTGTGTAAAAATTGTTAGATTTTATGTTGTGAACCCAATTGTGAGTGGCCTATTGTAGTTAATTATGATGAGTAATTTTGTTGAGTTGTATGTCGTGCTATTAATGATGATAATACCATGACTATATGATGTTGTTGTTGCTATGTTGATTATGAGGCATGTTTGGTGTGCATGCATTCATGAAAGGCCGATGCCTAGTGATGAACGGACTGAGTTCCAATGATGTTGTTGACTCCGGGCTTGTTGAGAGGCTTGGTTCCTTACGGGGAACTCGGATTCTATGGTGATGAATCTGGGAGTGGTGATCCTGTAGTTGGTCACCAAATGGGTATACCGAGTCGTGTTGAGTCATGCATGGGTGTGTGCATTGCATTTGATGTTGTTTTGTTGATGTTCATGAGTTGTTGATTATGATGATGATTATAAGCTGTGTTGGCATATGTGAAATATATAATTATGTTTATATTTCTGTCGCTATATTATTATTTAATAATGTAATTCTCACCCCTTCTGCATGTGTTTATGTTCATCTATGATGAGCAATGTGCAGATAAAGCGGAGTAGCTATTGTTGAGGTTTGAAGAATAAGCGTAGAGTTATTCTACAGAGTCGAGTCAAATGCTCTGGTCATGTGACACCGGGGATTATGGGATTCGATAGATAAATTATATTATTATTTACATTGTTATGATGACTATTATGTTGAAATGTTTTGTTGAGATGATGTTGAACAGTATTATGAACGGTTATATGGCGAACGTTAATCTTTTGTTGTTGTCCGCTGCGATGTTTTAACAAATTAAATAATATGTTTTATGTTGTGATGTGTGATGCGATAATTGTTATGTTGTAAGAAATGTAAACTCTTCTACATGCTGTACTCTGATAATTTATTTAAATATGTCGTTTGGGTAGAAGGGTGTTACAAAACTTCCCAAAGTTAACTTAAACCAAATCTAAATACCATTCAAATATTATAGAAATCCAAATTAACATTTAATTTCATTGCCAAAATTACAAATGTACATTCATAGTATTTACAAATTTACATTCAAGCATTTCAATTTGACATTCCATAAAACCATTTCAAGTTGACCTTAAAATCCCTTCCAAACATTTACATAAAAACCATCATTCAATTCAAAGTATATATTAAACTATTTCAACCATATACATACAAAGTAATTTTCCAATACATTCAATCAACCAAAGCTACAACATGACCAAAGTCCATAGCAATCCAATATATCCTTCACAAACCTTGAAAGCTTTCACTTTATCACCAATCATTAATAGTCCCACAAGCATGCTACAAATAATGGAAAGAATGAGATTAGCTTTAAACAACCTTTTGACATTAATATTCAATCCCATAAAGTCCATTTCATAGCAATTACAGTCAAAACATAATATGGATTTCATCATAATAGTTGTTATTACATCATCTCATTTTGTCTTAACTAATTAAACTCCAACTATCTTAATAGAAAACACCAACTAAACTCACAATACAATCACATAGCAAGGGAATTTCAAAATAATCCAAATGCAGGACATGAAAACATGTAGCAGAAAAGCAACACAGATCCACACACATAATTTCTACCCTGCATAATTTTCATTAACAAAACATCAATATGAATTCCATGATAAGCCATGATAACACAAACAACAAATTCAAACCATCTCACAATTAAGTTTACTACAAAGCTAACCTGACCTAACAACAAACTAGCTCTTAATTTGTTGCAGCAATAACAGGTTTTCACAGCAGAACTAATATTGTTTCAATCCAAACTAATAGTTTTTCCCATAACAACTTCACAAACAATCCAAATGTACAACCACCCATCAATTTGAACTAACAACAAGCAGGTTTCAACTAACTCACCATAACCAATGTCACCTTGCATCATATTTTCCTCATGACAGAAAGTTGAATTTGCAGCTTTTTTATACATAACAAGGACCGAACTCCTTCATAAGGAATAGAAGCATAACCCTGCTAATATCAATGGGTAATAGAATATATTAGTTAATTGATAAGGAAAATTCATAAAAAGTCATGCTAACATCAACAACCAAAACAGAATTTGGTAACCAACATCAATTCTATAGAGTACCATAACTGAATTTAACGTGTTAACGGAACTAACCTGAACCCAACCGATTAACTATTTGCATCTGGATATAACTTTCGCTTTAACATAATCAAAACAATGCACTAAGCACATTAGAAATAACAAAATTTGAAGCTGAGAGGATCATACTTCATTTCACTTTCACCCTGCTAACACCAACAAAAATAAATCAACCAAGTTTAACCGATAACTCAACTCAAACTAATTTCATAGGAAACCAACTAGCTGAATTGAAACTGCTAACTAACTATTTCTAGCAGATTGTTTAAACTATTAACTAACCCAAGCTTCACAGATTTAACAGATTTATACTCTATTAAATCAAGGATCATATATAAACACCTCGCTGTATTTTTCGAAGAGGACCTTTCATTCGCTCTCAACTCTCAATTTCTTTCTCTCTCACCTTATGAATTCTTCGAAGTGTTCAATGATCACAAGTCGTAAAATATGAGGCAGCGAAGATGGCTTGAGTTTCTTAAATATTGTGATTTTAGCTTGAGCTACCATCCGGTAAAGCTAATGTTGTAGCTGATGCATTAAGTAGAAAGTCGTTACATATGTCGATGTTGATGGTCAGAGAGTTGGAATTGATTGAGAAATTCAGACACATGAGTTTATTCTTGAAGATATCATAAAGGGTTAGAAGATCGATGTGGGATTGGTTGACCGACTTGTGTTAATCAATTAAGATAAGGGTGGTGACTTCAGGATTGACGAGAATGGCGTGATGAGGTTCAAAGACAGGGTTTGTGTACCAAAAGTACCCAAGATTAAGAAGAATATTCTTGAGGAGGGTCACAAAACTGGGTTGAGTATTCATCGAGGTGCCACCAAAATGTATCAAGACTTGAAGAAGTTGTTTTGGTGTCCAGGAATGAAGAAGAAAGTAGTTGAGTTTGTGTATGCTTGTTTGACTTTCCAGAAGACGAAGATTGAACATCAAAAATTATTGGGTCTGATGCGGCCGTTGAGTATTCCAGAGTTTAAGTGGGATATCATTTCAATGGATTTCGTGACAAGTTTGTGGAAGACGACGAAGGGATATGATTCTATTTGGGTTATTATCGATAGACTGCTAAATCGGCTCATTTCAAATTGAATAAGACCAGTTATCCTGTGCAGAAGTTATTTGAGTTCTACATTTAAAATATTGTTAGCTTGCATGGTATTCCGTCAAGCATTGTGTCAGATAGTTATCTGAGGTTCACGTGAAGCTTTTGGAAGAGTTTGCAAGAGGCGCTGGGTACTAAGTTGAAGTTGATTTTTTTCTTATCATCTAGAGACAGATGGTAAAACATAGAGGACTATCCAATCCTTGGAGGATCTATTGAGGGCTTGTGTTCTAGAACAAGGAGGTTTTTGGGATAGCTACTTGTCGGTGATTGAGTTCACTTACAATAACAGTTTCCACTCAAATATTTGGATGGTCCCGTTTGAGGTGATATATGGTAGGAGGTGTAAGACACCTATGTGTTGGTACAAATCTAGAGAGAGTGAAGTGATTGGACATGAGATTATGCAACTAACTTCTAAGAAAATCAAGATAATCCAAGAGAAGATGAAAGTTTCGCAGAGTCACCAAACAAGTTACCATGATAAGTGGAGGAAATCACTTGAGTTCCAAGAAGGAGACCCTGTGTTTTTTAGAGTTACACCAGTAACCAGTGTTAGTCGAGCTTTGAAGTCCTAAGAGCTTACACTACGTTTTATTGGTACATACCAGTTCTTTCATAGGATAGGAGAGGTGGCGTATCGGGTTGACTTGCCACTGCCACTTGTTATTCTTCACGATGTGATTCATGTGTCTTAGATAAGGAGATACATTCTGGATCCGTCACATGTAATCCAAGTGGACGACATACAAGTGAGAGAGAACCTGACTGTTGAGACATGGCCCATGCGAATAGAGGATCGGGAAGTGAAGCAGTTGCGTGGTAAGGAGATTGCCTTGGTGAAAGTAGTATTGGGAGCTGGACAGCCAGATGAAAGAGTCGTATCCGACTCTATTTCCTTCAGTTAATTTTTAAGGGCGGAATTTTTTCTAAGTGGAGGAGAGTTGTAACACTCCAAATTCAATTAATTAATTTAATTTAATTATTTATATTTTTTTATTAATTTGTGTTTTAAATGATTTGTCATGTGGTGGTAGGGGTAAGTGTCCTTGAAGTAGAGATATAGAGAAATTAAGAGTTTAGTATAAATTGTTTAAAATTAATTAGAATTTTATTAATTATTATAATAAATAGTATTTTATTTGAATTAATTAAATAAAATAGTATAATGATAGAATTAGAAAAGTGTGGAGAATTTAAAGAAATTGAGGGGAGCAAAGAGTTAGGGAGTTTGGGCTAGTGTGAATTAAGAAAATAAAGGGTTAATGAGGTAATTGGGAAAAAGTGTGTAGAAAACCCTAAGTTATATATGAAGGAAGAGAGTTTGGAGTGATTTACGTGAAACTGGATTTTATGGTGAGAAGAGGAAAAGGCTAGGGCTAAAAGAAGACTCCATTGTAGAACTTTAAGGAACTTTTGCTGGAAAATCAAGGTAAGGAGGGAGAAAGGGCTACCAACCTAGGTGTATTGCATGAAGGGTAGAGATGAGAGGTCCTTACTCTCTTTAGGACATTTGGGATGTGATTGATTCTAATTTTTCTATGAATTTTTTATGTTGTTGGCTGTTATAATGATGCATTTCTTGTGCTTATATGTGTTATATTTTCTGTTTTGAGATATGGATGTTTTCCACTATGTTTGAGGGTTTGGAAGGTTTTGGGGTAAACATGAATTGAGAGAATTACATGTTAGTCATATATAAATGATGTATTATTGATTTAGATATTAAAAGATGATAAAAATCCATGTATTTTCATGTACAATTATGTTTGGTATGTTTTGTGACTGTTAGAGGTCAAAACTTGGGGTTTGGGGTCTGATGAACGGCTGAAAAACAAGAGTGATCGCACTAAATCGTGAGCAATTTGGGGTTTTATGGGCAATCCTACGAGCCACAGCAGATGCTACAGGTGACTGTAGCAGCCTGATGTTTTTTGTACAAGAGACATGCACAAAGATTTTTTTGGCTTGGGGAATGCTACAGGTCGTAGCAACTACTACGAGCGTTTGTAGCAGCTCTCTTGATTTTGTATCTAGTGATACATTTTCGAGCGTAACTTGAGTTTCGTGACTCCAACTGAGACATTGTTCGAAGCATTAGAAAGCTAATGTGCAGATGATCGTTTAGCTGTATCATTTTGTACCTAGTTGAAGTCATTTACCTAATGTATTGATGTTTTGGATGACTTGTATGATTGTTTAGGAGATCTTTATGTTTACACGATATGTGTTTTTATTTTGGTGAAGTAACATGAAAGAATGCTTATGAAATTACCATTGTTGAGTTGATGATGTTTGTTGTTGTTTATTGATGTTGTAACATTGATTAAATGTTGCACATGACGAGTGATGTTGTGTATAAATTGTGAGATGTGCTTGGTGATTCTTTTGGTGAACCTTTTGGTAAAAATGCATATTATTGAAAGTCATGCATCTTGATGTACAGACTTCGGTCCAATTTTAGTGTGCTCTGGTCCTATGGTGGGGATCGGGAGCGAGATGAACCTGGGTGTTCATGAATGGTACCACATACATAATGAGTTTGTTGTGGAGTACATTGCATATGTGTTTGCATGTGTAGTTCATATTTCATGATGTTGTAAATTGGTTGAGAATATGCACATGTTGTTATGATTGGGTGTGAGAATATGTTATTGTCGATTGTGTAATGAATGTGTGCTTGTTGTGTGTTCTCTACCTTAGCATTATTTACACTGTTTATATTGATTTGTTGTTTCTCGCCCTTTTTGCTTTCATGTTGTCCACCATGGACATCTTGCAGATACTCAAGAGTAGATTTTGCTACTGTAAGTGGGAGTTCACTCATGGAGTTACTTCGTTTAGTTTATTTGTTAGAAGTCTTACTCTAATTTTGTACCATCGCGGTCGGGAACTTTATTTGTTTATTATGTTTTGTTGGAGTTTAAACCATTAATTTGTTCCATGTTAGAGTTGTTGAAAGTTGCTTATGAGAACTCTGGTTTTTGAAAATATTTTAAATAAGTGGAAGTTTGAGACAAATGTCTTGTTATGATTGTTTTGTTTAAATCGAAATAGGAAGAATACCACTGCAATTATACCCTAAGTGAAGGGGAATGTGCAATGACAGGTGTTGACTAACGTTGCAATTTTGCTGAAATGTTTCGTTGATTGTTATATATTTGTCTTGTTAAAGGTTTTATCGTTGGAGACACCTTAGATTGTCGTGTAATTCTTAAAATATAGATTTTGGGATTTAAGGTGTTACGTAGTCAATTAAGCGTAAATTACTTGGTTACTCGTTCGAAGTTGTTCATTATATATATATATATATATATATATATATATATATATATATATATATATATATATATATATATTTGATTTCCAATTGTTGAACATTGTTGGACATTTGTAGCTTTTTAATATTTGTTATATGTCATTGTATTTTGTTGTATTTGATTAATAAGAATACTATTTTATTTAATTTTTCTTAAGTCTATTTTATTGCATATGTTATGAAATAATATTTTTCAAAATATATTTCTATAATTATAAACTTAATTGTGTTAGACGAATGCCAAAAGCTAGATTAGTTGTCGATTTTTGGACTCTTTATCGAAAGCATCTATTTATATATATTAAATTCAATGCTTCAAATTATATTGCTGACACTTAACATATTCTTCTTCCAAAACAATCCACATCATCCTATTAGCTTATGTGGACATCTTCTATTAAACCACCAATCAAAACACCATTATTTATCCACATCCATATTTTGACTCTTAAAGTACCAAAATAGTCACTACTATTAACAATAATATTAATACAAATAATAAATAATAATATAATATTTGACTAATAATAATAATAATATTATATAATATCTAGATACCACTATTAGAAATAATATTATTAATGCTTAAAAAATGAAGAGTTTTATTAGTTACAAGTTTTTAGTTATACTCTTTTACTTATTATAAAAAAATTTGCTTAGAAAATGAAAAGTTTTATGAAACGGCGAGTGTAATGAAATTTTAAGTTATAAATTCAGTCACATGGATATAAATTAAATTTAATAGATTTTGTTGTAGTTATAAACTCAATCAAGATATACACGATGTTTGATTTTCTTCAATAATATTATTTTATTATTCTTAAATAGTCAATTTTTTTTAAATAGATAAATTCCTCCCATTGTCTCTCTCACACGTATCTTTTAGAACTTGATGAATAACCAGACAAAAAATGAGATGAATGGGTGAATTATTCAACACCGATTAAAAAAAATTGATTTTTCTATCTTTATCAAATCCAAAAGCTCTTGAAAGATAAATAGATAAATTCCTCTCACTTTCTCCCTCACACGTATATTTTAGAACTTGATGCATAACCAGACAAAAAATGAGATGAATTGGGTGAACTATTCAACACCGATTCAAAAAAAATGATTTTTCTATCTTTATCTAATCCAAAAGCCACTACGCCAAAAACTGGAATAGACAGCGCCCCTTAGAGGGCGCTTTATTACAAAAGCGCACTCTAAAGTGAAGAGAAAAAATAAGGAGCATACTATTGGAATAGACAGCGCACTTTAGAGGGCGCTTTTGTAACAAAGCGCACTCTAAAGTGAAGCGAAAAAATAATGAGGAAATGGAGGGACACCAATAGAGGACGCTTTATTGAAAGCGCCCTCTAAGGGTAACCTTAGAGGGCGCTTTTTAAAAAGCGCTCTCTATGTCCATGTATATTTCCAGTTTATAAGGCGCTTTTGGAAAGCCTTAGAGAGCGCTTTTAGAAGCGCCCTCTTAGGCCCCCTTTAAAGGGCGCTTTTGTAACAAAGCGCCTTCTAAAGTGAAGCCAAAAAAAAATAATGAGGAAATGGAGGGACAACAATAGAGGGCGCTTTAGTGAAAGCGCCCTCTAAGGTTACCCTTAGAGGGCGCTTTTAAAAAAGCGCTCTCTAAGTCCATGTACATTTCCAGTTTAGAAGGCGCTTTTGGAAAGCCTTAGAGAGCGCTTACAGAAGCGCCCTCTAAGGTCCCCTTTAGTAAACATTAAAATTATAACATATACTGCATGTCTCTTTATTTTCCCTCTTTATCTGTAACTGGGTTTTCTCTCTACTGCGATTACTCTCGTCCTCCGTTCGTTCTCCCTCCCTCACCGTCATCGTCGCCGTCGCCTTTTTCTGCTGCTGCGTTCACGTTCACTGAGTTATCTGCGTCCACCGTCACTGTTCACTTTCTTCTCCATCGTTACCGTCACCTTGAAGGTATTTCTCTTCTCCATTGTTACCGTTCACTTTCTTCATGTGTTTGATTAGGGCATTTTCTAAACTTAGTTTTACATTTTGTGCATTATGTTGATTAATGTTGTTTAGGGCAAACTGAGTTTTTTATTTCTGATTGAAAACTGATATCATTTGAAGTGTGTTTGAGCTTGTGCTTGGAAGTTTGACGATTATGGATGCAAGTTTGTTCATGTTCCAAACACCATAAGTTTGCATTGGTCTTTTGCATGCAGTAGGTGTGTGTGAGTTTGTATTCAATAATGATAAAAAAAAAAGAGTTTAGATTGTTGTAACATGAGAGAAATGGAAGGTATATGAATGTGTTCACGTATTGAATCATTGTCTTACTTGGGTCTTATTGAATCATTTCTATATTACAGATAAAATGGCTAACCAAGACGATACCCATGACGCGAATGGATCACGTAACAATGTTGAAAAAGAAATCAAATGAGGATTGACTGTTATGAAGTCAATCATTCGTGCAAGAGACAAGGGTGTAAAATTTGAAGTACATTGGAGTGCTGAAGACCAACTAATTGAGCCTAACGGTTCAATGTTGGCAAGTTACATTGGTTTCCTTGTTCGACAACATATTCCGATTACATGTGATAATTGGAGAAGTCCGGACTTGAAGGTTGGCAAAGAAAAAATATGGTCGGAGATACAGGTACTTACCATATATTGTTATATGTTTTTTTTGCATCAACTTTGCAGCCCTGTATTGTAGGCAGAATTTAGGACTTCTCAAAGTTGATTTCTTGTTGCTTTGTCGTTCATAAAATACACCACTAAATTCTCTGCGTTTAATTTTTAATTTTTTTTCATCAGGCTTGTGTCTCAATAGAGGATGGGTATCTACCTAAAGTTACTTTTGTAGTGGTCCAAAAGAGACATCACACCCGTCTCTTTCCTGTCAACCCCAAAGAGACCGATAGAAGTGGAAATATTATGCCAGGTTTTTTCAATATATTTCTCAACGCAGCTGGTATATATTATCATTTGAATTTATCACTTTTTGTTGATTTTGTTGTTCTAAATTGTCAAAGGAACCGTGGTAGACACCAGCATTTGTCACCCTAGGGAATTTGATTTTTACCTTAACAGCCATGCAGGAATTCAGGTAATATTAGCTATGTCATTTAACTTTATGCCATTGTTTACTATTTGTTGCTCAATCGCCTTTTGACAGTTCTGTGTTATTTGCATTTGGACGTGTTCTTTTTGCAGGGGACTAGTCGACCAACGCATTATCATGTGCTGTATGATGAAAATAAATTCACTGCAGACCAGCTACAGAGTTTGACCAATAACTTGTGCTACACGTAATGATATGATTTGCTTTTTTAATCTTAATTAATGTTTTTTAAACATGTACTGTTTTCATTTAATTTTAGAAGCCTTTTGATACTATTTTTTCCATTCAGTTATGCGAGGTGTACTCGATATGTCTCAATAGGTTTGTTACTCGATTCCCTTTGCTTGTTTTTGTTTTAGGCTATACAAAATTTTAGTTTAACAAAAATGTTATCTTGTATGCAGTTCCTCCTACCTATTATGCACACTTGCTAGCTTTCCGCGCTAGATACTACATAAGTGAAGTTGAAAATTCTGATTCTGGTTCTGCAAGTGGAAATAGGAGTGCCACCAACTTTGTGTCGACTCTGTCATCTATCTTGGAAAACGTCAAAGAAGTAATGTTTTACTGTTGATCTTGATTTGTCGTACAAGCTTCGAGGATAGATTTGGGAGTTAGGATATTCACCATGCCTTTTTTGGATATACTACTTATGCTGCCATCTGTTTTTTTGATTGAGCCTTATTTTGTATGGATGTGCGATAGAACTACTAGACAGCTTTTGGATATACATAACATGTTTGCCACCATGGGTGGATGGGCGTTATTTTGTTTAGTATTGGTTAGAACTACTAGACAGCTTTTGGATACAGTGGTCACTGGGTGTTGGTTGCTATGGATCTTTCGAGACTAATAGTGTATTATCTCGATTCGTCACTGGGTGTTGTTGTATATTGTTGATCAAAGAATCATATATTAATGTTGTATATATGGAGGATTAATGTTGTATATAAATGGATTCATGTTGTATATATCAATGGATTAATGGTGTATAACATTGGATTAAAGGATGAAATCAATATGAATTTTACACTTTTGCAGCATGCGAACAGGTTACCAATTAAATATCCACTGTTTTTCAAACAATTTTTTTTAAAATAACTAACACTTTAGAGGGCGCTTTGTCCAGAAAGCGCCCTCTAAACACTTTACATTGACAACTTTAGAGGGCGCTTTTTCCTGAAAGCGCCCTCTAAACACTTTACATTGACAACTTTAGAGGGCGCTTTTTCCTGAAAGCGCCCTCTAAACACTTTAAGTTGACAACTTTAGAGGGCGCTTTTTCCAGAAAGCGCCCTCTAAGGTGTCCCTTTATGGACCACTCCAGAGGGCGCTTTCTTCTGAAAGCGCACTATAATGTGGCCACTTTAGACAGCGCTTTCTCCAGGAAAACAAAGTGCTGTCTTTACCTATGCCAGCGCCACTTTAGAGGGCGCTTAAAAGCGCTGTTATAGGCCAAAATAAGCACCCTCTTTTCCCTTATTTGGCGTAGTGAGCTCTTAGAAGGTTTCATCTTTTTGTTTTACATCTATTCAAATCAATATTTTGTCCATATTTTAGAACGAAAATTGAAATACACGTCTCTTACAATCATTTGAAGAAACACAATTCTAGAAAATGCAATACATATGCTTTCGTTCAGATATTTTTATTTTTTGTATTGATTTTTTTTTTTGGTTTAATTTCCTTCCTCTTTCTTCATAATTCTAGAATTATAGTATTTATGTTTTCTTTCGAATATAAATTCTTATTTATTTCCTTAGTATAAATTCTAATTATTATCTTAATTATATTTTATACTCATAATTATTTTGATATAGGTTGTTTACTGTCTTTTTAATAAAGATGCACATAAATTTACGGGTCTTCAATTTCGAAGTTCATATAAATTTATGGGTCTTCAATTTGAAAGTTTATAGTCTATATGAATAATAATCATTTAGATCATCAAATTTTTTGAACTATAATACACATGTTTTCGTCCAGATATAACCATACCAATTAGATTATTATTTTTTTGTTTAGTTTCCTTCTTTCTCTTACGATCTCTTTCGAATATAACCCTACCAACAATATTTAATTTCCATTTAATTGTTATGAATTATTCTTTGATTTAATTTCCTTCCTTCTATTTTAAAACGTTTTTGTGGTTTAGCTAGATGAAATAGTTGGTGTTTTTATTATTTATAAAAAATATTTTATTCCTTTAGACAAACTATTTCTAACAATACTATAATTAGTGCATATAGATAATATTTAATTTTTATTTCTAATAATACTATAATTAGTGTATATAGATAATATTTAATTTTCATTCCAATTGTTATGAAGTTTTATTTTTTATTTCTTTTTAATTGTGGCCAATAATAATCTATGATTCTACATTCATATTTAATAATTAATGACTTATTAAAAATTAAAATTTATTTCTCCCTATTTTAATTATTTATCAATCCAAATTCTGACTCTAAATAAAACGGAAGCTCCATTTTACAATATTAGTGACATTATCTACGAATCAGAATTTTAATATTGTAGTTAGTATCATATTTAAAAAAATCAAATTGAATCTCAATTTCTCACTATTTACTATTTATCTATCAATCTAAATCTTCAACCTATAATTAAGGACGGTTAGAAATTTTGAAATTATATTTCTTACTTATTATTGATGATAATTATCTACAATTCCAATTTCTAACTCAACAATTAATGTAATATTAAAAATTTTAAAAGTTTTTTTTTCATTATATTTTAGTACAATTATTATTGCTTTATAATTGCCAATAAATCATTTATTCTCTTTGAATAAAAATAAATTAAACTAAATTATAAATTTAACCATGAAATTATTCTATTATCTATTATTCAATCATCAAATTTTTAACATACAAACTAATTGATAAATTTTAGTATAATTCTTATATTATTTGCAATTACGTTGATCTTTTTTATTACTCCTTAAAATTTAAGTTATTCTCAAATGTCCTAATAAACTCATATAATAGTTATTCAAATAAATTTACTCAAAAATAATTCTATCAAAATAATCAATTAATTTTCTCTATTACTCTTAAAATTCAACCTTTTTTAAAATATGTGTTTATAAAACTACATATAATAATTATTTAAATATAATTATTTAAAAATTACTCAATAAAAAAATCTAAAATTTTGATAAAGTTTAAAATTTCATATACAATAATATTAATATAATATAGATCATCCGCGCAAAGCTCGGGTTGTATTCTAGTTTTAGTATAATTTTAAATGTCATATTCTTATGATGAAATACTATAAAGTTTGTCAATCTATGATAACAAATAATAAAATTATTATAATAGATTATTATTTTTTATTTATAAATGGGATTTCCTATCTATATTGATTAGAGATGTTCAAGGTTCATCAACTCCACTAAACCATTACACATTAATGGTTCAATAAAAAACAGTGAATATTTAAAGTGATTTCAACTGAGTTTAAATTAATGGTTCAATGGAAGTACTTTGTATTTATAAAAATGTTTCATATTTTAAATTCTTTCAGAATAAATTTTATTAAAGAAAAAATTATTTTTAAAAGATTTTTTTTTCATTTTCAGAAATTAAATATAATCGGATTTTATTATTTTCTTTTCAGTAAAATTATTTTTTAAAGATTTTTTTTTAATTTTCTTGAAAAAATTAAATTAAATTTATGAAGAAAAATATATTTTTTCAGATAAAAATTATTACCTTTTTTAATTCAAACAATTTTGTTTTAGTTTCTAGAAAATAATGATTTCTAGAAACTTTTATATTTTGAAAAATAATATATATTTCTTAATTGTTTTATTACTAAAAATTATTTTCAAATAATTTTTTAAGCAATTCATTAAACAATTTAAACTAGTTTTAAACTTAATTTTGTTAATTGAATTGTTTATAATATGTGATTCAACGTATTAACCAATTAAATACTTCAAGTTTTTTTCCAATGTAATTCATTTTGTGAATATGATTAAGTTAACTAAATGTTCATACATACTAATATTGATATATTGATATGTATGTTTTTAGTGTTTTTTTCTTGACTACATTAATTCTATTAAAAACTAAAAATTTAATAAGATTTTTTTTTTTTAGATATGCTTCTAGTCAATTTGGATATTTTAAAATTTTAAAATTTCAAAATAATTGTTTAATTCGTATTCATAAATTTTGAGTGAAACTTGGTTTAAAAAAATAAAATTTTATCATTCAAATTAAATAAATACATTTATGTTTTTAATTTCCGGACTTTTTTGTATTTGGGGATAAGGTAACCAATGAGGATTGAGCTCTGACGTGGTTTCTTTTTATTAGTCAATGGTTTTAATTATATACTCTATATAAAAGGGGTTTTAATCTCAATCGTATACCACAAAGAGAAGTAAGTAGACATGACAATTACAAATAAATTTTTTAGATGTTTATTTGAATGATGGAATTTACTAGAATTGAAAAACGATCTTAATTGGAGCAACTTTGGGTGTTCATCATTTCAACCTCCAACACATTTATTGTGTTGGGTTTTAGAAGTGTGTTCAGTCTCCACCATTACCTTCTTCAAAGTCAATTTTTTGACTTTGAATTTCATCTCTTGTTCAATTCTTAGGGTTATCCATGACTTGCTTTTGAGTCAACCGCACCTTCAATGATGTATAGTGTCTCTTGTTATTTTATATCCTGACTGAATTCATGTAAAACTATGTATATTTCAAGTTTAATTTAAGTATTTGCTATTCTTCCTTATTTAAAATAATGACTTTAACTAAATATCAAAGTAGTACAACCATTTATAACATATGTTGTCATTGCTTTGTTCTCAAACTTTAAAACTTAACTATTATAATGTCATTACATCTTTGATTCTTTCTTTTTCTTCATATATACACCTTATTCTAAAACCATTGTTGAAATCATCTACGATTATCTAATGCACTTTCCCTTGATATATCCCTTTTCAGAAAATTTATGAACATGGAACACATATTGCTCTCCAATTGGGTTATCCCATTTGTGAACTTTTCGTTGATATTCTCTGTGTTTCTTATGGTAACTCTTCTTCACTCATAACCTTTTCATCTGCACTTTCTCCCTCTTTGTGGAGAATATTCATATTTCCAACTTCCATTAATTCAAAATTGATATCATTTTCAACAAAAATATTTTCAAATTCCATAAATTTAAGATTGTTATCATTGTCAGCAAAATTATTTCCAATTTCCATAAATCCAAAGTTGTTACTATTATCAGCAAAACTATCTTCAATTTCTATAACTCCATAGCTTTTGTCATTATCAACGGAACTATTTCCAACAATATCAATAAAAGACATTTTATTGAAAAATATTAACGAAAAATCTGAACTCAATTTTCCTATACATTTCTTCAACAATTATGGGATTCTAGAACCATTTCAAACGAGTTCTTCAAGTTATTATGCATGTTCTCCGCTGTTTTTAATCTTTGTACTAGATTTCCCACATTTCAGACTGAAATGAGGGAAAATATAGTACAAAGATTAGAAGCAGTAGAGAACGGGAAGAATAACTTGAAGACTAGTTTGATATGATTCTTTAGAATCCAAAATTTATTGAAAAATGTATTTGAAAATCTAGTTCGTATTTTCGTTAAGACGCTTCAATAAAAGACATATTAGTAATGTTGTTGAAAATAGTTTTATGACAATGATATCAACTACGGAGTTATGGAAGATGAAAATAGTTTTAATGATAACGGTAACAACTTTGGATTTATGGAAGTAAGAAATAATTTTGGTTACAATGAAAACAACTTTAAATTTATGGAATTTGAATTATTTTTTTTGCTGAGAATTCATTGAACCCTGGGCCAGCCTTGTCTCTTGCCATTTGTTCAGTCTGGAAAATTTTGTCTAAGGTGTCAGATCCATTGTTTAGCATTTTGACATACTTTGTCATCTCATCCAGTTTGGAATTCAAGAACACTGCTTCAGTCTTCAACTTAGAGATGGTTTCCAAGTGTTTTGCCTTCTCATTCTCCAGTTGTGTTATCACTTTCTTCTGACTTTCAACTTGTTGACACACTTCTTCACTTCTATGACACACCTTTCTGTAGGTAGTGGCTAACTCATCAAAGGTTACTTCATCATCACTTGAGTCTTCATCAAAACCCCATCTTCCAGTCAAGGCAGTCACAAGATTTGCAGACTCTTCTGTTTCACTTTCATCAGACCAAGTAGCAGCAAGACTTTTCTTCTGTTTCTTGAGGTAGGTCCCACATTTAGCTCTAATGTGTCCATACCCATCACATTCATGGCACTGAACTCCTTTTCCTTCTTTGGACTTTTCATCAGATCTTGTTCTTCTTCCAGCATTATTGGACCTACTGATGTCAGATGAGATGTTCTTGACATTAGACTTAGACCTTACAATCCATCTTTTTCAGAAGTTTGTTGAACTGTCTTCCCAGTAATGCTACATCATTTGCCAGATCTTCATCAGTATCTTGACCACTTTCTTCCTCTTTCTCTTCAGTGTTTGACATGAAGGCTATGCTTTTGACTTTCTTTTCAGATCCATACACATTCCCAACTCAAATGTTTGGAGGGATCCAATTAGCTCATCCACTCTCATATTGGAAATGTCTTGAGACTCTTCTATGGTTGTCACTTTCATGGCAAATCTCTTAGGAAGTGACCTGAGTATTTTCCTCACTAGTTTTTCATCTGACATCTTCTCACCCAGGGATCCTGAGGCATTAGCAATTTCAAGGATATTCATATGAAATTCATGAATATTTTTATCTTCTTTCATCCTCAAATTTTCAAACTTGGTAGTGAGCAGCTGCAGTCTAGACATCTTCACTCTAGAGGTGCCTTCATGAGTGGTTTTGAGAATATTCCAAGCATCTTTAGCCACCTCACAGTTGTTGACCAAACTGAAGATGTTCTTATCAACCCCATTGAATATATCATTCAATGCTTTAGAGTTCCCAAGGGCTAGATCATTCTCCTCCTTGGTCCATTGTTCCTCAGCCTTCTTATCAGTTGTAGCTTCTCCTTCCTTAGTAACAATTGGATGTTCCCAGCCTGTTAAAACATCCTTCGAAGCCTTATTATCCAAAGATTTTAGGAAGGATACCATTCGAGGTTTCCAGTAGTCATAGTTGGATCCATCCAGAATAGGTGGTCTGTGAATAGATCCTTCGTCTCTATCCATAGCACCAGAAAGTAACGTCCCTAGATCTCACCCAGAACCAGAGCAGGATGCCTGCTCTGATACCAATTGAAATTCTGGTATCAGATATGAGATGTCGAAGGTAATGTCACGACACTAATATCTGAACAATACAAACAGGATAAAAGATAAAGAACAGTAATGCAAGAGACACAAGCAATTGTTAACCCAGCTCGGTGCAAACTCGCATACGTCTGGGGGCTACCGAGCCAGGAAGGAAATCCACTAAATAGAATTAGTTCAAAGACTCTCAGTAAACAACTTCAAGTTACAGTCTTTTCACCTAATCTCTACCTGTGTGACTTCTACCTAAGAACTCTTAGATATGAGATCCTACTCACTCCCCCTCAATCACAGCAGTGATATAAAACAAGAATTACAATGAAAAGAAGACACTCTTCAAGAACACATACTTGATCTTGCTTAAAATCTTCAATCAAGTAAACACACACTCATGCTTCAAAGCTTAGAGTGGACAAATTACAACTCAAAAGTCAGTCCAATTCAATCATTTGTGGATGAATGAATGACTCACAATACACACGACCACACAAGACTAAAACCCTTATTCTCTCTCAATATTTCGTTCGTTATTTCTTGTGTATAAAACCATATATTCCATGCCCTATTTATAGAATTGTTTGGTTGGGCTTGGATATCACAAAACCCTAAAGCTATTTTCCATTCATATCTTCTCATGACAGCTGATTATATCTTGTTGGAAAATAAGTCAATCTGGTTTTAATTACTGATTGAGGATTCGTTCAATCATTACATGAATCACACATAGATTAGCATTAAAAACGCAATCACATAATATATAACATTCAGACTGAATGTTCTGTATACAAATGTCATGACATCGGGTCTGCCATCTCAGTAAAATCCTGCATATTCACATTTTAAACATCCTGCAGGTACATGTTATCTTATGTCAAGACAACACTTGTGACAACTTGTGAACACTCTAGGTTTTACCAAAATTGCTGTCAACATATAGAACCAACAGTTGAGAATATTGAAGCTGGCCAAAGTTATTACAAGATCGACGAGGCCAAAGGCGCGAAGAAATCTTTCGACCAATATTTGGCGAATATCATACATTGTGATGATGAATCAGGATCCTACACCTCTGTAAACACAGGCCGTGTCCTGAATCTAGATTCGGATTATGGATTTATCTGGGATGCTGAAGAGGCAATGGAGCCTAAAGTGGCCAATCCACCTACGAGGTGGCCTGCAGTCGATGAAGATGACTACTGAGTCAGAAAGTTTGGCTCGAATTTCGGCCTATTTGGCCGAGAACAAAAGAAAATCGGCACTAGAAGCTGAGAAACTAGAAAATTTTGGCTATCAAAGCCAAAGTTAAAGATTGTGAAGATGGCCAACAAGGCCAAACAAGAGCTTCAAAAATCCGGAGGCTAGATTGCATTTATGACAATGAGTTTTTGGGGTTTAAGAAAGACCCATTAAATGAGTTGAAGAAAATGGAAGCGCAAGACCCACTCAAGGAGATAGATCTAGGAGATGGGGCCATAAAAAGACCAACTTATATAAGCACTAAAGTTGGGTCAAAGATGAACCCTAAACTGATCGAAGTATTGAAGAAGTACAAGGATTGTTTTTCCTGGGACTATGGCAAAATGCCTGGCCTAAATCGAAGCATAATAGAACATCGATTGCTTATTCATCTAGGAAAATGGCCAGCAAAGCAGCACCCTCGACGATTTGCTCCATAAATCACAATGAAGATTAAGCAGGAGATCAAAAGACTACTCAAAATACGGTTCATCGGAACTGCAAGGTACGTCTAATTGTTAGCCAACATAGTAAATGTTATCAAGAAAAATGGAACACTTAGAGTCTGTATAGATTTTAGAGACTTAAACAATGCAACTCCAAAAGATGGTATTCGATGCCAGTGGCAGAAATGCTAGTCGATTCAGCCGCAGGTTTCGAATATTTAAGTATGCTTGATGGTTATTCTGGCTATAATTAGATTCTCATAGAAGAAGATGATGTTCTCAAGACGGTGTTTTGATTCCCCTAAGCTTTGGGAACATACGAATGGGTTATGATGCCGTTTGGTTTAAAAAATGCCAGAGCAACCTATCAAAGAGTCATGAATGCCATATTCCATGATTTTATTGAAAAATTCATACAGGTATACATTGATGATAATGTGATAAAGTCTTCATCTGAAAATGGTCATTTGAACCATCTTCGACGCTCATTTGGGAGGATGAGGAAATATGGATTAAAAATGAATCCATTAATACGTGCTTTTGGTGTACATGCAGGAGATTTATTGGGTTTCGTAGTGCATAAAAAAGGCATCAAGATCAACCAAAACAAAACCAAATTAATTTTGGATCTCAAGCCTTCTTCGACAAAGAAGCAGCTTCAGTCTTTGTTGTGGAAGATAAACTTCTTGAGAAGATCTATATCAAATCTAAGTGGCAAGACGAAGGTTTTCTCGCCATTGCTCAAGATCAAGAAGGAAAGTGATTTTCACTGGGAACAAGAGCAATAAGAGGCTTTCAATGCCATCAAAGAGTACCTCACAAAGCCTCTCATTTTATTGCCACCTAGTATGAATAAGAATATGAGGTTATATATTGATGCGTCGGATATGACCATAGGAAGTATGTTGGCACAAGAGGATGACAGTGGTGTCAAAAGACCCATCTATTACTTCAGTCGAATTTTAATAGATGCTGAAACTAAGTATAACATGATTGAAAAATTGTGCTTATGCTTGTACTTCTCATGTATGAAATTAAAGCAATATATAAAACCAGTTGATATTTATGTTTCGTCTCATTTTGATGTTATTAAACATATGTTGTCTAAACCCATTCTACATAGTCGAATTAGGAAATGGGCACTAGCATTAACTGAATTTTATTTAACATATATGCCTTTGAGGACTATGAAAGGCCAAATAGTGGCAGATTTTATTGTAGACCATACAATAGTTGAACCATCACTAAACATGGTCGACACAAACCCATGGAGGTTATATTTCGACGGGTCAAGTCACAAAAATGGAACAGGCGTTGGGATCTTAATATTATCCCCACAAGGCATTCCGACGAAGTTCAAATGTAAAGTCAACGAAAAGTGTTCCAATAATGAAGCAGAATACGAAGCCCTAATCACTGACCTTAAAATCTTGAGGGAGTTAGGAGCCAAGAGGGTCGAGATAAAGGGTGTTTCAGAGCTAGTGACTAAACAAATCACACGAGAGTTAAATGCATTAAAGAAAATTTGCTGACGTATTTTGCAATGGCGAAACGCCTATTAGAGTTCTTCAAGGTTATCAGCATCACACATGTGCCTAGAATAGAGAATCAAGAAGCTAACAATTTAGCACAAATTGCATCTGGATATAAAGTGTTAAAAGATAGGCTCAAGGACTTTATTGAGCTGAAAGAAAAAATGGTGTCGAATATCTCGCCGTCACCCAAAATGGAAATCCCAAAACCGGGTGGGGGGGGCAGAATGCTTCAGTAAAATATTTGACAATTTTGAAAGACATGAAGTTTTTGCCATTGACAATGTATCACAGTCAGATTGGAGAAAACCAATCGTAGAGTACCTAGAAAATCCAGTCGGAAACACTGACAGGAAAATCAAGCATAAAGCGTTAAGTTATGTATGTTTGGAAAATGAGTTATTGAAAAAGACTCTAGAAGGAGTGTTGCTCAAGTGTCTTAGGGATACAGAAGCATACTTGGTAATGTCTGAGGTACATAGTGGAATATGTGGGGCCTATCAAACTGGCCATAAAATGAAATGGTTATTATTTCGATAAGGTGTTCACTGGCCAAGTGTGTTAAAAGATTGTATTGACTTTGCCAAAGGGTGTCAAAAATTCCAGATACATGCAAGCATTCAACATGTGCCAGCCAGCGAGTTGTATGCATTCATCAAGCTCTGGCCCTTTCAAGGTTGGGCGTTAGATGTCATCGGTGAGATTCGACCATCCTCGTCGAAACAACAAAAATTTATCCTATTAGGTATAGACTAATTCACAAAATGGATAGAAGTTATCCCTTTGATAAAAGTGGATCAAGAGGCTGTGATTGAATTCATTCAAAAACACATTGTTTATAGGTTTAGAATTCTTGAAACCATTACTACAAATTAAGGTCCAGTTTTTGTTGGTCAAAAGATGCAAGAGTTTGCTGCTGAAATAGGATTCAAGTTAGTTACTTTCACACCTTACTACGCCCAAGCAAATGGCCAAGTCGAGGCAGCCAATAAAGTGGTAATTGGTTTAATATAAAAACACGTTTCTAAGAAACCTAAGAATTGGCATAAAACATTAGATCAAATTCTATAGGCTTGTCGAACATCCCCAAAGGAGGCAACCAATTTAACGCCTTTTCGTTTGACATTTGGGCATGTTACCGTGTTGCCAACAAAAATCTATTTACAATCATTTAGGGTGCAACGGAAAAATGAAATTCTATATGAACAATATTGGAGACTGGTGTTCGACGAAATGACCGATTTAGAGAAAGAAAGGTTGGCTGCAATAGACATGTTGATACGATAAAAAGCGCGCGTGGCTAAAGTGTACAAATAAAAAGGTTAAGATAAAAACCTTTGCGATAGATGATTACGTTTGGAAGGTGATCTTACCTATGGATCAAAGAGATCGAACTTTAGGAAAATGGTCACCAAATTGGGAGGGACCATTTCAATTAATCCAAACTTTTACGAGTAATGTCTGAAATTCAAGAGTTGGGTATTGATCGGCGAGTATTAAGGGTAAATGGGAAATATTTGAAAAAATATAAACCTATGCTCCAAGAGATTCAAATCAAAAGGTAATAAAATTTGTCATTAATTATCAATGCCAAAATGGAAAAAGCCAAGATGGCATACAAAATCTCCAAGCGGAGTTACGTTGGCTCAACAAAGAAATACATTAGGAAGGAAACCTAGACTTAAAGTCTTCAAAAAAGGTCTTGTCATGATCAATCTTGTTGTCAAGGAGGTCCCCATTCTCCTGTAGTTGGTGAATCCTTTCTTTAATCTCAAGGGCCTTCTCACCATGTGCAATCCCCTTGAGAATCTCCCGGTCGATAACGTCTTGAGCCGGAAGAGGTTCAGTTGAGTCCAAGGAAGCCTTTTGTTCCTCGACTTCAGCAATCTTCTTGGTAAGTTCATCTATTTGAGCCTGATAGTCAGAGATTTATTGGTCAAAGGCTTGCTGCTTGGTGAGATGTTCTTTCTTCTTGGCCTTAAAATCATTGAGTTTCCTCTCACAAACTTCACTAAAGTATGACTCTCGTCTCATCTCGTTGAGTTTCGTCTTAATTTGAAACTCAGAGTGCCGACGAAGAGTGAGGTCTTTGACAATTTGAGTGAAGAAAGCTTAAAATTCAATCAGGTACTTGGCCACAGAAGCGGGAAGCTTGTGTTGAGAAAGCTCGTCAATCATCTTGAAGATGTCAACCTCTGTCGCATCCGCGAAAAACAACCGGCGGGCTAAAACAAAACAACACAGAGTCGCCACCGTGCGTTATTTATCCCAAAAGAGGGAAAGGAAACGCTCAGAGTAAACCTGGAAAAAGCAAGGTCTCGCGACCAAAGAGAAAGGGTACGGGAGTCGGTTACGCAAGGGGAAGGTATTAGCACCCCTCACGTCCGTCGTACTCGACGGGATCCACGCTTTAAAGAAAGAATAGGTTGCTAAAACAAACATCACACACACACACCGAAAACAACACAGGTGGGGTAAAGGAGAGAGGGCTCGCTAGGATATCGCATCCTATGCCTACGTATCTCGTCTGGAACGAGAATCAGAGCTGCCGTAGTTCGGCTCACGCACGCCAAACAAGACACACACAAAAAAGGCAAACATGGAACCCGAACGCCAATCGCTGGACTTACATCGGCTTCCGAACCAAACAAACACAATCAGGATACGGACAGCCAATCGCTGGTCTTACATCCATATCCTGACACACAAGAAGAAACAAACAACAAGCTACTAAGGAGTCGGGAACTCGAGCCTAGCAACTGTCAAGCAAACACACACAAAAAAGAAAAAGGGTGCCCGGAGAGACCTCGCACGGCCTCCTGCCTACGTACCTCATCTGGTATGAGGATCAGGGCGACGTAGTTCCCCTGGACGGGAAAGAAATTCTAACCAGATACAAAGGGAGACACACTACTAGGGAGCTGTACTCGAGCCTAGTGTTATCATGCATCATTGCCCTATGTTATGGTTTCTATCCTAACTTGCTCAACAGCAAGCTAATCCTAACCAGGAAACACAAAACACACATGCTCAATCAAAATAAAGCAAACATTCACATAGCACACACTATATCCAGTCAAAGTGGGCTCAAACAAAGGGTTAGACTGCCGAGGCAAGTCATCTGTACAAGGGTGGTGTTAGCTCTTAACCCTGACATTGAGAGTCAAGGTGAAGCCAGATGAAAGGTGAGTGAAGATCAGACTTCACAGCTCTTATCCCTGGCCAGGGAGAGCTTCAGACAAAGGAGTGTGGGTTCAGAATGGAGGAACCCTTCTACACTCAAGACTCAGACTCGACTGTACACTGTACAAGATCTTGGGTTAATGTCCCAATGCATCAACACAGTGGTGTGAGCAGAGGGACGACTCAACAGAATAGTGGGGGATGGATTGCACATCCCTTGGGTTCCGCCAATTGCCTTAATCAAGGTCTTTTCCTGCTTGGGGACAAAGTTAAACAATCACAAACATCGCCTCTTAAGGAGGACTTCAGACAGTTGCCTGGCTAAATAACAAGCCAGGTCTTCCAGACTACATGGAGACAAGAGAGTCTACCTCAATTGGTTTATACAACCAAGCAGCAGCACAAAGCAAGTTCTTAAAGAACTAAAGCGACTATGGTACCTGAAATCAATCTAATACAGTCAGTATTCAAGTCACAAAGTCAACACAGACAAGTTAAGAACCAACAGACAATGTACAATCAAACAATGCAATGTGCAAAGCACAATCAACTTAAGCGAGCCAAGCATCCTACAAAACACACAAGTTAGTTCACAACAAGCAACCAAACTCAATTTAATTAACTTGCATCATTCTCCTTAAAGCATTTGCATCTCAACCTGAAACACAATTCAAAAGTGAGAAACAAGACCACTAGGACAAGCCTAGGATCCAAAGGAGATGAAAAAATCAAAACAGCAAGTGAAAATTATCCAAAATCACAATTAATCCATTTAGAAACAAATGCAATTGGTCCCATGCTCATATCCATCACCATTATCATTTCATGCATAAAAAGGCACCAAACATGCAATTTGCAACTTCAAAAGACCAAACAGAATGATCAACATCAAATCCATACCAAAACAATTCAATAAATTCCACAAAAATTCAAGTCTAAACAGAACATATAGAATGAATAGCATATCAAATTTCAGCTCAATTGGACAAGAGGAAGTAGGTCAATGAAAATCAAAAAGTTCAGACAAGTTCAAACAAGCCAACACATGGTATCAAAACAAGCACCAACTTCCATCAATCATAAAACAGTGACAATACATGATAAATGAATGGGATCAAAAACATGATGACCTATAATATGTCTAGAATCACTCCATCAAATTTCACATTCATCCAATCAATTACCAGCATTTCACAAATCAAATGGTAACATGTGTCACAAAAAATCACAAAATGACCAAGCAGAAGGAAAAATTCCAGTCAATTAGGAAATGCCATCAATAAATCCAGAAAAATTCCCATGTGTCTTCAACATACATAGCCTCAATCATGAAAAAAATTGGCTCAATTCAATGTCCACAAGTACATCAAATAAAATTATGAAGTTCATCAAGCTTGGTGTGACACAAATTGTCACACCTCTAATCAAAAATTCATATCTCCTCAACCAGGGATCCAAAAATTACAAACTACATACCAAAATCACCATCAAAGAGTCCAGAATATGCACAAAAAATTTCATCAATTTCTTTGGAAGCATCATCATTTTATGAGGGAAATGGCAAAACATGTACAAATTGCATACATCCAAACAATCCCTAAGCATTTTTAATTTTCACACGTGCACAAAAATCATAAAAATCACCATTAAAAACTACACATCATAAGGAGAATCATGCAAAAAATCTGACAAAATTTGGACAAGAAATGAATCTCCTATGAATTTTCTAAGTTCATGTATCAAAGTGAAATGGAAATGAAAAAGAAAATGAAATGAAATTGAATTAATATTGAAATAATGGCATAAGCGTAATTTTTAACCACAAGCACAAAACGACGTCGTTGGCATTAATTCAGTGGCGCGTTTCAATTGGCCTAGGCTGCGCAGTAAACAGAATTTGAAAATGAAGCCAAGGCAACGAAGATCAAATGCGTGTTGCTTCACCATTTACAGCAAACACACTTCCAGAAAATCCAGAAAATCATGAAGAACAATTTCTCCCCAAAATGAACAAACTCTATATCATTGGAACCGTCTAAGCATGCACATCACGAATATGTAATTATTTTAACCTAATTCTAAACATGTTAACCGGATCGATCAAAAAAAGAAATGAGCATCAAACTTCAATCTCAGATTTCTCTCTCAATACTTAATCAAATCAAAAACCACGAGTATCATGATGATCTACAATCAAAGACCTATCAAAACCATATGATGATTCAAACAATCGAAAAATTCGAGCATTTACCTTATGGAGAATGCAGTGCTGAATTCGTGCCTCTCAAGGTCCAAATCACCAAAACAGATGAAGTGCAAGGCTATGGAAGATGATTAGAATGATAAGCTCAGCTCAAAACAGCTCCAGATGCAAGAATTAGCAAAACACCATGGAAGAGTGAAGTTGCAACAGTTGCGATTCATCAAACTTTTGGCATGGATTTCATGAAACAGTTATGCACAATCACTTGTAGAGTGTAGATCCAAGAAGAATGATCAAAAATGATGAAGAAATCACCGAGAATTGATGAAAAAAGTGTGTAGAAATTTTGAGAATTTGAGAGGTTTTGGAGGGAAAAGTTGTTACAATCTTGGAGAATGAAATGTGATTATCATTTTCTGTTATGATTAGGGTTATATACCAATGCTTAATCCACTTTGCTAATCACAATTACCAAATTGAAGTGAATTAGTTCTAATGCAATTTCAAGTGAAAGTCAAAAATAGCCTTTTGCCAATTAACCAATGCAACAGTAAAATGACAGTTCACACAAGTCATATTTGGCATTTGGAATGTGTTAGAATTGGTCTTGAGTGCAAAATCCATGTACTTTGAGATTTCACTATGCCACACCAAAAATACAAATGAATTCACTTGAAAAATGACTTTTTGCCATGCTTATTTTTGATGAAATTTGACCATACATCATGAAAGTACATGTGAAATGGGGTTTGCTCAAAGAAAGATCATCCATTTTGGCCATTCCATGTGAAAGTTATGCCACTTTGAATTTAGGCATTTTTGGAAAATGATTGGACCATAACTTGTCAACCATACATGAGAAATTCAAGTTCTTGGACTTTTTGGAAAGGTGAGAGCAAGATCTACAACTTTCATGTTGAACAAAATTTCATTTGAAGCATTTTTGGACATGTAATTTTGAAGTGAAAAACTTTCCATTTTTGGAAACTTTCATTACAAGTCACTTTCTATTTTTGGAAAGTTTTCTCCTGACTTTATTTTCTTCATTCTTAATGTTTGAAATGTCAAATGAAACTTGTTTCAATATGAATGAAGTGTATCCAACTCTCTCCCACCTCTAAATCCACCAAATCAAGCACAGTTGACCACAGTTGACTTTTCAATTGATAGATGAATTTGGTTATGCATTGATCAAGTTGAGCCTCAAACTCCTGATGAAATGGCTCAATGATGAAACCCTAGCTTCCATAAGCTCAATATAATCACATGATGATCCCCACATCCATTGTAGACCTCATCTCCTTGCCAAGCCCTGATTGGCCCAATGCAACTGATTAGGGTTGACCAGTGGTCAAAACCCTAATCTCAAGGCATCTGATCAATCTCTTGAACCTCTTGGATGATAACAAGACCATGATGATGATGTACCATAACAACCAAGATGAAGACCAATCTCCTTGAGAAACCATGAAACCCTAATTTGGACCACAACCCTCAGATGATCAGTGATCCAGTCCAATGAAACCCTAGCTTGCATACATCAACATTTTATCTTCTGACCAAGACTTAGGAGGATGACTTGCACAATGTAGCCATATGATATGAAATATGCTAATGACTAATGACTTAAGAAATGCAATGCAATATGTTAGCTAGTCCCAAGAGAGGAGGGCAAATTTTGAGGTGTTACAACCCCTAAGGAATCTTCCTCTTCGACGACGACCAAAACCTCACCCTTAAATAAATAGGTTTTTAGCTGTTGGAGTTTGAGAGTGACGGAAGCATCCATTTCTGGAATGGGCAGGGCAGTCGAGCTAGAGGGATGAACATCAGTCGACGATTGGCGAAGTTTTTGCAGCTTTCTCAAACTCTCTGCCGGATTCTGCTGTTTCATAAATAGAATCTCCTCGGGAGTAAGAGTAATATTGGATGTACCTTCACTACCAGCAGTTAAAGAGTCCTCAATTTGAGGAAGGTAGGGATTTTGACTGGATTCAGTTGGTGTACCATGAAACTCATCAGTTTTCTGGGGACTTAAAAGGGTGGCAGTCTCAGCTGGATTCTCAATTTCGATCCTTACGTTGTTGTTAACCTCAGCAAGAGTCGAATCAACCTTGTTTCCCTACAAAAAGAAGTTAGGATCAATGTCATGGAATAATTCACAAGGTTGCGAAACAAGAATGTTCAAATACCTTGGGAGCTACGTGTTATGGGGAAGTTGGAGTGGGTTCTTTTGGCCAATGGGTGCAAAGATCTCAGTAAGATCGTCAGGGACATAAATCTTTGCAATCGAAGAAACAATTCTTGAAGAAGGTTTATTGGCTGGAATTTTATTTTTCTTTCTTTCCGGAGTGGACGGAGTAGATGGTGGAGCCTTCGCGGTAGGAAAAATGTGAGAATGGGTGCTTCCATCAGAAGCCTCATTTTCGATAGAAGGAACTTCTTCAAAAACCTAAACCATAAGAAATGTAAGAGGTTTATTGAATTAAAACATCATGAAACACTAAGACGTGAAATACAAAGAAGTTGTAGATGCTTTTTTTAGGAGGCTTGTTTGGGGTTGGCGCAACAATTATAGCCTGTTTTCAACCCTAGAAACAAATACAGAGAAGTTTAGTGGGTTTTGCTTCTTAAAGAAATGAAAGGCAAGGGAGCAGTAGTTACCTTCTTCGGTTGGGACTCACCGACATCAATAGTTTGTATGCTCTTAACGGGAGCTTCAGTATTCGGCTATGAAGCCTGTGTTTCGCCAGCAAGGGCAAAAAAAACATCGATCAAATTTTGGAGAAAGAATGCACTGGGGAAATATTGGCGTTGGTATTCAGACCACCACTTGTCGAAGTCCTTGGTGGTTAGGAAGGATTGTTAAAATTTGAGAACAGGTAACTCAAGGTGCTAAGTCGATTTGTGAAATTTGAGGCAGACTTTATGACCTTCAAAGTTAAGTTGTCGACCAGTCCACACAATACCAATTGGATGAGACTCCAAAGATTCTTGCAGCATCTGGCTCAGGCCAAATTGTCGAGCCACCAAGTTGGGTTGATAGTCATAAATCCATACCCCTTCGACCCAGTCTTTATCCTGAAGGACAACATCATGGGAGTCAGCAATTCCCTCCACACAACGCTCGATAGACCTGCAACTTGAGGAGAGTCACCATGAAAAAGGGTTTTTGAACCATGTCAGACCAAAGTTTCGATCCACAAAAGGGGTCATGCCTGGAACGAAAGAGGTGGCTTCGACGAACATATTAATGTACTTCATGAAAATATGTTTGTTGGGGGTCTTCTGACAGGTCATCAAGGCAAGTCTTACGCCTTCTATAGGTCGATGCTGGTTCAAACACATCATACACTCTGACATAGGATAGCCCAATTGATACTCCAAAGTGGCATTTAACTAGTATTGCAGTAACCACATGGGGCCAGACAAACTTAAGGTCTTAGAGGTAGAGTGGAAAAGCTTTAGCTTCAGTATCGTGATCCCTAGGGAGTGGTAAAGAGATGCTAGCAGAAGCTTGCCAGAAGAAACCTGTTGACCTTCATGGATTTGGATTTCCAGGCTTATATAGCTCTTAGATAGTTGTAGAGAGCCAGGATAAAACAAATAATACAAGAGCCAAAGAGTTAGAAAAGAAATATGTTGCTCGTCAGACACTTCAGTGGAATATTGATCATAATGATCTTCAATGTAATTCTGAAAAACTTGCACGAGTGAAGGTAAAAGCGTTTTCCGTCGGAAGAGTTTGGTCGAAGTTTTTGCCCAGAGGTGAGAGACAAGTGATGGTCGCCATGTCGAAAAGGGTAGGCATTAACATGCCACAAGGGAGTTGGAAGGTGTTAGTCAAACCTTCCTAGAAGTACACCGAAGCAAGCAACATACAAGGGTTGATTTGATGGGCGTTCCTTGAGATTTGGATGGCGTCGAAGATGTCGGCCGTTTTCCATTATTCCTAACATTTATGTTGGACTTTATTGAGCCAAGCCATATACTTTTTGTTATCAGAAGTGGGAATTGACCTAAACACCATGGCCTTTGGGTCCATGAACTTCAGGTCGATGGCCCCATTTTTCTTAAAGGTCAGTGGAACAACGGGAATAAAGCAAGGAAAGTACGATTGAACATTTCTTGGTTGCATTTTTGCATCTGGATATGGCTCGTGGAAAGCAATGAGTTTATCAGTAACAACAAAAGGAATGAGCATTTGACGTTGCCAAATATTTGCTACAGCTTCATCAGTGGATGTTGGTTGAGGAATGGGTTTTAGACTTTCTTCTTTAGTAAAGTTGAAAGCAATGATGTTGTTACCAGTTTTGTAGGTGACTGCATCCATAGCGTTAGCAGAAGAGGCCATCGCAATGAAAGAAAGAAAGGAAATAAGGAAAGTATTACTGTTATGAAAGTTACAGGAAAAATGCGCAAATGGATAACAAGAAAGAAAAATGAAAAATGTAGAAGAGTGATATTTATAAGCAAACACAATGACAACCAAGGGTTAGTCGATCGACGATAACTATTCTGATTCAGAAGTAGTGGGAAAGTTAGTAAAGGTGGTTGAAAGCCCACGACCTAGGAAGTAGCTGCAAATGATGGAATTTTCCCTTGGAAATCATGGCGCAGAAAGGTGTCATCATTTCGCATGACATCATCAATGATTAGACACCTAGTCAAAATTGGGGAAGACAAAATGCCAAGTTTCTCGGTCGAAATGTTTCTCAGTCGAAACTGGCCTTTTAGGGGGGCAATTTGTTAGCCAGAAAATTTTTACTATGCCGAAGAGGAAAATCAAAGCAAGATGTATGGAATCATAAGGCGAAGTGTCGAGAAGGGTGAATATGGTCGAAGAGGTTCGACAGACAATAGGGACATAGGCCATGTCGAAATGAGGTCGATGGGGAGTGAGGCAGTCAAAGTCGAAGCCAAACAAGCAAAAACGATATAATCAATTGAGCAGAACATGGGGGAAGTTGCAAAAGACGTGGGCATGCAGGTTTAGACGCGTGGCACATTATAGATGGCCAACGGAAGTGTATCAGTTATTTCTCATTACTATTTAAGTAGATTTGATTTCTAGTTTCTGAGAGGCATTTGTAACATTGTAAAGGGAAAACACTCAAAGTATCAAGCGTCTTGAAAAAAGAGTTCCTTCCTACAAAATGTATACTTGCTTCCATATTTACTTTCAAGCAATTTAAATTACCAAGTCTTTTTATCTACTTTCTCATTTACGACTCATCTTGTCTTTTCTTCATCTATTTTTGTACCCTTTTACAAGCATTGCTTGTTTACCGTTTTCTTAATCCAAGCATTCAAACAAAAAATCCTATATACTTAACACTTAGTCTAGGATTTTATAGTCGATCCTGCAAGTAAACCTCAATAGGAGGCTCAAGATTGTTCGCGCGAAAACCACGTGCGGATGATCTAATTATTATCTTAATTATATTTTATACTCATAATTATTTTGATATAGGTTGTTTACTGTCTTTTTAATAAAGATGCACATAAATTTACGGGTCTTCAATTTCAAAGTTCATATAAATTTATGGATCTTCAATTTGAAAGTTTATAGTCTATATGAATAATAATCATTTAGATCATCAAATTTTTTGAACTATAATACACATGTTTTCGTCCAGATATAACCATACCAATTAGATTATTATTTTTTTGTTTAGTTTCCTTCTTTCTCTTACGATCTCTTTCGAATATAACCCTACCAACAATATTTAATTTCCATTTAATTGTTACAAATTATTCTTTGATTTAATTTCCTTCCTTCTATTTTAAAACGTTTTTGTGTTTAGCTAGATGGAATAGTTGGTGTTTTTATTATTTATAAAAAATATTTTATTCCTTTAGACAAACTATTTCTAACAATACTATAATTAGTGCATATAGATAATATTTAATTTTTATTTCTAATAATACTATAATTAGTGTATATAGATAATATTTAATTTTCATTCCAATTGTTATGAAGTTTTATTTTTTATTTCTTTTTAATTGTGGCCAATAATAATCTATGATTCTACATTCATATTTAATAATTAATGACTTATTAAAAATTAAAATTTATTTCTCCCTATTTTAATTATTTATCAATCCAAATTCTGACTCTAAATAAAACGGAAGCTCCATTTTACAATATTAGTGACATTATCTACCAATCAGAATTTTAATATTGTAGTTAGTATCATATTTAAAAAAATCAAATTGAATCTCAATTTCTCACTATTTACTATTTATCTATCAATCGAAATCTTCAACCTATAATTAAGGACCGTTAGAAATTTTGAAATTATATTTCTTACTTATTATTGATGATAATTATCTACAATTCCAATTTCTAACTCAACAATTAATGTAATATTAAAAATTTTAAAAGTATTTTTTTCATTATATTTTAGTACAATTATTATTGCTTTATAATTGTCAATAAATCAATTATTCTCTTTGAATAAAAATAAATTAAACTAAATTATAAATTTAACCATGAAATTATTCTATTATCTATTATTCAATCATCAAATTTTTAACATACAAACTAATTTGATAAATTTTAGTATAATTCTTATATTATTTGCAATTACGTTGATCTTTTTTATTACTCCTTAAAATTTAAGTTATTCTCAAATGTCCTAATAAACTCATATAATAGTTATTCAAATAAATTTACTCAAAAATAATTCTATCAAAATAATCAATTAATTTTCTCTATTACTCTTAAAATTCAACCTTTTTTAAAATATGTGTTTATAAAATTACATATAATAATTATTTAAATATAATTATTTAAAAATTACTCAATAAAAAAAATCTAAAATTTTGATAAAGTTTAAAGTTTCATATACAATAATATTAATATAATATAGATCATCCGCGCAAAGCTCGGGTTGTATTCTAGTTTTAGTATAATTTTAAATGTCATATTCTTATGATAAAATACTATAAAGTTTGTCAATCTATGTTAACAAATAATAAAATTATTATAATAGATTATTATTTTTTATTTATAAATGGGATTTCCTATCTATATTGATTAGAGATGTTCAAGGTTCATCAACTCCACTAAACCATTACACATTAATGGTTCAATAAAAAACAGTGAATATTTAAAGTGATTTCAACTGAGTTTAAATTAATGGTTCAATGGAAGTACTTTGTATTTATAAAAATGTTTCATATTTTAAATTCTTTCAGAATAAATTTTATTAAAGAAAAAATTATTTTTAAAAGATTTTTTTTTCATTTTCAGAAATTAAATATAATCGGATTTTATTATTTTCTTTTCAGTAAAATTATTTTTTAAAGATTTTTTTTTAATTTTCTTGAAAAAATTAAATTAAATTTATGAAGAAAAATATATTTTTTCAGATAAAAATTACTACCTTTTTTAATTCAAACAATTTTTTTTTAGTTTCTAGAAAATAATGATTTCTAGAAACTTTTATATTTTGAAAAATAATATATATTTCTTAATTGTTTTATTACTAAAAATTATTTTCAAATAATTTTTTAAGCAATTCATTAAACAATTTAAACTAGTTTTAAACTTAATTTTGTTAATTGAATTGTTTATAATATGTGATTCAACGTATTAACCAATTAAATACTTCAAGTTTTTTTCCAATGTAATTCATTTTGTGAATATGATTAAGTTAACTAAATGTTCATACATACTAATATTGATATATTGATATGTATGTTTTTAGTGTTTTTTTCTTGACTACATTAATTCTATTAAAAATTAAAAATTTAATAAGATTTATTTTTTTTAGATATGCTTCTAGTCAATTTGGATATTTTAAAATTTTAAATTTTCAAAATAATTGTTTTATTCGTATTCATAAAGTTTGAGTCAAACTTGGTTTTAAAAAAATAAATTTTATCATTCAAGTTAAATAAATACATTTATGTTTTTAATTTCCGAACCTTTTTTTATTTGGGGATAAGGTAACCAATGAGGATTGAGCTCTGACGTGGTTTCTTTTTATTAGCCAATGGTTTTAATTATATATTCTATATAAAAGGGGTTTTAATCTCAATCGTATATCACAAAGAGAAGTAAGTAGACATGACAACTACAAATAAACTAATAATGCAGTAAGGGAATGATGAAGAAGATTCTAACTGATTTAATAGTTCCATCATATTTCCTCTATCATCATCAAATCATCAAGTATGGCTTCATATGCGTATGCTCCATCTTTTAATATTGTTAATTTTTACTATGGATTATTGTGGGTTTTTTCAATACCTATTTTTTTAAAATTAAATATCAAATTCTTAACACATAGTTTTTCTGTATTTTCTTTATTATTATTTTCTCCCTTTTGATTATTATTTTTAGAATATACAGTGAATATACTTCAGTCATATGTAGTACGATAATATTTTTTGTAACAATTCTATGACTGATAAATTTCAAGATTGAAAGATTTATCATTTTTTTCTATATTCTCATTCTATTTTCCATGTGTTAAAATTTCTAAATTTCGTTCAATTTTTTAGATGTTTATTTGAATGATGGAATTTACTAGAATTGAAAAACGACCTTAATTGGAGCAACTTTGGGTGTTCATCATTTCAGCTTCCAACACATTTATTGTGTTGGGTTCTAGCGGTGTGTTCAGTCTCCAACATTACCTTCTTTAAAGTCAATTTTTTGACTTTGAATTTCATCCCTTGTTCAATTCTTTGGGTTATCCATGACTTGTTTTTGAGTCAACCGCACCTTCAATGATGTATAGTGTCTCTTGTTATTTTATATCCTGATTGAATTCATGTAAAACTATGTATATTTCAAGTTTAATTTAAGTATTTGTTATTCTTCTTTATTTAAAATAATGACTTTAACTAAATATCAAAGTAGTACCACCATTTATTACATATGTTGTCATTGCTTTGTTCTCAAACTTTAAAACCTAACTATTATAATGTCATTACATCTTTGATTCTTTTTTTTTTCTTCATATATACACCTTATTCTACAACCATTGTTGAAATCATCTACGATTATCTAATGCATTTTCCCTTGATATATCCCTTTTCAGAAAATTTATGGACATGGAACACATATTGCTCTCCAATTGGGTTATCCCATTTGTGAACTTTTCGTTGATATTCTCTGTGTTTTTTATGGTAACTCTTCTTCACTCATAACCTTTTCATTTGCATTTTCTCCCTCTTTATGGAGAATATTCATATTTCCAACTTCCATTAATTCAAAATTGATATCATTTTCAACAAAAATATTTTCAAATTCCATAAATTTAGAATTGTTATCATTCTTAGCAAAATTATTTCCAATTTCCATAAATCCAAAGTTGTTACTATTATCAGCAAAACTATCTTCAATTTCTATAACTCCATATCTTTTGTCATTATCAACAGAACTATTTCCAACAATATCAATAAAAGATATTTTATTGAAAAATATTAACGAAAAATCTGAACTCAATTTTCCTATACATTTCTTCAACAATTATGGGATTCTAGAACCATTTCAAACGAGTTCTTCAAGTTATTATGCATGTTCCCCGCTGTTTTTAATCTTTGTACTAGATTTCCCATATTTCAGACTGAAATGAGGGAAAATATAGTACAAAGATTAGAAGCAGTAGAGAACGAGGAGAATAACTTGAAGACTAGTTTGATATAGTTCTTTAGAATCCAAAATTTATTGAAAAATGTATTTGAAAATCTAATTCGTATTTTCGTTAAGACGCTTCAATAAAAGATCTATTAGTAATGTTGTTGAAAATAGTTTTGTGACAATGATAGCAACTACGGAGTTATGGAAGATGAAATTGCTCTCCAATTGAGTTATCCCATTTGTGAACTTTTCGTTGATATTCTCTGTGTTTCTTATGGTAACTCTTCTTCACTCATAACCTTTTCATCTGCATTTTCTCCCTCTTTGTGGAGAATATTCATATTTCCAACTTCCATTAATTCAAAATTGATATCATTTTCAACAAAAATATTTTCAAATTCCATAAATTTAGAATTGTTATCATTGTTAGCAAAATTATTTCCAATTTCCATAAATCCAAAGTTGTTACTATTATCAGCAAAACTATCTTCAATTTCTATAACTCCATATCTTTTGTCATTATCAACAGAACTATTTCCAACAATATCAATAAAAGATATTTTATTGAAAAATATTAACGAAAAATCTGAACTCAATTTTCCTATACATTTCTTCAACAATTATGGGATTCTAGAACCATTTCAAACGAGTTCTTCAAGTTATTATGCATGTTCTCCGCTGTTTTTAATCTTTGTACTAGATTTCCCACATTTCAGACTGAAATGAGGGAAAATATAGTACAAAGATTAGAAGCAGCAGAGAACGAGGAGAATAACTTGAAGACTAGTTTGATATAGTTCTTTAGAATCCAAAATTTATTGAAAAATGTATTTGAAAATCTAGTTCGTATTTTCGTTAAGACGCTTCAATAAAAGACCTATTAGTAATGTTGTTGAAAATAGTTTTGTGACAATGATCGCAACTACGGAGTTATGGAAGATGAAATTGCTCTCCAATTGGGTTATCCCATTTGTGAACTTTTCGTTGATATTCTCTGTGTTTCTTATGGTAACTCTTCTTCACTCATAACCTTTTCATCTACATTTTCTCCTTCTTTGTGGAGAATATTCATATTTCCAACTTCCATTAATTCAAAATTGATATCATTTTCAACAAAAATATTTTCAAATTCCATAAATTTAAGATTGTTATCATTGTTAGCAAAATTATTTCCAATTTCCATAAATCCAAAGTTGTTACTATTATCAGCAAAACTATCTTCAATTTCTATAACTCCATATCTTTTGTCATTATCAACGGAACTATTTCCAACAATATCAATAAAAGACATTTTATTGAAAAATATTAACGAAAAATCTGAACTCAATTTTCCTATACATTTCTTCAACAATTATGGGATTCTAGAACCATTTCAAACGAGTTCTTCAAGTTATTATGCATGTTCTCCGCTGTTTTTAATCTTTGTAATAGATTTCCCATATTTCAGACTGAAATGAGGGAAAATATAGTACAAAGATTAGAAGCAGTAGAGAACGGGGAGAATAACTTGAAGACTAGTTTGATATAGTTCTTTAGAATCCAAAATTTATTGAAAAATGTATTTGAAAATCTAGTTCGTATTTTCGTTAAGACGCTTCAATAAAAGACCTATTAGTAATGTTGTTGAAAATAGTTTTGTGACAATGATAGCAACTACGGAGTTATGGAAGATGAAATTGCTCTCCAATTGGGTTATCCCATTTGTGAACTTTTCGTTGATATTCTCTGTGTTTCTTATGTTAACTCTTCTTCACTCATAACCTTTTCATCTGCACTTTCTCCCTCTTTGTGGAGAATATTCATATTTCCAACTTCCATTAATTCAAAATTGATATCATTTTCAACAAAAATATTTTCAAATTCCATAAATTTAAGATTGTTATCATTGTTAGCAAAATTATTTCCAATTTCCATAAATCCAAAGTTGTTACTATTATCAGCAAAACTATCTTCAATTTCTATAACTCCATAGCTTTTGTCATTATCAACAGAACTATTTCCAACAATATCAATAAAAGACATTTTATTGAAAAATCTGAACTCAATTTTCCTATACATTTCTTCAACAATTATGGGATTCTAGAACCATTTCAAACGAGTTCTTCAAGTTATTATGCATGTTCTCCGCTGTTTTTAATCTTTGTACTAGATTTCCCATATTTCAGACTGAAATGAGGGAAAATATAGTACAAAGATTAGAAGCAGTAGAGAACGGGGAGAATAACTTGAAGACTAGTTTGATATAGTTCTTTAGAATCCAAAATTTATTGAAAAATGTATTTGAAAACCTAGTTCGTATTTTCGTTAAGACGCTTCAATAAAAGACCTATTAGTAATGTTGTTGAAAATAATTTTGTGACAATGATAGAAACTATGGAGTTATGGAAGATGAAAATAGTTTTAATGATAATGGTAACAACTTTGGATTTATGGAAGTAAGAAATAATTTTGGTTACAATGAAAACAACTTTAAATTTATGGAATTTGAATTATTTTTTTTTGCTGAGAATTCATTGAACCCTATGCCAACCTTGTCTCTTGCCATTTGTCCAGTCTGGAGAATTTTGTCTAAGGTGTCAGATCCATTGTTTAGCATTCTGACATAGTTTGTCATCTCATCCAGTTTGGAATTCAAGAACACTGCTTCAATCTTCAACTTAGAGATGGTTTCCAAGTGTTCTGCCTTCCCATTCTCCAGTTGTGTTATCACTTTCTTCTGACTTTCAACTTATTGACACACTTATTCACTTTTATGACACAATTTTCTGTAGGTAGTGGCTAACTCATCAAAGGTTACTTCATCATCACTTGAGTCTTCATCAGAACCCCATCTTCCAGTCAAGGCAGTCACAATATTTGCAGACTCTTCTGTTTCACTTTCATCAGACCAAGTAGCAGCAAGACTCTTCTTCTGTTTCTTAAGGTAGGTCCCACATTCAACTCTAATGTGTCCATACCCATCACATTCATGGCACTAAACTCCTTTTCCTTCTTTGGACTTTTCATTTGATCTTGTTCTTCTTCTAGCATTATTGGACCTACTGATGTCAGATGAGATGTTCTTGACATTAGACTTAGACCTTACATCCATCTTTTTCAGAAGTTTGTTGAATTGTCTTCCCAGTAATGCTACATCATTTGCCAGATCTTCATCAGTATCTTGACCACTTTCTTCCTCTTTCTCTTCAGTGTTTGACATGAAGGCCATGCTTTTGACTTTCATTTCAGATCCATCACACATTCCCAACTCAAATGTTTGGAGGGATCCAATTAGCTCATCCACTCTCATATTGGAAATGTCTTGAGACTCTTCTATGGCTGTCACTTTCATGGCAAATCTCTTAGGAAGTGACCTGAGTATTTTCCTCACTAGTTTTTCATCTGACATCTTCTCACCCAGGGCTCCTGAGGCATTAGCAATTTCAAGGATATTCATATGAAATTCATGAATATTTTAATCTTCTTTCATCCTCAAATTTTCAAACTTGGTAGTGAGCAGCTGCAGTCTAGACATCTTCACTCTAGAGGTGCCTTCATGAGTGGTTTTGAGAATATTCCAAGCATCTTTAGCCACCTCACAGTTGTTGACCAATCTGAAGATGTTCTTATCAACCCCATTGAATATATCATTCAATGCTTTAGAGTTCCCAAGTGCTAAATCATCCTCCTCCTTGGTCCATTGTTCCTTAGCCTTCTTACCAGTTGTAGCTTCTCCTTCCTTAGTAACAATTGGATGTTCCCAGCCTGTTAAAATAGCCTTCCAAGCCTTATTATCCAAAGATTTTAGGAAGGCTACCATTCGAGGTTTCCAGTAGTCATAGTTGGATCCATCTAGAATAGGTGGTTTGTGAACAGATCCTCCGTCTCTATCCATAGTACCAGAAAGTAACACCCCTAGATCTCACCCAGAACCAGAGCAGGATGTCTGCTCTGATACCAATTGAAATTCTGGTATCAGATATGAGATGTCGAAGGTAATGTCACGACACTAATATCTGAACAATACAAACAGGATAAAAGATAAAGAACAGTAATGCAAGAGACACAAGCAATCGTTAACCCAGTTCGGTGCAAACTCACCTACGTCTGGGGGATACCAAGCCAGGAAGGAAATCCACTAAACATAATTAGTTCAAAGACTCTCAGTAAACAACTTCAAGTTATAGTCTTTTCACCTAATCTCTAGCCGTGTGACTTCTACCTAAGAACTCTTAGATATGAGATCCTACTCACTCCCCATCAATCACAGCAGTGATATAAAACAAGAATTACAATGAAAATAAGACACTCTTCAAGAACACATACTTGATCTTGCTTAAAAGCTTTAATCAAGTAAACACACACTCATGCTTCAAAGCTTAGAGTGGACAAATTACAACTCAAAAGTTAGTACAATTCAATCATCTATGGATGAATGAATGGCTCACAATACACACGACCATACAAGACTAAAACCCTTATTCTCTCTCAATATTTCGTTCGCTATTTCTTGTGTATAAAACCAGATATTCCATGCCCTATTTATAGAATTGTTTGGCTCGGCTTGGACATCACAAAACCCTAAAGCTATTTTCCATTCATATCTTCTCATGACAACTGATTATATCTTGTTGGAAAATAAGTCAATCTGGTTTTAATTACTGATTGAGGGTGCATTCAATCATTACATCAATCACATATAGATTAACACTAAAAACACAATCACACAATACATAACATTCAGACTGAATATTCTGTATACAGATGTCATGACATCGGGCCTGACATCTTAGTAAAATCCTGCATATTCACATTTTAAACATCCTGCAGGTACATGTTATCTTATGTCAAGACAACACTTGTGACAACTTGTGAACACTCTAGATTTTACCAAAGTTGCTGCTAACACATATAACCAACAGTTGAGAATATTGAAGCTGACCAAAGTTATTACAAGATCGACGAGGCCAAAGGAGCGAAGAAATCTTCCGACTAATATTTGGCGAATATCACACATTGTGATTATGAATCAGGATCCTACACCTCTGTAAACACAGGTCGTGTCCTGAATCTAGATTTAGATTATGGATTTATTTGGGATGCTGAAGAGGCAATGGAGCCTAAAGTGGCCAATCCACCTACGAGGTGGCCTGCAGTCGATGAAGATGACTACTGAGTCAGAAAGTTTGGCTCGAATTTCGGCCTATTTGGCCGAGAACAAAAGAAAATAGGCACTAGAAGCTGAGAAACTAGAAAATTTTGGCTATCAAAGCCAAAGTTAAAGAATGTGAAAATGGCCAACAAGGCCAAACAAGAGCTTCAAAAATCCGAAGGCTAGATTGCATTTATGACAATGAGTCTTTGGGGTTTAAGAAAGACCCATTAAATGAGTTGAAGAAAATGGAAGCGTAAGACCCACTCGAGGAGATAGATCTAGGAGATGGGGCCATAAAAAGACCAACTTATATAAGCACTAAAGTTGGGTCAAAGATGAACCCTAAACTGATCGAAGTATTGAAGGAGTACAAGGATTATTTTTCCTGGGACTATGGAAAAATGCCTGGCCTAAATCGAAGCATAATAGAACATCGATTGCTTATTCATCCAGGAAAATGGCCAGTAAAGCAGCACCCTCGATGATTTGCTCCATAAATCACAATGAAGATTAAGCAGGAGATCAAAAGACAACTCAAAAGACGGTTCATCGGAACTGCAAGGTACGTCTAATTGTTAGCCAACATAGTAAATGTTATCAAGAAAAATGGAACACTTAGAGTCTATATAGATTTTAGAGACTTAAACAATGCAACTCCAAAAGATGGTATTCGATGCCAGTGGCAGAAATGCTAGTCGATTCAGCCGTAGGTTTCGAATATTTGAGTATGCTTGATGGTTATTCTGGCTATAATTAGATTCTCACAGAAGAAGATGATGTTCTCAAGATGGTGTTTCAATGCCCCTAAGATTTGGGAACATACGAATGGGTTATGATGCTGTTTGGTTTAAAACACGCCGGAGCAACCTATCAAAGAGCCATGAATGCCATATTCCATGATTTTATTGAAAAATTCATGCAGGTATACATTGATGACAATGTGATAAAGTCTTCATCTGAAAATGGTCATTTGAACCATCTTCGACGCTCATTTGGGAGGATGAGGAAATATGGATTAAAAATCAATCCATTAATATGTGCTTTTGGTGTACATGCAGGAGACTTATTGGGTTTCATAGTGCATAAAAAACGCATCAAGATCAACCAAAACAAAACAAAAGTAATTTTGGATCTCAAGCCTTCTTCGACAAAGAAGCAGCTTCAGTCTTTGTTGGGGAAGATAAACTTCTTGATAAGATCTATATCAAATCTAAGCGGCAAGACGAAGGTTTTCTCGCCATTGCTCAAGATCAAGAAGGAAAGTGATTTTCACTGGGAACGGGAGCAATAGGAGGCTTTCAACGCCATCAAAGAGTACCTCACAAAGCCTCCCATTTTATTGCCACATAGTATGAATAAGAATATGAGGTTATATATTGATGCGTCAGATACGACCATAGGAAGTATGTTGGCACAAGAGGATGACAGTGGTGTCAAAAGACCCATCTATTACTTCAGTCGAATTTTAATAGATGCTGAAACTAAGTATAACATGATTGAAAAATTATGCTTATGCTTGCACTTCTCATGTATGAAATTAAAGTAATATATAAAACCAGTTGATATTTATGTTTCATCTCATTTTTATGTTATTAAACATATGTTGTCTAAACCTATTCTACATAGTCGAATTAGGAAATGGGCACTAGCATTAACTGAATTTTATTTAACATGTATGCCTTTGAGGACTGTGAAAGGCCAAATAGTGGCAGATTTTATTGTAGACCATACAATAATTGAACCATCACTAAACATGGTCGACACGAACCCATGGAGGTTATATTTCGACGGGTCAAGTCACAAAAATGGAACAGGCGTTGGGATCTTAATATTATCCCCACAAGGCATTTCGACGAAGTTCAAATGTAAAGTCAACGGAAAGTGTTCCAATAATGAAGCAGAATACGAAGCCCTAATCACTGGCCTCAAAATCTTGAGGGATTTAGGAGCCAAGAGGGTCGAGATAAAGGGTGTTTTAGAGCTAGTGACTAAACAAATCACACGAAAGTTAAATGCATTAAAGAAAACTTGCTGACGTATTTTGCAATGGCGAAACGCCTATTAGAGTTCTTCAAGGTTGTCAGCATCACACATGTGCCTAGAATAGAGAATCAAGAAGTTAACAATTTAGCATAAATTGCATCTGGATATAAAGTGTGAAAAGATAAGCTCAAGGACTTTATTGAGTTTAAAGAAAAAATGGTGTCGAATATCTCGCCGTCACCCAAAATGGAAATCCCAAAACCGGGGGGGGGGGGGGGGGGGGGGCAAAATGCTTCAGTAAAATATTTGACAATTTTGAAATTTTTGAAAGACATGAAGTTTTTGCCATTGACAATTTATCACAGTCAGATTGGAGAAAACCAATCGTAGAGTACCTAGAAAATCCAGTCGGAAACATTGACAGGAAAATCAAGCATAAAGCGTTAAGTTATGTATGTTTTGAAAATGAGTTATTGAAAAAAACTCCAGAAGGAGTGTTGCTCAAGTGTCTTAGGGATACAGAAGCATACTGTTTGAGGTACATAGTGGAATATGTGGGGCCTACCAAACTGGCCATAAAATGAAATGGTTATTATTTTGATAAGGTGTTTACTGGCCAAGTGTGTTAAAAGATTGTATTGACTTTGCCAAAGGGTGTCAAAAATTCCAGATACATGCAAGCATTCAACATGTGCAGCCAGCGAGTTGTATGCATTCATCAAGCTCTGGCCCTTTCGAGGTTTGGCATTAGATGTCATCGGTGAGATTCGACCAGCCTCGTCGAAACAACAAAAATTTATCCTATTAGGTATAGACTAATTCACAAAATGGATAGAAGTTATCCCTTTGATAAAAGTGGATCAAGAGGTTGTGATCGAATTCATTCAAAAACACATTGTTTATAGGTTTGGAATTCCTGAAACCATTACTACAGATTAAGGTCCAGTTTTTGTTGGTCAAAAGATGCAAGAGTTTGCTGCTGAAATATGATTCAAGTTAGTTACTTCCACACCTTACTACGCCCAAGCAAATGGCCAAGTCGAGGCAGCCAATAAAGTGGTAATTGGTTTAATAAAAAAACACGTTTCTAAGAAACCTAAGAATTGGTATAAAACATTAGATCAAATTCTATAGGCTTATCGAACATCTCCAAAGGAGGCAACCAATTTAACGCCTTTTCGTTTGACATTTGGGCATGATGCCGTGTTGCCAACAAAAATCTATTTACAATCATTTAGGGTGCAACGAAAAAACAAAATTCCATATGAACAATATTGGACACTGGTGTTCGACGAAATGACCGATTTAGACAAAGAAAGGTTGGCTGCAATAGACATGTTGATACGTTAAAAAGCGCGCGTGGCTAAAGTGTACAAATAAAAAGGTTATGATAAAAACCTTTGCAATAAATGATTACGTTTGGAAGGTGATCTTACCTATGGATCAAAGAGATCGAATTTTAGGAAAATGGTCACCAAATTGGAAGGGACCATTTCAATTAATCCAAACTTGTACGAATAATGTCTATGAAATTCAAGAGTTGGGTATTGATCGACGAGTATTAAGGGTAAATGGGAAATATTTGAAAAAATATAAACCTATGCTCCAAGAGATTCAAATCAAAAGGTAATATAACTTGTCATTAATTATCAATGCCAAAATGGAAAAAGCCAAGATGGCATACAAAATCTCCAAGCGGAGTTACGTTGGCTCAACAAAGAAATACATTAGGAAGGAAAACTAGACTTAAAGTCTTCAAAAAAGGTCTTGTCATGATCAATCTTGCTGTCGAGGAGGTCCCCATTCTCCTGTAGTTGGTGAATCCTTTCTTTAATCTCAAGGGCCTTCTCACCATGTGCAATCCCCTTGAGAATCTCCTGGTCGACAACGTCTTGAGCCGGAAGAGGTTCAGTTGAGTCCAAGGAAGCCTTTTGTTCCTCGACTTCAGCAATCTTCTTGGTAAGTTCATCTATTTGAGCCTGATAGTCCGAGATTTGTTCGTCAAAGGCTTGCTGCTTGGTGAGATGTTCTTTCTTCTTGGCCTTAAAATCATTGAGTTTCCTCTCACAAACTTCACTAAAGTACCACTCTCGTCTCATCTCGTTGAGTTTCGTCTTAATTTAAAAGTCAGAGTGCCGACGAAGAGTGAGGTCTTTGACAATTTGATTGAAGAAAGCTTCAAATTCAATCAGGTGCTTGGCCACAGAAGCGGGAAGCTTGTGTTGAGAAAGCTCGTCAATCATCTTGAAGATGTCGACCCCTAAGGAATCTTCCTCTTCGACGATGCCCAAAACCTCACCCTCAAATAAATAGGTTTTCAGTTGTTGGAGTTTGAGAGTGACGGAAGCATCCATTTTTGGAATGGGCAGGGCAGTCGAGCTAGAGGGCTGAACATCAGTCGACGATTGGCGAAGTTTCTGCAGCTTTCTCAAACTCTCTGCCGGATTCTGCTGTTTCATAAATAGAATCTCCTCGGGAGTAAGAGTACTATTGGATATACCTTCGCTAGCAACAGTTGAAGGGTCCTCAATTTGAGGAAGGTAGGGATTTTGACTGGATTCAGTTGCTGTACCATGAAACTCATCAGTTTTCTGGGGACTCAAAAGGGTGGCAGTCTCAGCTGGATTCTCAGTTTCGACCCTTACATTATTGTTAACCTCGGCGAGAGTTGAATCAGCCTTGTTTCCCTACAAAAAGAAGTTAGGATCAATGTCAAGGAATAATTCACGAGGTTGCGAAACAAGAATGTTCAAATACCTTGGGAGCTACGTGTTATGGGGAAGTTGGAGTGGGTTCTTTTGGCCAATGGGTGCAAAGATCTCAGTAAGATCATCAGGGACATAAATCTTTGCAATTGAAGAAACAATTCTCAAAGAAGGTTTATTGGCTGGAACTTTCTTTTTCTTTCTTGCCGGAGTGGACGGAGTAGATGGTGGGGCCTTCGCGGTAGGAAAAATGTGATAATGGGTGCTGCCATCAAAAGCCTCATTTTCGATAGAAGGCACTTCTTCAAAAACCTAAGCCATAAGAAACGTAAGAGGTTTACTGAATTAAAATATCATGAAACACTAAGACGTGAAATACAAAGAAGTTGTAGATGCTTTTTTTAGGAGGCTTGTTTGGGGTTGGCGCAACAATTGTAGCCTGTTTTCAACCCTAGAAACAAATACAGAGAAGTTTAGTGGGTTTTGCTTCTTAAAGAAATGAAAGGCAAGGGAGCAGTAGTTACCTTCTTCGGTTGGGACTCACCGACATCAATAGTTTGTATGTTCTTGACGGGAGCTTCAGTATTCGGCTATGAAGCCTGTGTTTCGCCAGCAAGGGCAGAAAAAGCGTCGATCAAATTTTGGAGAAAGAATGCACTGGGGAAATATTGGCGTTGGTATTCAGACCACCACTTGTCAAAGTCCTTGGTGGTTAGGAAGGATTATTAAAATTTGAGAACAGGTAACTCAAGGCGCTGAGTCGATTTGTGAAATTTGAGGCAGACTTTATGACCTTCAAAGTTAAGTTGTCGACCAACCCACACAATATCAGTTGGATGAGACTCCAAAGATTTTTGCAGCATCTGGCACAGGCCAAATTGTTGAGCCACCAAGTTGGGTTAATAGTTCATAAATCCATACCCCTTCGACCCAATCTTTATCCTGAAGGACAACATCGTGGGAGTCAGCAATTCCATCCACACAACGCTCGATAGACCTGCAACTTGAGGAGAGTCACCATGAAAAAGGGTTTTTGAACCATGTCAGACCAAAGTTTCGATCCACAAAAGGGGTCATGCCTGGAACGAAAGAGGTGGCTTCGACGAACATATTAATGTACTTCATGAAAAGATGTTTGATGGGGGTCTTCTGACAGGTCATCAAGACAAGTCTTACGCCTTCTATAGGTCGATACTGGTTCAAACACATCATACACTCCAACATAGGATAACCCAATTGATACTCCAAAGTGGCATTTAGCTAGTATTGCAGTAACCACATGGGGCCAGGTAAACTTAAGGTCTTAGAGGTAGAGTGGAAAAGCTTTAGCTTCAGTATCGCGATCCATAGAGAGTGGTAAAGAGATGCTAGCAGAAGCTTGCCAGAAGAAACCTGTCGACCTTCATGGATTTGGATTTCCAGGCTTATATAGCTCTTAGATAGTTGTAGAGAGCCAGGATAAAACAAATAATACGAGAGCCAAAGAGTTTGAAAATAAATATGTTCCTCGTCAGACACTTCAGTGGAATCTTGATCATAATGATCTTCAATGTAATTCTGAAAACTTGCACGAGTGAAGGTAAAAGCGTTTTCCGTCGAAAGAGTTTGGTCGAAGTTTTTGCCCAGAGGTGAGAGACAAGTGATGGCCGCCATGTCGAAAAGGGTAGGCATTAACATGCCACAAGGGAGTTGGAAGGTGTTAGTCGAACCTTCCTAGAAGTACATCGAAGCAAGCAACATACAAGGGTTGATTCGATGGGCGTTCCTTGAGATTTGGATGGCATCGAAGATGTCGGCCGTTTTTCATTATTCCTAACATTTATGTTGGACTTTGTTGAGCCAAGCCACATACTTTTTGTTATCAGGAGTGGGAATTGACCTAAAAACCCTGGCCTTTGGGTCCATGAACTTCAGGCCGATGGCCCCATTCTTCTTAAAGTTCAGTGGAACAACGGGAGTAAAGCAAGGAAAGTACGATTGAACGTTTCTTGGGTGCATTTTTGCATCCGGATATGGCTCGTGGAAAGCAATGAGTTTATCAGCAACAACAAAAGTAATGAGCATTTGATGTTGCCAAATATTTGCTATAGGTTCATCAGTGGATGTTGGTTGAGGAATGGGTTTTAGACTTTCTTCTTTAGTAAAGTTGAAAGCAACGATGTTGTTACCATTTTTGTAGGTGACTGCATCCATAGCGTTAGCAGAAGAGGCCATCGCAATGAAAGAAAGAAAGGAAATAAGGAAAGTATTACTATTCTGAAAGTTACAGGAAAAATGCGCAAATGGAGAACAAGAAAGAAAAACGAAAAATGTAGACGAGTGATATTTATAAGCAAATACAATGACAACCAAGGGTTAGTCGATCGACGATAACTATTCTGATTCAGAAGTAGTGGGAAAGTTAGTAAAGGTGGTTGAAAGCCCACGACCTAGGAAGTAACTACAAATGATGGAATTTTTCCTTGGAAATCGTGGCGCGAAAAGGTGTCATCATTTTGCATGACATCATCAATGATTAGACACCTAGTCAAAATTGGGGAAGACAAAATGCCAAGTTTCTCGGTCGAAATGTTTCTCAATCGAAATTGGCCTTTTCGGGGGGCAATTTGTTAGCCATCAAATTTTTACTATGCCGAAGAGGAAAATTAAAGCAAGATGTATGGAATCATAAGGCGAAGTGTCGAGAAGGGTGAACATGGTCGAAGAGGTTCGACAGACAATAGGGACATTGGCCATGTCGAAATGAGGTCGATGGGGAGTGAGGCAGCCAAAGTCGAAGCCAAACAAGCAAAAACGATATAATCAATTGAGCAGAACATGGGGGAAGTTGCAAAAGATGTGGGCCGGCAGGTTTAGACGCATGACACATTATAGATGGCCAACGGTAGTGTAGCAGTTATTTCTCATTACTATTTAAGTAGATTTGATTTCTAGTTTCTAAGAGGCATTTGTAACATTGTAAAGGGAAAACACTCAAAGTATCAAGCGTCTAGAAAAAAGAGTTCCTTCCTACAAAATGTATACTTGCTTCCATATTTACTTTCAAGCAATTTAAATTACCAAGTCTTTTTATCTACTTTGCCATTTACAATTCATCTTGTCTTTTCTTCATCTATTTTTGTACCCTTTTACAAGCATTACTTGTTTACCGTTTTCTTAGTCCAAGCATTCAAACAAAAAATCCTATATACTTAACACTTAGTCTAGGATTTTATAGTCGATCCTGCAAGTAAACCTCAATAGGAGGCTAGAGATTGTTCGCGCGAAAACCACGTGCGAACATTTTGTAAAAAAATCAAGCTAAACATAAGGTGGCAAGGAAATTAGAGTTGAGGAGAAGTGATATAACCAAGGTTCTTAAATGTAAAAAGCTCAAGGGAGAAGAAAGTGACCCAACACAACCAGTGACATTGTACACATTAGTGAACTTTCTGTTATACCTCTTTGGGATTTATGTATTTTGGTTATGTTATACTTTGAGTCATGAATAACTCAGTTATGTATTATGGCTTTATGAATTTTGGTTATGTTAAACTTTGAGTCATGAACAACTTGATAATGTTGTACTTTGAGTCATGTACAACTTGGTTATATTGTACTTTGAGTCATGAACAAATCAGTCATGTAAGTTGGCTTTATATATTTTGTCTATGTTATACATTAACCATCATATCTTATTTAAGTTTATGCCTTTTTATCATATGTGTTTATGCATATTTATGCCTTTTTGGCTCGTATCTTATTTTAGTGCATTATGAAACAGGGATGAAAATAATAAAATCACAAACATATAGGGACCCAAATTTAAAACATCATATTGAGTCATTACATAATCATTACATGTAGAACCAATGACAACATTTTGAAAGACTGCTTGTTGCAGAGACTAAAAATAAACAAAAAATTACATACACATTCAACTGAGATTCACCACCACTGCTGGTAAGCAATGAAGAAACCCATGACACAATCAACAACAGCTTGAACAAATTGGCTTTTCTCCTTTCGTTTTCCAACTTCAACTTCATATTTTGTTTTTTCCTAACCTCAAGCTCCTTAACAATGCAACCTAAATCCTTCACAACCTCTGAGAAATTGCATTCACTTGAATTTATGGCTTTATTTAATGTGTTTCTTTCGAGTTCATCATCCCATATGAACATCTTACAACTTGACATTAACCTAGAATTTTGATATTTCTAATATCTCTGTTTAGGGTTTTCATGTGAGTTTGAGATGAATAATTTCATGTATCTATTGCAACCACATAATGGGATTTGAAACGGATTATAGTTAGCAGTTGAGGAAGAAGCCATGGATGTATGTGTGGATGAAGAAAAATGCAACAGTTACCACTTTCAGATGAAGAAGATGAAGAAAGGGGAGGAAAGTTTCAAAATAAAAGTTATTTTGGGTTTCATCCCTCTTCTTAATAACCCACATGTTGCATTTCCACGTGTAATATTATGTATCATGATAAATGTTTAAAAATAAAATCCAACTCATCACCGTCAGCCACATATGCTATTTTTTAACAGACCTTTGAAGTAGGGACTAACACCAACAAGAAATTAAAATGTAGGGAATTCAACAAAAAAAAGACTTAGGGATCAAAACCAAAAACTCATTAAATTACAGGGACCAAAAGACTATTTAAGTCTTAAAAGAAAAATACTTACAGAGAGATAAAAGTTGAGGGGACCAAACCAAAATCCCTCATTGAAAAACACTATTACAGGAAAGTTCAATGGAGTTTCGAGAAAATTCCATTAGGATATCCCTATAAATTACATCTCACCACATGAAACTCTGGACATGTAAGCTGATGTTAGCTAATATATCCACACAATATTTTCCCTACGTGTGAATGGTTATAAAAGATGACTACATAGTGGAGTGTAATATATTTGTCCACTTATTCCTTAGTGTTAGATGATAGGCCTAGATCTATAAGGGGTGAATCGACCCCGAGTTAAAATCTTGACAAAAATAGGTTTTAAAAAATGTACGGCGCGGAACCAAGTTACAAATATCCCGAATAAAAAATTGTCTAACCGAACTCGCTGTCAAAATGCTCGGATATGCGTATTAACGACAACGGTATGATAATGATTCACAAATTGATCAATAACAACTAATCACAACTAGTTAAATGTAAAGTAGTACGAAAAGTCTATCTCCAATGAAAACTCACATAAGAAAATAAAGTGAAGAAATTTGTCGAATACTTAGTGTGTGACCAATAATATTTGGAATTATATGTGGTAGTGTGGTAGTGTTGTTCTAAAAAATCCAATCACAACCAAATGGTTTGTGATCTACACAACAACACCAATTTCAAAATATGTTCAAAATTATGATCAAAATATAATTGAACAAACAATCAACGTAATTGATGTAATTATATATATATATATATATATATATATATATATATATATATATATATATATATATATATATTAGAGAGAGAGAGAGATGACCTCGCTATGGGTACGTCTGCCCTCAACTCGAATGCGATTTGAGATAGTGTAATATATCTTACTTTGCAAATGTATGAATACAAGAGAGATGTAGAAATCTAACCCTACAACCCCTAGGCTTGATGTTGATTCTACCATCTTCTCTTCCCTTGATCAAAGATTGATCAAGTAACCAACAACGCCGCTTCAATTCACCGTCTCACGCCACTTCTTTTAACTAAACCCCTTGTTCTTCAAAGCTTTTACTCGGCCGAATTAATTCTAAGCTTTTACTAATGTGATCCACCGTCCCACGTTACTTCCTTGCCAATAACCTTTTTTTCTTCAATGACTTCACTCGGCCGGATCCCGATTGCATAAGCTTATCCAAAACCTTCAAACCCTAAAGATCTTGAAGGAACACCCCACCTTGGTTTTATGGTTTTAAATCCTCAAAGTTCTCAACCCAATATTACGGTATAATCAAACTAAATTGGACGTTATCAAACCTAATCTAGATGACACCCAATCAAAAAATGATAATGTGTAATTTGATTGTGTGTATGCATAGAAGAGAGATTGAAGATAATCAGAATGCTTTGAAATCCCAATTTCGTATAGGTTTTACTCACTAGAAACCTTACTAGTAAATGATGCATGTACCAAGTATTATATATGTAAACAAGTGAGAAGATAAAGGGATGCAAAATGAATAGAAAGAAATTAAAATTTTCAAGATTTTTGATCTATAGGTCGACCTATATAAGTCATGTGTCGACCTATACATGTTATGTGCCAACCTGTAGAGGTGACACATGGGACATAAGCTGCATGCTTCAATATTGTAGCACATAAGCTGACTTGTGCATTGTATGTGTCGACATGTGGCTGAAAAAATTCTTCTAAAGGTAGACCTATAATCGTATGTGTCGACCTGTAAGCAGTTTTCCATACAAAAATGAAAATTTTGATGCATACAATCTTTTATTGATGCATGAATCTTTTCTAAATCATTTCCAAACATGTTGACATGCTTCTTAATGCTAAGTTACCTAAAATGCACAACTAGAATCAAATGATACCATCCAATGTACATAAACACTAAAGTATCCTAGTTTTGACATCATATAAAACACATCTAATGGAAAGTTGCACTCGCATACTTCCCCTTTTTTGTGATGGAAAAACTTGAGACAATGCGTTTTGTGTCCATGAAGGCTCCCCCTGAATGTATGCATCATAAGCTTCATATACCTCTCCCCCTTTGACAACATCAAAAAGAGACAAAGCATGCGATTAGAAGTATCACATATACAATATACGACACAAAGACGGTTGCAAAGATAAGACGTGTACTCACATATACTTAACATACATGAAAATATACAAAATTAATAAACACAACAACATTACATATTAATCATCCAAGACAATAGACATAGTAAAACCAATGTCAAAAGTTCAAGCAAACTAATAATATTATCAATACATAACCAACAACAAAACAAATCAATCAAAGTTAATAATGCATAAAGAATAAAAGTGTGACTTAAAAACATGCATAACAAAACATGAGACTCAAAAGACACAACATAAAATAACATCACAACACTTCATCCAACATCACTTCATATTCTTCCACGTCCCCTAGACATCAATATTATACCTATATACCATCCTTGACCATCATTACCATAGTGATTATCAAAGAAGTCACACATGTCTCGGTAAAACCTCATATAATGATGATGGTTTTCATTCTCAAATGCAATCATATGGTTTATCCTGAAAATACTGGAAGCATGATTCGCATCCATGTCATTCCTCAATGACACAAGACTTTTTGTCACATATAAATCAAAAGCCTCAAAATTAGCATCTTGAGTAGTCATGTGCTCCTGCATCAGACAAAACCTCTCCATTTGGGCAGCTTCAAAGGCGTCTCGCCTTTAACAATCCCCCACATACCTCTCGTTTTGCCTTAACTGCATATTTTGGAGCATAGTAATTATTAAGGACATATCACCAAAAGCGGTACCAAAATCACTACCATGAGCATCTCCACGAGGAGAATTTTGCATAACAGTATCGCCCTCAGGAACATCATGAGGAACACCCATAGGTTTCTCATCATCCATATGAGCTTCAACAGTATTATCACCAAATTCTGTTGAATCATCAAAATTGTAAATTTTTCTACCATTTTTACCTGCACAAAAGTAATATGCTTGACGGTTTATGTCCCAAAAATAGCCCATGTTGGTAAGGGTACGTTGAAAAAACTCTTGAGCTAGTCCATGAGATTTGTAAGTGAGATTGGGCATGCTAATGTTGAAGTAATTTAAAATTTTGGTTAAAAGGTGTCCCTTTGTGAACTCTCTGATAGCAAGCATACGAGAGATAAGGTAGTGTGTCCTGTTGATCTTGATCTTGTTCAACAGAATATACACCAAATAAATTTCAGCAAAATCAATTCTAGAGAATCTGCCACTTTTTGGGCGCAAGACATGAGAAACTAGCCTTAGCAGAATTCTAGGAACCATTTTCAACTGCCCAATGGTAATAGCACCGTAACAGTATTCGGCATAGGGATATTTAAGTAACTCATTCACATGAACATTCCACTTAAAATGAATATGAGTATGGATATCATCCACTAACGGATCAACTTCATTATCATCATCAGCATCAACAACATTTATACTAAATAAGGATTTCAAAAGTTCATCAGTGAATTCATAAACAACGTTACCAATAGTAAACTTGAAGCAAGAATCGTTCTTAGCATGCAACCCGGAGTAGAATACACGGATGGAGTATTTGTTGTAGTCTTAAGTAAGTTGTAGAAAATAATCAATCTGCTGATGTGCAACAATACCATCCACTTCAGGGATATCCAAACCATCAACCACATTTTCCTTCCAAACATATTGTTTCAACACAAGCCTATATTTATGTTTCTCTTAAAATTATTTAGCACACCTTCTAGAAACCAAAGAAAGCGGATTTTCTATAGTAGTAGAGGATGTACTAGCTTTACCTTTGCCTTTAGCATCACCTTTGGTCTTGGAAAGCTTAGGAGCCGTGGAAAATATTCAAAATAAAGTGTGCACACCAAGTGTTTAATGAAATGTTTAAACGAAAAGTGACTGAGTATGAGATGTTAATGGATACCCACACACTCAAACAAGACACACAATCACATAAGCATATAAAAAATTGAAGAGAAACCACAAACAAGTGAAAATTTTGGAATTTTTGAGAGTTTGGGTGAAAGAGGATTTTTGGAGAAGAAGTGAGGAGAATTGATGAAAATGCAAATGATTTGATGGGAAAATGATGGTTAACGGTATGGGATAAATGAATCTAACAAGGCTTAATATTAATCAAATGACTTGCAAGATTCAAGATGAAGTGAAGAGGTTTTGGGAATTTGAGTGCATGTATAAGAGAGAAGGAAATGAAGATAAATTGACCAAAAAGGAAGCTTATGAGTCGACCTTTGAACGCATGTATCAACTTATCAAGGTCATGTGTCGACACATACTGAAGTGTATACCAAAAAATTCAATAATTTATTTTATGTGATGACCTTTCCGCCACATGTGTCGACACATACTGAAAGAATTTTGAAAAGTTAAATAAATTTGGTTTTATGTGTTGACCTATCCGATTTATGTGTTACATGATGTTCAAACTTGAAAATTTTGATACTTGTGACTTTATAATGACTTTCGATGACTCAATTTGACCCATGCATGACTAATTGATGAGAGACTTACGCATATGATTGTTTTTCATGATTTGCTAGCTAATAACTTGTAAACACATAAATGTAAGCATGAAATGATGAAAGATATAGATCAAATGTGAAGACATTTAGAATAAGACCACTATAAACATATAAAATGAAACACACAATGGTTACATTTGAATTTTTTTGAAATGAACACTCATAACATACATCATACACACAATATCACATATCTTTGAGAAGTAAAAAGATAAAAGAAGAACTTACTTACAAAACAAGAAAAGGATTGGAACGATATTAACTCACCGTACAAATGAAGAAGGATGCACTTGCATTACACAAGGATCTCTTGAATGAAAGTTGGAATGAATACAAAAAGTGCCACAAACTCTAATGAAAACGAACAGTCTTACCACTTTTCCCTTTGCAAAAGTACTTGAAAGTGTTATTAATAGTGTATCCAAGAATCTCATTGACTTGATGATCATCCTTATGAATGGACTTTCAATCTTGTTCAATTATGATATTTATTTTGCTTCTCCTCATGTTTTATTTTCTTAAGTTGATCAATCCCTAATTTGATGAACTTGAGGATGTCTTATTGAAGATAAACCTACATCATTAAACACAATACCTTTTTCGACACTTCTCGGATAGAAACCATTAATAATAATCAACATACTTTTACTAATTAAAAGAAACACTAAAAGTTAACCTCCTCGGCAACATTATTCTTATTCCTTGCCACATAGTCAAAGAAGTAAGGAGATGTCACTCGTATTATATCTTGAGCCTCCATAAATGAGATTCCATACTATCTTCATAGAGTCAAGACATCTATCCTGCAAGATCAACTAATAGTGCTAGGTACCCAATCTTCATTGGGTACTTGATGATTAATGAAACCTTGGTTTCATTTAGGCAACCATTGAAAGGCTCCTTTAGGAACAAAAAGTCTCCTAAATTTGCCATTTGAAATAGTGTGACCTTTTTTGCAACAATAATGATAATACAAGTTGTGAAAAGATGAGATTTTGCTATTAGGACCCTTATCAACAAAATTATACCTTCTATAAGGATTATGAGAAGGCATATCATGTTTAGAAGTATCAATAGCAAAATTAACCTTGGGTTGCAAAGCCTTATCCAACTTAGCTTTAAGAGTTCTTAACTCTTTTTTCCAAATATGACAAGTTTCACAACCAAACCATGAAGAATTTTCATCCTCACTCTTATCTTTTAGAATATCTAGCATATATTGCCTAAGAGCTTCCATATTCTTTTCTTTTTCCAAAATTTTAGCTTCTAAGTGTGAAAACATTCTTTTATTTAAAGCTAACTTTTTGAAAGCATATATGCTTTGTCTTTGTAGATTTTCAAAAGATTCTTATAATTGAGAATAAGATAAGTCATGAGTAGATTAAAGCTTAGAGTGACTTACAAACTTTTTCTTCTTTTTGTTTTCCATGAGACAAACTTGGTAATTGAGAATTTCGCCAAGGATTTACATCCTCGTGCCTACGTACCCTCATAGTGAAATGAGAAAGTCAGAGCTTCGTAGTTCAGAGGAAAAGACTGAGAAAGGAGATAAGATTAGGGATGGTGTCTAAACAAAAGGAAAATGTGGGGGTTAACCATAAACGTGTGTCCCAAAAGAAGAGGAATTACAATGGGGATTAAACCAACAGAAAGGAAACTTGTTAAAGCCAGAGACTTACATGACAAGAGTCTTACCAAAGCACTGGGTCTAACATGGTAAAGAAGGAAAGCAGGAACGTGTCAAAGCTGGAGACTCACATGACAAGGGCCTTACCAAAGCACTAGGTCTAACATGGTAATGGAAAGGGTTTTAAACCAATAGAGGGGAATAACCATGAACGTGTCAACCCAGGGAATAACCATGAACGTGTCAACCCTAAAAAGGAAATTATGAGAATAACCACGAAGGTGTCAACCCAAGGAATAACCATGACGGTATCAACCCTTAAAAAAAGAGATTGCATTGGTGTTTAAACCAAAAGGATTTGAAGATTGGAGCCACATAGGCTAGGGGAAAACTCGATAGTGAACCAACTAGAATTGCACTAAAGTCTATGAATATATGCAAATATTATGAGCAACTGGGCTATTCGTCCCATACCTAAACATATTTTAGAAAAGTGTAGGGAAGATCCCCTCTCATCATTCTCTATTGCTTAAGGCCCATGACATGCAATCCTAGTCAATGACTGACAAGTTGTTGGAGTAGGGTTCCAAGAATGCTTGTTGGGATGAGTCAGATGATGACTGTTGATGACTGTAGGAGAATTGCCATCCAAGGCACAGTGGAATTTAAAAATTTCTCCATTTAGTGATCCTTACGAATGGGCATGATCAGTGATAGAATTGTTACCTCTTGTGGCGATTCAAACCTTTGGTGCAAATCTCTGATAATGATCAAAACCTTTGATACAGATCCACGGGGCGATCACGAACGTTGAACGATGACAACGTCTCTACTCAGTCCACACGAACGGATTCCTTCAATCGTAGTGCTAGCTGTTATGAATGAAGGCTTTGAGTGAGAGAAAGAGGGAAACAAAATTCCAAGTCTCTGCTTGAATTTCTGTCTGAGTGGATTGGAGTGACAATGCTTCTACCCAAGGGGTTCTATTTATAGAACCACTTGTGTGGGCTTCAAGCTAAAAAAGCCCACTTAAGTGTATTTTGGCCCATATCTTATAATATGCCCAAAATCACTTAAGTATTTGGTACCTTACCATATTTCGTCTCCCACTTAAGTGCACCGTACCTTACGGTGTTCCTTAGTTACTCTATCTCTCATCAATCCGTCCTTTGTGTGTGACCCTATAGGTTTTCGCGGCGTTGGCAATTATATTAAATCACGCATTTAACATAATAAACAGTGAGCGGTATCTAGCAACACATCACTGCTACCCGAGTCACGAAAGTGTCATGTGATCTGACAAAACCTCCTGTGATAATAATTATGTGTATAATTACCCCTTTGCCCTTATGTCTATATTGAACACAAGGTATAGACCGTGTCACCCTTGTCCAGTTCAATATTGGGCCCATAGACATTTATCCTGTTACGCAGGATTGGCAAATTCCATCTAGGACACTCATGTCCCTCAGCATGCTTCGTGGAGTACCCATCAACTGTCTTTATGGTTATCCAGTTACGAACAACGTTGGATCAGCAATAAAGCACTCGACTCTACATCTAGGATCCATAGTGGTTTCAGGTCGAAGAGTGGTATACACTATTATCACCATGAGAATAACTTATGACACTTTGCATAACTTTCTATATAGTATTCTCATAGCGGGTCAATCCGGTATAAATATTACTCCTAATATTCATACCTATGTTTAAGACTTGATAACTCTTTATCCATGATCCATGAGATGTGATCATCAGTCTACAAACATAATAGTCTTAATGCTTTAATGTTATCCCACTTCACATTAAAGCTCGACTACAGATACTTTAAGAACAATGTCCTTATGTTTAATGTGTTCTCATGATTAAGTCACACTTAATACATTAAACGGACTATCTATTCCAGGGACTTTATTAATCAACCATAATAAAGAAAATGCCTTTAAATAATTCGATACAAGTACCAAAAGTATTGGCCTCTAGGGCTTACACCAACAATGACAACTATAATCCACTGGGGGTGCTTGAACCTGTTGAGAGGCTGATGCTCTAAAGTAACAAAGGAAAATCATATCAAGTGGCCAAGGGACTTATGGTCATTTGATAAATACAAAGGGGAAGTGTAATAGATGAAAGGATTTAGTTGATCCATTGGGAATTGGAACAGACCAAATCAAAGGAGTACGATTGATGAACAAACAAGGACGCATGAACATACAAAGCTAACCTAAGGTCTCATTATTAGGTAGCCCAAGAGAAATCCATATGGGTGCAAAGTGTACTATCCTATGTCTCATTGTTAGGTAGCCCAAAAGAAAGCCATGTGTGCATATGAGTGTGCTAAACCTAAGCAGATGAATGCAAGATGAAATAGTCATAAAGCAGATGAAACAACACACAAAAACCCAAGGGTTCAATAAGAACAAAAGCAAGTCAAAGTGTCCACAAGGCCTCAGAGTCTAAGATCACTCCAAGTCAAGCAAATGACCTACATCCTAAATCAAAGTCCAAAGTTCAAAAGGGCTTCAATACTCCAGATCAAGCATAAGATTAAGATTAGGTCCAAGTTACTTTATCATGTTTTAATTCATTAAGATTAACAAGTAAGTGACCAAACAAGATAAAAGCAACTGATGAATATGGTAAGATGAAGTGATATGATAATAATGAGATATGAAATTAAAGTGCATTAAGTAAATAATATAAACTTAAATGACTTGAATTAAATGGCAATAATATAAAGAGCAAGAGTATTGTTAGGAGTTAATGGTTAGTCAAAAGATGGGTCAGTTACAATGTATGTGTCTGACAAGTTAGAGAATTAACACAAAGTTAAACTCAAACAACAAAGTCACACAATGAGAAAAGCAAAAGAAAGAGATAAATATGGAAAGAAGTGAAAGAGAGAATCAAGCCAATTATATGGGATCATTCTATCCTCAAATCAAAGGACTCAGAATATGGCACATCGAAGGTTAACCTATTGTAATACCCCAAAATTTACCCTTCATTTTTCTTGGAAGCATACGCTTTAAAAAAATAAAAAAAGAAAGAAAAAAAAAACGAAAAAAAAAAATGAAAAACGAAAAATAAATAAATAAATAAATAAAAGAAAACATCTTGGACTTGGACCTCTCTCATTTGAGTCCACAGGTCCACAAAAATCAGGTTATAAATTCAGAGTTTCAGTGAAACCAAAATACAAATTCTATTCCTATTACCCTGGCTGGAAAAAGATAGTGAGAGAAGAGCTAACAGAGTTCAGAGCAGCCTCCAAACCCTGAAGGGAACTCAACTACACAGAATCACCTCTGCCTCACATAAACCCTAAAGATTGTTTTGTAAACCTCACGAGTGCAACTCAATTTCAATCAAGCTCTCCAATCAGGGATAACTTGCGTGGTTTTCCACTTTATTTGTGGGATACCCCCTGGAGGTTCATTCCGGTTACCTGTACTGACCCACTTTCTTTGATGATGTTAGCTTGGAGGGATCTCAGGGTTTATCGTTCCTTTAATTGTTGTTACCTCGGATCTTCATCCGTGTGGTACCTTTTACATTTTTCCCGCATTTTACTGCTTTCCTAGCTGGAAGACCTCGATAGGAGGCAATGTTTTTGTGTTTACTTTATGCAGGTTCCTTTGTCCAGGACTCCTTTTGCACGAGCGTTCCTATAACGCAAGCAAACCTATTGATTTTTCTTCTCCTAAACACACGTTTACTCCTTCTACTACAGGTGAGTAAGTCTCCAAAGGTCGAGCATCCGGTAGATTGCGTAGTAACGTCGTTCGTCCAAAACCCAATCCATAACCCCGTAGTTGGCCGAACTACGACTTGCTCTGATTCTCATTCCAGATGAGATACGTAGGCATAAGACGCGATGTCTTAGCGAGCACACATCCCCTCAACCCATAGGTCAGCCGAGCTATACGAAGACTCTGATTCTCATATTCAGATGAGATACCTATGCAAAGGATGCGACATCCGCGCGAGTCATTTTCATTTAACCCCCTTTTTTAGTAAACAACACAAGATAAACTCACACCCTTTAGACAAGAACTACAAAAGTGGATCCCGTAGAGTACTACGGATGCGTAGGGGTGCTAATACCTTCCCTTCGCATAACCGACTCCCGAACCCAAGATAAACTCACACTCTTCTGTCATTTTCTTTCGCCGGTTGTTTTTTCACACACTGTATTTTTCAGGTTGCGACAGCTGGCGACTCTGCTAGGGACCCGGTTTCCCTAAGCGAGTCCCTCATAGCTTTTGTAGTTTGTTTGTTTATTGGGTGTTCATGCTTTTGTACAGTTATTTATTTATCTGCTTTACCTTATTGCATTGTGTACATATCATTGCTGTATCTGTTGGCTGGCTATGGCTGCTTGGTGATCTTTGTGAGATGAGTTCTATACCCGAACTCGAGTGCACTTAGGATAGGAGAATGGCATAGTCTTGTCGACTTGTGTGGAGTTATTCCTTAGCAAGTTGACTTGCAAGCCCATTCACTTGGTGGAGGTCATGTTGAGATCAATAATGTCACACAAGTAAGTTGTGGTTAGACATTACTTTTTCCAATATAGACCTTAGAAGCCGAGGACCTTAGTTTACCAAACCCATCTTGGCCTATTCGTAGGACGTAGTGCGAAAGTCATTCAAGTGTAAGATTTGATACGATTGTTACGCGATACTACACTCATAAGAGTCTCTCTTGAGAATATTTTTGGAATACGAGTAGTCGTTCCTCCGATAATATCCGAAAGATGGGATTATGACTATGGGAACCTTTTGTAGAACATGTTTGGCAGGTTTAAACCTTAGTACACTCCTTTTGGGTGGTTCTTAACCTAAACTCCATGCTCGTGACTTGCAACAAACCCTTGATTCATGGTTGATCCGATCAGGTATCCTTAATATCAATGAAACTTGGGTGTTGATAAGGTGTAAACCATAATCCACCAAAATGGGTGGTTGATATTAAGGATAACATGATCCATCCCATGACCTTTGTTTGGTGTGCTCTTAATTTCTCTCCAGACAGTGCAACCTGACAGATGTTCAAGCAAATACAGCGATCCTGATTCCCATGCCACTGCACTGCATTCACATCATTTTGCATCACATCATTTTGCATTCATAATCATTCACACATGTTTATCCATTTCTGTGGGGTTTATATCTTCTACTTGATTCTAGTCGGAATTTTCTTGGTTCTCATCAACGACTTAGTCTTTTTTTACATCGTTTATCTATTGAGAGACTGGAATCAAGGGGGTAGAATACCTTTGGAATTGATAAACATGTCATCGCATTTACATATTCATTAGCATGTCTTGCATAACAGGTACCGCCACAGTGTTCTCAGTTTGTTTGGTGTTCCATCAGCAGGATAGCTGACCCAGGCATTCACCGGTACGGTACTCGCAGAAACCAACAGAGAGCAATGGAAAGCCTACAGGCAGAGTTCGCCGAGATGAAAATCCGCATGAATCAATTCATGGATGTGGTTCAAGGGGTGGCTCAGGGACATCAAGAGCTCAGGCAGATGATACAGAGGAATCCCCCTGCTCAACCAGAGACGGTGACTGATCCTCCAGCTGGAGAGGCTAATGGACCCAATGGACGGGGGCATATCCCAATCCTACATGTCACCTCCGGTCAACAGCCCGTTCATGATGATCAGGACGATCAGTTCCCCCTGCTGTAGGAAGACTTTGGTATGGGTCATGGTGTGGACCTCATGTTTAGAAGATTGGAAGAGAGGTTGAAGGCAGTGGAAGGACAGAATCCTCTGGGAGTAGATGTTGCTGACTTGGGGCTGATCCCAGGTGTGAGAGTGCCACCGAAATTCAAGGTCCTGATATTTGACAAATACAATGGCAACTCTTGCCCGAAGACCCATGTGCAAGCCTATTTCCGTAAAATGGTTGCATACTCCGGTGACGAAAAGTTGCTTATGTACTTTTTCCAGGACAGCCTAGCTGGGGCATCCCTGGAATGGTATATGAGGCTAGACAGAGGCCACATCCGTTGCTGGAGGGATTTGGCTGAGGCTTTCGTGAAGCAGTATCAGTATAATGCAGACATGGCTTCGGACAGAACTCAACTTCAAAATTTGTCTCTTAAAAGCAATGAGTGCTTCAGAGAATACGCTCAACGCTGGAGAGAAACAGCTTCCCGTGTTCAACCTCCTATGTTGGAGAAGGAAATGGCTAACATGTTCATGAACACTCTGCCAGGACCTTATTTGGAGCGCCTGGTGGGTTGCAATGCCTCCAATTTTGCTGATGTAGTCTCTACCAGAGAGAGGGTGGAGAATAACCTGAGGACATACAAGACCCAGAGTTGAGGTGGATCCTCATCAGAGGTGAAGAAGCCGTTCATTCAGGGACAGAAGAGGAGAGAAGGGGATGCAAGTGTCATATCTTCTTATCAGAACAGGGATAACCGGAGGAATAACTTTCAGAACTATCATCAACAACCGTATGTTGCGGATGTGACCATTCCAGCTGCAGCACCACTACAACAACAACAACCACGACGTCAACCAGCTCAGTACCAACCACAACAACCGGGTAACAGACCCGCCTATCAACCGAGGCCAAGGACGATGGACTGGCGTTTCGACACTCTTCCAATGTCGTACGCTCAGTTGCTTTCTAGTCTTCAACAACTACAACTTGTGCAGTTGCGCACTCTGGCTCCTCCCGTTGGTAGGCTTCCGGTGGGTTATGACGCCAACGCTAGGTGTAACTTCCACTCTGGGGCACCTGGCCACAATATTGAGAACTGCAAAGCTTTTAAGCACGTAGTTCAGGACCTCATTGATTCAAAGGCCGTTAACTTTGCACCAGCTCCTAATGTCGTCAGCAATCTCATGCCCCAGCATGGTGGAGCCAATGTTAACATGGTTTAAGGAGAAGTCAAATTAGTCTCTGCAGTCAATAATGAAGATGGGGATAGTGATTGCGACATCGATAATTGGGTGCGTCCGAGGATCCCGGGTGAAGTTCTCAACAATTGGTCTTCTGAGGAGATTGTCCAAGCCACTTGTCTGGAGGAGTAATTTTCTTTGTTTATTCATGCATATCCAAGTCTTACGTTCCGCCAGGGCGTAATGACTCATTGTAGGGCTCATCTATGTGACACTTGCATTTTTTATCATAAATAAAGGACGTCTTTTTGCATTCAAATATTTTATTCCCTGTCTTTCTATTTTTGCAGTTTTTCAAAAAAAAAATGGCAATGTTTTGTTTAGTTTCCACTTTTTTTCACACTCATAAGCACATACCATCACTCATGCATATGCACATCACCGGATCCTATTGATAACGGTTCTGCTATGGCTCGCTTCGACTTTGAAAATTCAATCTTTCAAGCTGAAGAAGAGGGTGATGAAGACTGTGAACTCCCTGAAGAACTTACCAGGTTATTAAAATAAGAGGAAAGGGTCATTCAACCGCATCAAGAGTCTGTTGAAGTGATTAATCTCGGCACCGAGGATGCCAAGAGAGAAATCAAGATAGGGGCTGCTTTGGAAGACAATGTGAAGAAGGGGTTGATTGAATTGCTGCAAGAGTATGTTGACATCTTCGCTTGGTCTTATTAGGACATGCCAGGACTTGACACAGACATCGTGGTACATCGCTTGCCGCTCAAAGAAGGTTGTCCTCCGGTCAAGCAGAAGCTCAGAAGAACAAGACCAGAGATGGCTGTCAAGATAAAGGAAGAAGTGCAAAAATAGTTGGATGCAGGGTTTCTAGCAGTCACAAATTATCCGCCATGGGTTGCAAATATCGTTCCGGTACCTAAGAAGGATGGAAAGGTACGGATGTGTGTTGACTACCGGGATCTGAACAGGGCTAGTCCTAAAGATGATTTCCCCTTACCTCACATTGACGTTTTGGTGGATAACACGGCTCAGTTCTCGGTATTCTCCTTCATGGATGGCTTTTCTGGCTATAATCAAATTAAGATGGCACCAGAAGACATGGAGAAGACAACATTCATAACCCCATGGGGCACCTTCTGCTACAAGGTGATGCCATTTGGTCTGAAAAATGCCGGAGCAACATATCAGCGAGCGATGGTGACTCTGTTCCATGATATGATTCATCATGAAATCGAGGTTTATGTTGATGATATGATTGCCAAATCTCAGACAGAAGAAGAACATTTGGTGAATTTGCAGAAACTGTTTGAGCGTTTGAGGAAATTCAAGCTGAGGCTTAATCCGAACAAGTGTACTTTTGGGGTGAGATCTGGAAACTACTGGGTTTTGTTGTTAGCGGAAAAGGGATTGAGGTGGATCCGGCCAAAGTGAAAGCGATACAGGAAATGCCTGAGCCAAGAACAGAGAAACAAGTCTGTGGTTTCTTAGGGAGGTTGAACTACATTGCAAGGTTCATCTCTCACCTAACAGCCACGTGTGAGCCAATATTCAAATTGTTGAGAAAAGATCAGGCTATCAGGTGGAATGATGATTGTCAAAGGGCGTTCGAGAAGATAAAAGAGTATTTGCAGAATCCTCCTATCCTTGTGCCTCCGGTCCCAGGGAGACCGCTGATTATGTATTTGACAATACTAGACAATTCCATGGGTTATGTTCTCGGTCAACACGACGAGACAGGTATGAAAGAGCATGCCATCTACTACCTGAGTAAGAAATTCACAGATTGCGAGTCGAGATACTCAATGCTCGAAAAAACATGTTGTGCACTTGCATGGGCTGCTAAGCGATTGAGACAATACATGCTGTCTCACACAACCTTACTGATCTCCAAAATGGATCCAGTCAAGTATATATTTGAGAAGCCAGCTCTCACCGGAAGAGTTGCTCGTTGGCAAATGGTACTGACAGAGTACGACATCTAGTATACTTCCCAGAAAGCCATCAAGGGGAGTATTCTGTCAGACTATCTTGCTCAACAACCGGTTGAAGATTATGAGCCGATGAAGTTTGATTTTCCAGATGAAGACATCATGTTTCTCAAGATGAAAGACTGTGAAGAGTCAGTTGTTGAAGAGGGACCTGATCCAGACGAAAAATGGACTTTAATGTTAGATGGGGCCGTCAACGCTAGAGGAAGTGGAATTGCTGTTGTCATTACTACTCCGAAAGGTGCCCACATGCCTTTCACCGCTCGTCTGACTTTTGAGTGCACCAATAATGAAGCTGAGTATGAAGCCTGTATCTTGGGTATTGAGCAAGCCATTGATTTGAGAATCAAGACTCTGGACATCTTCGGAGATTCAGCTCTGGTGATCAATTAAGTGAATGGTGATTGGAACACTCTCCAGCCCGATCTGTTCCCCTACAGAGATTACACGAGAAGACTGTTGACATTCTTCACAACAGTAAAGCTGTACCATATACCTCGTGATGAGAACCAGATGGCAGATGCTCTTGCTACTCTATCCTCCATGATCACGGTGATCCGTTGGAACCATGCTCCCAAGATCGACGTGATGCGCCTTGATAGGGCCGCGTATGTGTTTGCTGCTGAACTGGTAGTTGATGACAGGCCCTGGTATCACGACATCAAGTGCTTTCTGAAGAATCAAGAGTACCCTGCAGGGGCATCCAACAATAATAGAAAGACTTTGAGAAGATTGGCAGGCAGTTTCTTCTTGAACAAAGACGATGTGCTGTATAAGAGGAACTTCGACATGGTTCTGCTTAGATGCGTGGGTAGACACGAAGCAGACATGTTAATGCAGGAAGTTCATGAAGGCTCCTTCGGTACTCATGCCGGCGGACATGCAATGGCTAAGAAATTGTTGAGAGCAGGTTATTACTGGATGACCATGGAATCTGATTGTTTCAAATATGCTCGGAAGTGCCATAAATGCCAGATTTATGCTGATAAGGTGCATCTGTCGCCGAATCCTTTGAATGTGATGTCTTCGTCGTGGCCTTTCTCTATGTGGGGCATCGATATGATTGGAAAGATTGAGCCGACCTCTTCCAATGGGCATCGCTTCATCCTTGTTGCCATCGACTATTTCACCAAGTGGGTCGAAGCAGCGTCATTTGCGAAGGTCACCAGACATGTGATTGCCCGATTCATCAAGAAAGAAATCATTTGTCGCTATGGGATTCCCGAAAGAATCATTACTAATAATGGTTCTAATCTCAACAACAAAATGATGAAGGAGTTGTGCCAGAACTTCAACATTCAGCATCACAATTCTTCCCCTTACCGCCCTAAGATGAACGGTGTTGTTGAAGCGGCAAATAAGAACATAAAGAAGATTGTGCAGAAGATGGTCGTTACGTACAGAGATTGGCATGAGATGCTACCCTTCGCCTTGCATGGGTACCGTACTTCAGTACGTACATCGACCGGGGAAACCCCTTACTCCCTTGTGTATGGTATGGAAGCAGTTCTACCTGTTGAAGTGGAGATTCCTTCTCTAAGAGTCCTGTTGGATGTCAAGTTAGACGAAGATGAATGGATTCGGACAAGGTTCAATGAGTTGAGTCTTATCGAAGAGAAGCGAATGGCAGCCATTTGTCATGGGCAGTTGTATCAAAGTCGGATGAAGAGAGCCTTTGATCAGAAAGTGCATCCTCGATGCTTCCAGGTTGGAGATTTGGTGTTGAAAAGGATCCTTCCTCCTCAGACAGATCACAGGGGCAAGTGGACTCCTAACTATGATGGACCGTATATTGTCACCAAGGTTTTTGATGGTGGGGCCTTAATGCTTGCAATGATGGATGGTGAAAACTTCACTTCCCCGGTGAACTCAGACGCAGTTAAAAAATACTTTGCATGAAATAGACCCGCTGGACAATAAAAAGAGTAGTCCAGGCAAAAATGGGCATCCCGGCGAACCAAGAAAATGAAAAAGGTTCAGGCAAAAATTAGGGATTAAAAGTGAAAAGATTGTACACCTGGTAAGTTGAAAACCTGAAAAGGCAACTTAGGCAAAAATGGGTATCCCGGTGGATTGAAAACCCAAAAAGGGCGATCCAGGCAAAAGTTAGGGATTAAACGAATGACTGCGATCTGAGTAGTTCTTAATCTCATCTCGTGTCAATGACTGGAAACTTTTGAAGGATAGGAAACAGTCCAATCACTCTTTCAGAAAGCTGATCATCTGGAGGATCTTGAAGACGAGCAAGTCATAGCAGAATTGGAACCCAATAGAAATCCATTTCACATTGCCATTAGATTAATGTCTGTTTTTATCTGTTGTGCGATTACCTCTTTCCAGGGATTGCTTCCTGATGTAAATGCCTATTCAGAGGTCGTTCAATCAATAAAATCATGTTATTCAGTATATCTCTGTTTTCATTTTCATTTTTCTGTTTTGTTTGCAAAAATGACGTCCGAATTTTTTGATAAACATTGCATCATGACACATAAGAGCTTTACAGGTACATGCTTAATAAACTTTTAAAATTGCTGTAAATTTTAAGTGCTTTGGATCGTCTATTCAGAACAGGTACCCTTGGGGCATTTCCTTAAAATCCCCTGCAGATGATCGTGAATGTTTTCCACCAACAGACGAATTCGGTATCTTATCCCTGCAGAGCTGATCAGAGCGTTGGATTCTTCAATCCCCAGCAGGTTCTCACCACTGTACCTCCCCCTAAGTGGTGGTTTCAGATTATACACTCCCCCAGTAGAGTTGACAGTGTCAGACTATATACCCCCAGCGGAGTTGACAGTGCCAGACTGTATCTTCCCAGTAGAAGCGGCTGCTCCTCAGAGTTCGAGGCCAGATCGAAAATCCCAATGCCAGATCCATGGTTTCTTTCCTTGAAGCAGAACCTCGGTACCGTATCGGTGTTTACTTCCCCTGCTGAGTCATCTCTCGCAGATCATGGTTGCCAGAACCACTACCGCTTTCCCCAACAGCAGGTTTTCAGTGTCGTTCTCTCCCCAGTCAGAATCTCGATATTTCGTCATTGCTAGAACACCGTGTGGCGGGTCATTTCCCCACAGAATTCTTCGCGCTGTGCATCTCCAGCAGCCTTGCCAGGGTCCAGAAAATGGTGATCATTTCTCCAGCAGATCCCCTTGCCTCAGCTTGGCATTCTACCCAGCATTTCGCATTCCTACATGTAGAATCATATTGTATTGCATCCTCCCAAATCGCGTAGCATTTCCATTTTCATGGAGCATTACGCCATTGAAAAATTCAAACATACGCATGTAAGCATAAAACATTCTCGGTATCCCAAGTGATAAGCCAGAAGTTGTTTCCAGTACTCAGACTGAAGATTGTTCATGACTTACCTTTGTTATCCCCAGCAAGTGTCATTGGCCCATGCGCCGCCTCTATTATCGTTCCCTATTTCTGCCGATGCTGACAGGCATGAAGTTTCCGGTATTCAGATCGAAGTGGCGTTCAGGCCAGTTTTCCGATGTTCAGATCGAAGAAGTTTCCGACGTTCAGGTCGATGCAACTTGTGGCGTTCAGGCCAGTTTTCCGATGTTCAGATCGAAGAAGTTTCCGACGTTCAGGTCGATGCAACTTGTGGCGTTCAGGCCAGTTTTCCGATGTTCAGATTGAAGAAGTTTCCGACGTTCAGGTCGATGCAACTTGTGGCGTTCAGGCCAGTTTTCCGATGTTCAGATCGAAGAAGTTTCCGACGTTCAGGTCGATGCAACTTGTGGCATTCAGGCCAATTTTCCGATGTTCAGATCGAAGAAGTTTCCGACATCCAGGTCGACGCAACTTGTGGCATTCAGGCCAACCTCTCGGTGTTCAAACAGATATTAATAATCTCATATCTCCCGATGTTCAGATCGAAGTCATTTCCAGTATTCAGACTGATAAGCGGCATTCAGGCTATGGTTATTTCTGTGTTACCATTTATTTTGGTATCCAGGTTAACATTCTTTTTCGGTATTCAGACTGACTCTCACCGTACCAGACGGATTATTCTTTCAAGACCACCTCTTTGCCGATTCTGACAGGCATTGTTACTTCACTTCACTTCAGTGCAAATTTTCGGGCTTTTATTGTATTCAATCCCTTGATACCTCGAAAGCACGAAAGTCGTTGCTATCTTCTTTCCAGGTCTCCAATTGATTGAATATGGGCAGCTGTAATACCCCAAAATTTACCCTTCATTTTTCCTGGAAGCATATGCTTTAAAATATATATATATATATATATATATATATATATATATATATATATATATATATATATATATATATATATATATATATATATATATATATATATATATATATATATATATATATATAAAATTAAAAATAATAATAATAAAAAAAAACGAAAAAAAAATAGAAAACGAAATAAATAAATAAATAAATAAATAAATAAATAAAAGAAAAAATCTTGGACTTGGACCTCTCTCATTGGAGTCCACAGGTCCACAAAAATCAGGTTATAAATTCAGAGTTTCAGTGAAACCAAAATATAAATTCTATTCCTATTACCCTGGCTGGAAAAAGATAGTGAGAGAAGAGCTAACAAGGTTCATAACAACCTCCAAACCCTGAAGGGAACTCAACTATATAGAATCACCTCTGCCTCACATAAACCCTAAAGATTGTTTAGTAAACCTCACGGGTGCAACTCAATTTCAATCAAGCTCTCCAATCAGGGATAACTTGCGTGGTTTTCCACTTTATTTGTGGGATACCCCCTGGAGGTTCATTCCGGTTACCTGTACTGACCCACTTTCTTTGATGATGTTAGCTTGGAGGGATCTCAGGGTTTATCGTTCCTTTAATTGCTGTTACCTCGGATCTTCATTCGTGTGGTACCTTTTACATTTTTCCCGCATTTTACTACTTTCCTAGCTGGAAGATCTCGATAGGAGGCAATGTTTTTGTGTTTACTTTATGCAGGTTCCTTTGTCCAGGACTCCTTTGCACGAGCGTTCCTATAACGCAAGCAAACCTATTGATTTTTCTTCTCCTAAACACACGTTTACTCCTTCTACTACAGGTGAGTAAGTCTCCAAAGGTCGAGCATCCGGTAGATTGCGTAGTAACATTGTTCGTCCAAAACCCAATCCATAACCCCGTAGTTGGCCGAACTACGGCTTGCTCTGATTCTCATTCCAGATGAGATACGTAGGCATAAGACGCGATGTCTTAGCGAGCACACATCCCCCCAACCCATAGGTCAGCCGAGCTACGAAGACTCTGATTCTCATATTCAGATGAGATACGTATGCAATGGATGCGACATCCGCGCGAGTCATTTTCATTTAACCCCCTTTTTTAGTAAACAGCACAAGATAAACTCACACCCTTTAGACAAGAACTACAAAAGTGGATCCCGTAGAGTACTACGGATGCGTAGGGGTGTTAATACCTTCCCTTCGCATAACCGACTCCCGAACCCAAGATTTGGTTGCGAGACCTTGTCTTTTCCTTTCCTCTTTTCAGGTTTACTTCGAGCGTTTCCTTTCCCTCCTTTGGGATAAATAACGCACGGTGGCGACTCTTCTGTCATTTTCTTTCGCCGATTGTTTTTTCGCACACTGTATTTTTTAGGTTGCGACACCTATCATTGTTGCAAAGTATTGAAGATGATTCACAATCATCTATCAAAAGTTTTGGATCAAAGAAGGTTGATCAACCTCAAGTCCATCTATCAATGATTTGAGATGAGGAAGAAATCATCAACCAAGCAATCAAGTCAACTCAAAACAACAAGTGGTTGACCAAAATCAAAATAAAATGATTTTAAAAGTATTTAATATTGATTAAATAAAGAAAATAAAAGTAAAAGTCTCAAAGAGAGGTCAAAGCATCCAATAAAAGTCTACAAAAATGTGGAAGGTCCAGAAAAATATGAGAAGCTTGACCTCAAAAGTTGGGGCCAAAAATGTTTTAAAATGATTAAAATGAAAATACAAAAATAAAACTAAAAGGAAAATAAAAGAAAATAAGTATTTAATGCAAAAATGAATTTAAAAAAATGCAAAAAATGGCGTGAGGTAGAAAATATTTTTATTGAATTACGGAAAAAAAATGGATTAAAAAATAATAATGGAATTATTTTTAATTAATTTTAGAAGAAAAATGGATTAAATTAAATAAAAAAAAGAAATAATTCAAATGCAATGGTTATGGGAGGTGTCACGCGCTGATTGGCTAGGATATTTGAAATTGGCTCCAAAGTGTGAGCACAACTTCATTTTCAACCTCTAGATTTTGATTTTTCAACTTTATGAACTCATGTTTTTAACATGAATCAAACATGGATTCATGTCCGAAACACCTCATCGTTCATGTCTCCCTACATCAGAGCAATTGATTTGCTTTGAGCAGGGAGAATCTGCTCAGAAATTTGAAGAACCCTAGTTCTTCAAAGTAAAATTAAATGGTTAATATTAAAAAGAAATGACAAGTAAGTTAGGGCTTTTGATTAGTGGAACCTCACGAAGAGAATGGTAACTTGTTTGCTTGAGATGGTAACTCATATCTACCTTCTAGATTGAAGCTTCAGAAGTCAACAATGGTGGATTTGGAAGCAAGGTTGCAAAAGGATTCAGATCAAATCAAAGATTCAAACACCTTCATAGGATAAGGATTATGTGCAAAGAATTGGAAGGAAAAGAGCTTGAATCGAAAAAGAGAGTAACTAGTTTTTGGAGGTATCAGCTTCAATGGTGACAGGGTTTCTTTGGCTTTCAAAGCTTGGAAATGAATTCAATAGCTTCCACTATTTATAGGGAATGAATTGGGATCAAAATATGTGTGGAATTTGCTCGAATTCATGTGAATTGAGTGGGAAATATCCAGATCTCGAGCGTGTGAAAGTTTGATGCAAAACTCGTGCATTTGAAGCTTTTTAGGTCATTTTAAGTTGTCTTAAGATGTGTTTGGTCATGGGTAATTGGTTTGCACGCGTGAGAAGTGGTCCCAAAGTGATTTGTGCAAGTTTCAACATTATAGGTCACATATCAAAATAGAGTTGGGTCACCAAGTTCAAGCTTAGGCCAAATTCTATCTACTTGTGCATTTTGTTATTTTATTTGAGAAAAATGATCACTTCATGGAGTAGAACAAGATGCAAAAAGAATCAATCCAAGAGGAGATTTGAGGTGAAAGTTATGGGGATGTGAAGTTGAGGTCGTGACCTGGAAAAATGGGCTAGGCAAATTGTTAAGCACCTTGCAGCATACTAGGTCATATTAAGGTCCAATGTTCATGATGCCATAACTTTTGATCCCCTCGTGAATTTTGATCCAAACTTGGGTCCAAATGATCTTTTCAATAAGCTTAACAAAATGCAAAAGCGGTGGGGTCAAAACGATAATTGAGCTGAAAATGGCAAGGGTGGAAAGTAGGGGTCATGGCAAGGTTTTTGCCCATTTTGGCAACTTGGTCCTTTGCACAAATGAAGTCCTAAATGGATGAATTGATGTTCTACCCTTGACTCAAAGTTGTAAAGAATACCAAAAGGAACATTTGGCTCAAAGAAGCTTGGAATTTTGATAAAAATTGAAGAAGTTATGGGGTTTGGATCAAAAGTAGGGCATACTTGCAAATTAGGTCAACCACACAAGTACACCTCTTGCAAACTTATTGTTTTCTTTCATTACAAGTCATGATAATGACATAATGATAAACCCTTGATTAAATATTGATTAGATATTGAGTGATTTTGAAGATAGCTTAAAGATTGAGCGATATGGTATGGAAATAAACATATGAACCGCCTTTGAATCACCATGGACAAACTTGCATTTCCCTTGGCTCAAAAGACCTTGTTCTTGCCTTGATTTGAAGAATTATAACATACATGAGTAACAAGATAAAACAAGCACCATCTCTCAATGAAATTAATGTTAGTTGACAAGCAAAACAAAGGGAAACCCTAGGGTTAAGATACAAACCATAATGTGTCAATGCTTGTGATTCCATGACTAAATGCAAGGGTCATGCATGATATGATTTGGAGGTATGAAAATGAGGTATGCAAGAAAAGAAAAGAGGAGGGTGAATTTTAGGGTATGACATACATGGCTCCGAACAGGACGTAACTCTAGAGTTTGACCCAAAAATCTAAAGAGTACTTCAAGGAGTATGCCCAATGCTGGATGAACTTAGCTACTAAAGTCCAACCTTCAATCCTAGAGAAGGAACTTATAGATATGTTTATGATCATGCTACAAGGATCCTATCTAGAGAGGATGGTAGGGAGTGCGTCTTCTGGGTCCTCCGGTCTGGTCGTTGCTGGAGAACGTATAGAGAACTGCTTGAAAAGCGGGAAAATCCAAGGCGCTGTTGTTACTTCAAATGGAGCTAAGAAGCCTTATAGTGGATTTCCTAAAAAGAAAGAAGGGGAGGCTAATACTGCTTCCACATCAAAAGGGAATGGTAAAACTTACCAGGCCCCATACTATCAAATTGATGAGGTAACTCCTATTAATTACCAACAACAAACATATGCCATCGCTGCCGCTCAACAACCAATTCAATATAAAACTTATGTTTAGTACCAACAGTCGTATGTTCCTCGACAAAATAACTATCAACAGGGTCAACAACGCCCAAGAAGACATGAAATGAAGCTTGATCCCCTTCCCATGTCTTGTAGCCATTTGTTGAACCACCTGCTGAATGGCTCATTAATCAGATTGAGGGAAATCATGCCTCCCCCAACGCCACTTCCTCCGGGTTATGATATCAATGCACGCTGTGAGTTCCACATCGGGGCACCCTGTCACTATATCGATAAATGCAAGGCTTTCAGGTTTAAAGTTCAAGATCTCCTTAATTTAAAAGTTATCACATTTGTACCTGTGGGTCCCAATGTTAATAATAACCCGATGTCACCTCATGTCAGCCATCTTGTCAATATGATTAAAGAGTTTGTTGAACACAACCTAATCTAGAAGGTTGATATGTTAAAGACTTATTTTCTTGTGGTGAATGAACAATTATTGCTGAAGAACATGTTCCCTTGTTGCACTTCTGATTGTGCATATTGTCTGAATAGTCCACAAGGTTGTGAGGAGCTGAAGAAAGGTATCCAACTGCTAATAGACCGAGACATCTTCTTGGTAGAACAAATCCCAGTTGTCGAGGATGGGTCTACTTTGGAGATCCCTTACTATCCTGTACAGATACCTGTTGCAAATGCTCCAGTGACTCTGTTGGTAATCACAATACCAACCCCATTTCTATACGAAAGTACCAAAGTTGTCCCCTTGGGACTACAGTTCTATGACATGCCTTTATGGGTAAAAACAAGAAGAAAAGCCTGATGAAGTTCAAAAGCCTGTTGAAGTTCAAGAGCCCGATGTTAACATCATGGGAACTAGTGATATGACTAGAAGTGGTCGTATCTTTGCAGCATCATCACCTCCTGAGAAAGATGATCTTGGAACTGCTGCCAAGAGTAAGAGAAAACAAGCTGCCAAACCTGAGCAGGGGAAAACCCTTATTCAAGGCAAGTTCACTTCTGATGATATCGAGGAATTCCTCCGAATAATCAAAAGAAGTGACTATAAGGTGGTTGACCAGCTCAACCAAACACCTTATAAGATCTCTATTCTACCGTTGATGTTATGGTTCCTATCGAGTACGATGAATGTGAGGGTTGCTAATACCTTCCTCTTGCATAACCAACTTCTGAATCCGCTCTTGGTTACGAGGACCATTCTCCTTTGGGGTTTTATCGTTATTTTCCCTTTCCTTTGGAATAAATAAAATTCAGCGGCGACTCAGTATTTTTCGCTGCGCGACAATATTTAGCATTTTATCCCTAATAGCTTGGTTGGAGCTAAAGTGGTGGATCTTGTAGCACCTCAAATTTGCCCTCCTCATTCATGCATTCATTTTTAGGTCATTTAACATTTCATATTATCATGTCAATCAGAATTAGCTCCAAGAGTTTGTCTTCCAAGAAGCTTGGATATCATCCAAGTCACTTTGTGGGTTCTATCTGAATAATCAAGTCAACATAAGGGAAATTGTGCATCAACTAGGGTTTTTCTCAACACTCAAGGGTTTGACCTCCGGTCAACTTTGGTCTACTGAAGCAGTCAAAGTAGGGTTCCTCAAGGATTGAGATGCATTCTTGGTTTGAAGGTCTTATGGATGTTGTGTAGAGCTCTTGGGAGCTAGGGTCTCATTTTCATAGGTTTTCTTCAAAGGATCAAGCTTAATGGGCTCAGTACAGTTCAAAATTCAACTGTGAAGTCAAAAGTCAACTGTTGGTCAACTGAGGGTCAAAGGGCTAGGGAATGACTTGAGATACTTCCAACATGTTCAAATGGGGTCTATTCATCATTCAAAACATTAATCTTGAAGGAACAAAGGTCCAGTGCGCAGGTTACCAAATTTGGAAAGATGACCTGAGCTGTCATGCTCGCTAGGCGAGCAGAATGGTTCACCTAGCGAGTCCCAAAATAAGCCATCAGAGTCACCTGCGCCCAGAAGAAACTTCCTGAACTGTCATGCTCGCTAGGCGAGCAATCCTTCGCTAGGCGAAGCCCGCGCTTCCTCCTTCGCTCCAGCAAGCCTTGATGATGTTGCTACTGGAATTGCTCGCTACCTGCTCACTGGATGCTCGCCTAGCGAGTAATTTCTAGCTATGCTTTTATCCAAGTCTGGGACTGTTCGTTGGAACCTCGCTAAGTGCTCGCCTAGCGAGCCCTTCGCTACCTCACTCGCCTAGCGAGCTTGCTGATGTACCAAGCAAATCATCAAAGGCAAGGGCAGTTTTGAACTTTTTCTCAGACATGACAGTTGTAGATCTTTGTCTCCCCTTTCCAAAAAGTCCTATTTCAAGGCCATATGATGAATGGTTTAAGAGTTATGGTTCTTGAATGATGAAGTGTGCATGAAGGCTTTAAAAAGGCATAACTTGAGGTTGACAAGTCCAATTGGTGTGGCTCTTTTTGCTATGGTTTTATTTTGAGAAGTACTTCAAAATGGCATGCAAAGTGACCTATAATTTTGCATGATTCATCAATGGTGCAAGTCATTTTTCAAGCTTTCTTTCATGAAAAGTCAAAAAGACACAAGATGATATCATGGAATATTCTCACATGCCAATCATTAGGAATTTATTCAGCATTGTTTTTTGGGCCAAATCCACCTTGGAATTTGAGCCCATGCATTCCCACATGTGTGGAAAAGTCATGCATGCACAAAAATTACCCCTTTTGCAAAAAATGATCATGGACTTGAAACTCTTTCATTTTGAGCCCACCAAGCCAAAAAAATCAGAGTATAAACTCTAAAAATTTCATTGAGCAAAATCCTAATTTGTGCAACCTCCATACACTCTGAAAATCTTACTTTCCAAAAATCATATCATACTTTATTCTCATCAAATCCCTCCATACATCCATGGAAAATGAAAACCAATAGCATATTCTTGATCTACACACTCTAAGGATCACAAACCACCCTTCATTTGAGCCATTCCAAGCAGTTTCTAAACAGAGCTTTAATGGAGGTTGCTTCTTGAATCTCAAGATCTTGACCGTTTCAAGCACAATCAAAGGTAGCAAACATTCATAGAAGTTCAAGGGAGGTATTCTGGAGCTTATCTCACCACCATATTGAAGTTTAAGAAGGTGCCATTTCCGGTAACTCAAATTTCGACTCTCTTATTTCGCTCATTTCTTATGCCTAAATGAAACTACATGCTATGGTGATGATGTGGATGTGTTTACTTTTTAAAATGATTCAACATTGAGTGAGAAATCTTGATTTAAAGTTTTGATGTTCAAACTTGTTGGTTGTGATTTGAGAGATTGGTGAGGATTCATGAAAAACTAATGTGATTTTGAGTTTCTAGCATATGGTTTAGGGGGGGTAGCCCCATTTTCGTGAAGTTCTGGGCCGCGCGTGGAGGAGGCCGCCGTCGGGGGTGGCCGGAATCCCACCGGCGTTACTGTTCACGACTGGAGTGTCTTAAGGAAGAAGACGATCCCATGGCCGTTGGATCTTGTTGACTTTTTCTTTTGATCCAAAGGCCCATATTTTTTCTGATTTTCGTTTTTATTTATTTTTATTAGTCACTTAAGTGACTTGTGTGACCAATTGACATTGTTGCATATGTGTCACATGTCATGTACATATTTTACCCCATTTTATTTTATTTTTTAAAAATAGAAAAAATACTTTAAAAAATCTGAAATTTTTTGTAAGTGATCCCTGATGAGTCCTTGATTTGTTTGTACCATCTCCCGATTATTTCATGACACGTGGAATTTAATATGAATTTCTGATTCATTTATGTGCATTTTCGACCATTTGCATTCGAACCTTCATGAAATCCCATATTTTAATCATTCTGACCCAAGCTTTTGCACACACCATCCTCATACATGATACTAAGATGTGGTAACTGGTTTGATGATTTTCTATGTCATTTTACTAGGGTTTGACACATGAATTTAAATATTGCGTTTTGGACATGTTTTTGCATTCTCAATTTCTAGATTTTTTTTTTCATATCAAATGAATATGGATGCTCCTGATTTTTTGCATGACGTTTATTTATGTTCAGTGGAACCTTATGTTAAATTCCCATGAATTTAGGATGCATTTTCAGTTTGATTTAGATTTTTGAAGTTGACATTTGCATTTTAGTCCCTATTTTGATGCTTGCTTAGCATGAGGAACTTATGCCACTTCCTTTGAGTGTTGAAACTAATCCTTTTGTACATGTTTTAGCATGTATGTAATGTCTTGATGTGTGGAGCCTTGCCCCCTGACTTTGAGTTTTGATACCCTTTTGATGCATTTGTTTGACAAGAGGTTTAGGCCTCCCATCCTTGGTTGTTTTTGCGAACTTTTATGAACTTTAATAGCATGATTCATGTGGTTACACTTTGATTCTGGTTTGGTGCCTTTGCACATGTGTTCTCCCCTGTTCTATGATGCTTCTATCAAGTCTTTGTGCATTTATTCATAATGAGCTCCTTTTTGCATTCATTTGAGCATGAAAGACGCATTAGAGTTTCATGATACACTTTGTTTTATTTTGGTCCAAAAGTGATTCTATGCTTATGATATGAACTTGGAGGTTTTCATATTGATTACATAGCTCATTTGACATGCCTATGATGTGCATACCTTGTTGCCATGATCATTTCATCTTGACACATAATTGCATGAACTTGTCTATAATGCTTTTGTTGCATTTTGAGGTGCTTTGGACATGATTGACTTCCACTTTGCTAAGTTGGGTTTAAATGACTTTTGATTGATATTTTAGGAGTCATTTGGTTCTGTTTGTGTGCTTGATTGTCTAATCCTTGACCCTTGCCTCATGCCTTTACCTTTTATGACTCATTGTTGAAGTTGAAGCACTTTGAACTTGTATGTTGACTTGTTTGATTTTGATGCATCTTAGGATGTTTAGTGCATTTGCTTTGATCTTGTTGAGTTGAGTTCTTGAGACACTTATTGAATTGATGTCACTTCTGACTTGGTGCTATTGTATCCTCCTTTCATCATTCATGCTTTGTTATGACATGCTTTCTATTGCATCCGTGCACTGTTTACCTGACACTGTTGTTGCTATGATTCTTTTGTTTGGTGCAACTCATGATTGCACCCCATCTTGTTATTCTAACTTATTTGTTGAGTTTTTGTGAGGGCTCACATGACTATTGAAGAGATAGCTTGCTTGGTATTCCATTTTATTTGTGGGATACCATTTGGATTTATTCTGATTGCTTTGCTGACTTGCTTTCTTTGATGGTGCTAGCTTGAGAGATCTCTGGGTTTCTTGTTTCCTTAATTGTTATTACTTCAGATCTTTATTCGTGTGGTAGATCTCTTGATCCCTTTTACATCTTTCCAGCATTTTACCGCTTTCTTAGCTGGAAGACCTCGATAGGAGGCAATGTTTTGTGTGTTTACTTTTGTGCCCAAAGACCTCCAAGAGGAGGCACCAGTGCTAAAGACCTCCATGAAGAGGCAATTGACGGATAAAAGGGATTAGTAGTCAATTTCCCGTTATTCAGTGTGTCGTTCTTTATGCTCGCACTACGTGCCGATGCTTCAGAACAAAAGCGCAAGATCTTTTGTCCAGTCAGTCAGTGGAGAGGGTTCCATCTTTCTGAACCCCCACGCTTTGTCATGAGCTCACCCTGTCCAGGGTTAAGAGCTATGAGGTCTTATCCTCATTACCCTTTTGATCTGCTCACCCTGACGTTCAATGTCAGTGGTTAAGAGCCCATTTGATTACCTTTCCATGGCTTGTTTGTCGAGGTTGATATGACCCCTCTTGACTAAAGCCCTTACCCATGTATGTTTGAGCCCCCCTTGTTGGTGTGTTACTTTATGCTATATGTTTTTGTGTGGTGTGATCGTCTCCCCCATAGGACTGCTAGGCTTCGTTAAGTCTCTCGTTTGCATGTCAATTTAGGTAGCACGGTTCCTTCGTCTAGGACTACCTTTTTGCATGAGCATTCCTAAAACACAAACAAACTCTTTGATTTTCTTTTCTTAAGAACACGTTAACTCCTCCTACTACAGGTGAGTAAGTCTCCAAAGGTCGAGCATCCGGTAGATTGCGTAGTAACATCGTTCATCTAAAAAACACAAAACAAACAAAAATAGGTTAGCCGAGCTACGGTGCTCTGATTCTCAATCCTTTTTGAGATACGTATGCAGCAGGGTAGGGCCTGTGTGAGCAATAACTCTTTCTTTTCCCTACTTTGATTTTCTCTCTTTTGCATCGCATATAGGAATTTTTATACACACACTTTAGACATAAATAACAAGCGTGGATCCTGTGGAGTACCACAGACGTGAAGGGGTGCGATAACCTTCCCTTCACGTAACTGACCCCCTTACTCGGTTTTCTTTGGTTCGAGACTTTGTTTTATCCGTTCCCTCTTGGTTATGCAGTACTACCTTTCCCTCCTCTTGGGATAAAAGTACATAGCTGGCGACTCTACTCTTTTTCGCGTTTGTACTTGGATTCGGGAAATCCGGGGAGCGACAGCTGGCGACTCTGCTGGGGATTTATTTTCCCTAGTGGGCCTTTCCTAGCGTTTGTTTGTTTATTGCCTATTGTGTGTTATTTATTTATTGCTTTGCATACTTATCTGCTTGCATTGCATCCTATGTGCGCTTTACTGTTTCATGTATACTGTGCTGACTGTGTATTTGTTTCGCTGTTGGGTGGGAGTCACAAGAGGTAAAAGGCCCAATACACAGGCTATGAGTGAACTTTAGGACACCTAGGAATAGAGTGATTCATGGGAAGCGGGTGGTATGGCGCCACTTAGCGGAACATGGTATCACGAGCAGTTTAGATTCTGATGGGGTATTATCGTTGCATACACCTGGTGTGCATATGATGATATTCTTGAAAGGATTGTTTATCCTGCGTTTCTCTTGACCTTACCCTGGCCTAGATTACACCTGTGAGTGGGGCGGGAATGAATGATTTACAGGTACTTATGGTGACTTATTCTGATGGTGACTTGTTCTGTTGGTGACTGTGTCCTGTTGGTGACTTTTGTTTGGTTCTTATTGGTGACCGTTGGTTCTGAAGTATGGGTTCTAAGTTGATGACTGTGTTCTATGGTTCCTGGTTCCGAATTCATGCTGAAGTTCTGATTCTGTGCCTCGTGCTACACAACCAACCAACCATTGTTTCATCATTTTGCATCATAGCATGTTTATTTTCAAAAAAATAATGCATAAAAAAGAAAAAAAGTTAACCCGCATATGCATATCATTTTTTAGGTTTATTCAGGAGTCTGTTCACATCGAGAGATGGTTGCCATTCCAGAGTTGAAGAGGAAGACTTGCACCTACAGCTTTTACCGTGAGCCGTTGACATCTTTGGAAGAATTGGGTAATCTCGTGACCGACCGTAATCAGAAAGTTTTTGATGATCAGTATGGGGATATCTTGGCATTGTTGAAGATGGTGGTTGATCTGGTACCTCTGCAGATTCTCTTACAGTTCTATGATCCGGAGCTTCGTTGCTTTACTTTTCAGGACTACCAGCTAGCTCCCACTCTTGAAGAGTATTCCATCCTTATGAATGTCCGAATCAAAAATCGAGTACCTTTCCTGGATGTGCCAAAGGAGGTGGATTTCAAAGTTGTCGCTAAGGCTCTTTACTTGAGCATCAAGGAAGTGAGCGATAATTGGAAACCAAGCGGTGATGTTGTGGGTTTATCCTTGAAGTTCTTGGTAAGGATGGCTAAGGAAGAAGCAAAGAAAGGAAATTGGGTAGCTTTCAACGCTCAGTTGGCTGCCATGATTTATGGAGTCATTCTGTTTCCCAGTATGCCTAGTTTCGTGGACCTGGCAGCAATCACTATTTTCATTGGAGGAAACCCGGTGCCTACCTTGTTAGCTAACACCTATTATGCGATACACAACAGGCATGGTAAGTGTGGAGCTATCAGATGTTGTCTCCCGTTGCTACTCAAGTGGTTCTTGTCTTTTCTACCAACCAATGGACCGTTTGTGGATACTCAGAATACTCACAAATGGACTCAGAGGATCATGACGCTCACATCTTATGATATCAAGTGGCAAGCTTATAGGATTAATGTGTGCAACGTCATTATGAGTTGTGGAGAGTTTCACAATGTTCCACTCATAGGAACTAGGGGTTGCATCAACTACAACCCGGTTCTTTCTCTCCGTCAGTTGGGTTTTGTCATGAATGAAAGGCCGCAAGATGTCGAGATAGCTGAAAATGTGTACTTTGAGAAACGGAGCGATCCAGCAAGATTGGAGCAAGTGGGAAAAGCTTGGGAGAATATTGGTATAAAAGATGGATCTGTTTTAGGGAGGAAGTTTGCAATTGCTATGCCTGCCTACACTGGGTGGGTCAAGGAAAGAGTTGGGACTTTGTTGCTACCATATGACCGGATGGAACCATTACAGGAGCAACCGCCTTTGATCCTTTCTGAGAGTGTGCCTGCTGAGTATTACAAACAAGCCTTAATGGAGAATCACCAGTTGAAAGAAAATGAACAAGAGATCCAAATGGAGCTTTACAAAGCAAAAGCTGATAGGCTGAATTTGGCTCATAAACTCAAAGGAGTGCAAGGTGAAAGTTCTAGTAGATCAAGAAACAAAAAGAGGTCCTATGATGAGATAGAAACAATGTTGGATGAATAACACCATGAACGCTTGAGGTTACAAAAAGCGGAAACCAATTACAAAAAGAAGATACGAGACTTGGAAAGACAACTTAAGGACAAAGATACTCAGTTGAAGAAAGAGGTAGATCTGAGGCATGCAGCAGAGAGCCAGCTCAGAGGAAGTGACATCCGTGCATCTCATTTCCGAGAGGAAGTTGTTGAACTCAGGGTGCAACTGAAAGAGAAGCTCACCCCTCTACCTGAGTGTTCAGAGTGTGACCGATTGATGGATCAGTGCCAGTATTTAAAGACTCTCATTCCTGAAGGACGACTTCCCTAGTTTGTCTTGTTGTTTATTTTGAGAATCACCTCCAGGATTGTTGGATGGGATTCCTTGTTTTTCACTGATGAACTAAATCTTTGCTTGAACTATGTTTGTATGAACCTTATTTCTTATGTCTATGGATGAGATTATTGATGTTTCACTTTTGCTTGCCGTCCAGTGTATGTTGCTTCTTTGTTGTTTATGTTCCGCTTACGAGTGCAGGTTACCATTTTTCAAAGGTGGACGAGACTCTTGAATACCTGAGAAATGATAAAACATAGCATACGCATCATACACATATCATTCTTGCATCATCGCAGGTGTTCTTGAGGAGGATTTCTCATTCTTGTTCCCGTTTCAAGCAGGATTGCTGAGTATCGTCCGCACCGTTACGCAACAAGGCAGAATCAATAGAAGATCATGGATTAATTTCAAGCAGAGCTAGCAGAGATGCGGACCAACATGGCCCAGTTCATGAGTATAATGCAAGGGGTAGTGCAAGGGAAAGAGGAACTCCGAGCCTTGGTCCAGAGACAAGAAATTGTGATTCCCCCTGTCGGTCAGAATCCGCCAGAAGGAACCCCTGTCAATGACACCGCTGCTGCTACCAACCCTGTCAACAATTATGCTACTGGTGACGAATTGCGTGGTATTAGAATCAATGGACAACCCATCATTACAGAGGTTGCTAATGCTCGAGCGGTACGTGCTCCAGTTCACCATCCTTCTCATTTGGTTGACAAGCAAGAAGATATGTTCACTATTCTCAGTGATGATGATGAATTTGGAAAGGCGGAAGAGAGAGATAGAAAGGTTGACGCCCTTGCTGAAAAGATTCGCGCCATGGAGTGCTAGAATTCTTTGGGTTTTGATGTTACTAACATGGGTTTAATTGATGGGTTGAGGATCCCGTACAAGTTCAAAGCGCCATCTTTCGACAAGTACAATGGCACTTCTTGTCCCCGAACTCATGTGCAAGCTTACTACCGGAAGATATCCGCTTATACTGATGATGAAAAAATGTGGATGTACTTTTTCCAAGACAGCTTGTCTGGAGCCTCTTTGGATTGGTACATGGATTTGAAAAAAGAATCTGTCAGAAGTTGGAGAGAGTTAGGTGAAGCTTTTCTAAGGCAGTACAAGCATAACATGGACATGGCTCCGAGCAGAACCCAGTTGCAGAGTTTGTTTCAAAAGACCGGTGAGAGTTTCAAGGAATACGCCCAGAGGTGGCGTGAACTAGCTGTGAGAGTACAACCTCCGATGTTGGAGAGAGAATTGACTGATATGTTCATTGGAACCCTGCAAGGTGTATTCATGGATCGTATGGGAAGTTGCCCATTTGGTAGTTTTTCGGATGTTGTGATTTGCGGAGAAAGAACTGAAAGTCTTATCAAAGCGGGAAAAATCCAAGACCCTGGTTCTTCAAGTTCTTCAAGTGCTAAGAAACCATTTTCAGGGGCACCCAGAAGGAGAGAGGGTGAGACAAATGCTATACATAATCAGAGAAATGGAAACAGAGGACAACAATACCGTCAAGTTGTTGTTGTGACTATTCCAGCAACCCAACCTCAACAACAACAAAGAGGACAACCACAACAACAACAACAACAACAACGCCAATTCCAACCAAGACAAAGAACGCTAGATCGTCATTTTGATCCTTTGCCAATGAATTATGCTGAATTACTCCCTGAACTGCTCAGGTTAAAGTTTGTTGAACTTCGCACTATGGCTCCATTAACAAGGATTCCCGCTAGTTATGATGCTAATGTCCGTTGTGATTTTCATTCTGGTGCGCCAGGGCATCACATCGAGAATTGTCGGGCTTTTCACCATAAAGTTCAAGATTTGATTAATGCCAAGACGATTAACTTTGCTCCTACTCCGAATGTGGTGAATAATCCTATGCCTCAGCATGGAGGACCCAGAGTAAATAGTGTGGAAGATTGGGAAAAATTGAACTTGGTAGTCAATATTAATGATGTTCAGACTTTGTTGTTTGTAGTGAAGCAACGTCTGCTTAGAGGGGGAGTATTCCCGGGATGTGACAAGAATTGTTCAGATTGTGGTAATCATGAAAACGGCTGTGTGAAATTGAAAGAAGGTATCCAGGAATTGATGGATGAAGGTTGTTTACAGTTTGATCGAGTAGTGAAAGACCGTGAAGAGGTATCGACCGTTACCATTTACTTTACGCCATCAGAAGGTCATGTACGTGCTCCAAGAACTATTAGTGCGCCTGTGACTATTGGTACTCCTGTGACCGTAGCTGCGCCCGTGACCATATCTGCTCCGGTGACTATTGGTGTTCCCGCGATTATTAATGCTCCAGTAACTATCAGTACTCCTACCACCATTGCTGCTTCTAGTGGAAGACTTTTTGAGAATAGTAGAGCAATTCCGTGGCAATATGACAATGCTTTTTGCAGAAATAGAAGACCAGAGAATCAGACCAGATCAGTAAATCATACTCCAGTGACGGTTGGTTCGTCAAATAAGACTCCAGTAACAGTTGGTTCAGCTGTGGGTAATGTGGGAGGACCCGGAGGATTTACGAGAAGTGGTCGTTTGTTTGCACCACAGGTTCCGAAGGATAACAATGCTGAGGCTCTTGCTAGAACAAAAGGAAAACAAGTTGTAGTTGAAGAAGAACCAGTGCGAAAGGAAGTGCCCGAGAGTTCTTTTGAGGAGGACGTGGAGGAATTTGTGAGAATTATTAAGAAAAGTGATTACAAGATCGTGGATCAGTTGAACCAGACACCGTCAAAAATCTCTATTCTCTCTCTGTTGATGTGTTCCGAGGCACATCGTAACACCCTGTTGAAAATGTTGAATATGACTTATGTGCCTCAAGAGATTTCTGTTAACCAGCTTGAAGGTGTTATTGCAAATGTTAACACGAGACATGGTTTGGGATTCACGGATCTAGACTTGACACCTGAGGGTCGCAATCATAATAAAGCTCTGCATATCACGATGGAATGCAAAGGCGCGGTTTTGTCGCATGTTTTGGTTGATACCGGTTCTTCTTTGAATATGCTGCCCAAAAAGGTTCTGAGTAAGCTTGATGTCGAAGGGGTTGTTCTCACACCAAGTGATCTTGTTGTCCGTGCTTTTGATGGATCCAAGCGATCGGTTTTTGGTGAAGTCACGTTGCCTGTGAAGATCGGCCCGGAAGTGTTTAATATTGTCTTCTATGTAATGGATATTCGACCAACATATAGTTGTCTGTTGGGGCGTCCCTGGATACATGGAGCCGGAGCAGTTTCTTCGACTCTCCACCAAAAGCTAAAAAATGTGTGGGATGGTTAAGTTGTGACCATGTGTGGCGAAAATGACATCTTTGTGAGCCATTTATCCTCCTTCAAATATGTGGAGATGGATGGAGAAATTCATGAAACTCTATGTCAAGCTTTTCAGACTGTCAGTATTGAGAAGGTGGATTTTGTTGAACAGAAGAAACCAGGTGCCTCGACCGCGTCCTATAAACAAGCTCTGGAGGTCATTCATTCAGGTAACGCGGAAGGCTGGGGCAAGGTGATTGATGTGCCCGTAAAAGAAGACATGTTTGGCATTGGTTATCAGCCTTTTCAATCATCAGAGCAGGGTGTCCAGAATCAGAAAGGGCCGTGTACTTTCACTAGTGCTGGATTGATGAATCACGGGGATGTCTTTGCAACAGACAATGAAGATGGTAACAGTGATTGTGATATGGATAATTGGGTGCGCCCGTGTGCTCCAGGGGAGAAGATCAACAACTGGACTGCTGAAGAAATAGTCCAAGTTACTCTTCAGACAGAGTAATTTTCTTTTGTTTTTCATTTTGTATGAAAGCCCTACGCTCTGCCCAAGGCGTAGTGGTTCATTGTAGGGCCACATCATGTTTTAATTTTTCAATGATTATCATCAATAAAGAACGTTTTGCAATCAAATTTGTGTTCACTGTCTTTCCGTTTTTATTAATTTCATTTTCAAAACAATAAAAATGGCAATGTTTTTTTTGTGACTTTCTTGAACTCTTTTCTAAAATAAAGCATGAAACATCGTTCGTGCAGAATTGATCTTGCGGATTCCATTAAAAACATTTCTGTTATGGCTCAGTATGACTTCGATAATCCCATTTACCAAGCTGAAGAGGAGAGTGAAGAAGATTGTGAACTCCCCAAAGAATTGGCCAGACTATTGAAACAGGAGGAAAGGGTCATTCAACCTCATCAGGAAGAGTTGGAAGTCATTAACCTTGGTATTGAGGACGCAAAGAAAGAGATCAAGATAGGGGCTTCTTTAGAGGAAAAGGTCAAGAGAGGGCTGATTGAAATTGTAACACCCTTCTAAATACCCCAAATTATTATAATTAAAATAACAATATATATTCATCAGAGTAATTATGCCCCGAAGGGTGTCACACAATCTTTTCACAACAATTATCAAAATATCCTGTCATGCTCATTTCTTTAATCAAAATAAGATTCTTTGCATAAATCGCAGCGGAATCAATTCAACATCAATGTAAAACATGTAACACAATACATGTCAATCATTCAACAACAGAAATCAAATTAATTAAAACATCCCCTCCCGATGTTACATCTATCAGAGCATGACCCATAAGAAACTACTTTAGACTCCAAGCATTAGCTTCTACTCAACTCATTTCTCGTTACCTGAAAAATAGGCGTAAGGGTGAGTTCCTCAATCAATATAATAAGCATTATAGAACAATATGTAATGCCAAGTAATTAACACATTAATTCACCCTAATCAGACTACGCAGTCAGCAACAGCAATATTCGTTCAAATATCATACTCAACAGTAGATTCTCAACCATATTCAACATCAATAACACAACACACAATACACATATAATACTGGAATACATCCATTCATATTATATGCCATACATTCATTATGCAATGGGACTCTATGCATGCGGTACCGACTATTTGTGAACATATAGTTCAACCTCACCGTCCAAATCCAGGCACGGCTACCAAGCTCACTAGTCCCACTCATTTGAGACATAGTGACTCACTCACTAATTCCTCACCATGGGAATTAGCTACCACCCCAAATGGGCCATGAAATGCACGCTAATCACCTAGCATGCAAACATCAACAACAACAATCAAATGATATACTCACTAATTCCTCACCATGGGAATTAGCTACCACCCCAAATGGGCCACAACATGCATGCTAATCACCTAGCAATGCAACATCAACAATAATCAAGAATAGACACATGCTCACACTCTAAGCCATAATACAGTCTATTCACAAACGTATACATTCACATCATCATGTATACCATCACACATTATCAACATAATTAATCACAAAAGCACATCATATCATGCCACATAATCAACCACAGTATTAGCCCGCTCTACTAATACCTATACCAGTCAAAACAACGGGAAATGATCCCTACAACATCATATCTCAGCTAAGTACATCACTCAGCCTAAACAACCAAAAACTGCACAACAACAGTTCAGGAAAATCCCAACTCTGCCCATACGCGTACTGTCCATGCCATACGCGTATTGCCCAAACCTGGCCAACTCCATACGCGTAATGCCTACTCTCTTACGCGTATTGCGCATTTCCTCGCCCAACTCATACGCGTACCACCTATCCCATACGCGTACGCTACGCGTAACAACTTCCCATTACGCGTACCAACAGAGACCAATTCACGTTCAAAATGCCATCTTTTCCACCCATACGCGTAAGGCTTCCCCCCATACGCGTACCAACATCTCATACGCGTATTGCCTAGTGCCATACGCGTATGACCAGAGACCAGAGCTCTCAGATCTGCAATGGCTTTCTCTGCTACGAGACCTATCCAATTCAACCTTCTACAGTCCAAATTTCACACACAATTCATTCATATCATCTAACACGAATCATACACTTTCGATTTCACAAATTTCTAACCTTTCTACCTCTAATTCCTACGAATTTCGTCAATTATAATCCAAATTTTCGTTCATCTCAAAAGTTCACAAATTCAACATATATCATCCAATCAGAGGTAAAACAATGGTCTATTACTACCCAGTACATATCATCCCATAATACCCGTTAATCGATGATAAACCCCCCTTACCTGAGTAATCCGGCAAATTCCGCAGCTTCAAGCTCCTCCTCTTCTCTTGCTCTGCCTTTTGCCCTTTCTGCCTCTTTTCCCTTTTCACGTGAAAACCTTTTTCCAAAAAAATTGGGACTTTTTATTATTCCAACTTATATACTCCAATAATATTATTCCACTAAATAATTATCCCAATAATTATTATTCCAAAATAATAATAATAATTCAAATATTCTAATTAAATTAATAAACATATTATTAATTTAATTTAAATAAATACATATTATTATCGGGGTGTTACAACTCTCCCCCACTAAAAGAGTTTTCGTCCTCGAAAACATACCTCAAGCGAACAACTCCGGATAAGACTCCTTCATCTGACTCTCGAGTTCCCAAGTCACATTGCCACCTGCTGGTCCTCCCCAAGCTACCTTCACCAAGGCAATCTCTTTACCCCGCAACTGCTTCAACTCTCGATCCTCAATCCTCATAGGTGATGTTTCAACAGTCAGGTTATCTCTTACCTGTACATCATCTACTTGGACAACATGCGACGGATCATGAATGTATCTCCTCAACTGAGACACATGAAAAACATCATGCAAATTCGCAAGCGACGGTGGTAAGGCGATACGATAGGCTACCTCTCCTATCCTCTCCAAAATCTGATAGGGACCAATAAATCGAGGTGTCAACTTCTTCGACTTCAAAGCTCGACCAACACCAGTTATCGGAGTAACACGAAGAAACACATGATCTCCCTCTTGGAACTCAAGTGACTTCCTCCTCTTATCATGATAACTCTTCTGACGACTCTGAGCAATTCTCATCTTCTCCTGAATCATCTTAATCTTTTCTGTAGTTTGTTGAACAATTTCCGGTCCAACCACAACACCCTCACCGGACTCATACCAACATAAAGGTGTCCGACATCTCCTACCATACAAAGCTTCAAACGGTGCCATACCGATGCTCGAATGAAAACTATTGTTGTAGGTAAACTCAATCAAAGGCAAATAACAATCCCAAGCACCTCCTTTTTCCAAAACACAAGCTCTCAAAAGATCTTCTAATGACTGAATCGTCCTCTCAGTCTGACCATCAGTCTGCGGATGATATGCAGAACTCAATCTCAGCTTAGTTCCCAAAGCCCTCTGCAAACCTTCCCAGAACTTCGATGTAAATCTAGGATCTCTGTCCGAAACAATACTCGACGGAATACCATGCAAACTTACAATCTTCTCAATATACAACTCGGCTAGCCTCTCTAACGGATAATCCATTCTGATCGGAATGAAATGAGCCGACTTCGTCAATCTATCAACAATCACCCAAATGGCTTCAAAATTCTTACTCGTCCTCGGTAAACCCGAAACAAAATCCATACTGATACTATCCCACTTCCACTCTGGAATAGCCAACGGTTGCATTAGCCCAGACGGCTTCTGATGCTCAATCTTTGACTTCTGACAAGTCAAACAGGAATAAACAAAACTCGCAATTTCTCTCTTCATTCCTGGCCACCAAAATAATCTTTTCAAATCATGATACATCTTCGTAGCTCCAGGATGAATACTCAAACCACTACGATGTCCTTCTTCAAGAATACTCTTCTTAAGTCCTGTAACATCTGGAATACACACCCGATTATCAAATCTCAAAACACCATTCTCATCAACTCGGAATTCACCACCCTGACCTTGATTCACTAAAGTCAACTTATCAACCAAAAGCATATCAGATTTCTGACCCTCTCTAATCTCATCCAGAATACTACTTGTTAACTTCAACATTCCCAATTTAACACTATTGTGAGTACTCTCACACACCAAACTCAAGTCTCTAAACTGTTCAATTAAATCCAATTCCTTAACCATTAACATAGACATATGCAATGATTTCCGACTCAATGCATCAACCACCACGTTTGCTTTACCCGGATGGTAATTCAAACCAAAATCATAATCTTTCAGAAATTCTAACCATCTCCTCTGTCTCATATTCAGCTCTTTCTGATCAAACAAATACTTTAAACTTTTATGGTCACTGAAAACTTCAAATCTTGACCCATACAAATAATGCCTCCACAACTTCAGAACAAATACCACAGCTGCCAACTCTAAATCATGCGTCGGATAGTTCCTCTCATGAACCCTCAGCTGTCTCGAAGCATAAGCTATAACCTGCTTATTCTGCATCAACACGCCACCCAAACCCAACAATGAAGCATCACAGAAAACCTCAAATGGTTCCGACGAACTCGGTAATATCAGAATAGGAGCAGTAGTCAACCTTCTCTTCAACTCTTGGAAACCTTCTTCACATTTTGAGTCCCAAACAAACGCTTGCCCCTTTCTAGTCAACATTGTCAACGGTAACGCCAACTTGGAAAATCCCTCAATAAATTTCCTATAATAACCAGCCAAACCAAGAAAACTTCGAATCTCAGCAACAGACTTCGGAGCTTCCCACTTAGATACCGCTTCTATCTTAGAAGGATCAACAGCAACACCACCTCTTGAAATCACATGACCAAGAAAACTAACCTCTCCTAACCAAAATTCACATTTAGAGAGTTTAGCAAATAACTTCTTTTCTCGCAGAACTCCCAAAACCACTCTCAAATGTTCAGCATGCTCTTCTTCAGATTTCGAATACACCAAAATGTCATCAATAAACACCACCACAAACTGATCTAGGTACGGATGGAAAATCCTATTCATATACTCCATAAATACTCCAGGCGCATTAGTCACACCAAAAGGCATTACAGAATACTCATAATGTCCATACCTTGTTCTGAAAGCAGTCTTCTGAATATCTTCAGTTTTCACACGTATCTGATGATACCCAGATCTCAAGTCTATCTTGCTGAACACACTTGCACCAACCAACTGATCCATCAAATCATCAATCCTCGGTAAAGGATACCGATTCTTGATCGTCACTTTATTCAGTTGCCTGTAGTCCACACACAACCTCATAGTACCTTCTTTCTTCTTAACCAACAACACTGGTGCACCCCACGGTGACACACTCGGACGAATGAATTTCTTATCCAACAGATCTTCCAACTGACTCTTCAATTCAGCTAGCTCAACAGCAGACATACGATATGGAGCCATCGATATCGGTCTAGTACCAGGTACTAAATCAATTGAGAACTCAACTTCACGCTCTGGCGGTAATTCATTCACTTCTTCCGGAAACACATCAGGAAAATCACACACCACAGCTAGATCGCAAATCACCAGTTTATCTTTAGCCTCCAAAGTTGCTAACAGCATAAACAACTCTGCCCCATCAGCTACTTCCTCATTCACTCGCCTTGCTGATAGAAACAAACTCTTTCCTTCCTCAATCTCAGGAAATATCACAGTCTTATCAAAACAGTTGATAGAAACCCGGTTAAACACCAACCAGTTCATACCCAAGATAACATCAATCTGCACTAATGGAAGACACACAAGGTCCATTCTAAAGTCTCTACCGAAAATACTCAAGGGACAGCTTAAACAAACTGAAGTAGTAGTCACTGAACCCTGCGCAGGAGTATCAATCACCATACTTCCAAGCATCTCAGATATCTCTAACTTAAGTTTCACAGCACAATCCAAAGATATAAAAGAATGAGTCGCACCTGTGTCAATAATAGCTACAAGAGGAAAGCCATTAATATAACACGTACCTCGGATCAAACGATCATCTGCAGAAGTCTCAGAACCTGATAAAGCAAAAACCTTGCCTCCTGACTGATTCTCTTTCTTCGGCTTAGGACACTGCGGACTGATATGACCCAACTCTCCACAGTTGAAACAAGTCACAGTCTTCAACCGGCAATCTGCAGCTAAATGACCACCTTTTCCACATTTGAAACACTTCTTCTCATTACTGGTACACTCATGGATACGATGTCCAGCCTGACCACATCTGTAACACTTAACAGGAGCACTAGAATCTCCCCCACTAGTCCTCTTCGTCCCACTCTGCCTCTGAAAACCTTTGCCAGCTGCATACGGTTTTCCACGATCCATCTGATTCTTGCCTCTCCTATCAACTCTCTGCCGATAGCTCTCAGCTCTTGCCTTGGAATCCTGTTCGAAAATCCTGCAACAGTCAACCAAATCAAAAAACACTCTAATCCTCTGATATCCAATCGCCTGCTTGATCTCGGGACGCAACCCGTTCTCAAACTTCACACACTTGGAAAATTCCCCAGCAGCCTCAGCATAGGGAGTATAATACTTAGACAACTCTGTGAACTTAGCAGCATACTCCGTAACAGACCGGTTACCCTGCTTCAATTCCAAGAACTCTATCTCTTTCTTTCCTCTGACATCTTCGGGAAAATACTTCCTCAGAAATCTCTCTCTGAATACAGCCCAAGTAATCTCAGCATCTCCAGCAGCTTCCAACTCAGTGCGGGTAGCAACCCACCAATCATCAGCTTCTTCTGACAGCATATGTGTACCGAACCTGACCTTCTGGTTATCAGCACACTCAGTTACTCTGAAGATCCTCTCTATCTCCTTCAACCACTTCTGAGCACCATCTGGATCGTATGCTCCTTTGAACATTGGAGGATTGTTCTTCTGGAACTCACTCAACTGACGAGCAGCTCCCATTCCCACAACATTCGGATTTCCTCCAAGTACTCCAGCTAGCATACCCAGAGCCTCAGCAATCGCAGCATCATCTCTACCTCTTCCAGCCATCTCTATTCTGAAAACCCAACAAGCTAAAACAATAAGTACTGATAGGGTTACACAACACCTATCCCGTACAGGGGAAACAGAAAAATTACGACTCGACTCGACCGACTATGCTCTGATACCACTAATGTAACACCCTTCTAAATACCCCAAATTATTATAATTAAAATAACAATATATATTCATCAGAGTAATTATGCCCCGAAGGGTGTCACACAATCTTTTCACAACAATTATCAAAATATCCTGTCATGCTCATTTCTTTAATCAAAATAAGATTCTTTGCATAAATCGCAGCGGAATCAATTCAACATCAATGTAAAACATGTAACACAATACATGTCAATCATTCAACAACAGAAATCAAATTAATTAAAACATCCCCTCCCGATGTTACATCTATCAGAGCATGACCCATAAGAAACTACTCTAGACTCCAAGCATTAGCTTCTACTCAACTCATTTCTCGTTACCTGAAAAATAGGCGTAAGGGTGAGTTCCTCAATCAATATAATAAGCATTATAGAACAATATGTAATGCCAAGTAATTAACACATTAATTCACCCTAATCAGACTACGCAGTCAGCAACAGCAATATTCGTTCAAATATCATACTCAACAGTAGATTCTCAACCATATTCAACATCAATAACACAACACACAATACACATATAATACTGGAATACATCCATTCATATTATATGCCATACATTCATTATGCAATGGGACTCTATGCATGCGATACCGACTATTTGTGAACATATAGTTCAACCTCACCGTCCAAATCCAGGCACGGCTACCAAGCTCACTAGTCCCACTCATTTGAGACATAGTGACTCACTCACTAATTCCTCACCATGGGAATTAGCTACCACCCCAAATGGGCCATGAAATGCACGCTAATCACCTAGCATGCAAACATCAACAACAACAATCAAATGATATACTCACTAATTCCTCACCATGGGAATTAGCTACCACCCCAAATGGGCCACAACATGCATGCTAATCACCTAGCAATGCAACATCAACAATAATCAAGAATAGACACATGCTCACACTCTAAGCCATAATACAGTCTATTCACAAACGTATACATTCACATCATCATGTATACCATCACACATTATCAACATAATTAATCACAAAAGCACATCATATCATGCCACATAATCAACCACAGTATTAGCCCGCTCTACTAATACCTATACCAGTCAAAACAACGGGAAATGATCCCTACAACATCATATCTCAGCTAAGTACATCACTCAGCCTAAACAACCAAAAACTGCACAACAACAGTTCAGGAAAATCCCAACTCTGCCCATACGCGTACTGTCCATGCCATACGCGTATTGCCCAAACCTGGCCAACTCCATACGCGTAATGCCTACTCTCTTACGCGTATTGCGCATTTCCTCGCCCAACTCATACGCGTACCACCTATCCCATACGCGTACGCTACGCGTAACAACTTCCCATTACGCGTACCAACAGAGACCAATTCACGTTCAAAATGCCATCTTTTCCATCCATACGCGTAAGGCTTCCCCCCATACGCGTACCAACATCTCATACGCGTATTGCCTAGTGCCATACGCGTATGACCAGAGACCAGAGCTCTCAGATCTGCAATGGCTTTCTCTGCTACGAGACCTATCCAATTCAACCTTCTACAGTCCAAATTTCACACACAATTCATTCATATCATCTAACACGAATCATACACTTTCGATTTCACAAATTTCTAACCTTTCTACCTCTAATTCCTACGAATTTCGTCAATTATAATCCAAATTTTCGTTCATCTCAAAAGTTCACAAATTCAACATATATCATCCAATCAGAGGTAAAACAATGGTCTATTACTACCCAGTACATATCATCCCATAATACCCGTTAATCGATGATAAACCCCCCTTACCTGAGTAATCCGGCAAATTCCGCAGCTTCAAGCTCCTCCTCTTCTCTTGCTCTGCCTTTTGCCCTTTCTGCCTCTTTTCCCTTTTCACGTGAAAACCTTTTTCCAAAAAAATTGGGACTTTTTATTATTCCAACTTATATACTCCAATAATATTATTCCACTAAATAATTATCCCAATAATTATTATTCCAAAATAATAATAATAATTCAAATATTCTAATTAAATTAATAAACATATTATTAATTTAATTTAAATAAATACATATTATTATCGGGGTGTTACAGAAATGCTGCAAGAATATGTGGATGTATTCGCATGGTCGTATCAAGATATGCCTGGTTTAGATACAGATATTGTGGTGCACAGGCTACCTCTCAGAGAAGATTGTCCTTCGGTAAAGCAGAAGCTTCGCAGAACTAGTCCTGATATGGCTGTCAAGATCAAAGAGGAGGTTCAGAAATAGTTGGATGCAGGTTTTCTAGCAGTTACCAATTATCCCCCTTGGGTGGCCAACATCGTACCCGTGCCGAAGAAGGATGGTAAAGTCAGGATGTGTGTCGATTACCGAGATTTAAACAGAGCCAGTCCGAAAGATGACTTCCCATCACCTCACATTGATGTATTGGTTGATAACACTGCTCAGTCCTCGGTTTTCTCTTTCATGGATGGATTTTCTGGCTACAATCAGATCAAGATGGCGCCAGAAGACATGGAGAAGACGACATTCATTACACCTTGGGGCACGTTCTGTTATAAGGTAATGCCATTTGGGTTGAAGAACGCCGGTGCTACTTACCAAAGAGCTATGACGACTCTCTTTCATGACATGATGCACAAAGAAATTGAAGTGGACGTGGATGACATGATTGCGAAGTCTCAGACAGAAGAGGAACACTTGGTAAACTTGCAAAGGTTATTTGAAAGATTGAGAAAGTTCAAACTGAGGCTGAATCCGAACAAGTGTACATTTGGAGTGAGATCTGAAAAGCTGTTAGGTTTTATTTTCAGTGAGAAAGGGATTGAGGTTGATCCAGGGAAAGTAAAAGCTATTCAAGAAATGCCTGAACCAAGAACGGAAAAGCAGGTTCGTGGGTTTTTAGGGAGGCTGAACTACATTGCACGGTTCATATCTCACTTAACAGCTACATGCGAACCGATATTTAAATTGCTAAGAAAAGATCAAGCAATTAGGTGGAACAATGATTGTCAAAAAGCTTTTGATAAGATAAAAGAATATTTGCAGAAACCTCCAATTCTTATACCTCCAGTTCCTGGGAGGCCTCTGATAATGTACCTTTCAGTAATAGAGAATTCGATGGGGTGTGTATTGGGACAGCATGACGAGTCTGGTCGAAAAGAGCATGCAATATACTACCTTAGCAAAAAGTTTACCGACTGTGAAACAAGATATTCGCTGCTCGAGAAAACTTGATGCGCTTTGGCATGGGCTGCTCGCCGGCTAAGACAGTATATGTTGAACCATACTACCTTGTTGATTTCTAAGATGGACCCAGTAAAGTATATCTTTGAAAATCCGACTCTTACCGGACGAGTGGCTCGTTGGCAGATGATTTTGACAGAGTATGATATCCAGTACACGTCACAAAAGGCCATTAAGGGTAGTATTCTGTCTAATTACCTTGCCGAGCAACCAATTGATGACTATCAGCCGATGATGTTTGAATTCCCTGATGAAGACATCATGTACTTAAAGATGAAAGATTGTGAAGAGCCTCTTGTTGAGGAAGGACCGGATCCCGATGACAAGTGGACACTGATGTTTGATGGGGCGGTAAATGTGAATGGAAATGGTGTTGGGGCAATACTCATTAATCCTAAAGGTGCACACATACCTTTTTCCGCCAGATTGACTTTTGAAGTAACCAACAACGAAGCTGAGTACGAGGCATGTATCATGGGGATTGAGGAAGCCATCGATCTAAGGATCAAAACTATGGATATTTATGGAGATTCTGCTCTAGTGGTTAACCAAGTCAATGGAGACTGGAATACTCATCAGCCGCATTTGATTCCTTATAGAGATTACACCAGAAGGATCCTGACTTTCTTCAAGACAGTAAAGTTGTATCATGTACCCCGAGATGAAAATCAAATGGCTGATGCCTTAGCCACATTGTCTTCCATGATTAAAGTTCATTGGCAGAATCATGTGCCACACGTTGCTGTGAATCGACTCGAGAGGCCTACGTATGTGTTTGCAGCCGAGTCTGTTATTGATGAGAAGCCGTGGTTTTATGATATTAAGAATTTCCTCAAAAGCCAAGAGTATCCTGAAGAAGCGTCAAAGAATGGCAAGAAGACACTGAGAAGGCTAGATGGAAGCTTTTACTTGAACAAGGATGATGTGTTGTACAAGAGGAACTATGACATGGTTCTTCTCAGATGCATGGTTAGACCCGAAGCAGAAATGTTAATGCAGGAAGTACACGAGGGATCTTTCGGTACCCATGCTGGTGGTCATGCAATGGCCAAGAAGTTGTTAAGAGCCGGTTATTACTGGATAACCATGGAATTTGATTGTTTCAAATACGCTCGGAAGTGCCACAAATGTAAGATCTATGCAAATAAAGTGCATGTACCACCAAACCCTCTGAATATTATGAATTCTCCTTGGCCATTCGTGATGTGGGGGATCGATATGATTGGAAAGATTGAACCTACTGCTTCTAATGGACATCGCTTCATCCTAGTCGCGATTGATTACTTTACCAAGTGGGTGGAAGCAGTTTCCTATGCCAATGTTACCAGACAAGTGATTGCTCGATTCATTAAGAAAGAAATTATCTGTCGTTATGGGGTTCCTGAGAGAATCATCACTGATAATGGTTCAAATCTCAATAACAAGATGATGAAAGAGCTTTGCAAAGACTTTAAGATCGAACACCACAATTCTTCTCCTTACAGACCAAAGATGAATGGTGCTATAGAGGCGGCAAACAAGAACATTAAGAGGATTGTGCAAAAGATGGTTGTGACGTACAAGGATTGACATGAGATGTTGCCTTTCGCTTTGCACGGGTATCGTACCTCAGTGCATACGTCAATCGGGGCAACTCCGTTTTCACTTGTGTATGGCATGGAGGTAGTCTTGCCAATAGAAGTTGAAATCCCTTCTTTGAGGGTGATGATGGATGTAAAACTTGACGAGGCTGAGTGGGTTCAAGCCAGGTTTGATGAGTTAAATTTAATTGAGGAAAAGCGATTAGCAGCTGTGTGCCATGGACAACTATATCAGAGAAGGATGAAGAAGGCCTTTGATCAAAAAGTGCGTCCTCGAAGCTATCAGATAGGTGACTTAGTTTTGAAGAGGATCCTTCCTCCCGGTACAGATAACAGGGGCAAGTGGACTCCGAATTATGAAGGTCCATATGTTGTTAAAAAGGTCTTTTCTGGTGGAGCCTTGATGCTTACCACTATGGATGGTAAAGATTTTCCGTCTCCTGTGAATTCAGATGTAGTCAAAAAATACTTCGCATAAACTGACCCGCTGGACAAAGAAAGAAAGTCCAGGAAAAAAAGGGCATCCCGACGAACCAAGAGAAAAAGAAAAGAAAAAGGTTCGGGCAAAAGTTAGTGATAAAGAATAAAAAATAATATGTACACCCGGTAAGTCGAAAACCTGCAAAGGCGGCTTAGGCAAAAATGGGTATCCCGGTGGATTGAAAACCTGAAAGGGCGGTCCAGGCAAAAGAGGGATTAAAGTGAAGACTACCGTCTGAGTTATCTATACTTCATCGTGTTTCAGTGTCTACCACCTTGAAGGATATGATCGGTCCAATCACTCTTCTCAGAAAGCAAAGAATTTGGGGGAAAGTGAAGATCTATGAGTCATAACAGAATTGGAAAATAGTGGAATGCCGTGTTCACATTGCCAATAGGATAGTTTATTTTCTCTTTTGGCGCAATTACCTCTTCCTAGGAATTGCTTCCTGATGTATTTGCCTTTATAGGCCATTTTCAATCAATAAAAGTCGTTATTCAATCAAATTGCTCTCTTGTTTTTTTATTTCTACTGTTTTGTTTGCAAAAAACGTCCGAATTTTTGATAAACATTGCATCTAAAAACATGAAGGCTAGACAATGACGTGCGGAAAGATAAAACATCTGAAAATCATTTTGAATGTTGAGTACACTTGAGTATATTTTGTCCATACGATCCCCTGGGGCATGTATATCTTGCCGTTTTGCAGGTTACTATCTTTGATTGATGGCTAAAGCAGATGAGCCAAAGTTTGTTCGAAGGAAGACCCTGTTGTTTCAACACTGTCCAGTCGTGTAAGAAGTTGGGTCATCTAAGTCGAGTTCAGAATTTGTTTCCCCAGCATGGTCGAGAGGTTGGTGTTTTCCCAACAAGTGACTCCCCAGTTGAGTTGGTTTCTCTACCATTCCGAGAATGTCAGATCAGTAAGTATCCTCAGCAGAATTGTTGTATGCTCCCACAGAGTTGGAAGATCGAATCAGAAATTATATGCTCAGTAAAGTGATCATTTGCTTTCCCAGCAGGAGTTTTCCTCCTTTTGCATCTTGCATGTAGTAATCATCATTTGCATTCGCATTCTCAAATCGCGTAGCATTTCCATTCAGTATGGAGCATTACGCCATGGAAAACTCAAACATATGCATACATGTATTAAACCAGATTGGATCATATCTCTGGAAGAGACGGATCGTTTTTCAACATCAGTGTAGCACATTTGCAGCAGTTGCTCTTGGCAACATTCAGAATCGATAATCCCAGTGAGATTTATTTTCTCACCAGTCCGTGAAAGGAAAGCTTGATTCTCTTCCGATTTAGTCACCAGTAAGTGTCTGCCTTATTTTGACATATGTAAATATCATCCTTGCGATACCGGTAAGTGTCGTGTTGATCCCCGTAAATGTTTGTGCTTTTCTTTGATGTCGGCGAATATCATCTTTCGATGTCGATAAACGTCGAATTCCAATCGTTGGCCATCAATAAATGGCATGTCCCTCATGATGTCTACAAAAAATCGTTCTGTCAACACCCGTGTGTGTCCTTTCCTCTTTTGGTGTCGGCAAACATCATTGTTCGATGTCGGTAAACATCAGTCGCTTGTTAACCATCGGTAAATGGTTTTGTCGTTTAAATAACTGTGTGTTTTCGCTATCCGTATATATCGAGTATTTCATTTTCACCATCGGTAAATGGTTTTGTTTCATAAATGTATTCTTTCCTTGGTGTCGGTAAACATCTTTGTTCGATGTTGGTAAACATCGAGTTCCTTCCCAGTCATCGGTAAATGTCTGGTCTTGTTTCACTTATAAACATCTTTGTTCGATGTCGGTAAACATCGAGTTCCTTCCCAGTCATCGGTAAATGTCTGGTCTTGTTTCACTTATAAACATCATTGTTCGATGTTGGTAAACATCAAGTTCCTTCTAAGTCATCGGTAAATGTCTGGTCTTGTTTCACTTATAAACATCGAGTTCCTTCCCAGTCATCGGTAAATGTCTGGTCTTGTTTCACTTATAAACATCATTGTTCGATGTCGGTAAACATCTAGTTCCTTCCCAGTCATCGGTAAATGTCTGGTCTTGTTTCACTTATAAACATCTTTGTTCGATGTCGGTAAACATCGAGTTCCTTCCCAGTCATCGGTAAATGTCTGGTATTGTTTCACTTATAAACATCATTGTCCGATGTCGGTAAACATCGAGCTCTTTCCCAGTCATCGGTAAAGGTCTGGTCGTGTAGCGCTTTCTTTGATATCGGTAAATATCAATTTTGTTTTGAAGCCGCCATCGGTAAATGGCCCCGCTTTCTTTGATATCAGTAAATATCAAATTTGTTTTGAAGCCGCCATCGGTAAATGGCCTCGCTTTCTTTGATATCGGTAAATATCAAATTTGTTTTGAAGCCGCCATCGGTAAATGGCCCCGCTTTCCTTGATTCGTCACCTACAGAGTGCAAATTCTCCGGTTCTTTTGGTATTTAATCCCTATTTACCTTGAAAGTCTGATAGCCGCTGCTTTCATCCGTTCAGGTTCACAGTTGATTGAATAGGGGCAGCTGTAGCACCTCAAATTTACCCTCCTCATTCATGCATTCATTTTTAGGTCATTTAACATTTCATATTGCATTTCATCATGTCAATCAGAATTAGCTCCAAGAGTTTGTCTTCCAAGAAGCCTGGATATCATCCAAGTCACTTTGTGGGTTCTATCTGAATAATCAAGTCAACACAAGGGAAATTGTGCATCAACTAGGGTTTTTCTCAACACTCAAGGGTTTGACCTCCGGTCAACTTTGGTCTACTGAAGCAGTCAAAGTAGGGTTCCTCAAGGATTGAGATACATTCTTGGTTTGAAGGTCTTATGGATGTTGTGTAGAGCTCTTGGGAGCTAGGGTCTCATTTTCATAGGTTTTCTTCAAAGGATCAAGCTTAATGGGCTCAGTACAGTTCAAAATTCAACTGTGAAGTCAAAAGTCAATTGTTGGTCAACTGAGGGTCAAAGGGCTAGGGAATGACTTGAGATACTTCCAACATGTTCAAATGGGGTCTATTCATCATTTAAAACATTAATCTTGAAGGAACAAAGGTCCAGTGCGCAGGTTACCAAATTTGGAAAGATGACCTGAGCTGTCATGCTCGCTAGGCGAGCAGAATGGTTCGCCTAGCGAGTCCCAAAATAAGCCACCAGAGTCACCTGCGCCCAGAAGAAACTTCCTGAACTGTCATGCTCGCTAGGCGAGCAATCCTTCGCTAGGCGAAGCCCACGCTTCCTCCTTCGCTCCAGCAAGCCTTGATGATGTTGCTACTGGAATTGCTCGCTACCTACTCGCTGGATGCTCGCCTAGCGAGTAATTGCTAGCTATGCTTTTATCCAAGTATGGGACTGTTCGCTGGAACCTCGCTAAGTGCTCGCCTAGCGAGCCCTTCGCTACCTCACTCGCCTAACGAGCTTGCTGATGTACCAAGCAAATCATCAAAGGCAAGGGCGGTTTTGAACTTTTTCTCAGACATGACAGTTGTAGATCTTTGTCTCCCCTTTCCAAAAAGTCCTATTTCAAGGCCATATGATGAATGGTTGAAGAGTTATGGTTCTTGAATGATGAAGTGTGCATGAAGGCTTTAAAAAGGCATAACTTGAGGTTGACAAGTCCAATTGGTGTGACTCTTTTTGCTATGGTTTTATTTTAAGAAGTACTTCAAAATAGCATGCAAAGTGACCTATAATTTTGCATGATTCATCAATGGTGCAAGTCATTTTTCAAGCTTTCTTTCATGAAAAGTCAAAAGGACACAAGATGACATCATGAAATATTCTCACATGCCAATCATTAGGAATTTATTCAGCATTGTTTTTTGGGCCAAATCCACCTTGGAATTTGAGCCCATGCATTCCCACATGTGTGGAAAAGTCATGCATGCACAAAAATTACCCCTTTTGCAAAAAATGATCATGGACTTGAAACTCTTTAATTTTGAGCCCACCAAGCCAAAAAAATCAGAGTATAAACTCTAAAAATTTCATTGAGCAAAACCCTAATTCGTGCAACCTCCATACACTCTGAAAATCTCACTTTCCAAAAATCATATCATACTTTATTCTCATCAAATCCCTCCATACATCCATGGAAAATGAAAACCAATAGCATATTCTTGATCTACACACTCTAAGGATCACAAACCACCCTTCATTTGAGCCATTCCAAGCAGTTTCTAAACAGAGCTTTAATGGAGGTTGCTTCTTGAATCTCAAGATCTTGACCGTTTCAAGCACAATCAAAGGTAGCAAACATTCATAGAAGTTCAAGGGAGGTATTCTGGAGCTTATCTCATCACCATATTGAAGTTTCAGAAGGTTCCATTTCCGGTAACTCAAATTTCGACTCTCTTATTTCGCTCATTTCTTATGCCTAAATGAAACTACATGCTATGGTGATGATGTGGATGTGTTTACTTTTTAAAATGATGCAATATTGAGTGAGAAATCTTGATTTAAAGTTTTGATGTTCAAACTTGTTGGTTGTGATTTGAGAGATTGGTGAGGATTCATGAAAAACTAATGTGATTTTTGAGTTCCTAGCATATGGTTTAGGGGGGGTAGCCCCATTTTCGTGAAGTTCTAGGCCGCGGGTGGAGGAGGCCGCCGCCGGGGGTGACCGGAATCCCACCGGCGTTACTGTTCACGGCCGGAGTGTCTTGAGGAAGAAGACGATCCCATGGCCGTTGGATCTTGTTGACTTTTTCTTTTGATCCAAAGGCCCATATTTTTTCTGATTTTCGTTTTTATTTATTTTTATTAGTCACTTAAGTGACTTGTGTGACCAATTGACATTGTTGCATATGTGTCACATGTCATGTACATATTTCACCCCGTTTTATTTTATTTTTTAAAAATAGAAAAAATACTTAAAAAAATCTAAAAGTTTTTGTGAGTGATCCCTGATGAGTCCTTGATTTTTTGGTACCATTGCCCGATTATTTCATGACACGTGGAATTTAATATGAATTTCTGATTCATTTATGTGCATTTTCGACCATTTGCATTCGAACCTTCATGAAATCCCATATTTTAATCATTCTGACCCAAGATTTTGCACACACCATCCTCATATATGATACTAAGATGTGGTAACTGGTTTGATAATTTTCTATGTCATTTTGCTAGGGTTTGACATATGAATTTAAATGTTGCGTTTTGGACATGTTTTTGCATTCTCAATTTCTCGATTTTTGTTTTCATATCAAATGAATATGGATGCTCCTGATTTTTTGCATGATGTTTATATATTTTCAGTGGAACCTTGTATTAAAGTCCCATGAATTTAGGATGCATTTTCAGTTTGATTTGGATTTTTGAAGTTGACGTTTGCATTTTAGTCCCTATTTTGATGCTTGCTTAGCATGAGGCACTTGTGCCACTTCCTTTGAGTGTTGAAACTAATCCTTTTGCACATGTTTTAAAATGTATGTCATGTCTTGATGTATGGAGCCTTGCCCCCTGACTTTGAGTTTTGATACCCTTTTGATGCATTTGTTTGACAAGAGGTTTAGGCCTCCCATCCTTGGTTGTTTTTGCGAACTTTTGTGAACTTTAATAGCATGGTTCATGTGGTTACACTTTGATTATGGTTTTGTGCCTTTGCACATGTGTTCTCCCCTGTTATATGATGCTTCTATAAAGTCTTTGTGCATTTATTCATAATGAGCTCCTTTTTGCATTCATTTGAGCATGAAAGACGCATTAGAGTTTCATGATACACTTTGTTTGATTTTGGTCCAAAAGTGATTCTATGCTTATGATATGAACTTGGAGGTTTGCATATTGATTACATAGCTCATTTGACATGCCTATGATGTGCATACCTTGCTGCCATGATCATTTCATTTTGACACATAATTGTATGAACTTGTCTATAATGCTTTTGTTGCATTTTGAGGTGCTTTGGACATGATTGACTTCCACCTTGCTAAGTTGGGTTTAAATGACTTTTGATTGATATTTTAGGAGTCATTTGGTTCTGTTTGTGTGCTTGATTGTCTAATCCTTGACCCTTGCCTCATGCCTTTACCTTTTATGACTCATTGTTGAAGTTGAAGCACTTTGAACTTGTATGTTGACTTGTTTGATTTTGATGCATCTTCGGATGTTTAGTGCATTTGCTTTGATCTTGTTGAGTTGAGTTCTTGAGACACTTATTGAATTGATGTCACTTCTGACTTGGTGCTATTGTATCCTCCTTTCATCATTCATGCTTTGTTATGACATGCTTTCTATTGCATCCGTGCACTGTTTACCTGACACTGTTGTTGCTATGATTCTTTTGTTTGGTGCAACTCATGATTGCACCCCATCTTGTTATTCTAACTTGTTTGTTGAGTTTTTGTGAGGGCTCACATGACTATTGAAGAGATAACTTGCTTGGTATTCCACTTTATTTGTGGGATACCATTTGGAGATTTATTCTGATTGCTTTGCTGACTTGCTTTCTTTGATGGTGATAGCTTGAGAGATCTCTGGTTTTCTTGTTTCCTTAATTGTTGTTACTTCGGATCTTTATCCGTGTGGTAGATCTCTTGATCCCTTTTACATCTTTCCAGCATTTTACCGCTTTCTTAGCTGGAAGACCTCGATAGGAGGCAATGTTTTGTGTGTTTACTTTTGTGCCCTCGATAGGAGGCATTTTACCCCTTACTCGGTTTTCTTTGGTTCGAGACTTTGTTTTATCCGTTCCCTCTTGGTTATGCAGTACTACCTTTCCCTCCTCTTGGGATAAAAGTACATAGATGGCGACTCCACTCTTTTTCCACGCCACTCTTTTTCGCGTTTGTACTTGGATTCGGGAAATCCGGGGAGCGACAGATCTGGTTAATAATCAAAGTGAGTGGAACTGGAACTTGCTCGATAGTTGGTTGCCGATGAAGTGGAAGGATAAAACTTGAGCATGCTTGCGCCATGTTTGGGGCAAGATTCTGACCTCTTTTATTGTGTAGGTACTGCTAATGGAGAGTTTTCTTGAAGTAAGTTTACCATGCCATTGATATGGAAGATAGTAGTCATGAAGATGATGATTGGGGGAGGATATGGAAGTTGCAAGTGTCGAAGAGGTGTAGGAGTTTTCTGTGGATTCTTAAACGCGATAGGATTTTCACTAATCTAAGCAAAAGTAGGAAAGAAATTGGGCATGCTAGTTGTAAGTTATGTGGAAACGCCTGTGAAGATACATTGCATGCAATTAGGGTTGTGCTAAGGCTATGCATACGTGGAAAAGCTTAGTGCCAAGCAAGATCTGGTTGCGCTTTTTTCTTTGAGTTGAATGATTGGATTAATCTTAACTTGAGAACTATGGGAGATGGAAGCATCAAATGGAGGAATGCATGGACGGTTGCTTATCATACAATATGGATGCATAGGAATAATGAAGAACATGATGACGAGTATGTGAGACCTCATGGTACTGCTTACTGTATTTTCCAAAAATAAAAGGAGTATAAGACGCTACTAACATTACTTCTCTCATGATTCGGCAAGAGGTAAGGAATAAGGATATTGGGTGGAAGCCGCATTCGACTAATATGGTCAAGCTGAATACAAATGAGGCTAGTAAGGATCATAATATGGTTGAGTTTAGTGGTATTATTCGTGATACAAGGGGGAGTGGATGAGAGATTTTTCCAAGTTTTTGGAAAATTGCAGTGCTATCATGGCTGAATTCTGGAGAGTTTTGGAAGGACTCAAACTCACTAAGAGCCTATGGTTGAAAAGAGTGAAAGTTAATGTTGATTTTGAGTTGGTGGAGAGAGTTATTCAAAGAGACGACCAAAGCATTCCTAATTGCTTTGTGTTGATTAGAGAAATCATGAAGTTAATTCAAGAACATGATCTAATAACAATCTCTCACATCTTCAGAGAGGCTAATGCTTGTGCTGATGCATTTGCTAAAATGAGTTACATGGCTAAAGAGACTATGGTTTACAAAGATACTCCAGAAACACGTTTGTTTTATTGCTGGAAGCTAATAAAGCGAATTGTTTTGATTCTCTCGTTGAGTTTGTGTAATTCTTTTTTGGCTTTGCAGGGGAGTGGATGAGAGATTTTTCCAAGTTTTTGGGAAATTGCAGTACTATCATGGCTGAATTCCGGAGAGTTTTGGAAGGACTCAAACTCACTAAGAGCCTATAGTTGAGGAGAGTGAAAGTTAATGTTGATTTTGAGTTGGTGGTGAGAGTTATTCAAAGAGACGACCAAAGCATTCCTAATTGCTTTGTGTTGATTAGAGAAATCATGAAGTTAATTCAAGAACATGATCTAATAACAATCTCTCACATCTTCAGAGAGGCTAATGCTTGTGCTGATGCATTTGCTAAAATGAGTTACATGGCTAAAGAGACCAAGGTTTACATAGATACTCCAGAAACATGTTTGTTTTATTGCTGGAAGCTAATAAAGCGAATTGTTTTGATTCTCTCGTTGAGTTTGTGTAATTCTTTTTTGGCTTTGCAGGGGAGTGGATGAGAGATTTTTCCAAGTTTTTGGGAAATTGCAGTACTATCATGGCTGAATTCTGGAGAGTTTTGGAAGGACTCAAACTCACTAAGAGCCTATAGTTGAGGAGAGTGAAAGTTAATGTTGATTTTGAGTTGGTGGTGAGAGTTATTCAAAGAGACGACCAAAGCATTCCTAATTGCTTTGTGTTGATTAGAGAAATCATGAAGTTAATTCAAGAACATGATCTAATAACAATCTCTCACATCTTCAGAGAGGCTAATGCTTATGCTGATGCATTTGCTAAAATGAGTTACATGGCTAAAGAGACCAAGGTTTACATAGATACTCCAGAAACATGTTTGTTTTATTGCTGGAAGCTAATAAAGCGAATTGTTTTGATTCTCTCGTTGAGTTTGTGTAATTCTTTTTTGGCTTTGCAGGGGAGTGGATGAGAGATTTTTCCAAGTTTTTAGGAAATTGCAGTACTATCATGGCTGAATTCTGGAGAGTTTTGGAAGGACTCAAACTCACTAAGAGCCTATAGTTGAGGAGAGTGAAAGTTAATGTTGATTTTGAGTTGGTGGTGAGAGTTATTCAAAGAGACGACCAAAGCATTTCTAGTTGCTTTGCGTTGATTAAAGAAATCATGAAGTTAATTGAAGAACATGATCTAATAACAATCTCTCACATCTTCAGAGAGGCTAATGCTTGTGCTGATGCGTTTGCTAAAATGAGTTACATGGCTAAAGAGACTAAGGTTTACATAGATACTCCAGAAACGTTTGTTTTATTGCTGGAAGCTAATAAAGCGAATTGTTCTGATTTTCTCGTTGAGTTTGTGTAATTCTTTTTTGGCTTTGCAGGGGAGTGGATGAGAGATTTTTCCAAGTTTTTGGGAAATTGCAGTACTATCATGGCTGAATTCTGGAGAGTTTTGGAAGGACTCAAACTCACTAAGAGCCTATAGTTGAGGAGAGTGAAAGTTAATGTTGATTTTGAGTTGGTGGTGAGAGTTATTCAAAGAGACGACCAAAGCATTTCTAGTTGCTTTGCGTTGATTAAAGAAATCATGAAGTTAATTGAAGAACATGATCTAATAACAATCTCTCACATCTTCAGAGAGGCTAATGCTTGTGCTGATGCGTTTGCTAAAATGAGTTACATGGCTAAAGAGACTAAGGTTTACATAGATACTCCAGAAACGTTTGTTTTATTGCTGGAAGCTAATAAAGCGAATTGTTCTGATTTTCTCGTTGAGTTTGTGTAATTCTTTTTTGGCTTTGCAGGGGAGTGGATGAGAGATTTTTCCAAGTTTTTGGGAAATTGCAGTACTATCATGGCTGAATTCTGGAGAGTTTTGGAAGGACTCAAACTCACTAAGAGCCTATAGTTGAGGAGAGTGAAAGTTAATGTTGATTTTGAGTTGGTGGTGAGAGTTATTCAAAGAGACGACCAAAGCATTTCTAGTTGCTTTGCGTTGATTAAAGAAATCATGAAGTTAATTGAAGAACATGATCTAATAACAATCTCTCACATCTTCAGAGAGGCTAATGCTTGTGCTGATGCGTTTGCTAAAATGAGTTACATGGCTAAAGAGACTAAGGTTTACATAGATACTCCAGAAACGTTTGTTTTATTGCTGGAAGCTAATAAAGCGAATTGTTCTGATTTTCTCGTTGAGTTTGTGTAATTCTTTTTTGGCTTTTCAGGGGAGTGAATGAGAGATTTTTCCAAGTTTTTGGGAAATTGCAGTACTATCATGGCTGAATTCTGGAGAGTTTTGGAAGGACTCAAACTCACTAAGAGCCTATAGTTGAGGAGAGTGAAAGTTAATGTTGATTGAGTTGGTGGTGAGAGTTATTCAAAGAGACGACCAAAGCATTCCTAGTTGCTTTGCGTTGATTAAAGAAATCATGAAGTTAATTGAAGAACATGATCTAATAACAATCTCTCACATCTTCAGAGAGGCTAATGCTTGTGCTGATGCGTTTGCTAAAATGAGTTACATGGCTAAAGAGACTAAGATTTACATAGATACTCCAGAAACGTTTGTTTTATTGCTGGAAGCTAATAAAGCGAATTGTTCTGATTTTCTGGTTGAATTTGTGTAATTTTTTTTTGGCTTTGACCTTCTTTATTATTAAAAAAATAATCAATTTTATGAACTTTGCAAAAATGCAAAATTAACTTGTGTGAGTTAATTGATTTTTCGTGACTTGTTCAAAAAGAAAAGCGCTTATTCTTCTTTTCCTGCTTAGGATCAACAGCACCATTCTCAACCTCTAGAACACACACTCACACTCTTTTCTCTCTTCTCGCCTCTTCAATCGACGCTACCTACCGTCTTCCCCTCTTCTGGTAATTTACCTACCTCTCTCTTTCTCTCTCTATGTTTAGGGTTACAAACTTAAATTAAGATGTGTGCTTCTAGATTTCATAATGGGTTTAAACTTTCGATTCAGATTGTACTATGATTTACTGAATTTAGGTTTGTGATAAATGTTTCTTGCTGTTCTTAGCTCTCACTAAAATTCTTTCATTTTTATAAGCGTGTTTTCAGATTTTCTAATCTAGCAGTTGTATGTTACTGCCATGTTTAATGTTTTTTTTTTTGCTTGGCATAGATTTGTGTGATTCATATGATTTTTTATGTATTGATTTTTAAGAGAATAGAGAAAATCATAACCCTTGAATTGTTTGCAGCTTCTGAATGCTGCAACTGTTTGTGCTTTTGATTTTACATATTGTCTATGAGATGAATGTGTTAGAGTTTTTTCTAATGGAAGTTGTGTGAGGTTGTTATGGCAGTTATATTGTTTAATTTTGGAATAAATAGAGAAATGATAGGAGAAACTGACAATGGGATAGTAAATGAGTGGTTTTGGGTGGGAGACTAGAATTCTTGGAGGGAGAGATCAAGACTCTAGAATTTCTTGGATACTAACGAAGTAGTCAATAGCGGTGCTATCCTGCTATAGCGGAGTAAAGGCCGGCCGCTATGGGAAAAGACTTAGCGGTGCATAGCGGGTAGCGGGGGTGGAGCGGTTCCCAACCCGGAGCGGTTTCTATCGCGCTATCCTTTTCCCCACTAAAAAACCGAAATTACCTGTTAAATTTAAAATGTTTTAAGAGTAATTTTTGGGGTTTTCAATCAAATTGGTTTCCAAAGAAAAATCACAAGTTTCTCCCTCACCTCTCTCTGCGCTTCATTCTTCCCTTTGGACTTCATATGTTTATAATTATTATTCATGTAATTTGTCCAAAAAATGATCAAATAGCGGACGTCCCTCTATACGCTATCCTGCTATCGCATTTTTGGGGCCGGCCACTATCCGGGATTGACTACTCTGGATAGGAATTGCTTTATATCTAATCTATCATTGTCTCTCTAAAAATTCTTTGATGTACTGATGTGTTAATTCTGCATTAAGAATATAAACTGTTGTTGTAGAGAAATTCTGCAGAGTTGTTCTATCATTTATGTTTTCTTTTCTTTAATTCATTCACTAGTTTCTATCAAAAGGACTGAGTGAATTTGTTTTATTTGTTGTGATTTTATGCTTGTATGAGTATGGCAATAATGCTGCTTGTTAATTTGAACTAAAGTCTTGATGATGCTGCCATATATATTTCAGTCTTGCTTTCAGTTTTCTGCTTGCATGTTAAAGCACTGTATTCTTTGACCATAAATCATGAGATGAATAACAGTGAAAAGTTGTTTTATTTTGTGAATGCATATAATGCTCCTTGTTACATATGTGAATTCAAACTATAGTCTTGATGTTGTTGTCATATACTTCAGTCTTGCTCTCAGTTTACTAGTATTTTGAAGAACTATTTCTTTGACCGTAAATTGTGGAGCTATCTCTTGTTCTTTTATAGCGGTGCTTTAATCTCCAATTCAAACTGAAAAAACTATATGGAGGATTTGGATGAATATAGATCGGTATCCAGGGTCACTTACTTTGCTGAAGTTTCCAACTTTGTCTTGTTGATTTTGAAGCTTATTATTATTTACTTGAGGTTGAAGCTATGTCTAGGTTGAATTTTTTTGAAAGGAGTGAAATTCAAAAAAGTTACTATTGATATGTAACCAAAATTTTGGTGACGAACGAATAATACTCAAAATTGCCATTCAATTAATTTTTCATGTACAGTATAACCAATTCTAGCTATGCTTTCTTCTACAAAAGTGCCGTTTCATTCAAATTCTTCTCTTTCTTATCATTTGCCAAGAAACACTTTATTCAGTCTACTTGTTTTTGCCAAGAAACACTTTATTCAGTGTACTTGTTTTTGCCAAGAAACACTTTATTCAGTCTACTTGTTTATGCCAAGAAAGACTTTATTCAGTCTACTTGTTTTTGCCTTTGCTTTGAACTAAATCTCAGATCAAAATGTCTCGAAGATATGATAGCCGTACAACAATATTCTCACCCGAAGGACGCCTTTATCAAGTGGAGTATGCAATGGAAGCTATTGGAAATGCTGGCACTGCAATAGGAATCTTGTCAAAAGATGGAGTTGTTCTGGTTGGCGAGAAGAAGGTGACATCCAAGCTGCTTCAAACCTCAACTTCAACTGAGAAAATGTACAAGATCGATGATCATGTTGCATGTGCTGTTGCCGGGATTATGTCCGACGCCAACATCCTAATCAATACCGCTAGGATCCAAGCACAGCGTTACTCATTTGCGTACCAAGAGCCTATGCCTGTTGAGCAGTTGGTTCAATCTCTCTGTGATACGAAGCAGGGTTACACACAATTTGGTGGTCTCCGTCCTTTTGGAGTTTCTTTCCTGTTTGCAGGTTGGGACAAAAATTTCGGCTTTCAACTTTACATGAGTGATCCTAGTGGAAATTACGGCGGTTGGAAAGCAGGTGCTATTGGTGCCAACAATCAGGCAGCACAGTCAATTCTAAAACAGGACTACAAGGATGATATCACAAGGGAAGAAGCGGTTCAACTTGCATTGAAGGTACTGAGTAAAACTATGGACACCACTAGTCTTACCTCAGATAAGCTTGAACTTGCGGAAGTTTTTCTTGCACCCTCTGGAAAAGTCAAGTATCAAGTTTGCTCCCCAGAGAATTTGACTAAGCTGTTGGTGAAATCCGGGGTGACCCAACCCGCAACAGACACTGCTTAGCTTTCTATTCCATGTCACGGGTAATTTACTTATGAACATTTCTGTGAGAAACTGTTCCAAAGTTTTTTAATGTTAAAACTTATAAACTTCTCATATCTTGGTGATGCTAATGAATTTGTATTTCGTATATGTTCTTTGGTTTTAAGGACATAGATCTATGATATTTGCTCCTGTTTATCCATTTTGGTTTCTACTGATTCTTCTTTTCTTGTCCCTGGTATATATGTTAACACGAGCCAGGTTAGGGGTTGAAATGTTTGTTAGTGTTAGTGGTGTCGCTTGAACTAATTTATCTATCTATTATCTATCACTGTTACGATATATAGAAAGCGAAGACCCTCTTGTGTCACATGTCGTATTATCAAGCCCTCATTTTTCTGTCATTTTTTATCTGACTCTGATTTTTCACGTATTCAGCTTACTAGTTAAAAAACGAGAAGTATATATGTGCTTCACAATTATGTGTTGTATAAAGTTATAAAATAGCATGAGAAGTTTGTACAAATGTATATTTTTTACACACTACACTTTTTCCAAGCTTTTTGCCATGTGAAATTCTTTGTTATTGATTAAAAATATAGGCATAAAGGAGTTCATTCCATACATCAGGAACTCCTGGTAGACACCAATGTATGCAATCTGCATAACCATTTGGATTTGATATCTGTTCTTGAGTTAGAGGCTCCCACTGTTTCCTATAGATAGATGGGTGGCCTTCTTTTCTGTATTCTGATAGCTGTGTGATGTTAAGCATTTGAACATTCAAACCTCTTGTTTTCAAATCATCAATCACCTTCTCCACCACTTGCATCATTTTAGGATCAGACCCTTTTCCCCAATACCCTTCTTTCGCAATCATATCGGTTTCTTTATAGCAATTATCTCCCTTAGTAGCTCCCCATTCCTCAGCCCTGTAACTTTTTTGTATTACTAATATAGTTTGTCCATCGAATAGATTATAGTTTTAGAGTTTTTACCTTTCATGAGTTGGTGACATGCTAACGAAGAACAAATTGGTCTTGTTACGATCGACGTGAACTTCCAACCAATCAGACCAAGTCCTCATAGCCATTTCATAAACTCGCAACATTTCAACTCTTTTATAAACCGCATTTGTGTCGCCAAATGATCCCCACCTGTATGTGTTCAACTAAAATTATCACAATCATAGTCAATTTTTGAAGTCGGTACATAGTGATGATTGAGTTAATTGAACTTACAGAACATTCATAAGAGGCCTTCTCCACCATAGGTAAGTGTTGAAAACTATATAATCTGCATTAGTCCAATACCTTGCATGCTTTTCAATGGCCTTGATTCTAACTGTTCTTTCAGGTACCCTATGGTTTACCGGATCATCCGAGTTTGATTCTACTAGTAATGGAGACCAGTAATTCTCAATGGTTGCATTGTATTCCTTCATTAAAGGTGGTGACTTATAAGTTTGTATAATTTATAATCAAAGACAACATGAATAATTATATTTCTAATGCTTGTTAGGAGGTTGAAGACTTACTTTGACTTTGAAAATGTTTAGTGAACCATTGGCAATGGATTGCATGGATTTGAGAGATGAGGGAAGTATAGAGTCAACAAGACAAACCATAGAAACCCATTGACCTCTGTTGAGTGAATCTCCCACAAACACAAGCCTCTTGTTCCTTAGCTTTTCAAGCAATTTTGTGGCATTGAACCTTTTTAACATAGAAATAATAACCACATTCCACACAAAGCTCAAAAACAAAGCCAACCCTGATTAATCATATCATAAATATAGGTATATATACATAAACCATAACAACAATCAATATTTTTTTAAAAAGTTAAATATACATGTAGTTCCTACCAAATTCACAAATTTTCAAGTTTAATCCCTACAATTTTTCTTTCTTTCAATTTTAGCCCCTAAACTTGAATATTGAGAATTTTTGTTGGTGTCAAAAGCTTATCAGAAAAGAGAGATATTGCATATTCGAATCCGCACACTAGTCTATTATGTCATTTATAATCAGAGAAATAGAAGAAAAAAAGCACCTAGGCAAGTCACATTGATGAGGCTTCCACCTCCAATTTTGGTAACTCAAATCCTTCCTTCCAAACTTCTCACAAGCCAATTGATCTGACATAAAACTACACTGCTTCTCTTTGTACAATGGATAAGATTCATTATCAAAAACCCACTTACCAGAAAACAAGTCACACTTTGATGAAGACAATGATTCAATAGCAACATTAATTTTTTGAGATAGTTTTTCTTCTCCTCTATCTTGTGTTAGATAAATTGTTGTGATAACTAAAAGAGTGGCTAAGATTGCTACAAAAGAATGAAAAGTGTTTTTGATCCCCCAAGTGCTTCCTATTACTACTATTTGGTGTGCCTTTGCAATTGTCATTTTAGTTTCTTTGTTTGATTTTCTAAGTGCTAAGTGCATTTGCATCATCTCTTTCTTTCTCTTTTATGAAGCTTCATTCCAATCGGTTGGTGAAAAAGATGTTATATATTATTATATTATGTAGCTAACTTCTCCACTAAAAGTAGTAGGTAAAGTATGATGCATTTTGAAGTTTTTCTTGTTGACATAACCCTATGAATCTAAATGGCAGCTTCTAATGATTTGATGTAGAAATAGAAAAAAAAGGGTTTTAATATTGAATAAAATGTAACAACTAAAGTAACTAGGTTAATATTTAAAGAAGTTGTTCTATAGAATATTAAACATATATAGCTAGATAAATATAATTTTTTTCTTCCAAATTTGGTTTGATATTGACTATGTGAAGTCCTTGTTTAACTATATATGAGTTTGTTATGTTGTTGACGTTTACACAACCTATGAACTTTGCTTGAAGTAAGCTCGAAGCCTCATTGTGCTTTCAACTTCTCTTGAAAGAATGGTCCAAAAAAAAAAAAATCAATAAATATAATTTTGCTCTTATCAATATAATTGAGAGAACCCGTGGAAAACATATAAGATACCTTTTAAATTAAATTTGTTGAGTTGAGTTTTATTATGTGTCTAATTATAAGAAAAAGTCCGTTAATCTTTGTTCAATTGATAAAAAACAATGTTGTTAAGTTGAACGTTATTATTAGGGTTTGAATTCTGATACCACGTGAGATTAATAAAGTATGAATAAAAATTGCGATGTTAAAACTTATTAATGATTTATTTAACTTTTGTTTCTTCTTTAGATACATACATGAAAAGGAAAACTTAGAAGAATAGTTTGATAAAATAAATACTAAAATACAAAAAAATGGTCAAAGTATTTCTACAAAAATTGGCTTTAAGAGATCAATAATTTTTGCTTGAAGAATATGCAAACATTCTTTTTAACTTTTGCATTTGTAAGGCCTTCACTTCTCTTACATAACCTTTACTCCCACTTCCCTACTTTTAGGAAAACTTCCATTTTCAATTAATGCAATTTAAGCAAGCTGCAAAACTTTGTATATAATAACTTTTCCATTTTCATTAACAAATTGTTATAAGTAACTAAACAATTTTACATACAAAGAATTAGGGTGTTTATGGTTGAATAACTAAATTCCTGATTCGATTTAATTTACAATAATAATTTTAGTAAAAATATAGTTAATTGTTAAAATGATTATAATTTAATTTAAAATTAATTTATAATCAATTTAGATTTATAAACTACTCTCTTCATCTCATAATAAATATTTTCTTTAAAAAATTTATATTTTTTAAGATAATAATTAATTATATTAATTTCAATGATAAAATAAATTTTATTTACTGAAATACCGTTATTAATAATAAATAGTGAAGTAGTTATATGATTAAAATATAATAAATAAGGATAAGATAATAGAAAGAAATAATAAATATTATATTGATAGTTTAAAAGACCAAATAATTTGAGACAAATAAAAATAGAAAAGAGAATAGCTATTGTGAAATGAAAGAAGTAGTTTATAATCGGTTTTCAATTATAAACCAAATTTATATTTTAAATTCTTTTAAAATAAATCTTTTTAATTTCCTTTTTTTTAATTAAAAAAATTATTTTCAGAATATTTTTTTCAAAATAAAAAATAAATTTCTTCAAAAAAAATATTCTTTTTATTTTCAAAAAGAATTTTTTATTTTTTTGAGAAAATTTATAGATATCTTTTCGCAGTATTTAACCCGCCATCCCAAAAATTAAACCTGATATCCTGCATATTTTATTAATTCCAAAATTGTTCATGGATAAATTTAGGTCAAAAAGAGCAAACAAAATTTTCGATAACCCACTAATTTTTGATAGTTCATTTTAAAATTGTCGGTATAAAATTATATCAGGATTTTTAAAAAATACGGTATCTTTGAACTAATATCTGTATTTTGAAAAAAAATTATGTTGTAAATACCGAAATTTTTGAAATTCCCAATAAAAACTCATACACTTATATCGAAAATTTCAAAAATTTCGATAAACATACGAGAGTTGTTACTCAAAATTTCGAAAATTCCGATAAAAACTCATGAACGTTATGATTTTATCGGAAATTTTCGATAAAAACTCATGAAAGTTATGATTTTTTATCAAAATTTTCGAAATTTTGGTATTTTGTACATTTTTCAAAATTTTAGGTGTAATTTTGAAATTTTTAGTATTTACTCATATTTTATGAAAATCGATAACTTTAAGCAAGGGTATAATGGTAAAAATATTTATATTAAAGGGGTGCCAAATATAACACTAGAGTGACAGGTTAAATTCTCTAATAAGTTGAACTTGTATAGTCCAAAGATAAACTAATTGAAACTAACATAGCCCAACACCATAATGCAACTTTTAAGAGGTATTAACTTGTCACCCCACCCTTGAAATTGACACCTTCCTATTTAGAGTACTTTTATCGTTATATCTTTTTATAAATTTTTTTTTTTTGAAATTTATCTATATTTATTGGAAATTCGCAATTTGTATCAGAAATTTTTATATTTTCTAATTATTTTTACTGAATTTTTCCGAAATTTTTGATAAAAAATGAATACTTTTGAATTTTTTTGGAAGAATACCAAAAATTTAGAATAAATCCAATTTTTTTTCAAATTTTCAATATATTACAACACTTTTTAAATTTTTTCGATAATATTAATTTTTTTTTATAAATATGAATTACCAAAAATTTTACTTTTATCAAAAATTTCAGTATAAATTTAAAAACATTTAAAATTTTCGTGATATTTATAACATGCTAAATTTTCACATTAAGTGTAACACAGGAATCAATAACACAAACAAATTTAAAAGAACCTTCTTTTTCCACTCCACATGTATTCTAAATGGGTAAATTTGGAGAAAAAGTCATTAGCTTGATAAAAAATAATACATCATAAAGATTATAGTTACATAAAGTTTATCCAACTTAAATATTTTTTTACATTGTCTTTATCATTAAAAAAATATTACACTTAATCAAAATAAGAGTATATTTCACTTCAAAATCATACGCATAATCAATGGATTCATAAAATTTTCTTGACGTGGCAAAATATTATATCAATATATAAATGATATTATTATAATAATAATAATAATAATAATAATAATAATAATAATAATAATAATAATAATAATAATAATAATAATAAAATTAGGGTAAATTGATAGTTTAATTTGTATGTGTTAATTGAATTAAATATATGTAATTTGGTTAGAGTTTAATTCCTAGTAATAGAAAAGTAAGTTGTTGAAAATAAATCAACTATTTTAAAAATAATAATAATAAAAAATAACTTAGTTAATAATTAGAAAGTAGAAAAAACATATTGTTTTATACTTGATAAAAAGAAAATACCTCAATGTCTCTATTAAAATTTGTCTCTATTTTTTTAAAAAATTTTTGTATGATTTATTTTTATTTTCAAGCTACCGAATATATACTTTTATATTTATATGTTCATATAATTATATATAATTTACTTTTTATATTATCGTGCATTTTACTTTACACAAATAAAATAATTTAATATATTTAGTGGGGGATAATAATGAATTTTTAATAGAAGTAAATATAGAAAATATTAATTAATTAAGTAAAATATAATAAATTATGCTAGTGGGGCAAGTGCCTCCAATTTATTACATGTGAATCCGTCCCTGCGTAATATTAATTATGAATAAAATTTAAAAATAATAATTAATATTATTATATTAAAATTAAAGAAATATTCATTTTAAATTTTTTTTTTATAAATATATCATTTGATATAAGAGGTAGTACTATTCATCTTTTTTTCTCACTATCCCTCATCTTTCCTGGGTAGGTTTATATTGTACTATCAGAGAGAATGTATAAACCACACCTATAATTTTGAGAAAATATCATTCTAGAAGGATCACAATGAGCAGTATTTAATATTATAATATCTATTTTTATATTTGAGTTTGGAAAGAATTCTTATATTCAAACTCATATTTAACATTCATACTTGTTTTGTGGGTTGTGTTAGATCTAATTTGATTAAATTTAATATCTAATTCAAACAATAGTGTTTTGTTTGGGTTGAGGGTTCAATTTATATTTTTAAGATTAAATTCGAATCAAACCGATCTATTTAACAATGAATTTGGTTGAGTTTGTAGATCATCCACGGAATATAATTTTAAAATTATAAATAAAATATCAATCCAATTAACATATTTATTTTATAAAAATATTAAAAAAATCATAAAATTTTAGAATTATATTTAAACAAGATATATCGTTTAATGTCTAAAAACTCTTTCACGATTCAAATCAAATCCAAAAGAAAATATAAATAGTGTCAAATATAATTTAAAGGGTAATATGTATCTCTTTGAATAAAGAAATTTGAAATCAATAAAATTTATTATTATATTAATAAAATATATATGCATGGTAAGAATTATGCTAGATAATTTATAAAATAATAAAATAATAATAGCATAACATATCAATGAATTGGGCTAACGGGTTCACGATTTTAAAATTTCAAACCCTTTATCCGAACAAAATTTCAATGAGTTTGAATGGATTTAGTGAGTGGGTTTGCAGATTGACCTGTATCCCTAAACATCTTTACTGTGTCCTATGAGTATGGAAGTATCCATACTCATGCTTGTTATTCGCATTTATAATAAAATTAATTATATCAATATAAAAAATTATATCATTATATATTTTTAATATCATTAAAAAAATTTAAAAAAAATTATTATTGAATTATAAAATAAACAAACACTTATTAAATACGTAATGGTTTATCATTGATGTATTCTTAATAATTGATATAATTTATTTTATATAATAATATATATTAAAAAATATAAATAAATATATTATGCGGGTATAAGATAATATGGATATTAAGGTGTCTATATCCACTTATTTAAATAGATTATTATTCGAGTTCGTGCTCTTATTTATTTTTACGGAGTTTTACTCTATTTATTATGAGTATTTTTGTGGATACTTATCGAAAATAAGTCAAATTATAGATCCATAATTTTAAGAACAATTAGAAACACTTGGATTAACATTTGATCGTCTCTTTCTTTTATTTTAAATATTCTAACTATTGATATTAATGAAAAGTAAAATTTATTTAATAAAATAATTTTAATAAAAATAATTAATAGAATAGTTAAATAAATTAAAATACAATAAACAGTAATCTATTAATAAAAGTTAATGAATAAGATATTGATATTCTAAATTAAGTCAAAATATAAAAATATCATTAAAAAGACAATAAATACGCGACACAATATTAATTTTTATTTTCTACAATACACACATTAAAATATATTTTAAAAAAAACATAAGATACCAAAAAGAAGGAAGCAACGCAGTCTGCGGCTATATTGTGTAGTCAGTATCAGAATAATTCCATGAAAATTGAGCCATCAGCCATCTTGCCCATAGAATAACAAAGAGGTATTCCACAAATTTCATATCTTTTTTAGTTTTTTTATAAATCTGAGTATTTTTATTGTGAAAGACTAATATCTCGAACCATATATGATTATAATAGATAATATTTTTTTTTATAAATTTTATAAATATTTATAATATATAATAATTTTTTTATAATTTTTTTAAATATTATTATGTGTTTAAGATTGAATTCAAATTCAAAATCTCTAACTAAATTAAAGAGATCTTCTTGTATCATCCAAATGCAATTAAATTGATATCATTTCTTTTTTTAAGCTGCATTTATGAAAATTTGCAATGTGGATAGATTTGAAAAGTAAGTTTATTTGTGTCTTTAATTATAAAAATATTTTGAGTTTTGTTTATCCTTTTTATGGTGATCTTTAAAATTTTACATTTTACTAATTATATTTTTATAAAAACATTTATAATTATTCTTCATTTTTTAATCAATATATAACAAATAAATGTGAAATGAGGAACATAAATTCTCTCTATCTCTTTTAAAATTGTTCAAAAAGTGTACGAATAATTTGGGAAAACAAGCTTCTTAAGTGATTATTTTGATAAAGACAAACTACAAGAATATGCTTGTGACAAAAAGAATGGATCAAGAATCATAACATGAACTAGTGCATTAATAAAAATTAAGTGTTAAAGGTCGAGCCCAGTATGATATTTTGGATTGATCATGACATTATAAGGTACAAGTCTACATTCTCTCTATGTTGAGTATAAGTGCTAAAAAATTCATACTTAATCATGGCATATTGCATTACAAATTTTTATTGCATTAAAATAGATTAAATTATTTTTTAAAGAATTTTTTCACTGTCGATAGCATTGGTAACCGGTTACCACTTTTGATGTAACTGGTTACGACACTGAAGCGCTATATTTTGTGGCCTCTTCCAAAGGGTGTAACCGATTATCCAAAAACATGTAATCGGTCACATGTGCGCTAATTTCAAATTTTTTAAGGCACCAATTCAGGTGTAATCAGTTACACCATATATGGTAACCGGTTACCACTGAACTAGTGTCAGTGTTTCACTTATTTTCTACTCCAAACGAATTTTTAAAGGGACATATGAACCATGACAACTATTCATGCATATGTACTTTTTCAGAGAGGTATTAAGACATTATATAAACCATGTTTTTTCAAATTTTGAAAGTCACCTCTTTCATCTACAATTCAAATATTATTTTTCTCTCATTTTCAAAAACCAAGTGTTCTTAACAGATTTTTTGTTGAAACTTATGCATTAAACCTTCATTGTAATTTCACACAGTTTCAACCACATACATCATTGAGCACTTGTGTTAAATATTGAAAATTGTTTTCTTGAAGGAGAAGATCAATCCAAGTGATTGATACATTGCATACAACTTCAAAAACTCTTGTAAAATTCATAATAGTGTTGAAATTCTTGTTATCCAAAATTATTGGAAGCAAGAGAGTGATTAAGGGAGGATGGTAAAATCTCTTACTAAGGGGACTGAAGTGCCCTTGGATTGTAAGGGGAACCAGAATACATCGTTGTGTTCTTTATTTTTTCTGCACTTTACCGCATTCATCTCTAAACATTCAACTGGAAAAATAATCACATCCAAGTCTAAAACCAGAAAAATTTTAAAGTAGCTAATTCACCCCCCCCCCCCCCCCTCTTAGGTGCATTCCATACTTATATTTGGCATCAGAGCGGATTATTGGTAACTTTCTCCTTAGATACAGAAGATGGCTTCCGCAAGCGCAAATTCGGTTTTTAAAGATGGTGGAAGTAGCAACAAACCACCACTATTTTCCGGTGAATATTTGGACTTCTGAAAAATACGCATGAAGGCACATTTAGAAGCACAAGGAGAAGAAATTTAGGATGTCGTTGAAAATGGTCCATTTGTTCCCATGAGTGTTGTCAATAATGTAGGGACAATAAAGATTAAGAGTGCATGGGACGATAACGATAAGAAAAAGGTTCTTTACAACAAAAAGACAATCAATATACTTCATAACGCTCTTAGCATGGATGAATTTTTCTGTGTTTCTCAGTGTGCAACCGCAAAGGAAATTTGGGATACTCTAGTTGAAACACATGAAGGAACTGCTGAAGTTAAAAGGTCTAGATTAAATACCTTTAGTAAAGAATATGAGATGTTCAGAATGTAACCTGGAGAATCCATCGTCGCATTACAAAAAAGATTTGTACACTTGACAAATCATTTGATTGCTCTTGGTAAGACCTTTACTAACAATGATCTTAATCTTAAAGTACTCATATCTTTAACCAGTGAATGACAACCAAAAATAACGGCAATACCAGAAAAGAAAAGTCTTTCTACCATGACTTTCGCATCATTGTTTGGAAAACTACAAGAACATGAACTTGAACTCGGGAGACTTGAAAAGCATGAAAATCAAGAAAAAAAATCAAAGGTATTGCTTTAAAAGTTATCTCAAAAGAAGAATAAGAAGATGATGCTCCGGAAGAAGATGAGAATTTCAAGCTCCTTGTAAAAAGGCTTGGCAAGTTTTTTGGTAATAATGAACAATACTTGAATTATGCAAAAAGAAAGAAATTTTTCAGGAAAAAGGATACTTCTACGTTAACACCAAATATCACTTGCTATGAATGTGGAAAGCAAGGACAAATAAAGATGAATTGTCAAAAACTCACCAAGAAGAATGACTTCAAAAGTAGAAAGGACTCAAAATCTAAAAGAGCCTACATTGCATGGGAAGATAATGAAGTAAGTTCATCATCCGACTCAGAAAGTGATGAATGTGCAAACCTTTTCTTGATGGCTTCACATCATTTCGATAATGAAGATGAATAGGTTAGTAATGAATTTTCTATTTATGATAATGATGTATAAGGTGCCATAGATGAACTTCTAAATGAATGTAAAATTCTGTATAAAATGGTGTCTAATCAAAAGATGGACACCATGAAAAGGGATTTTGAAGTTGAAAATAAAACCTTGTTAATTAACAAAAACATAATTTTGTATGCAAAGAATGTGAATATCTCTCCTTCCAAATTGTTCAATTAAAAAGTGTCATTGAAAGATATGAAAAAAGATAAATTGGATTGGATGATGTCCTTAGTCAACAAAGATATGCAAGTGATAAAAGTGGACTTGGATACTCTAAATTTAATAAACCAAGTTCTAGTAAAGCTATCATTGTTAAGACTAGTGATAAATCCAATAAAGAAAGAGTGAATAAATCTAACAATGTTCGTCATTATCCTAAAAGAAAAAGATTTGTCAAGAAGAAATCTTATATTCCTAGATATAAAAGTAACTTTGTTCTTACTTGTTTCTATTGTGGTATAAGTGGTCATACACCTAATGCTTGATATGTGAGAAATTTTAGTATGAAAAGTGGGCATTATGTGTGGGTCAAGAAAGGAACTAGTTATGAAGGACCCAAAGCAATCTGGGTACTGTAAGACCTCAATTTTGACCCTAAGATCCCTCATGCAATCTGTCGCATCTCGAAAAATACGATTCCTCGCGATGGTCGCGGAAAAATTTAGTTCGAACACAGTCGCCACCGAACTTTATTTATTCCAATGAAGGAATAGGAAAATATCGATAAAACCTTTCAGAAAATAGAACAATGGTCGTCGCAACCATATTTGGGTTCGGGAGTCGATTAAGCAAGGGGAAGGTATTAGCACCCCTCACGTCCGTTGTACTCAACGAGAACCTTTTAGTCCAATTTGCTATTTGAATGTTAGTTGACTGTTATTTGCTTTCTTCGAGTAATTAGAATTGATGATAGATATGGGTGAAGACCTCAAAAGGAGAAAAGGGGAGGTTTTTTATTAGTGTGCTCGCCAAGATCTCGCAATCTCGTGCCTACGTATCCTTATGGTGCAATAAGGAAGTCAGAGCATTCGTAGTTCGGGGAACTACGGTTTTGTTGGTGTCTTTTAATGAACGGCTGTGTAGATCGCGTCCTAAAGGCTAAACGATGCCTTGTCTACTCTCGGCGGAGGCTTAAGCGTTGGTTTGTTGTGCGCATTAGAAAGGAATAACAGTGTTCTTTCGAAAAGAGTTTTAAGTTGTTGGTCGCACGGGGGCGAGAAGTTAGTTTGATTTGTTAAGGTGTTTTGAAGAACGAAGAACGAAGTTAGTCTAATTAAAATTTCTTTTAACTTGTTATTATGTGAAGAAAGTTGTGATTTCCTAAAATTAAATAAATTAAGAATATGTATAAAAGAAAACTAACTAAATAAATAAACAAAAATTGATTTTAATCCTAACTTCTCAATGGCTAACTAACAGTGGGAATAGTAATGAAAATAACATAAAGAATAAAAAGGCCACATTTAGTGTTATAAAAGTTGTCACTCTCCTGTAGTGTGTTTGCCTTGACAAATTTAATATTTGGGTATTCCACTTCCAAGTGTTCACCCATCTTACCAAAATAACAAAGGTCATGGAATTTGGAATCTGCAACCTTACTGTAAAGCAAGTTTAAGAAATTATATAAAAAAATAAACTAATTAAATGACATATTATATGGATCTTATTTCAAAAAAACATGGTTCAGATTTGCGGGATATACCGTGATCACTTTTTCATTGATTAAAGAAGTGATGTAGTTATAGCAGTGAAATAAAGGACATGCATATAACAACAAAACTCAGAACATCAAACAAATTAATCCCAGATGTATATAGCAGTGAAATAATCTCAGATGCAAAATTGAAGATGCGAGCATTATCAGTAATTCCATGATTGAAATGAATATCAAATCACAATATTATCCAACATAGAATGCAAATCAATTAAAATACAAAAACATGAATACTTGATATACCGTAACCGAACCGACCCTCAACCAGAATCAAATCGTAGCAGCAACACAAACTACGGAAAATTCGTGAGAATCCTGCTTTTTGAATCCGCATGCAGCATCAATAATTCGCTCAGCTTGCTGAAAGTCGAATCCAATTCGGATCCCAATTTGCACCTGTTAAACAGCAAACGTAGATTGCAGCCAAAACAAACACAGTTTCATGAGCAACATCGACACACACTTGATGAAAGTGATGAATTATATGGTGCTTGAGCTGAAGTTGAATGTTCACGGTTTAAGGTTGTTCACGGTTATATTCTGGAGCTGTTTTAGTGTTTAAAGTGGGCGTGACGGGGTTTTACAGAAACACGTTCGGACGGTAGCTCATCGGGGAAAGGAAGTGGACGTCGGTGGTTGAAATGGTATTTCACGGCGAGTTGAAATTGGACAGTTTTGAGTTGTTGGAGAAAGGCAATGTGTGAGCGGGTTTGGACGGCGGCGACAGACAGCGGCGGTCATTTGTGTGGGATGCGGCAGTGATGCTGGAGTGAGATGGTTCCGTTGGCGGTTTGGAGAGATGGAAGGTGCGAGGTGGGAGAAGACGGAAGAAGAAACGGTTGTTTATAGTGATTTATTGTGAAACGGCGGTAAGAGAAGGTTGTGTGGGGAAAGGTGAAAGAGGAGAGAATCGAAGGTGTGGGTTTTCGGCGGTTGCGGTTGGGTTTCACGGTTATTGAAGATGTCGTCGTGGTCGGAGGAGATGTTGACGCGGATGGTGTTTCAGAGGATGTGAGGCTGTTCCGGCGACGGTGGTTCGCGGCGGAGATGGGTGAGTTAGAGCGGGAATCGGAAGTGGTTGTGATGTTGAAGGAAGAGGAGATGCACGATGGTTGTAGGCAGTGTGGTGGCGAAGAAGAAGAGGAAGAGAAATGAAGAAGCCTCTTCTTCTTTCTCTTTTTTTGTTTTTTATGTTGAGAGAGGTAAAAGAGTGAGGTGGTTACTGTGAGAGCAGAGAGAGAGAAGAGAGATTTGTGAGGATTTTCAAAGAGTGGAGACGTGTGGTCGGTAGGTATAGGGAATAACGTGTGAGTGGGTCTTAAATGGGGAATAGTAATTCCATTTTATTTCCCTTTTTTTTGTAACGTTGAGTGAGAGTGGGGAGAGATAAGAGAGGGTAGCGTGAGGATTGAGGAAACGTGAGGGAATCTTGAGAGAGATTATGAGTGTGCGAGTTTGTTATGAGTGAGTGACGCGGAAAAGGACAAAGTTCCCATTAATTTTTATTTTTCTTTTCTTTTTTTATTAATAACTCCTATTATCTATTTTAAAAAAAATATTCATTAAAACTTCTTAGACAGTTAAAAAGAAATAATAATAATAAAATGAATCTCTAATTTTGAATATTAAAACAAAGAAATAAAAGGACCGATTATAAACAAAAGTCGGATGAAAATTTGCTCGAAAAATTAAATCGGGCATACTAAAATGATCAGCACAAAATATATTTATTGAAAAAATACAGTGTTTCCTCAAATTCTGAAATAAATTTGCACTGGTTAAAAGGCTCAGGCGGGTCAAAATGCAATCGAAACGGCCGTTGAAAAATACAATGAGCACACCATGCTAAACTAGGTGAACCGTAGATTAATAATACTGGTGTCTGTAATTTTAATTTTGAAACTTTTTACCCGCTAATTTTGCATGTTCTTGAGAAACGATTTAACCAATTTGTATGTATTCTCAATAAATTTATTCTAACTGATGTTTTAGGTTTTATTCATGATGAAATGCATGTTATGCTATACAGATGATGCAAACTGAAATTAAAATTTAATTTATGAAAGTTTTAAAATGCCCGGACAAAATTGGGGTATGACAGCTGCCCCTATTTAATTACTTTGAACCAGAAAGTAAGAATGACAGCAGTCTTCGTACATTCGTGGTGGTAGATAATTAAATACGAAAAAGACCTAAATTTTGTCCTTTGAAATGCAGAGAAGAAATGCGGAAAGAAATGCAGTGAGAAATACAGTAAGAAACATTTTTAGAAGGTAAAATGAAACGATCAAGACTCTCTGGGAATCGTCAGAACAATATCTTGGATGTCATAACCGAGATATTCCAATAATGGAATGATACCTCAACTGTATCTAAGACTTTCTGATAATTAGCAGAACAATGTCTTGATTTGAATGCACGAGATTCTCTGAGGATCAACGAAGCAGTACCTTATATGATATAATTGAGATATTCCGACAAGGGAATGATACCTCAACCGTATCTAAGATTCTCCGAGGATACCTAGAGCAGTATCTCTAAAAATGAATAAGGCTCTTCATATTGATGAAGCAGCATCTCAAGCAGCAAAATGAGATTCTCTGTATCGAATCGAAGCAGCACCTTATATGATAGAATTAAGATATTCCGACATGGGGGAATTATACCTTAATTTAATCTAAGACTCTTCAAGGATACTAGAGCAGTATCTCAAATGAATGAGACTCTTCATATTGATGAAGCAGCATCTCAAATAGAAAAACGAGATTCTTCAAATAAATGAAGCGGTATCTCAAAACAGATAAATGAGATTCTTCAAATAAATGAAGCAATATCTCAAAACAGATAAATGAGATTCTTCAAATAAATGAAGCAGTATCTCAAAACAGATAAATGAGATTCTTCAAATAAATGAAGCAGTATCTCAAAACAGATAAATGAGATTCTTCAAATAAATGAAGCGGTATCTCAAATGATCATCTGTTGGGGGAAATATTTTAGAAAAGACTCCCTTTGGAGGAAATTCGCTGGAAAAGCTCCGTATGGGAGAAAGCTCATTAGAGACTTTTTATGGTAACCTCTGCTTGGGAAGCAATGATAGCAAAGAAAATGCTGGGGGATATCATTATTAGTCATAAAGTTGAAAAGTGGCTTGCTGGGAAATAGTTCCATGAACACATGCAGGGTAATAACTCTATTGAATTAAATGAGGAACGTCTGGGATACATATGGATGACCCTGGATCCTGATATTTTATGTTTGATGCTTGTATGATGTTCCACTTTGGGTGACAATTCCATGCATGGGATGATGCATTTAGATGCATGAAGGGATGCAATTGCTGGGGATATTTAGGATGTGCATGTAGGAATGCGAGTGATTTTTTATCTTGTATAAGGTTATGCATAAGTATGCTGATGATTGATATGACTGTGTTTTTTTTGAATTTTTTGTTTGGTATGAAAACCATTTATGAATGATTCATGTGATGCATGTGGGAATGCAAACGGGTAATTGTGCATTTGTAGGGTTTTATTCTTGATTGCCAATGAGGTTGGACTTTAAACGGGAGCTGTCAGATGAGAACTGGTGAAGAAGATTGAACTGCCAGATAAGGACAGAACTTGAAGGATATGTTACCAGATGAGAATTGGGGAAAATAAAATGTAATGTCAGACGAGACTGAATTTGTTTTTGTTTGACAGACGGGGACTGACTTTTAAAGTAGGCTACCAGACGAGAACTGGTTAAAATAATTGACTACCAGAGGAGAACTGGTATCGAAATAGGTGACCTACCAGACGAGAACTGGTATTAATAGATAATTTATCAGACGAGAACTGGTATTTGGCAAATGATTTGTCATACAAGAACTGATTTTTGATATAGTTTGCCAGACGGGAATTGGGTTATGAAATAAATTGCCAGACGGGAACTGGGCTTTGCAATAAATTTCCAGACGGGAACTGGACTTTTGAAAAAGGTTTGCCAGACGGGAACTGGGCTTTGAAATAAATTGCCAAGCGAGAATTGGACTTTGAAATGGTTGCCAAACGAGAATTGGACTTTGAAATGGTTGCCAAACGAGAATTGGACTTTGGAATAAATTGCCAAACGAGAATTGGACTTTGAAATGGTTGCCAAACGAGAATTGGACTTTGAAATAAATTGCCAAACGAGAATTGGACTTTGAATTTCCAAGCGATGTTGGGCTTTGGTGTCGTATTTTGTGTTACAAGGCTTTTTGATGTCAGGTTCAATGTTATGGGGTTAGACCCAATGAATGTTATGATATGCATGGCTTTATGTTAGTGCAAAGCGACATGACTAATGCATGAGGATGATTTATGCAATGACTTGAAGGCTTTCAAAATGCACCTGCGTGGGTATTGGAAGAGAAGGTTCTTTGCAACAAGGCTTTTTATCTATCGAAAGGTTATTGGATGAGTGATAGCATGATTCCCCGACACTCATCTTGAACTCTGTAGTTGATGACGTGCAAAAACGATTTTGCTTGAACAACTTGAAAACATGGAGAGGACCTGCTCCTGTATGGATCATCTTGCCCCAGTGTGACGGGTCTATGCAAAATGTTTACCTCGAAAGGAATTTGAAAGAAATTATACTATAATTTGGAGACGGATTGGCCCATGATTTTAAGTCATGAAAGGATTTTTCTTTGATTAACCGACTCTCGGGGTGGTTGAATTTCCTGTACTATTGGGGTAGCTTACTCTAGTATGAGCGTTGAAGCGACTTAACTTACCCTGACTGAACATTGAAGGGGTTTGCCCCTGGCCAACAGAACCTCTAGGTGATCTGCCCCTAGTTGAATAAAGTCCAAAGATGCTTTGCTCTGGATCAACCGATTCTTTAGATAGTTTGCCCTTAATTAACAGATGTTTGGAGACTGTTTCAGGCTGACTAATTCCTGGAGTAACCTTCCCATGACCGACTTGATGTTTTTGGGAGGCATGCCCCTGATTCATGGGTTATCATCAAGCTTTTCTGATTGCTCTTTGTTGAAATTTCCTTGACATCAAGTACTGACTTGCAGTTAAAATTGTTTATTCAGAAATGGTAACTTTAATGCGATACTCATGCAGGTTTTGAAAAATCATTTATTTGAATGATGTGATAGTGTGTGACGAGTGGACCATGAGTCCAAATGTAATGCTGATTTAGCAATTTAAAGTGTGAAAGACACAGTGAGAATAATGACATCGATGTTGAAGATTAGCAAATCTTTAGGAGTCAGTTTACGCAACGTTGCTGTAATATGCTTTCAGAAATAACCCTGCTTCAATTAGGTCTTTTATGGGTTGTAACGTGGTCTGGTTCATGGTTATCGAAACAAAGGATATGAGGCTCAAAATTATTTTTGTACCCACCCTTCTTCTTGATAAACTCCAATCCTACGCTCAATTAATTCAACATACACATTCGTCTTTTAAGAGAGTTTTAAAGGTGTAAGGATAAAGATGGTGATTCAAAGTCTCTTGAAATGGCAGCCACCTTATTTCATTTTTTTTGGATGTCGGTGACCCTTTGATTTTGGTATGGTGGTCACTGAATCTTGTTTTGGTTTTGCTGAGGATTTTTCGTGACCTCTTTTGATTTTTTTTTTGTCTTGATCCCAACTTTTGCCTGAACTGCTTTTGAAGCTTTTAGTCCATCAGAATTGCCCTAATTTTTGCCTAAGTCGCCTCTTGGGTGTTCGACTTAGCGGGCTTTTCTTTGATTTTATTTTTGATAGGTCGTGACTGCCAAGTCAATGGTCATTGAAGAACAACCACTACAACTTTTGGATTTTTCAAGGTTCCTTCGACACTTTAGGATGTGTGCGAAGAATGTCATGTAGTTGATCCACAAACGGGATATTTCATCTTTTAAATTGAATGCATAGTCAGATTAACTGAACACTACCCTGCCCCAGGTTAAATGTAAGGGTTTGTAGATCCGAAAGAAACTCCTACTTCTAGGCTCGAAGTGGTTGACTAGGGATTAACTCTTTATCTCTCCAGTGTTTGGGGATTTGAAACAATGCCTGTACATCATTAGCAGGATTTTATCCGAAAGCATACAGTCAGCAATTATGCGAGATAATGTGTTCAAAACACGCGTCATTACTTCATTAATATTACCATTAAAGACAACAAAATTTTAAAAACAAGTAGCATTTAATCAAAGAAATTACAAATGCAATGATAAAAAAAAATGGCCAAAGATTGCCAATGTTGAGGATGTCTTCCTGTTTGAACCACTGGCCTTATGAGATACTCCCTTGAAGTCTTCGAACTTATTCATACGAGAGGTTGATGTGTACTAACAGATTTCCGTCTGGAAAAGATATGTACTTTTTGTCAATCAACTATTGAACCTTGGCTTTAAAAGCGTTGCAGTCTTCAGTCGAGTGCCCTATTGACCCGACATGATATCCATATTGCACATCAGGGTCATATCTAGGTGGGTATGGTTCTGGCAATGGCCTGAGAGGCTTGGGATCCACCAACGAGTTTTGAATCAAATATGGAAGAAGTTGACTGTATGACATAGGAATTGAATCGAGAGGAGCATTCCTTCTTTCCAGATTGTTTCGAGGCCTAGATTGGTTCAAAGGCTGATTTTGATATCCTCGACCACGAGATCATTGATTTACGTAAGGAGCAGACCATGGTTGCTGGTATGGTGCTCTCGGCGTTACTGGTTGCCTATAAGGATAACATGGTGTTGGAACTGGTGAACGCTGAAAAGATAACGAATCATAAGGTCTTGCTGGTGCACCATGCGGATACCCAACATCTGTTATGACTGCATTGGTTTCATCCTCTTCTTCCTTTTGGGAATTGCTGAGGGATTCTGTCTCACTATCTTGGCTGCTCGAGGCGCCTTGGATTCTTCCGCTTTTTAGGGCACTCTCGATGCGTTCTCCAATTGTCACTACGTGGGCGAAGTCTGATAACGCATTGCCTACCATCCTTTCAAAGTAAGGACTCTGCAAGGTATCCATAAACAAGTCAACCAATTCCTTATCCAAGAGTGGTGGTTGCACTTGGGCTGCCAATTATCTCCATCGTTGTGCATATCCTTTGAAAGATTCGTTGCTCTTTTGGGATAAGCTTTGCAGCTGCCTTCGGTCTGGAGCCATGTCCAAGTTGTAGTTGTACTGTTTCAAAAAAGCATTGGCTAAGTCTTCCCATGACTGAATATGGCTTCTTTTCAATTTCATATACCGGCTCAATGATGCTCCAATCAAACTGTCTTGAAAACAGTGAATCATCAGCTTGTCATCGTGAGTATGTGATGCCATATTCGGAAGAACATCACCAAATGGTGCCTTGGACAACTATCCCCTTTGTACTTCTCGAAGTTGGGTAATTTGAATTTCGGGGGGATTATTAGGCCTAGTACTAAGCACATATCAAGCCTAAAATTGTCATTTACATCCATTGCTCGGACTCTCTCCTCAAGGGCATGAAGCCTTTCAACATCAGGATTGGTCAATGGCATCAACTGGGACTGAGTAGGAATGTTCACTTGTGGAGGATTATAGTCAGACAGAGGGTCATACATTGGGTTGGTAATTACAGTAAAGCCTGATGAGGAACCAACATTCTCTGTGACACCATGTTGAAAATTATTCTTTGATTGGGCTAGCCTAGCCTCCAACATCTGGTCTACCTTTCCTTTCATGTTGTTCATATCCATTTTCAACTCAACTTGATTATGTTCTCAGTGCTCCCTTGTCTTTTAGTAGCTCTCAAAGGTTCAGTACGAGTGTCAGGAAATCAGCCTGCTGGTAATTGGCAAAAGGATGGGATGAGTTTTTTGTATTGGAAAATGATATGCAATCCATGCTGATGAAATGCGAATGCATGAAATTTTATATTTGTATGCAAAGAAAATGTAATGCAGGTATAATTAGGATCCAGGATATCATGAGTATCATATGGTACACCTTATACGGAGGTTCTATGTTCTCTACCCCACACACAAAGGATGGCTCATAAGGTTGTTCGTTTTCAGGATAAGAACTTAAAGTCATGGACCAAGTTCAGTCTTCCATCGCAATAATGGGCTAGCCACATCGAAATGGAAATTCTGAATCAGTCTACTCTAAGTGGGATCCTCGTATTGTTCGAACAGGGTGTAGACCCTTCGGTTCAATACTACACGATCGTCAATCATGAAGACGGACTTCAGTTTAAGATGAGGTTCCCAGAGTCATGGACCATGTTCAACGTTTCCTCGCAATAATGGGCTAGCCATATTATGATGGAAATTCTGAACAAATCTACTCTAGGTGGAGTTCTCGTATTGTCCCAATGAGGTGTACACCCCTCAGTTTAATACTACACAACTTCGGGTTCTAAGTTCTTCTCAAAGCTCGGGTACGGAGCTTATCTCACAACATGTGTCAAACACCATAAATCACCCAACATAATAGCAGAATAAATTACATAGCATAAATAATACATCAAGATATACAGAAGCAAATAAAAAGCGTTATTTTAACATTCATAGCAAATTGACTAAGTTAGGTTTGACTCTCTCTTGCTTGGAATTATTTCCCCAGCAGAGTCGCCATCTGTCGCATCTCAAAAAATACGATTCCTCGCGATGGTCGCGGAAAAATTTAGTTCGAACAGAGTCGCCACCGAAATTTATTTATTCCAATGAAGGAATAGGAAAATATCGATAAAACCTTTAAGAAAATAGAACAATGGTCATCGCAACCATATTTGGGTTCGGGAGTCGATTACGCAAGGGGAAGGTATTAGCACCCCTCACGTCCGTTGTACTCAACGGGAACCTTTTAGTCCAATTTTCTATTTGAATGTTAGTTGACTGTTATTTGCTTTCTTCGAGTAATTAGAATTGATGATAGATATGGGTGAAGACCTCAAAAGGAGAAAAGGGGAGGTTTTTTATTAGTGTGTTCGCCAAGATCTCACAATCTCGTGCCTACGTATCCTTATGGTGCAATAAGGAAGTCAGAGCATTCGTAGTTCGGGGAGCTACGGTTTTGTTGGTGTCTTTTAATGAACGGCTGTATAGATCGCGTCCTAAAGGCTAAACGCTGGCTTGTCTACTCTCGGCGAAGGCTTAAGCATTGGTTTGTTGTGCGCATTAGAAAGGATTAACAATGTTCTTTCGAAAAGAGTTTTAAGTTGTTGGTCGCATGGGGGCGAGAAGTTAGTTTGATTTGTTAAGGTGTTTTGAAGAACGAAGAAAGATTGAGCAATGTGGTGCACACCAATCGTCCAATTCTTTCGAGGAATAATAAGGCGAACGCCTTCTACTCCTTTTTCGTTCGAATTATTTTGAAAGTTTGTTCGTGGACGTTGAATATGCACGGTAGTGAGGCGTACGCCTCCTACTTGCTTATTCAAAGAATAATGAGGCGTGCGCCACTTATTCCTTTATCCAAGTTTATTTAAAATGTATTAATCGGAAGTCGATGATTTGTGCAATATGGCGAGCGCCAATTATTCAAACAATCGAGAGATGGTGAGGCGAACACCTCCCATCTTTTATCATCCGAAGTTTAATTTACGAAAAGAAATGTTCTAAGATGTCGTATTTGATTTGCGAAAATAGTTTGAATTTTGGATTTTGATAAGTCGATGATTTGAGCAATGTGGCGTACGCCAATTATTCAAATAATCAAGGAATGGTGAGGCGAATGCCTCCCATTCTCTTCATTTGAAGTTTAATTTGTAAAGTTTGTTTTTTGTGAAATTGTATTCTATATAAAAGGTGATTTTGAAATTATTCGATTGCGGTTTCAATTTGATGACGAAAATTCGAGCAATATGGCGTACGCCAATTGTTCTAATGATCGAAAGATAGTGAGGCAAACGCCTCCCATCCTTATATTATCGGAAATTTAGAATTTAGAATGTTTTAGAAATTATATTAATTTGGAAAAGTAATTTGAATTGGTATTTGGTTAAAGTTTTAATTGGGTGACAAATATTCGAGCAATGTGGCGTACGCCAATCGTTCAAGTACTTGAGAAATAGTGAAGCGGACGCTTCCTATATCTTTTCATCCCAAAATTTATGTTAAAAGAGAAAGTTATTTTTGAAGTTAAATGGTTTGGAGAATGTTTAAAAGATATTTTGCACTAAAAATTCAAATATTAAAAAGATGTCATGTCTAATTAAAATTTCTTTTAACTTGTTATTATGTGAAGAAAGTTGTGATTTCCTAAAATTAAATAAATTAAGAATATGTATAAAAGAAAACTAACTAAATAAATAAACAAAAATTGATTTTAATCCTAACTTCTCAATGGCTAACTAACAGTGGGAATAGTAATGAAAATAACATAAAGAATAAAAAGGCCACATTTAGTGTTATAAAAGTTGTCACTCTCCTATAGTGTGTTTGCCTTGACAAATTTAATATTTGGGTATTCCACTTCCAAGTGTTCACCCATCTTACCAAAATAACAAAGGTCATGGAATTTGGAATCTGCAACCTTACTGTAAAGCAAGTTTAAGAAATTATATAAAAAAACAAACTAATTAAATGACATATTATATGGATCTTATTTCAAAAAAACATGGTTCAGATTTGTGGGATATATTGTGATCACTTTTTCATTGATCAAAGAAGTGATGTAGTTATAGCAGTGAAATAAAGGACATGCATATAGCAACAAAACTCAGAACATCAAACAAATTAATCCCAGATGTATATAGCAGTGAAATAATCTCAGATGCAAAATTGAAGATGCGAGCATTATCAGTAATTCCATGATTGAAATGAATATCAAATCACAATATTATCCAACATAGAATGCAAATCAATTAAAATACAAAAACATGAATACTTGATATACCGTAACCGAACCGAACCTCAACCAGAATCAAATCGTAGTAGCAACACAAACTACGGAATTTTTTTGAGAATCCTGCTTTTTGAATCCGCATGCAGCATCAATAATTCGCTCAGCTTGCTGAAAGTCGAATCCAATTCGGATCCCAATTTGCACCTGTTAAACAGCAAACGTAGATTGCAGCCAAAACAAACACAGTTTCATGAGCAACATCGACACACACTTGATGAAAGTGATGAATTATATGGTGCTTGAGCTGAAGTTGAATGTTCACGGTTTAAGGTTGTTCACGGTTATATTCTGGAGCTGTTTTAGTGTTTAAAGTGGGCGTGACGGGGTTTTGCAGAAACGCGTTCAGACAGTAGCTCATCGGGGAAAGGAAGTGGACGTCGGTGGTTGAAATGGTATTTCACGGCGAGTTGAAATCGGACAGTTTTGAGTTGTTGGAGGAAGGTGATGTGTGAGCGGGTTTGGACGGCGGCGGCAGACGGCGACGGTCATTTGTTGGGATGCGGCAGTGATGTTGGAGTGAAATGGTTCCGTTGGCGGTTTGGAGAGATGGAAGGTTCGAGGTGGGAGAAGACGGAAGAAGAAACAGTTGTTTACAGTGATTTATTGTGAAACGGCGGTAAGAGAAGGTTGTGTGGGGAAAGGTGAAAGAGGAGAGAATCGAAGGTGTGGGTTTTCGGCGGTTGCGGTTGGGTTTCACGGTTATTGAAGATGTCGTCATGGTCGGAGGAGATGTTGACGCGGATGGTGTTTCGGAGGATGTGAGGCTGTTCCGGCGACGGTGGTTCACGGCGGAGATGGGTGAGTTAGAGCGGGAATCGGAAGTGGTTGTGTTGTTGAAGGAAAAGGAGATGCGCGGTGGTTGTAGGCAGTGTGGTGGCAAAGAAGAATAGGAAGAGAAATGAAGAAGCCTCTTCTTCTTTCTCTTTTTTTGTTTTTTATGTTGAGAGAGGTAAAAGAGTGAGGGGGTTACTGTGAGAGCAGAGAGAGAAAAAAGAGATTTTTGAGGATTTTCAGAGAGTGGAGACGTGTGGTCGGTAGGTATGGGGAATAACGTGTGAGTGGGTCTTAAATGGGGAATAGTAATTCCATTTTATTTCCTTTTTTTTGTAACGTTGAGTGAGAGTGGGGAGAGATAAGAGAGGGTAGCGTGAGGATTGAGGAAACGTGAGGGAATCTTGAGAGAGATTATGAGTGTGCGAGTTTGTTATGAGTGAGTGACGCGGAAAAGGACAAAGTTCCCATTAATTTTTATTTTTCTTTTCTTTTTTTATTAATAACTCCTATTATCTATTTTAAAAAAAATATTCATTAAAACTTCTTAGACAGTTAAAAAGAAATAATAATAATAAAATGAATCTCTAATTTTGAATATTAAAACAAAGAAATAAAAGGACCGATTATAAACAAAAGTTGGATGAAAATTTGCTCGAAAAATTAAATCGGGCACACTAAAATGATCAGCACAAAATATATTTATTGAAAAAATACAGTGTTTCCTCAAATTCTAAAATAAATTTGCACTGGTTAAAAGGCTCAGGCGGGTCAAAATGCAATCGGAACGGCCGCTGAAAAATACAATGAGCACACCATGCTAAACTAGGTGAACCGTAGATTAATAATACTGGTGTCAGTAATTTTAATTTTGAAACTTTTTACCCGCTGATTTTGCATGTTCTTGAGAAACGATTTAACCAATTTGTCTGTATTCTCAATAAATTTATTCTGACTGATGTTTTAGGTTTTATTCATGATGAAATGCATGTTATGCTATACAGATGATGCAAACTGAAATTAAAATTTAATTTATGAAAGTTTTAAAATGCCCGGACAAAATTGGGGTATGACACAATCTCATCATATGCATTAGCATTGGGATCATACCTTGGCATCCTCGTTACCCCTCTTTCATTGGGTTTGTTTTGGGAGAGATCACCAAACACCATGTGATTGTATCATACTTGTATATTTATCATTTTACTAACCAAAATACCAAAAATATGTTTGTATTTGCCTAACTCTTTTGTAGGTAGGGCATGGTCCCCATTGGTCTATCAAGTTCATATATAGGGTTCAAGACCCTCATGTTTAAGAGCACAACCAAGGATTGATCCACACAGTCTCTAAGCATCATATATGAGTCCCCATGATCTCTACATGTTATGTTGATCAAGTTTTCTTCAAGAGTTTGGAGTTGATTTGCCTTGGAAACCTTAGTTTGTCTAGGTATCCTAACTAACTTCTTCAATAAGCTTCCTCACCAATTGATCAAATTTATAAAGGGACACTACAAAGTTAATCATCTTATTCATGTGATCTACCCTGAGCCTAAAAATCAAGAGAATTGCAAGTTAGCAAGTTGGTTGATGGTGGTTAGCAAGATAAATTCATCTGATCAAAACTGGGTCTCCCTAGACCCTATCTCCTATAATTTTCACTATATGAAAATGATTCCAAAAGAAAAGTTATTGTAAATAATATTCTAAACAACTTTCATGTTGAAGTCTAGAGATAATTTTGCTTGTAAAGTCATTTTCTATGTTGAAACATTATAGGTCATTTTGTCTAAACCCTAATTTGAAAGTCAACTTCCCAAGGCCATAACTTGCTCATTTTTTATGAGATGAAAGATTTCCAAGTTGCACAATAAAATTCAAGATGCCTAATTCAACTTTGATGTTTGGAGTGAAAGCTAAATCAACTTTTATGAGCATGTGATATGAGGATATATTATAGGTCATTTTGAAAATACTTTTAAGTCTCTAAAAATTCTGAAATTTTTCTCCAAGGTCCTTTGACCTTGTTTGACCTATGATAAATCTCATGGCCATTTTTTTGGTGTTTTGATGAGGGTTTAGGAATTTGACAAACCATATTTAATTTAATGAATTACTTTACTATTTTTAAATTGAATAAATGCCAAATAATTGTGTTGAGCCATTTTGATTGTTTGTATAAGTTTGACTTGTGTTGTTGGACCTTGGTCAAGGTTGATTTGCTTTGTTAAGTTAAGATCATTGGATTTAGGGGATTGATGGAATGTACATTCCATCTCCCAAAATGAATGAATGATCTTAATTTGGTAAAAGTCCTCCTTTGTCCAATTTGAGTTTTGATCCATTTCCCTCCCCCTTCATCTCATTCCCCTTCTTTATGAATTCATATCATGGACCTATGATATCTCTACATCCTAAGGCTAGTTGATTTCCAAATCAATATAAGTATGGATGAGATTAGGCCACCACTTTTGCATATTCTTTTTGTGTATGGTATGTTTCATGAGCATAGTCCATTATACTATGTCTCTAACATGCATTAACACCAAGATTCTATTGCCCGACCTCAAATAGTTGTGACTTCTACATAAGTCTAATTACGATTGCTTAACATAGCGCTAAATTTTTGATACAAAAGGCATAACATTCTAGTTAGTGAGATTGTAAGTCTCCCCTCTTTCATGGTATTGTGTGGAAACTTGGCCTTTTTTCCTTCCTTTGGAAGATGTCTTGGTTCAAGGATCCATGCTTGTGATAAGTGGGTTGAGTGTTCTCCAAAGGATGACTTAAAATAAAAAGCAAAAGCAATACTAAATTCTAACTCATTAACAACTGACATTTAATTTCAAGTGATTTACTTTAATGCATTTTATTTTTAAGCCTTATTCATTTGCCATTGTTCATACCATTCTAATTGTTTATGTTAATGTCATTTTCACTTTGTCCATTTGGACCATATTTTGTGATATATTTTGCTTGTGTATATTGTGCTTGTTTGTGTGGTCTTTGACCATTAATGTATATAATAAAAATAAAAACCATAAAAAACATCTTGTGTGGACTGTTGGTTTGGTATGAGACAATTGGACTTAAAATTTAGGCAACACTCCCTATGCAAAGGACTTGGCCAATGCCGACTTTCATGTAACCAAGTGCTTGTAATCTGAAACTTCATCTGATACATCATTGAAGATCCATTTGAGTTCATCTACAACATGATCCTTATGAAGCTGTTATTTTGAACCCGTGACTTATGGCATTATGGAATTCATCTACTACATGGGCAAATTTGAAGAAGATCATGGAGTTGCTAAGCTTGGATGTGGCTATATTTATTTGATGCCTTTCTATTCAAGTTAATATTGTGTGCATTGTTTGTTGCTTGATTCTAATGTCCAAGGGAATTTGGGTTTCTATATGACATTCTTGTCTATTGGATTGCAGCCCATTGGTCAGATCTTTTCAACTATTAACTTTTAAATTTATGCTTAGGATTAGTCTCTTCTTCTCCTCCCCAATTATTTAATTTCAAAATCTCTCCCTCCTTTTAAAAACTTCTTTGTTTGTACTTGTTTTTTCTAAACTTAGACCATTTTGCAAACTAGAAACTTTGGCCTTATGCCATTGCATTTTAAACTTCTTTTCTTAAATAAACATGTAAATAAATTTAACTATACTTGACTTAAAGACTTCAAAAGCCAAAAATAACTAACTCATTCAAACCATTTTTTTAGGCCTTTGTGCCTTTCAAACCTATTTTTTGTTAAAAGCAAAGCATCCACTTTGAAATTTGTATCACGAACTACGAGGTTTTGATCCCTCATTTTTATGTTGGTACGTAGGCACAAGTCCGAAGGTCTTGTCAAACACAAAAATATAATTAATGAATTCTTTTCTCATCCCCCCATTCTACTTAATTGCAAACATCATTTGTAAAAATACATATGCACACAAGAAAGGGCTCCCTAGGAGTACCTAGGACACTTTGGGTGCTAACACCTTCCCTCTGTGTAACCAACCCCCTTACCTGTAATCTCTGGCATTTTATTAGTTTTGATTTGAAAACTTCTTATTCTTTTGGGTTTTGTTCGTACTTTTCCCTTTTCCCTTGGAAACAATAAAAGCATGGTGGCGACTCTTGTTATTTGATGTCTTGCTTATCCATAACTTGATGATCATGAATTTACCGCTACAGGTACCTAACAAAACATAATTTGTTTTGTAGGTATGCTTAAAGACCACTACAAATCAGTGGTATCTTGATAGTGGTTGTTCTAAGCATATGACAAGAGATATCAACAAATTTTAAAATCTAGTGCTTAAGACCAAGGGATATGTCACTTATGGTGACAATAATAAATGAAAGATTCTTGGCATATGAAAAGTTGGAGCACCACTATTCACATCCATTGAAGATGTCCTTTATGTTGAAGGACTAAAGCACAATCTTCTTAGTATAAGCCAACTTTGCGAGAAAGGCTTCAAGATCAAGTTCACTAAGGATGAATGCTTGATTGAAGACAAAACCACTCATGAGGTAAAACTCAAAGGTAAGAGAATTAATAATATTTTTATGATTTCCCTTGATGACGCATCTTTGAAAGTAAAATGTCTTATGGTAAACAACAATGACTCGTGGATATGGCATAAAAGAATTGCTCATATTTATATACATTATTTAAATAAAGTCGTCAGGCATTATCTTGTCATTAATTTACCTAAGATAAAGTTTGTCAAAGGTAAATTGTCCGATGCTTGTCAAAAGAGAAAACATACCAAATCAACTTTCAAACCTAAGAATGTGGTGTCCACCTCAAGGCCACTACAATTGTTGCACATGAAATTATTTGGTCCTTAAAGAACAAGAAGCTTCAGAGGTAATGTATATGCATTAGTTATTGTTGATGATTTCTCTAGATTTTCTTGGACATTCTTTCTAGTGCAGAAAAGTGATGCATTCAAGGCTTCAAGAAGTATGCAAAGCAAATTCAAAATGAGAAATCACTAAAAATTGCCTCCATAAGAAGCGATCATGGCAGAAAGTTCCAAAATGCTTCTTTTGAATAATTTTGTGAAGAACACGTAATCTTTCATAACTTTTCAACACCAAGGACTCCTCAACAGGATGGAGTGGTGGAAAGAAAGAATAAGTCTCTAGTAGAACTTGCAAGAACGATACTTAGTGATTCAAATCTTCCAAAATATTTTTGGGTGGATGCGGTAAGCACAACATGTTATGTAAGTAATAGAGTTATTATTATACCTATCTTGAAAAAGACCCCATATGAACTCTTCAAGGGAAGAAAACCAAACATTTCTATTTTTCATACATTTGGATGTAAATGCTTTGTATTAAATAACAACAAAGATAATCTCGGTAAGTTTGATGAAAAATCGGATGAAGGTATTTTTCTTGGATATTCTCTCTCTAGTAAAGCATATAGAATATATAATAAAAGAAATCTAACTATTGAAGAATCTATGCATGTTTACTTTGATGAAACTAACCCCTCTAAGGAGGATATTATTTTGTGTGATGATGATGATTTTTTAGAAGCTCCTAAGGACGATACTTCAAATGTCAACAATGATAATCAACCGGAACATCAAGAAGAACCAACTAAACAAGTTATTGATCTACCTAAGGAATGGAGAACCCATCAGGATCATCCGATTGATAAGGTCATTGGTGATATAAGTCAAGGCATTGCAACAAGATTAAATCTCAAAGATGCATGCTCTAATATGGCGTTTGTCTCCCAAATCGAACCTTCCAAGATTGATGAAGCCTTAGAAGACGATCAATGGATACCTGCAGTGCAAGAAGAGTTAAACCAATTCGAAAGGAATCAAGTTTGGGAACTTGTCCCTAGGCCAAGTGGTAAACACATCATAGGTACCATATGGGTATTTAAGAACAAGCTTGATGAGAATGGTATAACTGTTCGAAACAAAGCAAGGTTGGTGGCTCAAGGGTAAAATCAATAAGAAAGGATCGACTTTGAAGAAACATTCGCTTCGGTTGCAAGGTTAGAAGCTATTCGTTTATTACTTACTTATGCATGTTCATTAAATTTTAAGTTATACCAAATGGACGTCAAAAGCGTCTTCTTAAATGGCTACATCAATGAAGAGTCTATGTCAAACAACCTCCCGGTTTTGAAGACTTCAAGAATCCTTCACATGTATTCAAGTTGAAGAAAGCTCTTTATGACTTAAAATAAGCACCAAGAGCATGGTATGATCAACTTAGCAACTTTCTATGCAAAAAAGGCTTTGAAAAAGGTAAAGTTTAAAAGACCTTGTTTATTAAGAAAATAAAAGGTAACACTTTATTGGTTCAAGTATACGTTGACGACATCATATTCGGTTCAACAAACAAAGATCTTTGTGAGGAATTATCATTGATGCAAGGAGAATTTGAGATGTCCATGATGGGTAAGATGAACTATTTTCTTGGACTTTAAATTAAGCAACTAAAGAATGACATCTTCGTCGACCAATCCAAGTATTGCAAAGAATTGTTGGAAAGATTCGACATGGATAATTGCAAAGCAATGACTACTCCAATGGGATCTAGAACTTATGTCGATCAAGATGAATCTGGTGTTTCAATTGATATCACAAAATATCAAGGTATGATTGGTTCACTACTATATTTGACGAAAAACCGTCCTGACATAATGTTTAGTGTCTGTCTTTGTGCGCGGTTTCAAGCCAATCCAAAGGAATTACATCTTATCGTCGTAAAGAGAATCATGAAGTATCTCAAAGGAACAACGAATGCCGACCTATGATATCCCAAAGTTAGTATATGTGACTTGCTTGGTTATTCTGACTTAGACTATGCAAGATATAAAATAGATCGAAAAAGCACAAGTGAGACATGTCACATCATAGGAAGCTCCCTTGTATCGTGGTCTTGCAAGAAGCAAGCATGTGTGGTTATTAGTATAGCTAAAGCAGAATACATTGATGTAGGAAGTTATTGCACTCAAATACTTTGGATAAAACAACAACTTAGCGACTACAGAGTGAACCTTGGGTGCATTACGCTAAGGTGTGACAATACAAGTGCCATAAATATAACTAAAAATCTAGTCAGGCAGTCACGAACAAAGCATATCGACATCCACCATCATTTTCTCTGTGATCATGTGCTTAAAGGCAATGTTGAAGTTATATTTGTGGATACTCATAATCAACTCACGGATATATTCACAAAGCCGCTAGCAAAAGAACCATTTTACAAAATTTGAAGGGAACTTGGCATATTAGACGAGGTAGATGTATGATTCATCAATCATTGGTTAAAAACTGCCAAGTTGTATTATGTATGATGTGTATGTCTCTTGCATGCTTATCCATTTTTATGTCTTTTCCAAGCCTTTTTGTTAATGACAAAGGGGGAGAAGAAATATGTGTTATCTTGTATTTGTTTCTCTAACAAAAATGCAGCAAGCATCAAATGTCAAAAACTCTCATTCAAGGATCAAAGGGGAGTCTTGAGTTAGAAGTAGCAAATAACATATAATTTTTTAAAGGGTTGTCATCATAAAAAATGGGGAAAATGTGAAAGCAAGCTTCTTAAGTGATTATTTTGATGAAGACAAACTACAAGAATATGCTTGTGTCAAAAAGAATGATCAAGAATCATAACATGAGCTAGTGCATTAAAGTAAAAACTTCAAGTGTTAAAGATCAAGCCTTGGGTGATACCTTGGGTTGATCATGACATTATAAGGTACAAGTCTACATTCTCTCTATGTTGAATATAAGTGCTTAAAAATTCATACTTAATCATGACCTATTGCATTAAAATTGGTTAATTGTTTTAAAATAATTTGTTCACTGCCAATAGCAGTGGTAACCGGTTACCACACTGAAGTGCTATATTTTATGGCCTCTTTTAAAGGGTGTAACCGGTTACCCAAAACATGTAACCTGTTACATGTGCGCGAATTTCAAAATTTTTAAGGCACCAACTCAGGTGTAACCGGTTACACCATATATGGTAACCGGTTACCACCGAACCAGTGGTAGTGTTTCACTTATTTTCTGCTTCAAACGAATTTTTAAAGGAACATATGAATCATGGCAACTATTCATGCATATGTACTTTTTTAGAGAGGTGTTAAGGAACTATATAAACCATGATTTTCAGATTTTGAAAGTCACCTCTTTCATCTACAATTTAAATATTATTTTTGTCTCATTTTCAAAAACCAAGTGTTCTTAACAAAATTTTTGTTGAAACTTCTGCATTAAACCTTCATTACACTTTCACATAGTTTCAACCATATACATCATTGATCACTTATGTTACATATTGAGAATTGTTTTCTTGAAGGAGAAGATCAATCCAAGTGATTGATACATTGCATACAACTTCAAAAACTCTTGTAAAATTTAGAATAATGTTGAAATCCTTGTTGTCCAGAATTGTTGGAAGCAAGAGAGTGATTAAGGGAGGATTGTTCTCTTAAGTCACTTTGTGTATACCATAAGGGGATTATAATTATTTATGTGTTTAGTATCTTGTGTATAGAGGATAGGATTGCTTGTACAAAGTCCAAACAAGATAGTAAAATCTCTTAATGCGTAAGGGGACTGGAGTACCCTCGGATTGTAAGGAGAACTAGGATACATCATTGTGTTCTTTATTTTTTCCATACTTTACCGCATTCATCTCTAAACATTCAATCGAAAAAAAGTTTAAAGTACCTAATTCACCCCCCTCCTAGGTGCATTCCATACTTACATAATTTGATGTATCTTGAGATGTTGGGTATCCCTCCTATTTGGAGTGACTCAAATGAATGTAGATTTGTAGTTCATGTGTGCTTAAATATTTTTTACTATCCAACAAAAAAGAATAGGGTTAACATGTGAAAAATAACAAAAGAAAAGAGGAAAGAAGAATGAAAATTCCAACAAGCACGCCAAACTCCATAACCTAAATTCATCACATACCAGTTCCATGAGAGAGAAGTTTGTGCATAATTTAACCGTTGGACCTTCTTGAAATTTTGGCACAGTGCTCTTCACTAATATGAGTACATTCTGAATGGTAGAGATCATATTATGAGCATTCTAAGTCTGTCTGACGAGTCCATTTGTGAGGTGCAAATTTATTGGTGTTTTAGGGTTGTTTGTCTCTTTTGATTCTTGTTGTATTCCAAGATTTGTTGTAGATCTTAATGATATTTATGTATGCCTCTAACTATTGTTAGATAAAACCTTGCTTGTACCCATTGTTTATTATAGTGGAGATATCAAGTGGCCTACGTGTCCCATGGTTTTTTACTCTTAGTTAACATAGGTTTTTCCATGCTAAAATCATGTTATGTTGTTTGATGTGTTTTGTTAATTGTTGTTGCATTTAGTATTAGGGATAGATTATGTTGTTGAATTATTCTGTTGCATTTGTGATTTCCTCCCAACAAGTGGTATCTAGAGTCGGGGTTTAATTTGTGTAATGGTGAAGATGAGAACATCTAGGATGGTGAGTTTGAATAGATCCAACTATAATGTTTGAAAAGGGAAGATGAAATATTTTCTTTATGTTAATGGCTTTCACTAGCCGGTTTTCTCTAGTGAAAAACCCGATGGAAAGAGTGATGAAGAATGTGTTTTGTTGAATAGACAAGTTTGTGGTTACATTCGTCAATGGGTGGATGATAATGTTTTAAGTCATGTAAGCTTGGTGACTCATGCTCTCTCTCTTTGGACCAAATTTGAGGATCTGTATGCAAGAAATATGGGGAATAATAAGTTGTTCTTGTTCAAGCAATTGATGTCATTGAGGTATAGTGATGGTTCACCAATGATCGACCACTTGAACACTTTATAAGGGATTTGAAATCATTTGTCAGTGATGAATCTTACTTGTGATAATGAAATTCAATGTTTGTGGCTTCTTGGTACTTTTCCTAATTCATGGGAGACTTTTAGGACATCCTTGTCTAACTCTAATTCGAATGGTATCATCTCGATGGACTTGGCTAAAAGTAGTATGTTGAATGAGGAGTTGAGGCGTAAGTCACAAGGTTCTTCTTCATATTCCAAGGTGTTGGTTATCGAATCGAGGGGAGGACATCAAAATAGAGGTTCAAGTAATCGTGGGACATTATGTGTTAAATCACAAGGAGACTCTAATAGATTCTTTAATATTGAATGTTATCATTATGAGGAAAAGAGACACATAAAAAGGGTATTTCCAGATGTTGAAAAGGGAAAACAAGAAGAAGAGCTACAACAACAACAAAAAAGAAGGTAACAATAGTGAATATGTTATTATTGTTGATGATTTCTTTGTTGTTTGTGATAGTTGTGTAGAGAATGTCAATCTATCATGTGATGAGATGGATTGGGTGGTTGATAGTGATGCTTCTACTTATGCAACCTCAAGACGTGATCTTTTTCAACTTATAAGATTGGTGACTTTAGAGTTGTTCATATGGGAAATAACGGGTAAACTAATGTCATCAGAATATGAGATATTTGTGTCAAAACTAGCAATGAGACTACTCTAGTTCTCAAAGGCGTGAAACAAATTCCAGAACTCCGAGTTAATGTTTTATATGTTGGAAAGTTGGATAATGAAGGATATGATAATTCTTTTTTGGCCAATGAATAGAAGTTAAATAAGGCTCAATGGTGGTTGCTAAAGGAAAAAGGAATTCAAACTTGTATATCGTCCAACTTGGGGATTCAAAGTGTGCTACATCAACACTTGTGATAATGATAGCTCATATGAATTATGGCACAAGCGTTTGGATCATATGAGTGAAAAATGTATGAGAATTATGGCAAAGAAGAATGTGTTGTATGGTGTTTCCGATGCAAAGTTGATAAATTGTTCGCATTGTTTGGCGGGTAAGCAAAGACGAGTTTCCTTTATGTCATCCGAACCAAAGAGGAAATCGGAAGTGTTGGGTTTAGTACATTCTAATGTGTGTGGTCCGATGAAGACACGGTCACTTGGTGGTGTATATTAATTTATGACTTTAATTGATTATTATTATAAAAAAACATGGGCTTATACCTTGAAGACGAAATATCAACTGTTAGATACCTTCAAGCCATTTCAAGTATCGATTGAAAGAGAAACGGGGAAAAAGCTCAAGTGTATCTAAACTGATAACCGGGGAGAGTATGTTGGACATTTTGACAAGTATTGTCAAGATCAAGGTATACGTCATTAAAAGTCTCCTCCAAGGACACCATAAGTGAATGGGTTAGCCAAAAGAATGAATAGAACTTTGGTGGAAATGGTGAGATGTTTACTTTGTCAATCAAAGTTGTCAAAATACTTTTGGGGAGAAGCATTAAGCACGATTATACATCTTTTAAACCTTACTCCATGTGTTTCATTGAAGTTTGATGTTCCAAATCATATTTGGAGTGGTAAATATGTTTCCTACGACAATCTTTGGGTGTTTGGTTGCATGGCTTATGTGTATATTCTGAAGGATGAGAGATCGAAATTTGATGAGAAGTGGAAGAAATGTGTATTTGTTAGGTATGGACTTGATAAGTTTGGGTATTGATTCTATAATCCGATTCAACGGAAGCTTATTCATAATCGTGATGTCATATTCATGGAGGATTATACCATTGAGGACATCAACAAAGTTGATAATAAAGATCCGATTTTTGAAGACGAAGAAATGGTTAATAGAGACTCAACTAATATTGCTCATACCCCTATCACTTTTGAAGATGTTCCAATTGAAAATCAAGGTATGGATTTGAATGTTGATAATGTTTTAAATCTTAATGATATTGTTGATTTAGGTGCTACATAATACATTGTTGAAAATGAGGTTGATCAAGAGGTTGAAAGTGTTGAGCAACCGATTGCTTCTAATGAGTTGAGGCGGTCTACTCGTGATAAAAGGCCTTCCGTTCGATACCCCTCGAACGAGTATTTTTTTCTTACCGATGTTGGAGAACTTGAAAGATTTGAAGAAGTTTTAGAGGATGAGAACAAAAAAGAGTGGATGGATGCCATGGAGGATGAAATGCAATCACTTCGTGAGAATAATACCTTTGAGTTAGTGAAGTTGCCAAAAGGTAAGAGAGAATTGAAGAATGGATGGGTTTATCGAATTAAGCAAGATGAGTGTACTTCTCAAAGAAGATACAACACTCACTTAGTTGTAAAAGGTTTTAAACAACAAAATGGTGTTGACTTTGGAAAGATTTTTTCTCCGGTTGTGAAGTTGCAATCTATTCGAGTGGTTCTTGAGCTAGCCGCTAGTCTTGATTTGGAAGTAGAGAAAATGGATGTGAAGACGAATTTCCTTCATGGTGATATACATGAAGAAATATACATTGAGCAACCTGATGGATTCCGAAAGAAGGGGAAAGAAGACTATGTTTACAAATTGGTAAAAAGTCTTTATGGTTTGAACATGGGTACAAGATGACCAAGGCCGACCACTGTGTGTTTTTCCGGAATTTCTCCGAAGGTGATTTCATTATTCTTTTGCTTTATGTGGATGATGTGTTAATCGTTGGAAAGGATATTTCAAGAATTAAAGAGTTGAAGAACAATTTGAGTGAATATTTTGCTATGAAGAATTTAGGAGTGGCTCGGAAATTTCTTGCTATTGAAATTGTTCGAGATCGAAGTGAGAAGAAGTTAAAGTTGTCACAAGAAATGTATGTGGAGAAAGTCCTTCATAGTTTTAGTATGGATAAGGCTAAAGCAATAAACATTCCACTTGCTTCTCATTTCAAGCTTAGTCATAAACTATGCCCATCTACGGATAAAGAAAAGTTGCGTATGAAGAACTTTCTGTACTCTTCGGATGTTGGTAGTTTGATGTATGTTATGGTTTATACAAGACCCAATATTGATCATGTCGTGGGAATGTTGAGTCGTTATCTCTCAAATCCTGGAAAAGATCATTCGGAGGCCGTGAAATGGGTGTTGAGATATTTGTGTAGCTTGTCGAATTTGAAGCTAACCTTGGGATGCAAGAAGCTTATGTTGGCTGGGTATGTGGATTTGGATTTATCTGGAAGCTTAGATGATCGAAAAATCTACTTCAGGATATATGGTGACTCTTGCCAGGGGAGCCGTGGCTTGGCAATCAAAGTTGAAAAAGTGTGTTGCACTCTCTACTACCGAAGTTGAGTTTATAGCCTTCATGGAAACATTAGAAGAGTTGTTATGGTTGAGGAAATTTGCTATGGAACTTTGTGTGAAATAAGAAAAGTATGTCTTGTTTTGTGATAATTAAAGTGCCATTCATATATTGAAGAATTCCTCCTTTCACTCGAGGTTGAAGCATATTGATGTTCGTTATTATTAGATTCATGATGCATTACATTTCAAGTTGATGGAGCTTGAGAAGACCCACACTAATGAAAATGGCTCGAATATGTTGACAAAGGTGTTGCCTAGAGGAAAGTTTGAGTTTTGTCACACGGTGGTCAGATTGGGGTTGCCCTCCTATTTGGAGTGGCCCAAATGAATATATACTAGTAGCCCATGTGTGTGTAAGCCTTTTCCATTATCCAACAAAGAGGAATAGGGTTAACATGTGAAAAACAACAAAAGAAAAGAGGAGGGAAGAGTGAATATCCCAGCAGCCACACCAAATCTCGCAGTCCCAATTCAACACATACCAGTTTCATGAGATCGGAGTTTGCACAAAATTCAACTATTGAATTGTCCTAAAATTTTGGCACAGTGTTCGTCACCCATATGAGTATATTATGAACGGTGGAGATCGAATTCTGAGCATTTTAAGTCTGTCTGACGAGTCCATTTGTGAGGTGTAAATTTCTTGTTGTGTTTGGGTTATTTGCCTCTCTTGATTCTTCTTGTATTCCAAGATTGATTATAGATCTTGATGATGTTTATATATGCCTCTAACTAGTGTTAGAGAGAATCTTGGTTATATCCATTTTTGATTATAGTGGAGATATTAAGTGGTCTATGGGTCTTGTGGTTTTTTAATCCTAGTTAACATAGGTTTTTCCACGATAAAACTGTGATGTGTTGTTTTATGTATTTAGTTAATTGTCGTTGCATTTGGTATTAGGGAGAGATTGTGTTGACGAATTATGCCTTTGCACTTGTGATTTCCTCCCAACATGAGAGACATTCACATGAGCCAAGAGCAACCATACCATAAAGAGACACATCACATCTTAACTTAAGACTTTAATGTATTATGTTTATGAGTCATTTTACTTATATATTATTTAACCTCTATTTTTTTAAACAATGTGAAATTTTTAACTCAAACTTGTCTTGACACTTTTTTTGGTAAAATAAAAACAACAAAAACAAAATTTCTACGCACGCGGAAACATATCAAAAAAAAAGAAAAAGAAGTTAAATTTAAATAAAAAACTCATAAAATCATAATTCAACTTGTAATTTTTACAAGGACAAAATTACAACCCCTCATACAATTGCAATTTTTAGGGAGAAAATTGCAAACCCTCCAAGTTACAATTTTGAACGAAAAAATAGGAAACTCTCTCAACAAACTATTTTTGAACAGAAAATAGGAAACTCTTTCAACAAACTATTTTTGAACGAAAAAATAGGAAACCCTCTTAACAAACTATTTTTGAACGGAAAAATAAGAAACCCTCTCAACAAACTATTTTTGAACAGAAAAATAAGAAACCCTTTCTAAACACACAACTATCCAAATCTTCAATACACCCAAAAGACTATATTTTATTGTTGCATAGAAAACTTAAACTAACTATCTCTATTTATATTAATTCTCAAATTTTATTTTCTTCCTACTATCCGATGTGAGATTTGGATGAATATATTACTTGAGTCAACAAATCCTCCCTTCATCCAAAGTCTCACATACTTTCACTTTGTCTTCAACATCATTTTCTAAACGATCATTATAATTATAATGATTAGCCACATTGTAAAATTATTACTCTTCAATCTTTTGTGTTCTTCCTCCCTTGATCAGATTTTTTTGTTACTTTTCCTTTATTGCTTGATCAATTTTTTTTGTGACTCTTCATTCCATCCTTTATCAGAACCTTAGCTCTAATACCAATTATTGAGAAAATAACAACAACAAAAAAATTCTACCCACGCAATAGGATACCCATAAGAAAAGAAAAAGAAGCAAAAATTCAAACAAAAAACTCATAAAATCATAATTCAACTTGTAATTTTACAATGACAAAATTAAAAAACATCTCACACAGTTGCAACTTTTTAAGTAAAAAATTGCAAACCCTCCAAATTACATTTTTGAATGAAAAGATTGTAAATCCTATCTCAATTACGATTTTTTTAGACGGAAAAATTGAAAATCCCCTCTCAATTATAGTTTTTGAACGGAAAAAATTACAAACCCTCTCTCAACTATAATTTATGGACGAAAATATTGCAAACTATCTCAACAAACTATTTTTGAACAAAAAAATAGAAAATCTTCTCAACAAACTATTGTAGAGAAACAAGTGTCAGTTGTGTTGAAAAACAAATGTGAGTTCTAAGTCTCACATTGCTTAGAAAGACGTTGAACATTTTATAAATAAGAGGACACATACACATATTACCTTAATGTTTTGACTAAATATGTGGTATCTCTCTCTCACTTGTTTGGGTGAGTCTTTGACCTTTAAGCGAGTGTTTAACCCAATGCGAATGCTTCTCCCTCATGATGACCCATCAACTTTTACCACATCTTGAGAACTTCAACAAAACACACCGTCAAACATTTCTTGAATTAAAATCTTAAAGTGTTAGATTTATGGATCAACTCACTTATACGTTGCACAACCTCCATTTTTTTCAAATAATTTAGCACTTCAAACTCTCACTTTTATCACAGTATAACTATGGTAGTATTAGAAACTAAAACATTTCATCATGGTCACTTTAAATTAAGGAGACCTTGTGTAGTGTTTTCAGTTTAGCTAAGGTTCAACCGTGACAAAACATATTAAGGTCTTATTTAACTAAGATTTAACTGTGATAATTTTTCGCAAAAATATTTTAAAATTTAAATATCTCAATTCATCATTTCTTGTGTTTGAAGTTGTTTGTTCAACAATTGGTATCAGAGTCTAACTTTTGTTATAAGATTAATTGGTAGTGGAGGTAAGAATGACTTCAAACATTTCTTTTAATAAAAGTCTTTTTTTGAACAAACCTTTGTCATTTCACGGTGAAAGGTATATCATATGGAAAACGAGAATGAGAATCTTTTTAGAAGCTATTGAGCTTGATTTATGGGGTTATATTGTAAATGATCATTTTATTCCCACTCATTTAATAAATAATAAAGTGGTAAACAAACCAAAATATTTTTGGACCACAGATGAAAAGAAAAAGTAAAAAAATAATTTTTAAGTCAAGTACTTGATGATTAGTACTTTAAGCATTATAAAGTACATACATGTTTCTAACTGTAGCACTGCTAAAAAAGTGTGGGACACCCTTGAAATGATCTATGAAGGTTCCCTTGAGGCCAAAAGGGAAATGATGAACACACTAGACCAAGAATTAGAGACACCCAATGATTATGAAGAAAATCCTGAAAAATTAATTCTATATTGTTAAAACTCTTGGCAACATTTTCAAAAATTGTATCTTTAATAAATATCTTAGATTTAAAGACTGGTAATGAAAATCTAACCTAGTATTAAAATCTAGATTACAAATGTTGTTGATAATTTACAAGAAGCTTTAAATGAGTTAAAAATCATCAAGAAGGTTAAAGAATAAGAATCAATTCAAAATGAGATTGAAGAATCTGAAAAGAATCTCGGAAAGGAAAACAACAACTCAAATTCATCTGAAGAGGGAAACATTTTTCTTACAACGAGAAATGAGGATATGATGAGATAAACTTAGCTATTTTATCCTTTCAAAAATTGTATGATTTAACTATAAAGGTTAGCATAGATAATCATGTGTTAGAATAACTATTGTCACGTACACAAATCATGTTACATCTCTAGAATATGAAAATGAGAAAATCATAAATGAAGTAAATCAAATTTGAAGAAACATCTTAAATATTTTTAACATGAAATGTAAAACCCAAGATTCTTTGAAAACTGAAACTGAATATTTGTATAAAACTTTAAGAAAAGTTAACTAAAGAAAGAGACAAACTTGACATAATTTTATCTAACCAAATAGGTACTTATAACAAAGATGGTTTGTGTTATTAACCTGATAGTAATGCTACCTCCTTCAAGAAAATCTCCCTTGCTAAAAAAAACAAATCATACTATTTTCAAATATAAATATTATGGTAGGAATGGTCACATTGATTCATTATGATTTAACAAAATCCATGATTTAAAGTGGTCTCCTAAATTCACTTCATATAACGTGAGCCACATTAAATCCATTAACACAGAAGGACTCAAGAGATTTTGGGTATCAAAAGTTAAAATTAAATATGCTTTTACAAAAATGCTTTGGAGCGTCAAGTTCTAAACGACAAATCAGAAAAATCCGCTCAAAGCATGTATATAAAGAATTATTTAAATCCTTTAAAGAATATACCAAAAAGAAATAATTAAAGAAAGAAATCGAAACGGCTTCTTATACTTGCTAAAAATATATAATAGGGATAATTCTGTATTTGCAGGGCTATGCATGGTCTTCCAAAGTCTAATTCTGGATATACAAATCAACCATGGAGGCACCTATATCCGCTATGGTATCTTAATCACCACCAATACTACTATTGACCGGATTTTCTACTCATTTATTCACCATATTTGATAAGGGGGTTGGATATGTGAATATAAACTTGACTATTTGATGTAAGGGTGGCCTAAGTCAATTTCATTAGGGCCCTACGGTGAGCACCAAGTTTACTTGATAAAAAATTATAATAGGGATAGTTTGTATTTTTATGGATATGCATGGTGTTTTAGGGTTGATGATGGTACCATATCAAGTTCATGTAGAGAGGTGAGTAGCCCAATATCTCTGTGGTTTTTGTGTGAAATTGAATTTCCTCTTTCAACCTCGAGGTTGAGGTATTTTTTGAAATCTATTGGGCTTGGATTCTTAGTCCTAGGGGCAATTATTACACTCCTCTCTGAAGCATGGAAATAGTTACTCCCCTATTCTTTTGGAGGCGTGACTTCCCATTTGAGTGAGCTTACATACCACTAGTGTCTAAGGGCATGCCAAATCCCATGTTTTGTAAGTGGGTGATGGGTGGTTTAACCCAAGTTCAACAGGGGGTGAGTGTTGCCATAATATGTGGGTGTTAAAACCAATAAGTGGCTAAAAAGCCCACTTTGAGAGGTGTGTTGTATTTTCCTATCCTCATTGAACTTTGTATTTTCATATTTAGGCATTTTCCTTCAAAGATTAGTAAACTTATTTTTGTATAGGGCATAATACAATTATACTAGTACACAACTCTCATAAAAATATTCAAAGAGTCTATAAGAAAAGAGGTGGAAAGTTGATTCCCGGAAGATAAAAAAGGGAAGATATTATTTAAGTGTTTAGGTAAGTCATATATTAGAAAATAAAGATGGATGCTCCAATTATTTTTCTAACAAGTACTAAATTATTGTATTAATCCAATCCTTTTATTTTCACTGAGTGTGTGTTCATGTTTTGTTTTCATTAAAAGGAAATGAGGTCAAATACCCAAAAGCACGTGTAAAAATTAATATGAACCAAAATCTAATTTTCAAGTCCAAAAGGTCAAAGAAGGTGAAATTCTCACCTTATAATCGATTAAACCTAAGAGATAATGTTGATCTATGCGTTATGCAAGTATAACCGTTATTTGATTTTGATGATGACAACTAATGACAATTGTCAAGCAGTTGTTAAAGATAATAACTCTATAAGTCAAATGGATTTTGGTTTTGATAACTTTTTTCAAGAGCTCCCTGTAACAATTGACAAAGGGCGAGTTGGTTGCTACTATCCAGTAATCTTTTGATGATGGCATTTGATCAAGTATAAACGTTTATATCTCCTCATTTATATCTCCATATTCTTCCCACATCATTTATATCTCCTAATATAAACATTTTTAAATATAAAAGTTTTTATAAATTAATCACAAATTTCGAATAACACAATTCACCCCCTCCCTCTGCGCCCTTATTATGTTTGGAGTCACTTGGTTAACAAGTGGCATCAGATCCTAACACGTGTTATAAGATTAATCGTTACAAGAGGTAGAATGACTTAAAATAACTCACTAAATAGACCCCATCCTTTAATTGAGAAGGGTTTCTCTTTGTGGAAAGAGAAGATGAGAATCTCCATAATGAGAATGGATTCCTATATTTTAAAGGCTGTTAAAAATTGGAAAGCGTATCGTGGAAAACAAAGATCAAGAAATTTGAACAAAAGAAGAAAATGAAAAGTGAAGCGCAATTTGAAATCTAAAACTATTATCACTACGTCTCTTGGCATTGATGAATTTTTGTGTGTTTCTCACCGCGTGACTGCAAAAGATATATGATACACCCTTCAAGTTACCCATTAAGGTACAATTGAGGTAAAAAGGGATATGATGAACATATTGACCATGAGTACAAGCTTTTTAGAATGGAATTTGAAGAAAACATTCAAGATATGCAAAAACGATTCATTCACATTATGAATCATATGATAACTCAAGGTAAAGTAGTTCAAAATGAGGATTTAGTTATAAAAGTCCTTATATGCCTAAACTAAAGTTGGAAACCAAAAGTCATTGTGGTTTGTGAACCTAGGGACTTGTCTTCCATGTATTTGGCTACTTTGTTTAGAAAATGCATGAACACAATATGGAGCTGAAAAGGCCAGTTGAGGATAAAGAAGTTGAAAAGAAGAAGAAAAACCTAGATCTCAAAGTTGAATAAGAAAAGGTTTAAGATTTGGATGATGATAATACACTATTTTCTATATGGAAAGAAATGGCATATAAAACCAAACTTCCCTTAGAACTTGTTGTTTCTTTTGGATTGGCTGCATTTTGCAAAACAACAACATGGAGAAGTGTTCAAGAGTGCTAAGCTACTTCGAGATGTTTTTATGGTGCAGAAGAGACACATGTTGGACGCGATGTCACAGCATGTGGGTACAACATCTGGGACTTGCTCAATAAGCCAGATTGTTGCATTTTAGGAAGAATTTTCTGTTGAAGATTCAGTTAGATTTTATTGCTTTTATTTAGAAATATGATTATATGATTTATTGGAAAACTATAAAGATCAAATAAAATTTAAATTTTATTTAAATTTAAATTTGAAACAAACCAAATCATATCTTTCCGTTGGAGATATTTATGGAACAAATCTTATCCAACAGATTGTGTAAAGATTCTAGACGAAATTAAATAAAAAATCCAAGGAGAAAAGCCCATAATACTTTTTCTATATAAGGAGCTCAAAAGCTACATTTGAAAACAAGAAATATGTTGAAGATCTTTAGAGTTATAGGGTTTATTTTGAGTCCTTATTATTACTGTATGTACACCACACTATGTTTCAGTAATTTGGGATAGTTGTAGGTTTGTCTAGTTGAGTTGTATTCATCTTTGTGTTTGTTAAATACTGATCACTAGGGTTTAGTGATTGAGAGGGGTTGTCATATTTTAGGGGATACCTAAATAGAAATTTATTGGGCAGTGTTAGGAAGAGGCATTGAACAAAATAGGTCTTTTGTTGCTTGTAAGACTAAATATACTAAACTACTAATAGTGAATTTACTTTCTTGGGTTGGAATCCAACCCTCCAAACGTAGGTGTTGTGTTCTTTATTGATTTTCTGCTCCATCATCCTGTATAATTTAATATGTGTTAATTATGGTGATTCTGGTTTATCTTTTTGAACTAGATATCTAGGACATTGCATTCGACATTCATCCCTTGAGGAACAAAGTTTCAATTGGCATCAGAGCCTAGTTCCCTAGCCTATTGGGTGAGCTCCAAGGAAGATAAAATCTACTCAAATGGACATAATTAATGATGGAGGATTAATCAACAAACCACCTATTTTGGATGGAACCAATTATGACTATTGGAAGGATATGATGATGGTCTTTCTAAAATTCATGGGTAACAAAGCATGGAAGGTTGTGATAAAAGGGTGGAAACATCCAGTGGTTATTTATGAAGATGGAATTACTAGCTTAAAACCAAAAGCTGAGTGGATTGATGCTGAAGATAAGGAAGCTATTAGAAACTCCAAGGATTTGAATGTTATCTTCAATGGTGTGGACAAGAGAATGTTCAAGTTGATTAACACATGTTCATAAGCTTAAGAAGCACGAGAGATTCTCAAAATTGCACATTAAGGCACATCCAAAGTTCATATGTGAAGGTTGCAACTACTTACCACTAACTTTGAGAAACCGATGATTAATGAAGGTGAATCTATATATGAATTCCACATCAGGTTATGTGATATTGCCAACAATTCTTTGCCTTAGGTGAAAAGATGTCTGAAGAAAAGTTGGCAAGAAAATTCTAAGATTATTGCCTAAGAGGTTTGATATGAAACTAATTGCTATTGAAGAAGCTCGAGACTTGAGTAGTATTAAGGTTGATGAACTCATTGGCTCCCTACAAACCTTTGAGATGTCCATAATTGAAAAGTCAGAAAAGAAGAACAAAGGTATAACCTTTGTTTCAAATACTGAAGGAGAACAAAGCGATAAAGAAGAGACACTTTCAGATGCCATAACTTTTCTAGGAAAAAATTTCAACCAATCCTTGAAGAACCTATACAGAAAGTTGAGGTCAAATGTCCAGGACAAGAGGTCAGACATCAGTCCCAAGGAGAAATGTAAAAGTGAAGACAAACCCAATTGGATCAAGAGTACTCAGTGCCTTGAGTGTGAATGCATTAGACATTTTAAAGCAGAACGTCCTACCTTTCTAAAGAAACAGAAAAATGGGCTATCCATCATCTGGTATGATTCTGATAATGAAAGTGAAGGAGAAACTTCCAGCAATTTGATGGTTTATTTAGGAAGATATGAGTCTAAAGGTGAGTCCAGTGATGAGGAAATGACAAATGAAGAGTTAGCAACTACTTACAAACTTTTGCTCACCAAGTGGGAGGAAGCTTGCATGGAAGTGGAAAAATAAAATAAAACTATCAATGGTCTCCTCAAAGAGAATATGAAACAAGCTACTGCTATCACTGATCAAGTAGAAGAAGTTGTCATGTTAAACTCTAAGCTGGAAAACATAACGAAATCTATTCGTATGCTAAACAATGGGTCTGATATGTTAGACAAAATATTGGAAGTCGGGAAAATATCCAAAAACATGAAGGGAGTAGTGTTTGACCCATGGTCCATGAGCAAAAAGGACACAAATCAACCTAAGAAGTTTGCTCCTCCTGAGAACAAAACTGAGTTTCAGATGCTGGAACACATGACCCAATATCCTTCTCGATAGGTGTATCCCTATAATGGAAAGAATATGAACTCTAATAGAAGATGTCATAATTGTAGAAGATATGGGAACATAAGGCCTTACTATTTTAAAATGTATGGTTATCCTTAACCCTACTGTCAACCAGGACCCAAAAGAAAGGGTAAGAAGGCTCAAACAAAGAAATTATGGAAACCCAAGGTTGAAGTCAAAGGCCTCTTAGCTCAAACATCTACTGAAATATCTCAAAAGAATGATTAGTTTCTTGATAGAGGGTGCTCCGATCATATGTCAGGAGAATAGTCTTTCTTTGAAGAAGTCAAACCATTCTCACAAGGATATGTAACTTTTGGAGATGGAAGAAAATGATGGATCAAAGGTATTGGTAAGGTGACCAGGCCATGACTTCCTTGCCTTAATGGTGTGATGTTGGTAGAAGGCCTGATAACTAACTTCATAAACATTAATCAATTGTGTGATCAAGAGCTTAAAGAGAGTTTCAACAATGGTGAATGTATTGTCACCAGCAAAAAGCATGAAAAGGTGATAAAGGGTTCAAGATCCAAAGACAACTGCTACATATGGATATCTGAGTCAACTCCCCGTGAGACATTTAAGGATGAAAAAAAGACTTATGACAAGATATCTAAGGGAAGAACGCCTGGCACGATTCTGGAACATCCAACTCGATATTTTTTCTCTGAAATAAAAAAAAAGTTTGTTGACACTATTGTACCCTTATTTATTCAGGCATTTTCATTTCATCTTGTCAATTTGCATTTTTGACTTTTTTTATATGTTACATTTTATTCATATTTTGATTAATTTATTTTAATTTTTTTAATATCATGTCTTATTTTGATCGCACGCCTTCTTATTACAAAATAAATGATTATTTCTTTTTAATAAGAACTGTCATGTGCATTTGGCTTTTTAATCAAGTTTCTAACTTGCATCTAAGACAAAACAAAAACATTACATGTTAATTCATTCATTATCATGTAATTCATACATCATTATGTCATTCATTATACATACACATGTGTCATAAACCAAAAATACACAAAATGACAAATAAATAAATAAATAGATATAAAATGTCATTCATACATCATACACCTTTTTACACAAAAAGTACACGTGAAAACCAAGAATTGCTAACAAACTTTCAAATACAAACTCTTCCAACCTTCACACAACATGATACATCTCACCATCATCATACCAAGACATACATATAAAATATCTCTATCCAATTTCACTAATCCTCACCCTTTCTCATGGCCTTATGCAGATTGCAAGCAAAGCCACACTCTCCTCACCTCACTCTTTCCCCTCCTTTTTCAACAAACTCTCACACACTTTCCACTATCACACACCTAAATCCCTAACTTATTTAAATACTATAAGAAGGGAGGAGAAGATAAGAAGAATTCATCAACAACTCACTACAAAATCTTCCTAAAACTCTGCTCAAAATCAGAGCAACAATGCACTGAGCAATACACAAAAAATCAACAGATACAAACCACACGAAAATCCTTCATCTCCATAGCCACACCTCTATTCTTCTTATTCCATTCACCAACTCACCTCTTCTTCATAGTTTACATCTCCTCTATTAACCTCTCAATCCTTACCACATCATATTCACTCAACCTATTTAAACCTCAGTAAACTTAATAATTAACACCAATACTTCAAATTTGAAAAAAAAATTGAATCACAACAGAAAATGAAAGAAGTGAAAAATAAGAAGTAAAGTAAAAACGAGCCATCACCATGTCACATCAAAATGGAAAGAGAAACTCTGATTACCGTCGCCTGCGTCCGCCTGACAGAATTGAGCCTCCCTTAGTCGTTTATAAACTGCTGCTCCCTGGCTTATGACTGGTAGCATCTCCTTTCGATTTTAGATTTCATTTGAATTTGTGTTTAGGATTTCTTGCTCTTGTGTTGATTTATTTATGGAGCAAGTAGTAGTCTTTGTTAAAGGTAAGGAGTTATTGGCTGAAACGAGAAGAAAGGTAAGTGAGAGCTGAGTTAATTTTGATTTTCTATTCTTTTTAGAGTGAACTGATAAAGATGAGATTGTGTGTGTGTGTGCGTGTGCGTGCGTGTGTGTGTGCGTGCGTGTGTATGCGTGTACGTGTGTGTGCGCGTGTGCGTGTGCGTGCGTGTGTGTGTGTGAGAGAGAGAGAAGATCTAATTTCTTTTTCTAATTTTCTTTTTGTTTTTATTTGCTAATTTATTGTTGTTATTATGATTTTCCATATGTAATTCTTTAATTTACTGGAATTTAAATAATATAGGGGATCCTATACAGGGTCCCTATGGTATGTTTTGTGGGCTTGAGTAGAGAGAACCATATGATGCTGATTGGGAGGTCCGTATCTGTTAGATCTGGTGGTTTGATTGTAGGCCTTTTTTTTTTGTTTTTTTATGGTTATTGGGCTTTAGATTGCGGGCTTTCAGTTTTACTTCACAACACTCCCATGTTCTATGCTTGCACCCCCTTCCCGTTTAATTTTTTCTTAATTGTTTTACTTACTTAATTAATTTAATTAAATTGATTAATTTTTTATTATTACAATAAAATTAAACACTCCATTTTGTTTTCTATAAAAAAATCAAACTTAATTATTTTAGTTTAATAAATTTATTAATTGGTTGATGATTATTAAAATTGTTAAGTTCTTTTATTTTCAATTTATTAACTTATTTTGAAAAATAAAATCAAACCATGTTACAAAAAACAAATAAAACACTTGATCAACATCAAGTCCTTCTACAACTTAATCAAAAATAACTCAAATCATTTTTCAACCAAATGGATGAAAATGGACTAGTTTGGTGTATGCCTCTCTTTTCCTCGAATATTTGGATACAAACCGTATAACTCGACCATTCAAATATTCGTCATCTGCTTAAGACTTAATAATGCAACCGAATTCAAATCATCTCCTTCATGGATGAAAAAGGAATAATTGGGCGTATGCCTCTTTTTTCCCGGAGAATTCAGATATAAGTTGTATAGCTTGATCGTTCAAGTGCTCGTCATCTTTGAGGAATCTCGATCTGATTCATGCCGAACCTCTTTAACAATAAAAAATTGGATGAAAAAGGATTAATTGGGCATATTCCTCTTTCTTCCCCTGGTATTCGGATACAAGTCGTATAGCTTGACCATTCAAATACTCGTCTTTAATTCAAAATACAATAATTAACCGAATTTGGTTCACTCTTTGGTGGATGAAAAAGGAATAATTGGGCGTATGCCTCTTTTTTCCCAAGTACTCAGATACAAGCTGTATAACTTGACCATTAAGATGGTTGTCTTCTATTAAAGGATCGTGGCTCAATTCTCCTAACATATTTTACAATAAACTCGAATGAAAAAGGACTAATTGGATGTATATCTCTTTCTTCCCCGAGTACTCGGATAATGGCCGTATGTCTTGACCATTCAAATACCCATCATCCACCTTTAAAAAATTTCATCAAATCAAAACTCTTTTGCCTCAATGAAATCTAAAGCCTTTTCATGAATGAATGATGTTTAATCCATTATGACGGAAAGCACAAACTAACGCTTCAATCCTCCCATCTGCAAGTAGCAAGAAACATTGTCCACTCGAATGCGATTAAAACACGATATGTGAGAATTTGGGTCTTGTTTTATCTATTCTAATGTGATGGACTCACAATGTTCCCTACTTCCATGATTGGGTAGCAAGCAATTTATTCCCGATTGACTTTGATCTAAGCATCATTCGCTAAAATCGACCAACACACAAACTTTTGCTGCCCATAACTATGTAGCTTTGAATTTCTCATCGCATCAGAGGATACATAGGAGCGAGATTCAATGTCTCGTCAAGCACTATAATAAAAAGAATCCAAAAATATATTTTTCTTGCCCAGAACTACGTAGCTTTGAATTCCTCATCGCACTCGAGGAAACGTAGGAGCAAGACTCACAATCTCCTCAAACACCCTAATAAAAAACCTCTTTTTAGTCCTTTATTTATTTTTTATCACACATAAATAATAATTAGAAGAAAACAAATATCTTAAGATAACACTCATATTCGTAAAGCTAACTAAATGTTTCCCATTGAGTACAACAGATGTGTGGGTTGCTAATACATTCCCTTTGCATAATCAACTCCCAAACCAAAATTTGGTTGCAATGACCATTTTATTTTTTATTTAACAATTTTATCGACATTTTCCATTTCCTTTTGGAATAAAGAAACTTCGGTGGCGACTCTATTGTTATTTTGAGCGTTTGTTACACTCAGGTATTTTTCACATCACGACAGACACATTTAGTCACATAGTTGGGTGTCAAGTTAGTCAAATGCAAGCTAGTATGGTTGGTACTCATAAAAAATTGAAGTTAAGATGTTGAAGGGAACTTATGTCATTTGCTTGATTGAGAAGTTATTACTAATGAGGCGTGTAAAGAGAAATCTTCTCTCTCATGTGATTATTACTACTCTACAAAAGGGGCGTTATTTTATTAGTTGGCATTTTCAAATTTCACCTAGACTTTCTCACCTAAAAAAGCCAGTCTCTCTCGTTTGCCCTAAGTAGAACTTCTCTTTACTTACCATTCTAAGCCCTCAAACCGAGTTGATGATGAGTTAAAAAAATTGGAGAACACAAAGAGTACTAAACCCACACCTATCACAAATGCTCATGTAGTGAGAATGTCTGGAGTCAACCTAATAGAAAAGGAAAGCCCCTCTTCAAATAGGTATAAGGTTTCTATATCAAGCAGCAAAACTGATGATAGCAAGGTGATTCATGATGTTATGTCACTAAGGATGACTGTTCCAGTGGGTATTTTCATAACTAAATCCAAGGAAACCGACTCCAAGAAGAAGAAAGCTCCTATCATGGTAAGTCCCTCTAAGAACGACCCGTCTGATTTCTCTGTGACTGAGAAAATTGTAGGTAAAGACCATATGGATAGAACTAAATAAGCTCCCTCTATGGAATCTATTGATACCTCTAACATGCAAGCTAAGTTTCATGTTAGACCAAATGTTGAACCTACGAGGGTACCTCGTGTAGTATCTGCCTCTGAGAAATCCATTACAGATACTCCTGTTGATGTCCAACAATTGGATAATCTCATATGTGAAGAACCTGCATCCTCTAAAAAAGCTAGTGACATGAGATCACAAGAAGAAGAGGCTACATGACATGACAAGAGAAGGAAATAAAACATCCATAATGAAGTCTATGGAAATGTTCCAATTTCTCAAATAATGAAGAGGATCTTTAATGAGACTAAAAAACAAACAGAGGATGCTAAGGAAGAAACAAAAACTCATGAGGAACCTATTCTTACTAGGACTCTTGCCACATAGAAAATGATGAAGAATAAAGAAAATACTGAACTGTCAAAGAAATTGTGATAACTACCAAGAAATCTAGAGTAAAAAGGAGTAAAGTAGAAAGTAATCCTGCTAAGAAAAAGACTTTCAAGACAAAAATGGTGGCATCTAGTGACTCTAAGTATGATGCTGAAGTAGATGTCCTAGACATCGCGCCTTCAACTAGGAAAAATGTTGATGGAAGGAAAATTCTTGCTAATGTTCCTGATGCTCCTTTTGATAATATGTCCTTTCATACATAAGGAAATGTTCAAAAATGGAAATATGTCTATCAAAGAAGGGTTGCCTTGGAAATGGAAATAAGTAAGGATGCTCTTGGAGGTCATGAAGTTCTGAAGTTACTCAAGGAATATTATCCAATGAAAACAGTGTCAGATATTGGACCATACTGTGAAAGGTCGGATATGGAATTCATTACCAATCTCTCTCTTGAGTGTAATAAGGAAAAAGTGAGGAATTTAGGAAAGTGTATGTTTAAGGGTGTTGTGTGAAGTTCTCCCCAGAAGTCATCAATGACTATCTAGGTAGAAGCAAGTTGATTGAAACTGATGAAGTCCCATCCTTGGACAAAATTGCTCGAGGTCATCACTATAAATCAAATCAAGGAATGGCCAACAAAATTCCTTCTCTCTACTGATAAATTAAGTGTGAAGTACATAATGCTTAATTGGATTGGTGCATTTAACTATGCTCCCACCAACCATAGCTCAAGTATATCTTATGGCATGGCTAAATTGGTTTATCAAATTGGGACCAAGGCAAAAATCATCTTTGGGAAATATGTCTTTCACCAAACCATGAAGCATACAAACTCTTTTAATATCAAGCTCCCTATTGCCTTCCCTTGCTTAATCACATGAATCATTCTGAAACAACATCCAAAAATCATCAAGCCTACAAATGTAAAGAGCAAGAAATCCGATCCATTGACCTTTGACCATAGGCTATTTGAGGGGTCTCATGTCCCAAACATTGGTATGGCTAAGATCCAAGGTAAAACTGCTAATGAAAGGTCATTTGTATTTTAAAAAACCACCAAAAGAGCTATGTTGTATGAGCTAGTGAAAATGTAAAATGCTCAAGATTTAATCACTGAAAGTACAAAGAGAAAGAAGAAAGTATATGAGCTTATCAAGTTGATTCACCATGTAAATGAGGTAGAAGAAGACACTGGATGTGAAGAAGATTCAAGCAATGAAGAAGAGGAGGAAAGTTAGTAAGAATAAATCTTTGGAAGGAAAGATGCTTGCCATGATGTGCCAGACACCTGGTAGGACAGAGGCATGTATGCTGAAGCTGATTATTGAAAAAAAGTTCTATAAGTTATTGGCTAGTTTTTCTATGTGTTGTAATAACTATAATATTTACACTGCCCACACTGTATTTCCCATGGTTCAATAATTAGGATTTACTTCTGTGATCCTGTATGAAGTAGTCTTTACTGATATGGTTGTGTATGTGCTCACATACTAAGTTATGCATGACTGACCTCTAGGTGTTATTTTGATGTACTAACCCTTTGCCAAATTATGGAAAAATGGGGGAGTAGTATGGTGTTGCTGAAGGAGAATTGCGGTCCAAAACGCAGCGGAAATTAAAATTTTCTCCTTTAGAGATCCTTACGAATGGTCATGATCAGTGATAGAATATTTACCTCTTGTGACGATTGAAACCTTTGGTGCAGATCTCTTGCGACGATCAAAACCTTTGATGCAGATCCACGAAGCGATCACGAACGTTGAACGATGACAACGTCTCTACTCAGTCCACACGAACGGGTTCCTTCAATCTCAGTGCTAGCTGGTACGAGTGAAGGCTTTGAGTGAGAGAGAGAGAGTGAGAAAACGAAAATAATGCAACCGCAATGAATGCTTCTGCACAAGGGTTCTATTTATAGAACCACTTGTGTGGGCTTCAAGCTAAAAAGCCCACTTAAGTGTATTTTGGCCCATATCTTATAATATGCCCAAAATCACTTAAGCCCATGGTACCTTACCATATTTCGTATTCTACTCAAGCACACCGTACCTTACGATGTTCTATAATTCACTTAAGGGCACCGTACCTTACGGTATTCCTTAGTTACTCTATCTCTCATCAATCCGTCCTTTGTGTGTGACCCTGTAGGTTTTTGTGACGTTGGCAATTATATTAAATCACGCATTTAACATAATAAACAGTGAGCGGTATCTAGCAACACATCACTGCTACTCAAGACACAAAAATGTCAAGTGATCTGACAATTCCTTCTGTGATAATACTTATGTGTATAATTACCCTTTTGCCCTTATGTCTATATTGAACACAAGGTATAGACCGTGTCATCCTTGTCCAGTTCAATATTAGGCCCATAGACATTTATCCTGTTACGCAGGATGGGCAAATTCCATCTAGGACACTCATGTCCCTCAGCATGCTTTGTGGAGTACCCATCAACTGTCTTTATGGTTATCCAGTTACGGACAATGTTGGATCAGCAATAAAGCACTCGACTCTACATCTAGGATCCATAGTGGTTTCAGGTCGAAGAGTGGTATACACTATTATCACCATGAGAATGACTTATGACACTTTGCATAACTTTCTATATAGTATTCTCATAGCGGGTCAATCCGGTATAAATATTACTCATAATATTCATACCTATGTTTAAGACTTGATAACTCTTTATCCATGATCCATGAGATGTGATCATCAGTCTACAAACATAATAGTCTTAATGCTTTAATGTTATCCCACTTCACACTAAAGCTCGACTACGGATACTTTAGGAATAGTGTCCTTATGTTTAATGTGTTCTCATGATTAAGTCACACTTAATACATTAAACGGACTATCTATTCCAGGGACTTTATTAATCAACCATAATAAAGAGAATGCCTTTTATTATTCGATACAAGTACCAAAATGTATTGGCCTCTAGGGCTTACACCAACAGTTGCTTATGCAACGTGTATTTGCTTAGTAATGACTATTTGGGTAAGAACTAATGATGTGCTCACATGCTATAATTGCATACTGATAATTGTTAGTTGGTAGGATTGTAGGCTACTAACTATGAGTTGACTGAGTGTCAGGCATGACTAAGTTGTTAATGATTTCATGTTTGTCAGATTGATTTTGGAGCATTGTTTTGTGTGGCGTGCATCTATGATGAATGCTAATGTTTTTCCAATGTTGTGCTACAACTTTGATGAACAATGTTTGATCAGTGCATTTTGATGCACATTCTTCTATATTTATAGTTATGTATTTCCATGTTTTAGTTTGGTTATTTTTCCCTTTTAATGTGTTTTTATAATTTATCTTATTTTTACACTTATTTGTTTTTCGCAGTTTATTTTCAGCATTAGCAATATGCACGAATAAATTCATAACTGAAGCTAGGAGTATCGGATCGAGGCGTGCTACCAGTCATTGGAAAGCTAAGAGAAAGAGCTACGACGTTCATGAAGAAGTCAGAAGCTGATTCGGAGTGCAGACGTCTCAAATAATTCGTTGAAGTTTCGTACTTTATGAAATATTTTCTTTTGGGCCATTTGTTGGGCCGAATTTAGGTTTTCCGGCCCAGTTTGAATTATTAATGAAACCCTTATTCTGTTTAAAAGGGCAGCCGCGGTACTGTAGCAAACACACATTATTCACGATAACTTTTTGCTTTTGTGCGATCATGAAGAGGAACTAATCTCCTAGAGTCAATCTGCTGTAACCGAATTTCCAAGGCTTTGAGGTTTTTATTCTATCAATTTAATTTCGTTCTCTTTGAATTCTATTCTATGAAATTTCATTTGCTTAATCTGTAATTTGTGGAATGGTTTTGATTAAATTCGTATGATTGCATTTCTAACTATTAATCGCCGTTTTCGTTGCTTTGTCGTTAAATTGCGTTTGTAAATCGTGTTTGCTTAATTCACGATTGTATTTATCCGTTTGCTTAATTCGGAATATAGGAATATAAATCTGTCATATATCTATTGCGCTTGTCAATCGAATTTGAATCGAATAGAGATCGAAGCCGTTTAGGGAATTGGTAGGTAAAAACCAATGATTAGCCGGAAATCGAAAACAATAGATTGACTTATTTTATAATCGCTTATTTCAATCACTTTTTTTGCTTTGTTTTCTAAATCGACCACTAAAACATAAACCCCCCTTAAATCGATTTCATTAGGTTAAGAATAATACAAGAATCCTTGCGATACGATACTCGAGGTGTCGCTTCCCGTTTACTATATTTTATTACTCGTTTTTGACCCGTGTGCGACAGCGGATCAATTTGGCGCCGTTGCCGGGGATTCTTGTAGATTTTAACCATTATTATAGTCTAACTATTATTATAGTCATATGTGTTTTAGTATTTTTTTGCCCTAACTTTTTTGCGTATTGGTCTTTTTGCGGTTTAGGATAAAAAAAAAATTGTTTTTAAACAAATTGTCTCAGATTATTCCGATTTTTTGTCTATTCATTAGGAAAAAATCAATAATCAAAAGCCTCTATTTATAGAATAAATGGTGGATGCCGCCCTAAAAAACCGAAATTCCTTATTTTTCTATTTTTTATGATTTATTTTCTGTTTTTGTGGTTTCAGAAAATTCCGCAAAAATTCTCAAAGTTCTTAATTGATGTTATTAGTTTAGTTTTCGTGCTTTTGTATTTTTTTAAATCGTTTTTTTCGTATTTCAATTGTTTTTACTTAATAGGGACATTATCGGTATTTTCCTATTTCTTGCTGCATTGCTGAGTTAGTTGTGTTTTCTCATTATTTGTTGATTTTTTTTCTTTTCTATTAAGTTTAACATGGCTGACCAAAGAACTCTGAGAGAACTTGTTGTCCCTGATGTTGATTATAATGCTTTGTGTATTGAATATCCTATTGCTGTCAAATCCTTGATTGGGAACATGTCACTTAACTCCCAACAGTTCATAACAAGGGATAATTTTGTGGTCCAAGCAAAAGGTGTGAATGAGATTCAGGTTTCTTCTTCCAACAAGGCTCTAGAAACTAGAATTGATGAGCTTACCTCTTTAGTGAAACAATTGATGCTACCCATTCCATCATCACCACCATATAACCCTCCACAAGGAACCACCTCTTCACCTTCTGAACCTTCACTAGAGGAACTTGTCAAACAAATGGCCGCCAACAATCTCCAATTCCAACAAAGGACTGATTCTAGCATTCATACCTTGAACATGCAAATGGGACAACTTGCTACTCAAATAAATAACATGCAAGCCCAAGGGTCGAACCAGCTTCCAGCCCAAATAGTTGTCAATCCAAAGGATTCTAATGCTAATGTGAGTGCGATTTCGTTGAGATCTGGAAAGGTTACAGAAACAACCCCAGAAAAAAATAAAAATATTGTTAGTGTAACACTTGAAAATAAACCTGAACCTTCTATTGATGTTGAGGTTGAAAAAAAGTATGTATCATCAATCCTTTTCCCAGAAAGAGTACTGAAAAATAAGAAGATTGACGAGGAAGAGCATTATGTTTTTCAAATAGAGTTGGTTTTTGAAGTTGTTGATGAAGTTTATTCTAATTTGTTTTCAACTGATTTTCCAACTTTATCGGGTTTCGATGATATTTACTCATGTGATGATTGTACTAACACTAACCTTTGTGTTGTTTGTGCTGAGATTGATGTTGCCTTGCAGGGTGACGGTGTAAATGAAGTTGTTTATGTAGCTGAAGCTCTTGACATTCCGGTTGCCCCAAACATACCATTCATTGAGCAACCACATTGTTTAGAGCCTAAACCATTTCCTGAGGATTTATATTATTCATCAAAGCTTCAACTTAAGCAGAAACATAAGAAGGGAATTAGATGGACCTTGGCTGACACTCGTGATATTAGCCCATCCATATGTATGTATAAGATCTCACTTAAAGATGAAACAAAAGTAGTGAGGCAACCCCGTAATCCTTTAATTCTTGATGTTATGAAAAAGGAGACCACTTTCACGCACTCATTCAACACTTTTACTTATCAAAGATTCTTCTTTGATCCTGGAATACAAGGCGAATACACTAATCAAAATTTCAAGGTCAATGGACACTACCCAAAGCTACTACATGAGAACCCGACTTTGGAAGAAGAGACTGCAGAAGAACTCTCTTTGGGAAAGGCTGCTTATGCAATCACTTATCCGCCTTGACTCCTCGGGTGTGTTCTTTCCTTTCTCCCACTCTTATTTTATATTTATGGTATTTCATTGAGGACAATGTATGTTTTAAGTGTGGGGGAGGGAACCATTTATTTGTTTTGTTTTGTTTATTTTGTTTTTCAGTTTTTCTCTGTTTTTGGTTTTTAGTTGCTAAATTAAAAAAAAATGCATCTTCTTGAAAGTTTTAGGCTATAGACTGACTAATTTGAGATTAGTTTGCGGAGACTTGGGAAAAATTCACAAGATCGGTATTGTTTTAACACCGTAAGTCTCCTGCATATGGAAATTGAGTTGAATTTTTATTATGTTTTAGCCTTACATTCTCATCCTCTGACAGCTCTTGAGTAGTTTATTTCAGCAGTCAGCACCATCTCACACACACTCTACACAGGGAAGCCGATGAATATAAGTGAGTGTTCCGGAAAAAAAAGAGAAAAAAATAAAGGAATGCACCTTCTAAGTTTGGTGACCCTCACCCGGTCACTTAACCCAACGGTTGTGGAACCTTCAAAAAAAGTTGGAAATAAGACTCTTTTGTAGTTGGTTCAGCGGTTTCTGGTGCTGAACTTGGTAGGGCGGATTACGGTCCGATCCCCCGCAACTACAATTGAGTAAGCAAAGGGTTATGCCACTTAAGTACCAGAACCCCGTGCAAAAAAGGATCAGAGTCACTAACCGGTCGCCTTGTTATGAGTGTGTGGAGATAACGGGCTTAATGTGATTGCGCCTGAATGAAAAAGAGCCAAAGAAGGATGAGTAAGTTAGGCTTTAACATAATAACATGATTCGAGTTGATTTGTCTATTCAGGAGGTTTATGACTGCACAATTGTGGATTAGTGTTCCTACGATATCCTTAGTGTGCAAGATTAGTACCTATCGATGCAAACTTAATCGAAGAAGACTTGTAGCCTAGGATGAGTAACTGATGATGTGTTTGTGTTTTCTTTGTTTTATTTTAAATTTTGCTCGGAGTGCAAAAGTTCAAGTGTGAGGGAATTTGATCAGTGCATTTTGATGCACATTCTTCTATATTTATAGTTATGCATTTCCATGTTTTAGTTTGGTTATTTTTCCCTTTTAATGTGTTTTTATAATTTATCTTATTTTTACACTTATTTGTTTTTCGCAGTTTATTTTCAGCATTAGCAGTATGCACAAATAAATTCATAACTGAAGCTAGGAGTATCGGATCGAGGCGTGCTACCAATCATTGGAAAGCTAAGAGAAAGAGCTATGACTTTCATGAAGAAGTCAGAAGCTGATTCGGAGTGCAGACGTCTCAAATAATTCGTTGAAGTTTCGTACTTTAAGAAATATTTTCTTTTGGGCCATTTGTTGGGCCGAATTTAGGTTTTCCGGCCCAGTTTGAATTATTAATGAAACCCTTATTCTGTTTAAAAGGGCAGCCACGGTACTGTAGCAAACACACATTATTCACGATAACTTTTTGCTTTTGTGCGATCATGAAGAGGAACTAATCTCCTAGAGTCAATCTGCTGTAACCGAATTTCCAAGGCTTTGAGGTTTTTATTCTATCAATTTAATTTCGTTCTCTTTGAATTCTATTCTATGAAATTTCATTTGCTTAATCTGTAATTTGTGGAATGGTTTTGATTAAATTCGTATGATTGCATTTCTAATTATTAATCGTCGTTTTCGTTGCTTTGTCGTTAAATTGCGTTTGTAAATCGTGTTTGCTTAATTCACGATTGTATTTATCCGTTTGCTTAATTCGGAATATAGGAATATAAATCTGTCATATATCTATTGCGCTTGTCAATCGAATTTGAATCGAATAGAGATCGAAGCCGTTTAGGGAATTGGTAGGTAAAAACCAATGATTAGCCGGAAATCGAAAATAGTAGATTGACTTATTTTATAATCGCTTATTTCAATCACTTTTTTTGCTTTGTTTTCTAAATCGACCACTAAAACATAAACCCCCCCCCCTTAAATCGATTTCATTAGGTTAAGAATAATACAAGAATCCTTGCGATACGATACTCGAGGTGTCGCTTCCCGTTTACTATATTTTATTACTCGTTTTTGACCCGTGTGCGACAGCGGATCAATGTTGTTGATGAAATTGTATTCTCTGAGAGTCTTCTGCTGAATGTCACTTGTTTTGATTGAATGAGTGTTATCTATCTTGAAGTATTGTTTTTCAATTATTTTCCAAAGGGGGGGGGGGGGATTATTGTTCCTTTTGGATTAACTGCATTTTGTAAAAAAGCAACATGGAGAAGTGTTTAAGAGTCCCAAGCTACTTCAAGATGTTTTTCTGGTGCAATCAAGACACATGATGGACAAGATGTCACAACATGTGGGTACGGCATCTGGGCCTTGCTCAACATGCCAGATTGTTGCATTTTGGGATGCATTTTCTGTTGAAGAATCAGTTAGTTGCTTTTATTTAGCATTACGATTATATGATTTGTTGGACAACAGTGAAGATAAAATCATATTTAAATGTGATTTAAATTTGAATTTGAAACAAACAAAATCATATCTTTCTGTTGGAGATATTTAAGGAATAAATCTTATCCAACAGATTATACAAAGATTCTGGAAAAAGTTAAATCATAGATCCAAGGAGAAAAGCCCATAATAATTTTTCCATATAAGGAGCTCAAAAACTAAATTGGAAAGAAATAAATACATTGAATATATTTAGAGTGTTAGGGTTTATTTTGAGTCCTTGTTATTGTTGTATGTACACTACACTAGGTTTCAGTAACTTGACATAGTTGTAGGTTTTTCTAGTTAAGTTGTATTGATCTTTGTGTTTGTTAAACACCAATCACTAGGGTTTAGTGATTGAGATAAAGTGAGAAGTGTTCTCATTTTTAGGGGGAGGCCTAAATAGAAAGTCACTGAGTAGTGCTAGGAAGAGGCATTGAACAAAAGGGATTTTGTTGTTTGTAAGACTAAATGTACTAAACTACTAATAGTGAATTTCCTTTATTATTTTGAAAGTCAACCCTTCAGATGTAGGTGTTGATGCATCGAAATGGGTTACCAATTTTTGTGTTGTTTATTACTTTTCTGCTCCATCATCTTGTACACTTGAATTTATGTTAATTATGGTGATTCTGGTTTATCTTGTTGAACCAATTGTCTCCATTCTTTGAAATTCTATTCCTCAAGGGACAAATATGGAACACGATGTCCTAGACAATAGGTTTGACAAGTTAAGTTAGAATCACCATAATTTATACAGATTCAATTGCACAAGATGATGGAGCATAAAAAAATAAAGAACACAATAATTGGTAACCATGTTCGATGCAACATCACCTACGCCTGAAGGGTTAGCTTCCAACCCAAGAAAGGAAATTCACTATTAGTAGTTTAATACAATTAATCTTTGTAGCGGGGTATTCGTTACCTTATGATTTATTGACTAAATCAAAAGTAAGCATACAATTCGAGTCGCCACCACACTTCTATTTATCCAAAGGAAAGGTTAGAAAGCGAACAAAAACCAAGTAAGAAGTTTTATCAAATCAAAAACTAATAAAAATGTCAGAGATCTGGGTAAGGGGGTTGGTTATGAAATGGGAAGGTTTTACGCGTCCAAAACATCCTTAGTACTCTAAGGGAGCCCTTTTTGAAAAGGTGTATTGTAGGTTGGTATTTGTGAAAATATTTGTGCAAACATGATTAGGGAGATGAGAAAAGAATATACATATTATTTACAATTTTTGTTGTTTGAATGGATAAACCCATTGCCTACGTACCATCACAAAAGGTAGGATAAGAACCTCGTAGTTCGAGGTAAAAATCTCAAAAGATTGGTGAATTGATTTGTCAAAAGCCTTAAGGTCTTTTGTTATCAAAGGGAGAAAACTCAACCTAAACCAACAATCCACCATGTGAGGAGAGCTTCAACATACTAGTGAGGGATCCACCCTATAATAAGTATGGAAGACTTATAGTCCAATCACTAAGGATAAGGTGAGGTTTACATCAACCACTATGATAACTCAAATCTATGGCTAATGTTTATGAAAAGTTTTAACAAAGGTGGCCATTGGAACCACAAAAATCACTTGAAGTGAGTTGTATTTACAAATTAGAAGTATTCACAAAATGAGGTCAAAGTATGAATTAAGGTTCATTTACAATAAGTATTAGTGAAAAGAGTTTGAAAAAATCAAAGGCATAAGGCCTAGGTTTCTAATTTGAAAAAATGATATCAATGTTTGCACAAAATGAGTTTGGCTTGGGTTAGAGTGGAGAGAAGAAGAGAAGGGCTAGTCCTAAATAATGCAAAGATGAGGGAAGAGATAAAACCCTTGGAGTTCCTTTCTTGAGATCATAAAGATGATTCAAGATTCTCTTTTCTGTAAGACCCTAATTTTGACCCTAAGGTCCCTCATGGCATCATATCATAACTCATTGCATCATCCAAAATGCAACAGTTTGTCATACCCACAAGTTGTGACATCGTGTCCAACACATGTCTATTTTACACCAAAAAAGATCTTGAATTATCTTGGAAAACTTGAACACTTCTCCATGATGTTGTTTTGTAAAATGCAGCCAATAAAAAAGGAACAACAATATCCCCCTTTGGAAAATTGTGGCAAAACAACTCTTCAAGATAGATCACACTCATTAAATAAGAACAAGTGACATTTAGAAGAATTATCAGAGCATACAATTTCATCAACAAAAACATTCAACAGAGTTGTAGCATGGCTACGGAAAATCAGTAGCATAGATGCATGCCACACAAAACAATGCTGCAAAATCAATCAGACAAACATGTAATCATTCAGAACTTAGTCATGCATGTTACTTAGTCAACTCATAGTTAGTAGGATACAGTTCTGCCAACTAATAATTATATGTATGCAATCATTCACATACTTAGTCATGCATAAGACAAACAATTAGTAGTTAATATCAGGATATTCAAAATACTACTAATACAAAAGCTCACTCCAAAAGAGCTAGATGTCTTGCCTGATGCTCCAATATGTGGGTACATCATTAGTACTTACCTAGATGGTTATTACTAAAAAAATACTTGTGTTACCTCAATAACTCCATACTACTCCCCCTTTTTGCCATAATTTGGAAAAGGGTTATTACATCAAATAGCACCCAAAAAATAAAAGCAAAAGGTAAAAAAAATCAATAACCAGCTACTGCAGTCATGCCACTTTCCTACCAGATATCTGGCACATTGTGGCAGACATCTTCCCTTCAAAGAATTATTCTTCAAAACTTTCTTCATATTTTGTATTATCAGAAGATTTTGTCTCCTCACTCCCAAATGTCTCATCCTTTTTAGCTTCTTCTTCATCAGACTCCTCTTACTTTGTCAGCTTGCTGAGTAAATCACCACCTTATTCTACCTGAGTGTAATGGCTACAATTATGACTTGTAGATCCTTGGATATCCCTTCTAGCTCCAACATCATCTATTTTCTAGTGGCTTTGGATAATGGATGAAAATTCTGCCCAACAATGGTGCCTTGATAACTTGATGTCCACGACATGTGTCCCCATAAACAGTTTCTTATCAAAGGTCACTGGACCAACCCTTTTAATGTCAGTCAACAAGCAAGGGAATGATATGGGTAACTTCATAGTATATGGATCAACATGTTTCAAGTTCTGATTGAAAACATACTCTCCAAAGTTTTGCTTTGCCTTGGTACCTACAAGATAAATCAGTTTGGCCAAGGTAGTGGAGACACTGGACCTGTGATTTGTACGTTCCCAGTTTATTGCACCAATTCTATTCAATATAACATGCTTTACACTTAGATTTCTACTTGGAAGTAACCCTTGCTTAGGCCATTTATGAACATGCCCTGCAGTGATTTCCTTAACTATCTTGTCTAGGGAAACTTTTTCAAATCTTGCAGACTTACCTATCTCCAAGTGTTCATTAATGAAAGATGGTGAGAACCTTACACATTTTGCTTTAACACCCACCTTCCTATACTCTTAACTCCTTTCAATTTGCAAGCATCTGAGATGTTTGCTATAACTTCCATAACTAGCTTTTCAAATCAAGGACCCATCTGAGTGACAATATTCATTAATCCTGTAACCTTTATCAAGTTTACAAGATCTTTGCAGCCTAAGGCTTATTCACTTAGTTCTCTTTCACAAGAAATCCTCCTTTGTATAACAAAATTCCATTTTGGAGTTCTTGATTTGGAATGGAATGACACATTATCCAGAGGAGCAATAACAATGTTTACAAGAATCTTCTTTCCGCCAACTTTCTTTCATCTAGAGGGCAAAATGTATTGGACATCTCCTTTTGCATCTAAATCACTAGACACCACAAGTTTTCTCTTTGGAGTTATCTTTTCAGTAGCCTTTTCTTTTCCTTACTTCTTATCATGTTCTTCAATATTGTTGTTTTAATAGTCCCTTTCATTACTCTAACAAGGGGAATGTCATCATCCTTATTGCTAATCACTTATTTATTTATCATCTTCTCAATAGCTTGATGAGCTACGCCATTCTTCTTTCTTTGAACCTCTGTCCTTTTTTAGGCTCTTCATCACTTGAACAATCAGATGTAACATCCTTTCCATCCAGGATGTCACTCAGAATTTTATCAAGAATAAGTATATTCACAGTGATAGGAGAAGGTTCAGTGAGTGGCACACACATTTTACTAGATGTTTTACTAGAAGGTCCAACTTGGGATCAAAATATTGGCCATACTCAATATCATCATTAATAGTATATGCATCAATATCTCGCATGACATAGTCCAGATCATGCTCAGATTACTCAGAGATAAAAGAACTTACCTATTTAGAAGTTCTTATCTTCCTGATCCCATTACGATTGACCCTCTTATTTGGGAAATCACTAAGAATAACCATCCTAAGCGGTACACCATCCTGAATGGCTTGATTTTTGTCTGCCTTGCTGCTTGATTTAGAAACCCTAGGTTTCTATGACACACCTTTTTCTCCTAACATCTTGACCCCTTAGGTGCGAGAGACAAAATTGGGCTCATAGATGTTGTTAGTATCAGATTGTTTCCTCATTTGGGAGATTCTTTGATGATTTTGGAATAGGAAGAGTCAATTGGAGGTTGATGAACAATTAAAGAAGAAATCTTTTTTTGAAAGAGTGAGGGCAAATAGTTTTTGAATTCAGAGGTAATGGTGCCATGTTTCATGTGACATAATAATTATTGGTGAGAGAAATTTTATTTTTGCATGCTTCCTTAGAAATAACTTTTCACTCACGCAAATGATACAAGTTCCCTTCAACTTCTTACTTTCAAATTTATTATGAGGACCTTCCATACTTTTGGTGAACCTTGTTGTGTTAATGCATATTATTTGAGAGTCATGCATCTTGGTGTAAGGGCTTCGGTCCAGTTTTGGTGAGCCTCGATCCTATGATGATGAATAGGATGCGAGTAGTTAATTCCTATCATGGGAGATTAGTGAAGTGTTACCTATGATGATGGTAACGAGTTTTGATGAGGCTCGATCCCATTGTGATGGATCGGGTGCGAGTAAATAATTCCCATTATGGGGGATTAGTGAAGTGTTACCTATGGTGATGATAGCGATTTTGGTGTGCTCCGGTTCCAAGAGGGAATCGATCCTATGGTGGGGATCATGGAGTAAGATGAACCTGAGTGTTCATATTTGGTACCACATGCATGTTGAGTCGGTGTTGAGTATATTGCATAAGTGTTGCATTTGTATTGGTTGTTGTTGATGCATTGTTGGATGAAATGTTGTGGCATATGATATTAATGATAATTGAGATATGGTTTTGTATGATGTTGATGATAATTGAGATGTTGTCGTGTAATATGTTGATTCTGATTTAGATGTGAGAATGTGATATATTATTATGCATAATTGTGTAGATGTTGTACTATATTCTTTATTCTATACCGTTTATTATTGAAATGAATTCTCACCCCTTCTGCTTGAATGTTGTCTTTATATGGGCATCGCGCAGATACTCAAGAGTAGCATTGATGAAGTAAGTGGAAGATATCTCTTGAAGTGGTTTTTAATAGTTTATCGTTTTCTTTAGTAGGGTCTTGCTCTGACAACGTAACATCGGTATAGGAATGTTTACTTTCACTTCTTATGTGATGTTTATGTTGAAGTATTATAACTGATATGGTTGTTGAGTTGATTTATTTAAACTCTTTATTTGTTATGGAAGTTGAAGTTGAGACTAAATGGTATGAGTGCAATATGGTTTTTAATTGCCTTAATTATGATTCTACTGCGATGATACCCTAAGTGAAGGTGAGCATTCGATGACAGGTGTTTATGTGAAATTTATAACCTGTGTTACAGAGCAAGATATGTTTGATGTGATTGACACCCTTTGTGGTTGCAATTTTATTAAATTATGTATTAAAATTGTATGCAGGGTTGTAACACCCTAAACCCCGCATACAATTTTAATGCATAATTTAATAAAATTGCAACCATAAAGGGTGTCACTCACATCAAACATATCCTGCTCCATAACACGGGTTATAAATTTCACATAAACAACTGTCATCACATGCTCACCTTCACTTAGGGTATCATCGCAACAAAATCATAATTAAAGCAATTAAAAACCATATTACACTCATAACATTTAGTCTCAACTTAAACTTCCATAAGAAATAAAGAGTTTAAATAAATCAGCTCGACAACCATATCAGTTATAATACTTCAACATAAACATGACATAAGAAGTGAAAGAAAGTGTTCCTAGCCCGATGTTACATGGCCAAAGCAAGACCCTACTAAAGAAAACGACAAACTATTAGAAGTCACTCCAAGAGCTTCCTTCCACTTACTTCAGCAATGCTACTCTTGAGTATCTGCACGATGCCTATGTAAAGGCAACATTCAAATAAAAGGGGTGAGAATTCATTTTAATAATAAACAATATAAAATGAAGAATAAAGTACAACATCTATGCAATCATGCACAACAATATATCACATTCTCCCCTCCAAATCATAATCAACATCATACACGACAATATCTCAATTATCATCAACATCATACAAAACCATATCTCAATTATGATTAACATCATATGATACAACTTTTCATCCAACAATACATCAATAACAACCAATACAAATGCAACACTTATGCAATGTACTCAACACCGTCTCGACATGTATGTGGTACCAAATATGAACACTCAGGTTCATCTCACGCCATGATCCCCACTGTAGGATCAATTCTTTCTTAGAACCAGAGCACACCAAAATCTCTATTATCACCATAGGTAACACTTCACTAATCCCTCATAATAGAAATTAGCTACTAGCACCCGATCCATCACAATGGGATTGAGGCTCAGCAAAACTCATTACCATCAACATAAGTAACACTTCACTAATCCCTCATAATAGGAATTAAATACTTGCATCTGATCCATCACCATAGGATCGAGGCTCATCAAAAATGGATTGAAACTCGTGCACCAAGACGCACGACTCTCAAATAACATGCATTAATACAACAAGGTTCACCAAAAGGATCCCCACACACATCTTATCATTTATGCATCACATTATTCATCATGAGACAACCAATTCATATTACCACGTGAATAATATAAATAAATATAAGCAACTCATCAACATCTTAACATCATCGACATAACACCATAATTATCACACCACAATATTATAACAATGCAACTATTCATCAACCAAACATATAAACCAATACATTTATTAATATAGTAGGCATATGAATAATATTCAAACATCTCAAAAATTACTACTATGTTATAGGTTTGAGTATTAGCTTTCTAACACATCAAATGACATCAAAATTGGACTTAAGGAATAAAAGTTATGACCAAAATCGTCGGGATATGTCAACAATTCATTAAGCGAATGTATGAACAAAAACTTCACCAACACAGAAGGCATAGGAATAATAATCAAACAATTCACTTATCACCATCATGTTATATCTCTTAGATTCAGTTTTCTAATACTTCAAACCCCAACCTAAAATGATTCACGAGTTGAAAGTTATGATCAGAACCGTGCACGAAGGCGTTACTAAAAAGTTGTTTTTCTAAAGTTTCCAGCACGACCTTTATCTTCTTCAATCCTAAAAACGTCTGTGAAATAATCACCAATTTTTTTTATCCCTAAAACAAAGTTATAGCCCTATATTTCAGATATACAACGCTTCAAAAGACACTCGATTTGGACTTACGGATCAAAAGTTATGGTCATAACGATTTCGACCGGAAAACAGGAATAGAGGCACCCATGCTGAGCGCAGTCTTGACATGCATAATGTAGAATTTTCTGCATTTTTCATCCTTGGAGGCCTTCTGGACCTCCGATTTCGATTCCTTAAAAACCTAAACGCTCAGAAAATTACAATCCATACAATACTCTAATTATCTCAAGTTAATTTACAGTTTTAATATAATTAAATCATCTAATCATTGTTTTAAGATTATGTCTAAAATCTTCGAAATTGCAACAATGGTGGATATAGGTTCAATCATCAAAGTAGAAAAAAATACATGCATATAAGACACACGAACTTCATCATATAATCACCATATAAAAACTACCATAGCATCTCAATTCAAAATTATGAATCAAAATACCAAACTCTAAGGAGGTTAAGGATTCCTCCATTCTACCCTTCTACCATACCCTTTACTTTTGGAACAAGTTCCCATCCTTACCTGATCTCCAGCAAAATTCATTGATATTCTTCTTCAACCTCAAGCTTTTACTCTCCCTCTTTGCTTATTTTTCTCCAATATCACGTACTGACGAAATCTCCCAAAAACCTAGCTTTTCTCCCAACTTTTAAAATATATAGGAATCTCCTTCTTTTACTTAATTATTATTTTTACCCAATTTAACTCTAATTTCCCATTTCTTACCACAAACTCTCCTCAAATCCTATAATTGACCCAAAATCCTATTTTCTCCAACTTCTTATTTTATCAATAATAATAAATAAAATTCTAATTATTATAATCATTTTCTAACTTACTATATCGTCTCACTGCACTCTACTATTTCCACCATACCCAAACAACACATATTCAAATAATTTATTTTAAATCACACCAACATCTAATAATTAAATAAAGCACTACAAATCATCATGAATCACCAATAATTCAAAATAAAACAATTAATAAAATTGGGGTGTTATATTATGTCTCAAATTTTTTGGAGTAAGTTATCACATTGTTGGTATTTTCCATTTCACTTTCATCATCAAAATAGATTGTGGAAAGTCCCATATTCTGCTTCCTTAAAAAGGTAGGATATTCTGTTTTAATGTGTCAAAAGCCTTATGTCACAGCATGAAAAATATCTGAGCATTCGAACACTCAAAATAACAATATAGTCGCTGCCAAAGTTTATTTTTTAAAGGGGAAAACATCTATAAAACCCTAAAAGAACAAAAACATGGTCATCACAATCAAATTCAGGTTCGGAAGTCGGTTATGCACAAGAAAGGTATTAACACCTAGTGGCATCCATTGTATTCAACTGGAACCCTTTAGTTAGTTTTGCAAATATGAGTATTAACATAAGATATTTTGATTACTTCTAATTATTACGGTGTATTTACAAAAAATATAAAAGGGAAAATTTAGTTTTTTTATTAGGGTGCTTGACGAGACGTTGAATCTCGCTATATGTATTCCCAAGTGCGATGAGGAACTCAAAGCTATGTAGTTTTGGGTGAGAATAAATTGATTTTTTTTATTATGGTGCTTGACAAGATGAGAATATTGCTCATATGTATTCTCCGATATGATGAAGAATTCAAAGCTATGTAGTTCTTTGTAGAAAATGTTTGTTGGTTGGTTGATTTTAGTGAACGATGTTTATGTCACATTCAAGCAATTAAGGTTGCTTGTTCGTCGCGCATCGGCGGAATAAAGCGTTTGCTTGTTTCATGTTGGAATGGATAAAAAATTGTTCATTTGTGAAAAAGGTTGACTAGTCGCGCTTGGCCGAAAAATATAATTTTGATTGGTTGAAGTTGTTTTTAGGTGGGCGACGTGTATTCAGAAGGCAAGCTATTACGACTTGTATCCAAATACTCAGGGACTAGGATGGATAATACGTCCAACTAATCCTTTTTCATCATATTTAATTATCAAAGAAATTTGATATGAATCGAGTCCCAGTTCCTTAAAGATGACAAGTACTCAAAAGGCAAGCTATGACGACTTGTATCCAAGTACTCGGGGACTAGGATGAATATTACGTTCAACTAATCATTTTTCATCCGCGAAGGAAAAATTGAAATTGATTGAGATTATTAAGTTTTGAGAGGATGATGAACACTCCAAAGGTAAGCTATTGCAACTTTTATCTAAATACTCGAGGACTAGGATGGGTATTACATTCAACTAATCATTTTTCATCTGATTTTATTTGCGAAAAGAATTTTTGGTTTTATTGTAAAAATAATTTGATTCTACATTGAAAATAATGACATCAAGTTTTGGGTTATATAGTATTCATTAATCAATAATCAAGATTTAATTAGTCTAAATAAATCAATAAATAATAAAAAATGAAATGAAAAAACAAAAGTTGGAAGGGGTATAAGAAGTGAAGTGGGGGGTTTGGAGAAATAACTCATCTAGGGCCCAAGTTTTAAGCCCACTAAGTAAAAAAACAAAACAAAAAATAAAAGGAAAATATTGGGCAAATTTGGATCGTCTGATGGAGATCAGATGGTTATGATCTAACCATATGATATAATAAATCTATTTTTTATAACCATCATGTGGTCATTGAAACACATGCACATGGTAAGGATAATGGGGATCCTGTACAAGGTCTCATCCACCACTTAAGCTTCAACCAACCATATTATAACACACGAAATTTATCTTAATTAAAAAAATAAAAATAAACAAATAAAATAATGGAAAGGAGAAAGCTTATTTGTATCAGAAGTGCCTTTTCATATAAAAAACACAACCAATATAAAAATCCTCCTCTTCTTCCTCCATCGTCATTCTCATTCTCTCTCTCTCTCTCTCTCTCTCTCTCTCTCTCTCTCTTACACAAAATCAATGAAACTCAAATCCTCTCTCATGAAGCCTCTATTTTCATTTTCAAACATACACTAAAACCTTCTCAAATTAACTCAAAGAAAAAAGAAATAATGAAAAGAAAAAGGGAAGGAAGCTACTGATAATAGTGGAGAGAAAAAAAGACGGTGGTGGATCTCACGACACACGGTCACAGTGAACAGAGGGGATGGCTTTCTGGAGAGGATGTGTGCGACGCGTGAGGGGTGGTGCTTCGAGGTCGTGAGGCTGAGACACATGGTCTCGGCGGTTGCGTCGATTGATTCGTGACGGTTGAGGGTGGTTCGTGACAGTGGAACTTCCTTCCTTTCCGCTCCGATTCACTCTCCTTCTCCCAACTCTTGTTTTGCATTTTTTGTTTTCGTGTAATTGATGACGAATTTTGATTTGTTGTTGTGTTGATTTTTTGTGATTGTTGTGTGTATATTTATGATTATTGATGCTTTGGGATGGAATTTTTATTGTGAATTTATTGTTGATGTTTTGCATTGGTGGTGTGTTAAGGTTAAGTATAATTAGGGTGATGAAGGTGTTATGGTGAATTGGGTAGTGTGGTTTTGATGGATGATTATCTAGGAAGGAATGTTGTTACTATGTGAATCTAGCGGAAATATACCCGAACATATCGCATGCTCAAACAAACAACTGAGTCGCCATCAAACTTTATTTATTCCCGAAGAAAGGGAAAATTTCGATAAAACCCGGGTGTCGCAACCTAAAAAAATGATGTGCGAAAAAAACAACCGGCGAAAAAGAAATGACAGAAGAGTCGCCACTGTGCGTTATTTATCCCAAAGGAGGGGAAGGAAACGCTCGAAGAAAACCTGGAGAAAGGAAAGGAAAAGACAAGGTCTCGCAACCAAATCTTGGGTTCGGAAGTCGGTTATGCGAAGGGAAGGTATTAGCACCCCTACGCATCTGTAGTACTCTATGGGATCCACTCTTGTTGTTCTTGTCTAAAAGGGTGTGTGTTTATCTAAGGTACTATTTACTAAAAGAAAGGTCAAAAGAAAATGACTCGCACGGATGTCGCATCCACTGCATACGTATCTCATCTGAGTATGGGAATCAGAGTCTTCGTAGCTCGGCTACCTATGGGTTAAAGGGGAGTGTGCTCGCTAAGACATCGTGTCTCATGCCTACGTATCTCATTTGGAATGAGAATCAGAGCAAAACGTAGTTCAGCTTACTACGGGAACAAAGGATCTCGATTGCAACTAGGGCAAGAGAAAGGGAAGGTCTCGATCGCAACGAGGGCGAGAGAAAGGGAAGGTCTCGATCGCAACGAGGGCGAGAGAAAAGAATCGCAACGAGGGCGAAAGCAAACAAGGATTAGTTGTTAGTTGTTAGTCAAAACTCGGAAAGACATCGCGTTTCGTGCCTACGTATCTCATCTGAACATGAGAATCAGAGTTGCCGTAGTTCGGCTACCTAGGGGCTAAGGATTGCCATCTGAACATGGACTTACAAAGGAGGACACCAGTTGTGTCAAAGGAGAGTGGGCAATTTGTTCACGTCCTAGCAGTAGGTGTCGCAGCTCGCTGAATCGAGTCTTAGGCAGTTACCTCTTTGCAATAGAACGGACTGACATGCCACAAGATCGGAGACGCGCGGAAGGTCTAAAAAATGGGGAAGCTCTGCCCTAGAGTTGTCATGCAATGTGGACCTATGAGTTAGGATTTACAAATGGGAACATTTACCTAATGTTAGCATGCAAAGAATGAGGAATACTACCTATGTTATCATACAAAGAAAGAGGGAATTCTACCTACGTTATCATACAAAGGGTTCTACCTAATGGGTGCTACCTAAATGGAGCAAAAATCGACGAATAGAGCAAGGAGAGGAACCATGGGTAAGGGTAGATGGCGATGCCTGAAGCAATCGACTTACAAGAGGTAGATGGCGATGCATGAAGCAATCGACTTACAAAAGGATGGATGAATACGTGTTGGTTCTGTTAAGTTTTGAGAATGATTACTCGACGTTGGATCGAGGTTTTGATCTTGTTTTGAAATGGTTATCGGATGTTTGTTTTAATTCTTGTATTAACAGATGAATAAAGAATGAAAGAATAAACATTATACAATTCATGGGAGAGGGGTACATTTCTTATGAATGGGGATTGTCCATGGCAATCAAACAATAATATATGCCTCATACACCATACAAGTAGGCAACAGTTAATCAAGCAAATCAGATATAAACAGGTATGTAATTGAATAAAAGAATCAAATAATGGAGCATTAAACAATGCATGAGAGGTATAAACATGTTAAGCAATCACACAATAGAAGCATGGATGAAAGAAACAAGTATAAAAAAATATCGGATGAATCAGACAGATGAAACTATGCACACAAAGGATCACTGAATAATTTAATCGGGAAATGATGCAAGGATCAAATAAAATCAAGATGAGAGGCCTCTAATACATGGCCTATGAGATGAACAAGGGAGGATCAAAAGATCTCTTCGATTTCCATAAGCAATCCCTAAGTCAAACATCAATCATGGAAAAGTCAACTGAAAAGTCAAGTCAACTTGAAAATTATCAAATAAATAGTAAATTAATGAAGAAAATTATGAAAAATTAAACTAACTAAGGTGGGGGTCAAGAAATCATCATCCCCCAAAAAGAATTTAAAAATAATGTGAATTATTGTATAAATTAATTGAAATAAAACAGAAGTCAAATGAAAAGTCAACCAAACAAACTAGGTCAAAAATAAATCCAAAATAAATTGAAAATGGGAAATAAAATTCCAATAAAAGGTCAAGTTGACCATGAGACATTGGTCAACCCTCATCCCAAAAATCAGAAGTTAAAAATAAATTTAAGCTATGAAAACAAAATTAATAAAAACAAGTGTGTCAAAATGAACCATTTAGAATAAACAATTAAAATGAAATATTAACATTAAATAAATATGAAAATAAAAATTAAAATAAATTAAATAAAACATTAAGAAATGTGAAAAATATTTTTTGGTATTTTTATGAATAAATAAAATATTTTTATGAATAAATAAAATATTTTTATTAATTAAAAACGAAACAGAAAATAGAATGAATAAAAATAAAGAAAATGAAAAGAGAATGTGAGTGGGCCTGACGTGTGGGGGTGCTGGAAGCAAAGCGCAAGGAAGCCCAGTCCAAATGAAATAAAACCAGCGCGTGACATTGAATTAACGTAACATTTTATTATTAAAGTTCATGTGAACATGTGCATCGATCGGTCATGTTATACTTAAGTCATAAGAAGACAAACAACATGTGCACGGCCAGGATTATATTACGCACGCGTGATCTAGCGTTTCACAGCGTGACACGTCCATCTTCTTCCCATGCCAAGCCCTAACCCCATGAAAAATGAATGAAAACGCGAAGAACAACGGGATATTTTTCCAATCTTCCAACCAAGATAACAAATGCTATAGTGCTTCGAATGACATGGTATAAAAAGCAAAGTTCTAGTATGGAACGAGTAGATCATCATGGTATCTTATTTCAATGAAAATAATGACTTGAACATAAATAAAAGTGAACAGCAAGGCACCCTCATGAACACGGATACAACAAAAATTTCACAACACAAACTCAAGCTCAATAACAATGCCTCATGGTGAGGGCTTCATAGACAAGCATGGCATATTGTTAACATGGGAAATGAGCATGGTGTTGAGCATGGTAACATGATAAGCATGGTGAACATGAAAAAAGAGTAATGGACAAGTATGAATGAGCATGAAATGAGCAAGGCCATGGAAGAGAGTAGTAAGCTTACCTAGTGGATGCAAGGTCCACTGCCTCTTGATATTGGAGAGGATGGAAGGAAAATGAGGTGCTTTAAAACTTCAAGAACTTGTGAAAATGAAATGGATTTTTTGCTTGCCTTTCTTACTTTGAGAATAGCAGCCACCACCACCTCAGATTAGGGTTTAGAAGCTTTAAATATGTGGGTCTAATGTGTCTAAGTGGGCTGAAATGTTTGGTTTCGATTCATGCAAAATGATGCAAAAAGTGAGGTGGTGAAAGCAAGTTCTAATTGTGGTAAAACTTAAGTTAATGAACAACAAAAGTACATGGTCAAATGAGGTAAAGAGTGTGTTGGTCGATTTTGTGGTCTGGCTGCAGCAGGGCATGGCTTGAAAATAAGTCCAAGAGGGTGACTTTAGGACTATGTATCTTGATGAATACATGACCAAATGACAAGGCAATGCAAACAGTAGGAAGAGTGCATGGAGCTTAACATCTTTCATGTTGAACACAAGTTGAAATGATGAGTTGAAAGAGGTGAAAAATGACCATAAAATCGTGTCTCATCATCTGCAAAATGGCTGGGCCAGTTTGGCCTAAATGCTGCCTAAAAATTCAGTTCATGATGCCAACTTTAGATGAGTGCATCTCTCAAACCAATGATCCAAATAGGATGATTCCAAAAGGATGTGAAAGAGGACATGGCAAGGTACAATTGTCATGAAGAAAGTATTTTCAAAATATGCCTTGAAATGCAAGAAATCTGGCCAAGAAGTCTTGACAAAGTTTGCAGATTTTGGACTTAGAAAATTTTCTAAGTGTCCTAAAATAATGTCTCACTTTGACCAAGCATAACTTTCTCAATTCTAATCCAAATGGAACAAACTTTATATCCATAGAAAGCTTGGAATAAGAGGAACAACTTTCATGTTGGAGAAATGTTCAAATGGAGCTTGCATCTTGATGGAAAATGGGCTTAAAGTGGGTGCAACAATCATGAAAACTTGCCCTAAATGGAAAGTCAACTATTTCCAAATTTAGTAACTTTTCCAACTCCTGATTAAATGATGAATCCATGATCCAACCTTGATCAAATTTTACATGTAGGATACCTTAGGCATGAATTTTAAGATTCCACTTTCAAAATGTCAGGAGTTGACTTTTCTGGCCCCACAGTTGACTTTTCCCAAACTATCTGATTCTCGATTCCATTGATCAATTGAAGCACCTCCGGCTCAAATAAAGAGCTAATTTTTTGTATGTAGACCCTTGTGGACATATGGAGGGCCATGGAAAAGAGTTTCACCCAAGGAATCAAAAATAGACTGATTTTATACCAAACCCTAGTTTTAGGGAAAAATGATCAGGAACTGATTGCACTGATTGCCAATGGATCTTTCTGAGATAATTGTGAACCTTCCTAGGCCAAGATGCTTCTCTAATCATGACATGAATGAGCCCCCTCTACTTCCAACCAAACATTGTCTGTTGCAGGTAACCATGAAACCCTAATTTTTGATTAAATCCAGATGCACACTCTGGGGGCTTTGAATCTTCCACTGATGAACTGAGGACCACAATAGGATACCTGGACCACCTCGAGACTTGTATATTTGGAGAATGAAGTTCAATTCTCAGTCTTGCTTTGTGTGGGCTTTTTCTGTTAAGGAGTGATCAATCAAACTCTGATTCCCAAGTCACTAATGCAGTATGCAATGAGTATGACCTAGTATGATGCTAATGAAGTGTAAAGCAAAATCCCATGTTCCTAGGGAAAAATGAAGGGTAAATTTTGGGGTATTACACCGGGGGAAAAAGATAATGGGTAAGAAAGTCGGTTATGCAAGGGGAAGGTATTAGCATCCCTCACATCCGTTGTACTCAACGGGAACCCTTTTGATTATTCTGAGCTCAAATGAGTGTTATATCTTAAGATTACTCGCGAAAGAATAAAGGAAAAAGAATGGAATAGATAAAGTGCTTGGTGAGGATTAGGGCCCTCAAGCCTACGTATCCTTATAGTGCAATAAGGAATTCAGAGCTCTGTAGTTCATAAAACTGATGGTGGGAGGTGAAAAGAAGTTGTGATAATAAATATGATTCGAACCAAAGGATTGTGTGGTTTGACTCCAAACAGGGATGAAATCTGAACCCAAGAGTAAAACTGACATTAACCAATATGTGGGTAGCTTGAAGCATTAACCACTATATGGTACGACCGAAAACAAAGAGAATTAAGTGTTTGGTTTCATAGCCAAACAACTCTTGGTTCACAAGCAGACACAAGATGGAGCTCAAAGAAATGGTGTATTTGGATCAAAGATAACAATACATCACATGAAGTGAATGAAGGTAGAAGATATTGAATGCATCATGGAGATTAATGGAGGAAAAGAGAAAAGTATCCAAAATCAAATAAATGAAGGGTTTGGTAAAAGTTATTGAATGGTATGGTTTGGAACCAAAGGTAATGGTATATTGGAATCCATAGAGGGAATGAAATTTGTACCATAGAGGGAAACAAGCATATTGGCCAAAAAAGAAGGAATACAATGTTTGTGTACAAGACAACAACTCTTGGTACAAATGCGGACTCTGATTAAGTCATCCTAAAAGTATGTATATGGAATTCCAAATAAAATTGTATTTGGTTTCAAAGGGAGGCAGTATGTCGCTGGGATGAATGATTATGATTGAAGATAGGTGATATGGATCATGAAAGACATGGATGGTGCCCTAAGCAAAAAGAAATAATTAGGATTGTGCTTGCCAAGGGCTCGAAGCCTCGTTCCTATGTGTTCCCATCGTGCAATGAGAAAGGTAGAGCATCATAATTCATGAAACTACGAAAACAAAGGAAGAAACAAAGAAGTGTCTGCCTAAGCAACTAGGACTGATAAGATAAATACAACTAAAAGAGTATGACTGCAGTGACGAACAATATAAATTATACCAAAATACAATGGTAGCATGGCAAACCATGAAGGTAAATGAACTTTGAACCAAAGAGTAATCAGGTATATTGAGCAAAAAAGAAAGAATAAAGTGTTTGTGTACAAGACAAACATCTCTTGGTTCACAAGGTGGACTCCGACTAAATCTTCCTAAAAGGATATGAATGGAATCCAAAGAAAATTTTGTTTGGTACAAGGAATAGTATATTACTATAGGGAACAAACAATTTGAAATCAAATAAGAATGGTATATTGGATCCATGAACGAATAAGCTCTGAACCAAATAGTACACAAACATATTGGCTAAAAAAGAAAGAATAAAGTGTTTGACATAGAGACAAACATCTCTTGGTTCAAAGAAAGGCATTGGTCATTGGCCCAAAAGTATACATGGAATCCAAAGGGATAAAGTATTTGACCCTCAAAAGGAGGGTATTGATTGATGAATGGGGAATTAATAAATAAGGTAGCTCACGGAGAATCTGAATCCTCGTGCCTATGTATTCTAACTATGCAATGAGAAAGTCAGGGCATTCGTAGTTCGACCCATTATGACCGGAACAAACACAATAAGAGACTGAGGCAAGAGGTATGATATATGATAATGAAAGATGAAGGAGATTTGTCAGTCATTAGATATGAACCACACTAAAGTCTATGAGTAAATGTGAATATAATGAGCAGCTGGGTCATTCAACCTGTACCTAAATATATTCAGAATGAGATAATAAAATTCTTCACTCTCATTCATTCTTTACTACTTAAGACTCGCGGCATGTGATTATAATCATAACTTTCAAGTTTCCGAAGAAGAATCCTTGTTTCTCCTCAGGATGAGAAAGACTTTGTCAATCATTTGATTCAAATTGCACTAAAGTCTATGAACAAAGGTAAATACCTTGAGCATCTGGGTCATTCGTCCCGTACCCAAAGATACCCTAGACGCATTGGGGACTTATGAATGGGTCGTAATACCCTTTGGTCTGAAAAATACTAGTGTGACTTACCAAAGAGCGATGAATTCTATGTTTCATGACTTCATCAAGACTTTCATGCAAGTCTACATCGATGATATAGTCATAAAGTCCTTGTTAAGGGATGGCCACCTTGGCCATCTTCGGAAATCCTTTCAAAGGATGAGGAAATATGGATTGAAAATAAATCCATTAAAATGTGCTTTTTGTGTTCGTGCATGGGACTTCTTGGGATTCGTGGCACATAAAAAAGGCATCGAGATAAATCAAAATAAGACGAAAGCAATTGCCAATCTCAAGTTGCCTTCGACAAAGAAATAACTCTAATCTTTGTTGGGGAAAATAAATTTCCTGAGAAGGTTCATCTCCAATTTAAGTGCAAAAACTCAATCCTTCTCACCACTACTTCGACTCAAGAAAGATAGCGATTTCATTTGGGGCAGTGAGCAACAAGAGGATTTTGACAATATTAAAGAATACCTGATGAAGCCTCCAGTTTTATTACCTCCAAGTAGAAATAAGAGCATGAATTGTACATAGTTGCATCAAATTCGACCATAGGAAGTATGTTAGCCCAAGAGGATGATAGTGGTATCGAAAGAGCCATATATTACCTTAGTCGAATCTTGATAGATGTAAAGACTAGGTATAACTTGATTGAAAAACTATGTTTGTGCCTATACTTCTCATGTACTCAACTTTAGCATTATATAAAACCTTTGAAAGTTTATGTCTACGCATATTTCAATATTATTAAGAATATGTTATCAAAGCCTATATTGCATAGTCGAATAGGAAAGTGGGCCTTAGCGCTTACCGAATATTCACTGACTTATTGTCCTTTGAAAGCAGTAAAAGGACAAATTGCCGCAAACTTAGAAGCATATGTAGGAACTAGGCCTTGGAAGTTATACTTAGACGGTTTCAAACATAAAGATGGAACCGGGGTAGGATTATTTTTCATTTCTCTAGAAAACATACCAATCAATTTCAAGTTTAAAATCGAAGAGTAGTGTTCTAACATGAGGTTGAATATGAAGCTTTGATAATGAGCCTTCAGATTCTATTGGATTTGGGGGCAAGAGACGTCGAAATAAAGGGAGATTCGGAGTTGGTGGTCAGATAATTTAAGAAATAATACAAATGCATCAAGAAAAATTTGATGTTATACTTTGTCAGAGCCAACTGTTTGCTGAAACATTTTGATCACATCTCAATCGACGACATCCCTCGACTAGAGAATCAAGAGGCCAATGACTTAGCCCAAATTGCCTTAGGATATAAGATCTCAAAGGAGAGTCTGGAAGAGCTAGTCAAGATAAAGGAAAAATTAGTATCAAAAGAGAACCCTCAAGAGACATTGTCAACGTCAAAACTTGGGGGGGGGGGGGGGTAGATGGATTTGAGGAGTCATCAAACTTAGGAAATTTTAAGTTTGATAGTCTTCTGAACTATGAAGTTTTGGCCATTGACCTAGTGTCAGATGATGATTGGAGAAAACCTATCATCGATTACTTAGGGAATCCAATAGGGGTGACCAATTGAAAAATTAAATATCAAGGACTAAGCTACGTAACCATGGGCAATGAACTGTTGAAGAAAACTCCTGAATGAATTCTCCTTAAGTGCCTTGGTGAAGTTGAAGAGTACTTGGCAATCTCCGAGGTACATAGGGGATCATGTGGTTCTCACCAGGAAGTTCACAAGATGAAGTGGTTGTTATTTCAACTAGGGGTCTATTGGCCAACCATGTTGAAGGATTGCATAAACTTATCCAAAAGGTGTCAAGAATGTCAAAAGCACTCAGGTATACAACATGATCCTGCTAGTGAGTTGCATTCGATAGTAAATCCATGGTCGTTCAAAGGATGGGATTTAGATTGGTGAAATTAAGCCTTCTTCTTTAAAAGGCCACAAATACATTTTAGTGGGAATATATTATTTCGCAAAGTGGATAAAAATCGTACCCCTGCCGAATGTCGACCAAGAGGAAGTAATTAGTTTCATTCAAAATTATATTTTATATAGGTTTGGAATACCATAAACTATTACCACAGACCAAGGATCAGTTTTTACAGGGCAAAAAATGGTAGACTTCTCCACTGAAATAGGGTTCAAGTTGTTAACTTTGACACCTTATTACGCCCAGGCTAATGGTCAGGTCGAAGCGGCGAACAAGATTTTAATTGGTTTGATAAAAAACCATGTAGGTCAGAAGCCAAGAAACTGGCACAAAACCTTAAACCAAGTGTTATGGGCATGCCGAAACTCTCTAAAAGAATAAACTAATACCACACCTTTTTGACTTGTTTAGGGACATGATGCAATGCTCCCATTCGAAGTCTATTTACACTCGGTTAGGGTCCAAAGGTAAGTTGAGATCCCTACTGAGTTATATTGGGGTATGATGTTCAACGAGTTGGTCAATTTAGATGACGAAAGGTTGGCTGCTCTAGATGTCTTAATGAGACAGAAAGAGAGAGTGGGCAAAGCTTATAACAAAAAAGTTAAGTCCAAGATGTTCAGCCTAAGGGACTTGGTGTGGAAAGTCATATTGCCCATGGATAAAAAATATAGGACATTGGGCAAGTGGTTCCCAAACTGGGAAGGGCCATTTAAAATTCTACAAGCATATACGAATAACGCATACGAAGTCGAAGAGTTGACACCTGAAGGTCGAACCCTGCAGATAAGTGGCAAGTATTTAAAACAAGGCTAAAATAGTATGTTGGTCCATGTAAGTTAGCAAAATTTTGATTTTGGTCCATGTAATTTTTTTTTGTCTGAGTCCCTACATCTCACTTTTTGTGTTGGTTTTAGTTCCTAAAATCAAAATTCGCAGGTTTCCTGTGGATTTTCCTTTGGATTTTACCTTTAGGGACTAAAACCAATACACAAGTGAGATATAGGGATTCAGACAAAAAAAATTAAAGGGACCAAAATCAAAAAATCGCTAACTTACAGGGACCAAAAGACTATTTAAGCCTTAAAACAATATAGGCATGTATTGTAGGAAATACATATAAATGCAGACTAAAATAAATAATTTCAAAATTAAGAAGGCTAAATAACAATAGCCTTAAAGTGTTGGGATGCCACAAAGGCATACTTAGAAGTTACAAGATCCAAAAAATCTGATTACAAGTAACAAAACATTTAATGGAAATAGCAAACAAAGTTAAACCCTAGAAAGGGAAAGAATTCTTGAATATGTCATATTGAAGCTTGGTTGCGTTTAGTCGACGATCGGTCTGTGAAGTTTGGAAAGCAAAGCCAACCAGTTTGACGTCAAGTGTGGTCACATTCTTTAGGTGATGGATCCAAACTTGGGTCTCTTCATCTATTTATAATTGACTGACCCCCCAGATGGCTTTCTTTTCACCTTCGGCCTCTGGCACCTTCTTTTATGAAGCTTCGATCTCCTTTTTCCAGCCAAGGATCTTAGTGTCCAAAGCAGCAGTAACTTCATTCTTCATTCAAAGTTTTTTCTCCATTTGCTTAACGCGTTGGTCAGATTTAGTGACCAGGTTCCATTCTTTCGACCTCTCATTCTCTTTGGATGTTATCTTTGTTAGGGGTGTTCATTTTAATACAAAATCTCACTTACACTCGAAGTATCAATGCTAAGAGAAAAAAGTCTTCATTGAGAGAATGTATGGACCATGAAGCACCAAGCTTTACTTTAATGCAAAAGTCTTTCAATTCAATTTACTTTTCTAGTCCAATTACTTTCGTTTACACATCATTCAACATGTTCATTTCGTTTTTTCTTTACTGCAACCGTTTGTTGTGTTTCTGTCGAGATTATAGTTTCACACTTTCAATACCACTATTTTGACCAAGTCGAAATAGAGTCCTTTCTTAAAAGAAAATCATGAGTTAGGAATTTTAGCAGTGTCCTAGGATTCACTAGTCGATCATGCATGTAACCTTTAATTAAGAGACTAGCGGTTGTTTACAAGATTTCAGCGTAAATAGGACGATAACAACCAGCAAATGCTTAAGGCTATTTTGTGTCATGTAATATGGTATTGGAGGAATCGGAAAATGGTTGTGAAGGATTGCATAATGCCAATATACTTGAATCAATACATCAACATCATAATCCAACAATATAAAAAGAGTATGTAGTTGAATCATAAAACAACGACACGAAGTAGAGTTTCCATAGACCATCGTTGGACATCGCTAAAGGAGAACTGGTGGGCACATAATACAAACGGAGTTGTGGTGAATGAGCAACAAGAAGGTTATGGGGCAGTGATAAGGGACAACAATGGAAAATGGACCAGAGGATTTTTGAAATCGATACGACGTTGTTCAATGTTGGCTGCTGAGTTATAAGGTATCCTTGAAGGGGTTACATTTTTCAATGTTTACGACAACAATGGAAGGAGCTTGATCATTCAAAAGAATTCGACACAAGCTCGAGACGAAATCATGAAGGTACCTCAAGGGAAGCAAACTGGATTGATTCTTGTTCGTCAAATCCACATAAGCCGAAGAAAATTAAAGATTATAAAGATTATAAATGCAGTACCTTTTGTAGAGAATCAAATCGCTATGCGGGCGCATGAGCTAAAATAAGAGTAAGGAGTAAGATAGACATTCAAATTTATGATTTTTGTCTTATGAAAATGTACAATGGTGAAGGACAATATTGTGTAATCTTGGATTTGGTTTAGCTCTCTATTCTAATAAAAAAATTATCCATTTTACAATTAAATAATTAATTTTAAATTTATATATATATATATATATATATATATATATATATATATATATATATATATATATATATATATATATATATATATATATATATATATATATATATATATTTGTATTTAAATACATTTGTATATATAGTATTATATAAAGAATATTTACCCATTCAGACTTACGAATATCTAACTAATTATTTAAATAAAAAAACACATCCAAATCTTAATTATCAAAATTGTTATCCATTTTAAGAATTCTCTAAGTCAACGAAAAAAAATGGTGGGGTAGAAACTAGTACACTGCACGAGGATCATGATTCATGAACAGCATTTCTCTCTCTCTCTCTCTTGTTGTATAACTAAGTTTAACTTATCTCCCTCCCACTTGCTCATCAACTTGCACAATCTGACGACGACGTACCACTGATTTATTCAAACAAACCCATGCTCAACGACATTTCTTTTCTTCTTTTTCTCATACCCTCAATTAAATAAACCCTGTGTGGCTCAACAACACCAAAATATACTACTATTATTATATGCTGCAACTTGCATGTCTTTTTCTCTCTTTGCGTAAATTATAATTTATTGTGTCATCGATGGTTCGAACTCAGCATGAGAAAAATACATTCTTCAAAACCCCAAACAAAGTCATGTTACAGCCTAATACAGCTAATTCCATATATTTCTTTCTTTCTTTCTTTTCTTTTTTTGACTAAATATTTTCTGATTCTAATTACTAATGTCTACTAGCCCTACTTGTTGTCAACAATAATCATGTTGCTTTGCAGGAGAATAAAAGTATGATGTCGCGGTTAGAATTCAAGCTCTCGCATCTTTTATTAAAGAGAAGACAGAAAGTGAAAGTAAAAACACAAACCCAACCCCATGCTGCAAGTTGCATTCAAAATCATGTCATCGTCACATTTGCCTTAACTTATGGAAAACTCAAAATTCAAAAGCTCTCAACATTTCATTTCATGTCATAGAAACTTTGTCATTCACATCAATCATGACCTCTATACCCAATGTTACAGTACAATACAACATTAAACTCGCATAAACTACCATTAATAAAAATAAAAATATATAACAACTTGATTACTAATATTATTACAAGTAAAAAATGGTAAAAGACTACAAGTTAAACAAAAACAAAAAAAGTTATCGTTGATTTGATCGAGTTAAGGCCAAATTCTCGGCGAATTTCGCGAGAGATTGAAGATTGCACCGAAGGATGGTATCAACAAAGACACAAGTATCATCAGTGGTGTTTCCCGGCGGCACGTCAACCACGTAAGACTCAACAACAACGGTGCCTGTGCGGTGGTTACCGTCGGGGTCTGAGATCGGACTAGGGTGAAGAGTGGTGACAGAACGGTAGTTAGCTAGACGGTGATCTCCGCCGATCATACTGAAACTGATGACGTGGCGTTCATCGTCGAGGACTTCAAGTCGTTCGGTGCTGACGGCGGCTGGGAGTCCGGAGATGACACGGACTTCACGGAGAGTGCCTACGTCACCGTTGCCGAGGATGACGTGGCAGCTTTTGACGAAGTGTTTGTAAGCTTGGGGATTGTCGAAGCGGCGAACGACGGACCAGACGGTGGAAACGGGAGCGGAGATTTCTTGGATGACGGCGGAGCAACACTGGTGGGGAGAGACGGCGTGGGTGTGGTAGCGAGCGACGGCGTCTGGGACGGTGGGTGCTGGGTTTGGTAACATCATGGGTGAAAATTGTTTGGTTTAATGATAACAAGTGAAGATGATGTTTTCTTTTAAGGTATGAAAATTGGAATGTGGTTTTAGGTTTTCTTGAAGAGAAAGGAGAGAAGTTAAATAAGTGAAGGTTTTTTTGAAAGGACAAAAGAGGAAAGGACAAGGTTCAGTATTTCAGTTATTGGATTTTAATTATTTGTTTATATATATAGCAAAATTTTGTGATAGTGAAGAAATGTACGGTTGAATTGAATCTTCAAAAGCTGAAAAAGGCTAGCGAATTTCATGTGGGATTGTGATATAGAGGGCCCCAACTTTTATTTATCAAGACTACAAGTTGTTAGGTAAAATTCTTCCCCCAAACATTTCAAAATTTCTTTATTTCCCAAATATCCTTTTTATTATAGAATGATTATGATTATGATTATGATTATGCAAGAACAAATTAATTTCTCCAATACTGGTTAGAAAGAGTCACGGTTCGATTGTTTTTGTGTAGGAAATGAATTCCTCTTCTTGTTTTCTTATTTTCTTGAACCTCTCTTTTAGGGTAAGCTCTTTAAATATCATTAATCACTATTATGGGCATCCATAGTCATCTATCTAACTCTTAAATTATACTATTACATTTAGTAGAGACACGCTTCAACACACTTTAAATGCATCGATGTCATACAATAATGATCTATAACAACTTGTTTGTTGACACTTTTCATAGGGTGGTCTTTGTCACGTCGAACTTTAGGGAATAGTCATAACTAAATTTATTATAATTTTCAAGGATGTACACAATCCTCCAAACATGAGACATGTAAGTGCGGGATGCTTAAGAGAAGAGTTATCCAGGTATTTCAACCATGCAACTTCTTGGGATGTATACAACTTCCCAAACATGAGGCATGTAGGGACGAGATGCTTTATGAGAGTGTTTGACCCACAAATATGCCTAACTCGTTTACGCTCTTTTGGACCATCCCAGATAAGACGGACAAGTTGCTCCATGTCTGAGTTCAGAGCCCGACCTAATAAATTATTTGGGATGTACATCGTCCCTAAAGCATGAAGCTTATATGGACAAGATACTTTAAGTGAGATAACAAAATATACATAATCTTTTATTGCTTATTGTTCTCCTATCGGAGTCGGACCTAGTTTTGTCGAGTTGACCTTGTGGGTCGAGTTGATCAAATGGTGGTGCATGTCCTTGTTATCTTATGGCGAGATCTCTTTATCTTGGCGTAGGATACTTATTGTATGACTCTTCCTTAGGTTGTCATTTCCGAAATATGGTCGAGGTCTTTTTATTTGAAAAAAATGCTAGCGAATTTCATGTGGGATTGTGATATACATATGCCTAACTTTTATCTATCATGACTACAAGTTGAGAGAATGAAATACATTTTCATTAGGTGGACTTTAAGCCTTCATCAAATAATATCAGAGCAACAAACTTTAAAGATATTGTGGCGAGTACTACTCATTTCAAATTTTTCATAGCATAAAACTAGAAGATCAGTCTAACTCTGTTTACTCAACACAGACAAGGATAAACTGATATATTATCGAAATTTAAATACTTAGAAAAACACAATCAAAATCAATTAATAATATTAGCGATTGTCGAAGACAATGAGACTTTGTCATTAATTGACCATAAAACACCATGATCAGACATAGACATTTATAACACACACAAGAGAAGATGGTCGGACAATAAAAAAAGGATAGACGACTGAGCTTTGTTAGAACAAGATTTGGTTCTGCATCTATACCTTGAGTTTTGATGATAACAATGTTATATTTGTGTGAGAATTTTTTTGATACCCTAATGGTTTGTTATTGTGTAGCTTTAACAACCAATTATGATTCTGAGTATATGACGTGTAACATCATCAATTTCTGAACAATGAGTTCCAAATCCGCTTATGCGTCAATTATTAGAAGTTTTGAAAGATATTCAATGTTGCTGCTGCAATGATCTTTCTGCTTCTATGTTGATTTACTCCTGGGAAGCTTCTGAGAAAATGCTATGTTGTTGCTGCAACATTCTCTCAGTTCGTGCTTCTGGACGTGACTCTGATCTCCAAAGCTTCTGAAGAATGACAAGCTTCTGAAGTTATGTTACGTAGTTGAAGATTCTGAAGATCTCAAGCCAAACGATTGAGATTATCAAGGTTCTGACAGTAGATTCTGAAGACTCTGAATATTCTGAAGATACTGAAGATCTCAAGCCAGACTACCGACGTTGTCAAGGTTCTGACCAAAGATTCTAAAGTTTCTGAATCCAGCTTTATGTTTCTTCATTTTATGCTTCATCAATTTTCATCAAAAGCCAATGAACTTGAAGATAAGATCAAATGGGAACGTGATCAAATAGTATATAGTACAAATCGAATATCATTTCCACTACATGATTTCATGGGTAAAAGACAGTACTATACATCACACATGTCACTGATTTTGTGGGTGAATGACAGTACGCAGTATCATTCCTTTCACCATCCAACAGTGGAAAGCCTCTCTATGAGCTTTCCCCATTTTCCCTCCAATGATCTTTTTCATATGCTATACAAGTGAGACTTGGAGACTTGAAGAAAGACGTCGGTGATACAACATTTTGACAAGTTTGTTTCTTTGTAAAAAGTTATCATTCTTTTGTACACGATTTTTCTTTAAGTGTTTGTTTATCATTTGTATAAAATTTGCTTGTATAGAAGCAACTTGTAGCACATAAAATATTATTCAAACTGTTTGTTTGATTCCTTAAGGAGGTTATCCTTGATAAGACAGAGAAAGTTATTCTTTGTGAGTCCATAAGGAAACTAGGGTATAGTTGAATCCTTGAGAAGACAAAGAAGGTTATTCTTTGTGATTATTATAATATGTTGATTATAGTGAATTAAGTCATTGTGTATAAGGCAAAATCACCTTGGCGGGTGGACTGGAGTAGCTTTGAGTTTCACGCGAACCAGAATAAAAATACTTGTGTTTTTATCTTTTTTTCATTAACTTGTTAGAGGTGTTCTTGAGTTGGTAAAAAGTTTTTGTTTTTGTAAAACCCAATTCAAACCCCCATTTCTTGTGTTTTTCACACCTTCAATTTGTATCAGAGCTCTAGTTTTGATTGTGATAAAAGTTTTCTCAATGTTTCACCATGTTCACTATCGATCCAGTTTGTGTGAGAAATAATGGTCGCTGCTAACGCTGCTAGCGTTATTAACAATAATGAAAGAAATCACTACAGTGCAAAACCACCAATCTTTGATGGTGAGAAATTTGATTATTGGAAAGATAGAATAGAAAGATTCTTTCTTGGTTACGATGTTGATATTTGGGATCTTGTAGTTGATGGTTATGTTCACCCAATTAATGTTGAAGGAAATAATATAGCAAGAAGTGCTATGACTGATCAACAGAAGAAAGATTTCAAAAATCATCATAAGGACATAACTATATTGCTAAATGCTATCTCTTATACTGAGTATGAGAAGATAACAAACAAAGATTCTTCCAAATCCATTTTTGACTCTCTGAGGATGACTCATGAGGGGAATGCTCAAGTAAAGGAGACAAAGGCCTTTGCCTTAATCCAGAAGTACAAAGCATTCAAAATGGAATATGATGAAACAGTTGAGACAATGTTCTCAAGGTTTCAGATGCTTGTTGCAGAACTGGAAGTTCTGGACAAAGAATACTCTACAACTGACCATATCAAGAAGATTATCAGAAGTCTTCCCAAAAAATGGAGACCTATGGTAACTGCTTTAAAGATGGCAAAGGATCTAAACAGTATCAGTCTTGAAGAACTTGTTAGTTCTTTAAGAAGCCAAGAGATTGAGCTCGAGGAAGATGAACCTCATAAGCAAGGTAGATCTGTTGCTCTAAAGTCTAAGTCTGAGAAGATAAGAGCTTATAAAGATGAGGAAGAATCAGAAGGATCTGATGAAGACTCGGAAGATGATGATGAGTTGTCTCTAATTTCAAAGAGAGTCAACAGACTCTGGAAGCACAGGCAAAATGGTCAAGGAAAGTTCAGAGGATCTAGAAGGATTGTTGGTCATTTTAATTCTTCGTCTAGAAAGAAGAAGCAAGGTTCTGGAAAAGAAGTTATCTGCTTTGAATGCAAGGAGCCAACCCACTACAAAAATGATTGTCCTAAGTTGAAAAGGACAGAAGGCCTAAGAATAATTTTTCTAAAGGAAATAAGGGGATGATGACTACATGGGATGACTCAGAATCCAAAGAAGAAGATTCTGATGAAGAAAAAACCAACATTATATTGATGGCAACTACAGATGATCCTGAAGGTTCTGAAAAACCAGAAGAAAAGGTATTATCAGAATCAGAATCTGACTCTGATTCTGAAGAGGTATTTTCTAACCTATCTTGTTCTGATCTTGAATCATGTCTCTCTAAAATGCTGGAAAAGTACCAGAGTCTTCAAAGTAAATACAAGGACCTTAAACAAGTCCAAGTAGTTGCTTCTGAAACTCGTAGTGAGCTTGAGAAAGACATTTCCTTTCTAAATGAAAAAATATTTTCTTTAGAAAGTAACAACTCTTCTTTAAAAAGAAAATTTTCAAAACTAGAGGAAAATTTCTAGTTCCAAGGTTGACCATTTTTACTAATTCCTCGTGTGGTTTTATGGCCTTTGACTCTTGCTTGAGTAGTCACGTTAACTCTTCAGGGAGCTCGTAATCTTCATCACTGTCTTCGTCAGCGTGATTAGTCGGATTGTCGAAGTCATGTGGGACCATAGCAGAGCCATTATTGGTGGTAACCGAGGGTAATCAACACGATTTAGGATTCATGCCTTTACTTGTATGAAAGGAATACAATGTTTTGAAAAACTTTAAAGAAAAAGAAAAAACATTTTCATTTTTTTTTATTTTAGTGAAAAGATAAAATAAATGAAAGACAGGGATCACAGATTTGAATGCAAAACGTGGTGATTTTCATTAATTGATATAAAAAAGGGAAATTCAACGAAGGCCATACAAATGATTCTCCCATGCCTTGGGCACAAGATGGGTTCTTTGATTTTTCAAGGAAAAAAACAAGGAAATTACTTCTCCAACATTGTTACTTCAGGTAGTTCCAACATGGTCCAGTTGTTTGCTCTTATTCCTTCAGTCTTCTTGTAGATCAACCATTCCTCTTCAACTTCATCATCCTCTCCCAAGGCACAAATATGGCCATCTACAAGGTTCTCGGTGCTTGAGAAGAAATATGATAAGGGGAGCACTTATCCCTTTACAGCCATCGACATTGTCTTCTTCAAGTCTTGGGAATTGTATCTCAATCCAGAGCGATCCTTGTTGGTCGGTAGTTCTAGCATCCTTACCCATCCTATAGGGTGTCCATTATTTATGATAGTAATAACATCTTTTAGGGAGGCCATTGGAAATTCAACATTTTTCACTTCCCCTACATGGCCAACCATTTCAACATTAACAATCTCAAAAGATTGAAGTGGGATTTCCTTCAACTCCCCCTCTCCTTCCATATATCGGAATGACGCTAAGTGACTCATCATGATGTCTTCTTCTCCCTCTATAATTACCAGTTTGTTGTTTCTCAAAAACTTCAGCCTTTGATGAAGCATTGAAGTAACGGCTCTGACCTAATGTATCCATGGTCTCCCAAGTAAACAACTGTAAGTTGGGTGTATGTCCACCACGAAGAAGGCGATGAAGAAAGTATGGGGGCCGATTTTGATGGGAAGATCTACTTCACCAATTATTGTTCGCCTTGACCCATCAAATGCCCTTACCACTAGCTCACTTGGCTTCATCACAAGTCCCTCAATAGTCAATTTTGAAAGATAACTCTTGGGCATCACGTTGAGAGACGAGTCGGTATCTACCAAGACCCTTGACAACACAGTGTCTACACACTGAATATAGATATGCAATGCCTTATTATGGTTCCTTCCCTTGGTGGGGATCTCTTCATCACTGAATACCAGGCTCAAACTGGTGGTTATGTTATTGACCACCCCTTCAAATTGGCAAATAAAGATCTCTTGCAGCACGTGGGAAGCTTTCAGAAATTTGACCAAGGCATCACGATTTGCTTCGGAGCATAAACCCAAGATAACATGGAGATCTTAGATGGAGTTTTGTTGAGCTAATTAGCCACTTTGTAGTCACTTCTCCTTATGATGCGCAAGAATCCGTCTACCTCATTGGCTGGTAGAGAATCTTGCCTTTGTTGGGCGTTCTCGATCTGTTTCCCTTTGTCTTGGATCGAAGGACCGCTATTGTCAACTTGGAGAGATTTGGGAGAAAAGATTCTACCGCTTCGAGTGACCCCACCGATACCGGATATGCTCACTATTGGTTTGTCAGACGTCATATGCTTCTCTTGCATTCTCTTCCTATGGATATAGACTACAAAGTCGTACACCCACAAAACAACCTTTATGTCATTTTAGGGAAACAACGTTCGAACTGTTATCACTATAGGAGTAATGTGAGCTACAAAGAAGGTCATCTGAGAAAGATTGTATGGTATCTGTAAAGGTATAACTTCATCATACGTTATTTCGATAGTGGATACTTCTTCAATCGTGGAAGGACGATTTATCAACAAAATCCCTTGGTCCACTAGTTTCTAAATGGTGGATTTTAAAATTCCGCATTGTTATGGGTCAATCAAACACTATTCACAGGTTGTAATACAAACAGGAAATGCATTATTTTTCATCAACACGTTCTTTATCTCGATGAGTGGAGTTTTCAGTTCATCGACAGAGGTTAACCCTCTTCTTCCATTGTCCATCTCTACCATGTTCACGTCGACTTGTTGTGAGGAGGCATGGGATTATTGTTTACATTTGGGCCGTTAGGCGCAAATTTAATTTCCTTAGAGTCGATTAAATCTTGCACCTTATACTTCAGGGCCTTACTGTTTTCTAAGGAATGGTCAGGAGCACCAGAGTGGAACTCGCATCGGGAATTCACATTGTAATTGGAAGGAAGAACCATTGAAGGTGGCCCTAACTCCCTTAATTGTAATAGGGATCCTCGTAACAGATATGGTAGGATGTGACTATATGGTATAGAATTTGGATCGAAACTTCTCTCGGGTCTTCTTTGTCTTTGTTGTTATTGCTACTGATAACGTGGTTGTTGTTGTTGAGGATGATATCGTTATTGTTGTTGTTGAGGTTGTTGTTGGTAACATTGTTGTTGTTGTTGAATTGGAATTGTGAAAGGTTGTTGTTGTTGTTGTTGTTGTTGTTGGACTGACGCTATGGAGGCCACTTGCTGATATGGGACACGGTATGTCGGGGCTCTTATTCTGATCACTACGGTAGCATTTATTTCTCCTTCCCCTTTCTTCCCATACGCGAAAAAGGGTTTCTTGAAAACACTAGTGGTGCTTGCGGAATTATGTATTTTTCCCATCTTTATCATATTTTCAATTCTCTCGCCGACAAAAACCAAGTCGGAAAAGCCTGAGGATGTACTCCCTACCATCTTATCTAAATATAGGCCTTACAGGTTTCCCATGAACATATCTACCAACTCGTGTTCAAGCAAAGGAGATTGTACTCTAGCTGCTAGCTCTCTTCACCTTTGAGTGTATTCCTTGAAAGTTTCTTTGGACTTTTGCATCAAATTTTGCAACTGTGTGTGATTAGGCGCCATATCAGAATTATACTGATAATGCTTGAGGAATGCTTCAACCATTTCTCTCCATGTGTGGATGTGGGTACCTTCTAGCTGCATGTACCTACCCAATGATGCTCCACTCAACGAATCTTGAAATAAGTTCATAAGGAGTTGATCATCGTCAGAATAGGCGCCCATCTTACGATAGTAGGCTCGAGTGTGCATTCTTGAATCACTAGCTCCTTTGTATTTTTCAAAGTCAGGGACCTTGAATTTAGTGGGGATAACCACGCCAGGAACTAGGCATATCTCGGCAGCATCAAGGCCTAAAATGTCGGTACTTTCCATCGCTCTCAGCTTTTCTTTGATGGCTTTAACTTTCTCCCCCACCTCATTGGTTGGAGGACCAAAAGCTTTGTACATGGAGGCATCCCTTGGGCTGAAGAAAGTGTCTTGTTGGTCATCTATCTCAATAACATGAGGATGGAGAACAACCGGAGGGACACTTCCGGGTGCACCTATTGGAATATGAACTGAAGGGTTTCCTTGAGGAAGAGGTACTGGATTCTCTACGACAGGAGGATTAGGAAGGGATTGGTAGCGTGAGCATGCTGATTCATCTTCTCTTGCATTTTGGCCATTATTTCTTGACCTCGGGCGACTGCTTGAATTCTTTCCATTAGTTGCCCCATTTGGGATCTTACTTGAGACACCTCTTCACGAAGCGAAGCTTTATTCTATTCTAGTTAATCCATAATTTCTTGCTGATGTCGGCGTGTGTTATACTAGTGTCAGGAAGTCAGTTTGGAGGCATCATTTTCTGATCAGAAAAAAGGGTGGACAATGAGTTTTTGTTTTATGTTTTTGTTTGAAAATGCGAATGATGCATGAATGATTTTTTTTATTAATGCAAAGCTATTTAGTTATTCATGTTGTCTTATTGCAAGAAATACTTAACAATTTATGTTTGCAATCAAGAATAAAAGAAAACACATAGAGTGAATCGCAAAAGCTTCATTTGTCCTTTGAAGATAATCATATAAATTAAAAATACATGGGAATTGCAAAATACAAGTGGTTGAGACAAATAAGAAAACTAAATGTAAACCCTAAAAGTGACCCCTTGAGACTTGTAGAGAGCCTTAATATCGGTGATGAGTTTGGCCATCGTCCTCTTGCAGAATTTGACGAAATGGTAGACCTTTTCGGAGGTGTTTTTCGGGCACATGATTAAATCAGCCTCTTTTAACTTATCAGGAAAGTCTTAGAGAGCACAATTAGTTAGCACTGTCATTTTAGCATATTTGTCCCTCCATTCGTTGTAGAGGGTTTGGAGGTTATGAATGATTTCATCCCTTTGAGCGATTGAAGCTTCAGCTCCATGGCATCTCTCCTCCAAATATATGCACTCGTTTTGCAACTCCATGTATGCTTCATCGTAGATTCCCATCTTCATATTCTTGATTTTCTCGCAAGCTCGTCCAAGGTTGAACTGCTCGCGCAAGAAGCTTTGGTGAATCTTCTCCCTCTCTAGTTGTTCCTTAGCCAAGAGATCCTTGCACTCTTTTAGAGTGGTCATAGCTCGAGGATTTGGGCTTCGTAATCCTTCATATTCTATTTCTTCATATCATTATACCTCTCAACGGTCTTCTCAAGGTCCCTAATAGTTCGGTACGCTTGATCCAACTTGTCGTTGTGAGTTTCTAGCTCAAAATTGGCTCCTAGTAGAGCATCATCAACCCAATTTTTTTTCCTTCGACTTCCCTGAGTCTCTTCTTGCTGACCGTGAACTTCTCACAGTCTTGCTTACCCTTGTCTTCCAAGGTATGGTTACGTTCCTTGGCACGGTTGAGTTGGACTCGTAATTGAGTGTTTTCCAACTTAAGATCTATGATTTTGTCGGTAAGCTTCTCCAGGTCTTCTTGCAATATGGGCTCGTGTTTGGGCACCAAAGAAAATGAAGAAGGATAAAAAAGGAAAGGCATCTTGACCACCCTAGCCCTCTCTTTTACCCACACAAAGCAGGGTTCCTTGGCTAGGATATTCTTCTTGCCCCACTCTTGGTCAATCCGGATTATGCATGTCCAAGATCTTCGCACTATCTTCACGTTTGAATCGAGTGGATCCACAATATTGACGATGAAAGGTATAAGGTCTCGCTCCTCAGGAGGACTCAACAAGGTGTATCCCAACTGTCTTTTGAGTAAAGCGGGGTTGTAGTTGATACAACCTTGCGTTTCTATTAAGGGGACATTCGGGAACCCACCATATCTTGCAATGATATCCTTTGATTCCCATTCTCTCTTGTACCAAAGAATTGAACTAGCGCAGAAAGATGTGAACTTTGGGGGCCACGACAGGTTGCTATAAGCAAAGGGTCCACATTGAGGCATATGATCCCTCATCCATAAGTGCAACAGGGGAGCACAACAGAGAAAGGTCCCTCCTTTCTTCGCATGCCTTGTATGGAAGGTATGATAGAAGTCGGCGAGCCGAAATGGCATCGAGTTTTTGTCTAAGAAGACTTCCACCGCCAAGTGATCCACGAATTTGTCTATGTTAGGGAATAGAAAAATTCCATGAATCATAAGTGCTAATGTTGTGCTACACAACTCTAGTCGTTCTTCCTTAATCATATCCCAAGCATGGGCTTTGAGGAATTTCTGAGTTAAACCCTTGATAGTACCTTTAGATCCCCAACTAGCCACTAGATTATTGGCATTGATACCCAAGACAGTAGAGAGTTCGGTCAAGAAAAATCCCTCATGACAAAGTCTGAGGTTTAATAATGACCGCTTTTCAAACCAAGGTTCTCACTTTGTATGATATAGGGCTTTTGAGAAATTGGGTGTAAGACAATGTCCTTAGAGTTATAGACTCCCTTGACTGTTCGTCGCTTATGTCAATTTACTTTCCAGGTGACAACTCCATCAAGGAAATCTACTATAAGTGAGATTTTCGTATCGAACCTCACGAGGAAAGCTCCTCGGGGACCTATACTACGCGACCATCGGTCTAGGTCGACCAAGGTTAAATGTTCTAAAAAGGGTGTCTTAGGGTCACATACTCTAATAAAAGTAAGGATGCTTACGCCGAAAGTACGACGATCATCAGTCCCCTTAAGAGAGTCTACCACTAAGTGAGATTCTCGTACAACCCTACACGAGGAAAGCTCCCCGGGGACCGATAAAACTCAACCTCTCTTATCTCAAGTAAGCTCTCAAACTTGGGTGGAGAGTCTTTCACACAATGTTTTTCATTGCAATTGTAAGACCCCAGTTTTGACCCTAAGATCCCTCATGCTATCTCATTATATGCATTAGCCTTGGGATCATACCTTGGCATCCTCCTTACCCCTCACTCATTAGGTTTGCATTGGGAGAGATCACCAAGCACCATGTGATGGTATCACACTTTGTATTTTATCATCTTTACTAACCAAAATACCAAAAATATGTCTTTGCATTTGTCTAACTCTTTTGTAGGAAGGGCACAAGATCACCTTTGACCCATCAAGATCATATCTAGGGTTTAAGACCCTCATGGCTAAGAGCTCAATCAATAATTGGTATACAATGGCTTTAGACATCATATATGAGTCCCTATGATCTTCACATGTTATTTTGATCATCAAATCATCAAGAGTTTGGAATTGGTTTGCCTTGGAAACCCTAGTTTAACTGGGTGTCTTGTGTAACTTCTTCAACAAGCTTCTTCAACAATTGATCAAATATTTCAATGTATACTTCAAATTCCATCATCTTATGCATATATGATCTCCCATGATTCCCAAAAGTCAATAGAATTACAAGCTAGCAAGATAGTTGATGGTGGTTGACCAGAGGATTTCATCTGATCAAAACTGGGGTCCCCTAGACCCTATCTCCTACAATTTTTATCATATGAAAATGATTCCATGAGAAAATTTACTCTAAATGACATTCCAAACAAATTTCATGTTGAGTTATAGAGCAAGGTTTGCTTGGAAATTTATTTTTTATATTGAAAGATTATAGGTCATTTTGTCTAAACCCTAATTTGGAGGTCAACTTCCCAAGGCCATAACTTGCTCAATTTTTATGAGATGAAACATTTCCAAGTTTCGCAATCAAATTAGAGGTGCCTAATTCAACTTTTATTTTTGGAGGAAGAGCTAATCAAACTTTTATGAGCATGTGATATGAGGATACATTATAGGTCATTTTAGACCAATACCATTGAACAAGTGATTTTCCTAAACTTCAAAAATGCATAACTCATTCATTTTAAATCCAAATGAGGTCAAATTTGTGACCATTTTTTAAGGCTTTGAAATATTTACAACTTTGATGAATACACTTTTCTCATTTGAAGCTCACACCAAAATTTAGCCAAGGGGGAATAAGTGAGCATATGGCTTGACACTTAGAATTTTTTTTGATATGTTAAAATTTCCAAACTTCCACCTCAAAATTCACCATGATACAAGTTTCAAATGGAAAAGTGTTCAACATAACAGTTATTCCTCTTAATCTAACCTTTCCAAAAAGTCCAATCTCATCCATTTTGGACAAGATTTGAATGGTCTGCGCATGGCTTGAACATGGCATCATCATTTGACAAAATCAAAACTTCAAACAACTGTGTACATCTTCCTTGCATTCCAAGTTGATTTCAAACTCATTCACACTTGATTATGGACCTAAAGGAGTGATTTCATGCGCTTGTACACGCCCATGCAAGCGTGCATCATCCATTGCCAAATTTGGTAGTTCAATTTGAAGGTGCAAATAACATGTGATTCAACTATAAATAGAAGCCTCTAGGTTCAGAATTAGGGATCCCTTCACGCCAGCTTTGCTCCAAGATCCCAAACCCTTCCATTTGAAAGGATAAACTTAGAATTTTCTTTGAAAATTGAGTTTGAATCTCACTGTTTTGAGATTCAAAACTCCAGGGATCCAAAGCCTTTAGTTGATTCTAGTCTACTTTTGCAAGCTTACTGAGGGAGATCAAGCACGAATCAAAGCAAGAGCAAGGAAATCCTGACCTGCATTGAAGGTAATTTCCAGAAAATTTCATCTCTTCGATTCTCACTCATGTCTCCATAATTCTCTTGGTTCTTTGGTTGTCTGAAGTCCTACCAATGTAGGCAAGAAGATTGAGTTGCTTTGAGGTCAAATCGAAGCAACTCAGATCATACACCTCAAATTTCAACTTCATGTATCTCTCAATATACTTGGAGTTAGGATAAATTGAGGTCAGATTCGTGCCCAATGCCATTTTTACTTCAAAATCATGTCCTTCTTTTTTATTTTAGTGATAGTTATGACTGGACCAGTTCGGCGAGGCTCGTCTGAGAAGGTGACCGGAGGTTTGCTCCGGTGGTGAGTTGGCAAGGTCTAGAGCCACATGATCTATTCAAATTGTTTTAATCACGAGCGTTGGTTTTTGAAATTCTTGTATCAGATATGAGATGTTGAAGGTAATGTCACGACACTAATATCTGAACAATATAAACAGGATAAAAGATAAATAAACAATAGTACAAGTGACACAAGCAATTGTTAACCCAGTTCGGTGCAAACTCACCTACGTCTGGGGGCTACCAAGCCAGGAAGGAAATCCACTAAACAGAATTAGTTCAAAAACTCTCAGTAAACAACTTCAAGTTACAGTCTTTTCACCTAATCTCTACCCGTGTGACTTCTATCTAAGAACTGTTAGATAAGAGACACTACTCACTCCCCCTCAATCACAACAGTGATGTAAAAACAAATATAACAAAGAAAGAAGACACTCTTCAAGAACACATACTTGATCTTGCTTAAAAGCTTCAACGAAGTAAACACACACTCATGCTTCAAAGCTTAGAATGGACAAATTACAACACAAAAGTCAGTCCAATTCAATTATCAATAGGATGAATGAATGGATCACAATACACAAGCTCACACAATACTAAAATCCTTATTCTCTCTCACGATTTTGTTCGTTCAGTTGTGTATTAAAACCAGGTTTTCCATGCCCTTTAAATAGAAGCTTTTGAATGGGCTTGGACATCATAAACCCTAAATCTATTTTCCTTTCATATCTCCTTATTCATGACAGCTGATCATATCTTATTGGAAAATCAATCTGGTTTTAATTACAGCTTGAATGGCGCGTTCAATCTCCACATCAATCACACACAGATTTGTATCAAAAGCACAATCATAAAATACTTAACATTCAGACTGAATGTTCTGTATACACATGTCTTGACATCGGGTCTGACATCTCAGCTAAATCCTACACAACCATATTTAAACACCCTGCAGGAAACTGATATCTCATGTCAAGACAACACTCGTGACAACTTGTGATAACTCTAGGTTTTACCAAAATTGATGCCAACACATAGAACCAACAAACTCCCCCTTTGGTAAATTTTGGCTAAAACATACATCAGATCATACGTTTCACAAGAAAATAGTCACAGTATCAGTTCAGCAGCAGAAGTAATCAAACACACATTACTAGCAAAAATAGCAACTAGTAAACACATATTAAACACACATGCGTTTATGCTCAGAACACACCACTTCCCCCTCCAGCTAGCACTAGTCTGCTCACCACAAACAAAACACTTCCCCTTCTAACATCACCTGTAACATATAATACCTCCCCATCTAACATCACCTGTAACATCATCTATACAAAATACCTCCCCATCTAACATCACCTTCAACATCACCTGTAACATCATCTATAACATATAGTATAGCATATCTACTTTAGCTACTTCTCCCCTTTTTTAGCCAAAAGAGACCAAAGAGACAAAATAAATGCTTATTCAGTCAAACAAATAGAATGTCAAAGCAGAATGTTAAGTGTTACAGATCCAAGAACATACACAGCTTTATACAAGCTAAGATAAAATCCATCAATCCAGAAAAATACATATCACAGCAGCAGAACATAACTGCAAAAAAAACCAGAACATCCATCACAACAAAAAGAGAAAACAAAACACCATCAGAAGAGTGGGGGACAACTTCAACAAGAAGCTAGTCAGAGGAGCTTGAGCTTGTATCTTCATCAGCATCAGAAACAAAATTGCCACTTGATTCATCTTTAGTTGCAGACCTCTCACTAGAGGTTTGGGCTTCAGCTTCCTTGTCCTGTCCAATATTCTCACTTTTAGCTTGCTCCAAGCTTGCAATCAGAGCCTCCAACGCTTCTTTCCTGGTTGTTGCTACCCTTATCCCTGTATCCAACTCTTTACAAGTTTCCTTCAGCTCAGCAATAAGACCACCTTTTGAGGCTGGCTTTTTCACAGCAGATGTCATGACAATGTCTTCGACATGACTGCCTTCAAACAATTTGTAGTGTACTGATAGAGGAGGCTTTCTTCTACTTGGAAGGTCATTGGTACTCAGAATTCCAGGGTGTTGACTCAGGATAATCCCACAAATCATTGAGGGAAAAGCTATAGGCATCTTTACTGCATTTGTAGAAGCATGTTTGACAATTTGTTCAAACATAAATCTACCATAATCAAATTTCAGCTTGGTTCCAACAGCAAAGATAAATTTTCCAAGGGCATTTGAAATTGTGGAAATGTGGTTGGTAGGTACCCAATTTGCAGACCCTATCTTATGCAATATGGCATACTTAACAGTCAGCTCCCCAACAGGGAGGTGCTTTTTACTAGGCCACTCCTTCACCTGTCTTGCTGTAATTTCCCTATAGACCTCATTGTCTGTGGCTTCCAGTTCACATGCACCTTCTGTACCTCTTCCTAGAAACTTGTTAATCACAGTGGGAGAAAATGTGATACACTTCCCTCTCACAAAAACTTTACAAAATTCCTTGCTGTTTTTATCAGCAATATCTTCAGGAATGTTGACAATAAATTCCTTAACTAATCCTTCATAACATTGAGATAACCCAGCTACAGTCTTCATTAACCCAACATTTTTAATTAGGTCCATGACCTCTTTGACCTTAACCGCATCCTTGCCTAACTCTCTCTCTCTACAACCACCGTTCTTTGGATCACAAACTTCTATTTTGCAGCTCCATCTTCAAGATGGAAAGAGATATTGTCCAAATGTACAACAACAACTTTCACAGGGGACTTCCTCATAGTTGTCCTCTTCACAGGTGAGATGTCAGGGACATCTTCTTCAACATCTTCGTCAGACTCAGAAACTTCTCTCACCTTCCTCTTTTTCACATCAACTTTGCTCCAGGATTTTGAGGGACCTACACCAGTAGTCTTCTTAGCAGTTTTGGCTGACATCATTTCAGCCACAGACCTACCTTTTCTAGTCTTTATTTGCTTAGCCACACTAGGCTTTAAGTGGTGAAGTAAGATATCATCTTGATCATCCGACCTATCATCCTCTAGGTCAATCACATTGGCAGTTGCAGAATCATGCTTCTCAGAATGTAAAGCATTGGCAGTTGTAGATGCCACAGATTTTTTACCAGACACAGTTTGCCCTAAATAGCACAAACCTTCAGCAACCATATCCTCTTCAGATCTAGAGGAATCCTCATCCTTCTCACTATGAGGTTCAACCTCAGGAGAGGGGTCCCTTCTTGATAGAGGAGTAGAAACTCCCTTCACAGAATATCCTTCATTGAGGATTCTAGTGACTAGGTTTCTTATGACACAGTCAGTGTGGTGCATGTCGTCCTTAGAACTAGTGGTATGAGTAGAGCTAGAAGGGATACTAGAGTTGTTACCTTGAGTGGGGCATGCACAAGCAGATGCATCCATGGGATGGTTTGAGTTAGGAGCTTCGCCTGGAATAACAGAGAGAGGAATCACATCCAAAATCTCTTCATCAAGAAAGTCCATTAAAGGCGTTCTATCCCTGCGACTAGGCTTAGTAGTTTTTGAACCAGATGGTGTTTGATGTTGTGGCATCTTGTTGTTTTTGTGGAAAGGTTTCAGTTTCCCTAGCAGAGGAGTTTGAGGAATACGCAGGGAGTTGGAAATGTTTGAGTAGAGGTTACGTGTGAAAAAGTAATAGATGGTATTTCCTATACTAGGTGATGATTTACCATAAATGGGGTGCTTTATTTTAAGTAAGCAGACAATAATTTGATTACCTTTTCCATTCCAAATTAATTGCTACAAATTCTCATAAACACAAATCCCTAATTTCCTTCTTAGAAATTCAAATTGATTTGCATCCAAGGCCTTTGCAAAAATATCAGCTAACTGCATTTCAGTAGCAACATGTTCCAGGGCTATAATTTTATGTGACTCACCTTTGGTTCAGCTTGATATCTAGCACATACACCTACAGCAAAGGCAATATCAGGTCTGCTTGCTATGAGATATAGCAGACTCCCTATCATACTTTTGTAGAGACTTTGATCCACACTAACACCATTTTCATCTTTAGAGACTTTCAGATGAGTAGGAGCAGGTGTCCTTTTGTGACTTGCATTCTCCATGCCAAACTTCTTAACAATATTTTTGGCATATTTGCTTTGAGATAGAAAGATAGAATCTTCCATCTGCTTGACTTGTAGCCCAAGAAAATAGGTTAGTTCTCCAACAAGGCTCATTTCAAATTCAGACTGCATTTGTTTAACAAAATGTTCAACCATCTTATTAGACATCCCACCAAACACAATATCATCCACTATATCTGAGCCACCATGAGTTTTCCTCCTTCATTTTTGACAAATAAGGTCTTATCAATGCCTCCCTTCCTGTATCCATTGTCAATGAGAAACACTGTGAGTCTATCATACCAAGCCCTATGAGCTTGTTTTAACCCATAGAGGGCTTTCCTCAACTTATACACATGCTTTGGAAGATTTGGGTTTGTAAACCCTTTAGGTTGTTCAACATACACTTCCTCATTTAAGTAACCATTCAAGAAGGCACTTTTTAGATCCATTTGGAACAGTTTAAACTTCAGAATACATGCTACTCCGAGCAGTAGTCTAATGGACTCCAGGTGAGCTACAGGGGCAAATGTTTCATCAAAGTCAACTCCTTCAACTTGAGTGTATCCTTGTGCTACCAATCTTGCTTTATTTTTATTAACCACCCCTTGTTCATCAGATTTATTCTTGTAAACCCACTTTGTTCCAATAACATTTATTCCTTCAAGGTTGGAACCAATTCTCATACTTCATTTCTCTTGAATTGGCCTATCTCTTTCTGCATGGCATTGATCCAGAATTCATCAGTTAAGGCTTCTTTGACATTTTTGGGCTCAATCTTGGACACAAAACAACCATGTGAGATCACTTCCCTTGATCTAGTGGTGACCCCTTTATTTGGGTCTCCTATAATGAGATCTTTCGGATGATCCTTCTGAATTATGATAGAGGGTCCCTTATTAAATTTATCAGCTTCAGGTTCAGCTTGAGTGGGTTCACTCTCATTACTTTTGTCTAGGAGATCAGCTGGGGCATCATTAAGAGATGTCTCAACATCGTCTGTGACATCAGTCTGTTGATCATCAATAACAACATTGATAGATTCCATCATTACTTTTGTTCTGGAATTAAAGACCCTAAATGCTCTGCTATTTGTTGAGTAACCCAAAAATATTCCTTCATCACTCTTGGGATCCATCTTCCTTTTTTGTTCACGATCAGTCAGGATATAACATTTACTACCAAACACATGGAAGTATTTGACAGTAGGTCGTCTTCCTTTCCAGACTTCATATAAAGTAGTTGGAGTCCCTTTCTTCAAGGTTACACTGTTGTGAACATATCAGGCTGTGTTCATAGCTTCAGCCCAGAAATGGTAGGGAAACTTCTTAGCATGAATCATAGCTCTGGTAGATTCTTGGGGAGTTCTATTTTTCCTTTCTACCACACCATTTTTCTGAGGGGTAATGGGAGATGAGAACTCATGACTAATTCCTTCAGATGAACAGAATCCAGCAAATTTACTGTTCTCAAATTCTTTCCCATGATCCCTTCTGATTCTGATAACCTGACTTTCTTTTTCTCTTTGAAGTCTTAGGCAAAGATCTTTGACTACCTCAATAACATCATATTTTTCCCTTATAAAATTTACCCAGGTGTATCTGGAGAAGTCATCCACCGCCACATAAGCATACTTTTTCCCACCAAGAGTTTCCACCTGCATAGGTCCCATCAAGTCCATGTGGAGAAGTTCCAGCACTCTGGATGTTGTGTCATGTTTGATCTTCTAATGTGACATCTTTGTCTGTTTTCCAATCTGACACTCCCCACAGATTCTTCCTTCATCAATCTTTAATTTTGGGATTCCTCTGACAGCTTCAATAGATATAATCCTCTTCATTAGTTTAATATGCAGATGGCCCAGTTTTTGATGCCATAGTTTCACTTCTTCTTCTTTGGCTAGAGTACACATTGATGAATAACCAGTTTCTTGAGAACTCCACATATAGCAGTTATCCTTAGACCCAACTCCTTTCATGATCACTTTATTTTTTTATTAGTAATCAGACATTTAGTTTTTGTGAAGTTTACATTTAGACCTTGGTCACACAGTTGACTGATGCTGATTAGGTTTGCAGTCAGTCCTTTAACAAGTAGCACATTATCAAGGTTAGGGACTCCAGGGCAGTTTAGCTTTCCAATCCCATTGATTTCACCCTTTGCTCCATCACCAAAGGTTACATAGCTGGTGGCATGGGGATGAAGGTCAATTAGCAGGTTTTTACTTCCAGTCATGTGTCTGGAGCATCCACTGTCAAAATACCAGTCTTCTTTGGCTAAAACTCTGAAGGAAGTGTGAGCTATCAAGTTAGTAGCACCAGTCCTAGGAACCCACTATTTTCTGTTGACATGGATGTGGTGTTTGGGTCTAGGTTGATGATGAGAAGGACTAGGATAGCCATACAACTTAAAGCAGAATGGTTTTATGTGGCCAAATTTGTCTAAGGTGTCAGATCCACTATTTAGCATTGTGACATACTTTGTCATCTCATCCAGTTTGGAGTTTAAGAACACGACTTCAATCTTCAACTTAGAAATGGTTTCCAAGTGTTCTGTCTTCTCATCCTCTAGTTGTGTTATCAATTTCTTCTGATTTTCCACTTGTTGACACACTTCTTCACTTCTGTAACACAACTTTCTGTAGGTAGTGGCTAACTCATCAAAGGTTACTTCATCATCACTTGACTCTTCATCAGAACCCCATCTTCCAGTCAAGGCAGTTACAAGATTGGTAGACTCTCCTTCTGTTTCACTTTCATCATACCAAGTAGCTGCAAGACTCTTCTTCTGTTTCTTGAGGTAGGTCCCACATTCATCTCTAATGTGTCCATACCCATCACATTCATGGCACTGAACTCCTTTTCCTTGTTTGGACTTTTCATCATATCTTTTTCTTCTTCCAGCATCATTGGACCTACTGATGTCAAATGAGTTGTTCTTGACATTAGACTTTGACCTTACATCCATCCTTTTCAGGAGTTTGTTGAACTGTCTCCCCAGTAATGCTACACCATTTACCAGATCTTCATCAGTATCTTGACCACTTTCTTCCTCTTTCTCTTCAGTGTTTGACATGAAGGCTATGCTTTTGGCTTTCTTTTCAGATCCATCACTCATTCCCAACTCAAATATTTGGAGGGATCCAATTAGCTTATCCACTCTCATATTGCAGATGTCTTGAGATTCTTCTATGACTGTCACTTTCATGGAAAATCTCTTGGGAAGTGACCTGAGAATTTTCCTGACTAGTTTTTCATCTGACATCTTCTCACCCAGGGCTCCTGAGGCATTAGCAATTTCAAGGATATTCATATGAAAGTCATGAATATTTTCATCTTCTTTCATCCTCAAATTTTCAAACTTGGTAGTAAGCAGCTGCAATCTAGACATCTTTACTCTAGAGGTACCTTCATGAGTGGTTTTCAGAATATTCCAAGCATCTTTAGCCACCTCACAGTTGTTCACCAGTCTGAAGATATTCTTATCAACCCCATTGAATATAGCATTCAATACTTTAGAGTTTCCAAGGGCTAGTTCATCCTCCTCCTTGGTCCATTCTTCCTCATCCTTCTTATCAGTTGTAACTTCTCCTTCCTTAGTAATAACAGGATGTTCCCAGCCTGTTAGAACAGCCTTCCAAGCCTTATTATCCAAAGATTTCAGGAAGGCTACCATTCGAGGTTTCCAGTAGTCATAGTTAGATCCATCCAGAATTGGTGGTCTGTGAACAGGTCCTCCGTCTCTATCCATAGTACCAGAAAGTAACGTCTCAAGATCTCACCTAGAACCAGAGCAGGATGCCTGCTCTGATACCAATTGAAATTCTGGTATCAGATATGAGATGTCGAAGGTAATGTCACGACACTAATATCTGAACAATATAAACAGGATAAAAGATAAAGAAACAATAGTGCAAGTGACACAAGCAATTGTTAATTACAGCTTGAATGGCGCGTTCAATCTCCACATCAATCACACACAGATTTTCATGAAAAGCGCAATCATAAAATACATAACATTTAGACTGAATGTTCTGTATACCCATGTCTTGACATCGGGTCTGACATCTCAGCTAAATCCTGCACAACCATATTTAAACACCCTACAGGAAACTGATATCTCATGTCAAGACAACACTCATGACAAATTGTGATAACTCTAGGTTTTATCAAAATTGATGCCAACACATAGAACCAACAATTTTGATTACCACTTATGTGGCGCGCTAACTCAACTCCATCATGGAACGCGCGTTTGTGGCCACTTGATCTGCCACCTCAATTAATGAGGGAGATCAAGTGGTCCACGTTTTTTCTAATTATTTGAATTTCATTTTAATTGTGTTATTTTCATTAATTCATATTAACTTTAATATTGATAAAAAAAAGAGATTTTCACCCAAAAAATTTAAATAAAATCCTCTTTCATTTTCTGAATTAAAATTATTTTTTGGATCATTATTAATATTTTTCATAATTTAATTGATTTTTTGAATATTTCTCATTGTTTAAAAATAGTTTTAAGTTTCCAAAAATGATGAATTTTTTTCTCCAAGGTAATCTCATGGCCATTTCTTTGGTGTTTTGATGAGGTTTTAGAAAATTGACCAACCATAATTTAATTTAATGCATATTTTAATTGTTTTTAATTGATTAAATGTCAAATAAATTGTGTAAAGTCATTTTAATCGACTTGTTGAGTTTGACTTGTGTTGTTGGGCCTTGGTCAAGGTTGATTTGACTTTGTTAGGTTAAGATCATTGGATTTAGGGGATTGATGAAATATACATTTCATCTCCCAAAATGAATGAATGATCTTAATTTGGTAAAAGTCCTCCTTTGACCAATTTGTGTTGATTCCATTCCCCCTCCCTCTTCATCTCATTCCCCTTCTTTATTCATTCATGTCATGGACCTATGATATCTCTATATCCTAAGGCTAGTTGATTGCAAAATCAACATGAGTATGGATGCGATTAGTTCCACCACTTTGCATATTCTTTTGTGTGTGGTATGTTTCATGAGCATAGTCCATTATACTATGTCTCTAACATGCATTAACACCAACATATTGTCTGGTCTCAAATAGTTATGACTTCTACATAAGTCCAATTATGATTGCTTAACATAGCGCTAAATTTGTGACATAAAAAGGCATAGCATTCTAGTAAGTGAGATTGTAAGTCTCCCCTCTTTCATGGTATTATGTGGAAACTTGGCCTTTTTTCCTTCCTTTGGAAGATGTCTTGGTTCAAGGATCCATGCTTGTGATAAGTGGGTTGAGTGGTCTCCAAAGAATGACTTAAACAAAACAAAACAAAAGCAATACTAACTTCTAATCAACTAACAACTAACATTTAATTTTAATTTATTTACTTTTATGCACTTTAAATTTTAAGCTTTTATTCATTTACCATTATTCATACCATTCAATTTGTTTACTTTAAATGCCATTTACACTTTGTCCACTTGGGCCATATTTTGTGATGTTGTGTTTGTATATACTTGTCTGTGTTTTGTGGTCTTTTGACCTTAATGTACATAGTAACAACAAAAACCCATAAAAGATATTTTGTGTGGACTGTTGGTTTGATCTGAGACTTTGAACTTAGAATTAGGCAACACTCCCTATGCAAAAGGACTTGGCCAATGCCAACTTTCATGGAACCAAGTGCTTGTGAAGTAAACATTCATCTGATACAATATTGAAGATTCATTTGAGTTCATCTATAACATGATCATATTGAAGTTGTTACTTTGAACCTGTGTCTAATGCCATCTTTGAAGTCATCTCGTACATGGGAATTTGGAAGAAGATCATGGAGTTGCTAAACTTGGATGTGATTATCTTTATTTGATTCCTTGCTCTTCATCTTTCTATTTGTGTATTGATATTGCTTGATTCTAAAGTCCAAGGGAAATTTTGGTTTCTATATGACATTCGTGTCTATTGGATTGCAGCCCATTGGTCAGATCTTTTTAACTCTTAACTTTTAAATTTTT